>NC_060142.1:16106587-16732223 GCF_021461385.2 Schistocerca piceifrons | reverse complement strand
ACACTGCATAATACGGTAACTTTTAGAACCAGAAAGTTTACTGGACTAATAATTTCACTTTCTGTACTAAAATGAACAAGCCATAAATACACAGCAATACACTATAATGTTTACTACGAATTTCGTACTGTCCATTGATCTGATTAAAATCGGGCATAGGTTACCCTAGAAATAGCACTTTCGAAACACACATACAATGTCAATTTTGAAAAAGGTAAAACACTAATAAATTTTGGTTTTATATTGACTTTAACTTTGCTGGTCAAATCAGTTCAGTACACTTCAGAATTTAAATTAATAGAAAAGAAAAAGGGGGGGGGGACCCTGAAACTGTTATGATCAGTGTACTGAAATTTTAATTATTGAGATCATGAAGCACTCAAGATATCCAATATATGATTTACTACTCTTTTTGTCTTATTTCCTGCTCATTTAATTACCATTTTATCTGCCTCAAATAATTAAACTTCATTACTAAACCAATTTCAACATTATCTTCCAACTTTGCCAGACCTATATATTCATTAACAACAAAGTTCTTTAAACATCATTCTAATATAGATAGGTCTGCAGGTAAGTATTATTAACATAAACTTTAAATCTTCATTTCGGGACACTCGGATTGCACAACATGTGGAAAGGACCCTGTCTAGGTTAGTTGTGAGGATAATTAACTGATAGGACAGTTCTGGTAAAATTGAAGTTGTTATTGAACAGTATGGAACAAAAGTAACACTGGTCCACACGAATACAGTACTAAAAGTTTGAACCTGTTCGTGTCGATGCGGCGGTTGGCGGGCGGCTAGATGGCGAGGCGCAAAGCACACATACAATCACAGTTTTGGCTCTTGATGTATCGGCACTTTGCTTCTTCTTAGCGTCGCCATACTTTTCCATTTAGTGCCTATGGAATATAGCCATGCTGTATAGTCGTCGGAAACGGCACATCCGAGGCTCAATGAAATCACGTTTTCCAGGAGAGCCTCCTCGATCCAGAGCGCGTTTCTCAGACCGATGCCCAACTCCGACCACTACTGCTGAGCCCGTTATGCCGTGCCGCGCCTGTGTGCATTTTCCCGCGCTCGCCTGCCATCCACCTTTTACCGCTCCCCTACAGACAGGGTATTCACCAAAGGTTTTGCACTCCACATATCCTAATACATTGCCTACGTATGGACCAGGCGCACAATTACAACTTTAACATGTAACAACAGTTTCAACATTTCTTACATTTCCATTTTGTTATAATATTGCTTGCAATTTGACATAAACATTAATATTCACATCGAAATGGTTTACTGTTTCTTTAACATAATGACACGAAAAGAAAAAAGAAATGAAATCAGAACATCGATTACACTAATTTATCGAAAATCAGAGGAAAAAAATATTAAATGTACAATAGCACAACGCTGTTGTTGTTACATGCTGTCGTAGATGTAAACATAAAATGTAGGTAGAGACGGACTCCGTGCGTTTATAGACATTTACGTGGATGTTAAAAGTATATTTGTTGTACATATCAGGGAAAAATCTTCAGACACGTCTGCAAAACATACAGAAACTATGAATTTCGTACAGAAATTACGGTGACCTGCTATATGGTTAAAGATACTGTTGTGAAATGATCATGTTTTAGAAAGCTGACAGCTGAAAAGCTGATAGCCGAATTTTGATTTATCGACATAGAAAATAATATCCCAACAAACAGTGGCGAGTCTGTGACTGTGAACTATCTAGTCTGGAAGATGTTGCTCGAATGACTGTCAAATGGCAGCACGCTATAATCACCCATCGGGTGCGAACTCAGAGTTGAATCATACAATGAGAGCAATCTCTGTTTCTTATAATCTAACATATTTTGTAATTGCTGTAAGTTGTATCAAAACAAGAAACATTTTGTGACTCAACTGATTGGAATGTAAAATGTTATTTCGACTCTAGCACCGAAAAATTTTCCCTGTCTTCTAGCGCACATACGGTTGAAATTCTATACCGATTACGAGTAAGTCGTTTAATAATACGACGACAAAGTTTACAATTCGCCTTAGCGCGAAATTTGGATGGATTGCTGTGCTGTTATGTGGCTGCTGTTAAATTCCATTAATTTCTTAGCGCCCCTAAGCTGACAAGAGGCGATATCGCGGCTGCTGGAGCGGTGGGCCGCGTTTATCCTTCTGAATAATGCAGGGCTTCCAGGGAGGCGGAGGGCGCGTCCAGGTGGAGGGGATCGGGCACGTCAGACTACGGCACATGGCGCGGATGTGGCGGGGCTACGGATTCACTCCGTCTGGCGACAGAATTTACTTTTCTGTACTGGGTAACCTCTGGATCGCACTTACAATTTGCAGAAATCATACACATTAATGTGTCTCGACTAAAGCCACCTTCAGAAATTAAAAAGAAAAGGCAAAGATGTCGAATCACAGTTGCCCGACACGTTCCACATACAGAGAAATAATCTTACGCCATGTAGATATATGGTGGTACTAATTTATTTACCGTCTGTAGAACACACTACCTGATCACCTTGATTTCTTGTTCAGGTGCGAAACGTGTGGCACCCCAGAAAGGACAGTGACAACTCTCAAAAAAGCTATAGTTGAGAAAAATCGACTACAAGAACTGAACTACATATCTATATTACTGTTGTATAAAATACAGGGTGGACCGTTTAATCCATAACAGGGAATAAATCTGGATGTGCATGAGGCGTAGCAAAATGTTTTAGGCAAAAGTTGTACATTGCAAAGAGGGTTACCAATTGTTACTAACTGCCGTGACCTTGAACGTGATTTGCAAGGTGATTTGGAGGTTCTGGTGACTTTTGTTTTGTTTAAATGGGAATCCTAATATTTGGCCTAAGATTTGAGAAGAGCAGCAAGGTTCAGTCAAGGTCAAATAAGCAAATGTGATTTTAGTTCTAGTAAGGATTAACTCGGAAGAGAGGAGGGATACAGCAAAATACAGTATTACATGCAGATTGGAAGGTGGATGAGGGAACGTATCATTACCAATAATCATAATTTTAAAGGTAATTATCGAAGGTAATTCAAGGTTGAGTTTCGTTTCGTGGAAACCCTTTTCTGTGACGTCGGATCTGGAAAAAGCAAACGGAGATTTGAACTAAGTCTTAAGTAATGTGTTTTTTGGCAAAAATAAGAACATCACAGCATTTAAATGTTGTGGCATTTGCAAGACAGAACGAACATAAATAAAACGCAGTCGCTGACTGAGTCCACTCGCCTCTCAGTCCTCGTAATGCCCCTTCCAGTTTCTGTCTAACACTGTATTTTGCTCTGTACCTGCCTTCTTCTAAATTAATCCCTATTATAACTATAATATATTTGCTTATTTGACCTTAATAGAAGTAGCCATTATCTTGAGTAACGTATCATTGTTTAGGTAAAATTTGCTACTATTTTCAAATCTGAATCAAATATTAGGGTTCCCATTTTAGAAAATCACTTTATCCTCCAAGTCACCTTGAAAACCGCGTGAAGGTCACAGCCATTAGTAGCAATGCGTGGCCCTCTTTGCCACCTAAAATTTTTAGCTAAAACTGCTGTATCTCATCTCCATCCAGAGCTATTCTCAAATATGGACTGACATAGTCCACCCTGTATTATGGAATTTACTGCCAAAACTCTTACTTGAAATTAAGAGAGAGACTACACTATTTCCCTATAAGTTGTGTAGAAGTCACTAAATTGATTTTTCTGAGGTGTTACATTTTGGAGTTGTGTCACTGTTCTTGTCGTTGTGTTAATGAAAAAGTATACGTAAACCTGTATTACCAGCAGTTAGGCTGAGCGAAATGAGGAACAATAATTTCAAAATGGACACACCTGTATGACATGTTGTAAGTAACACCATTCAGGTGCTTTCGACTCGCTGTCCTTGACTGTATATCTTTTACGGATCATTCCAATTAAGTCTTTATTGAAGAAACACTGAACGTGCGCTCACAGCCGTGCACCTGGAGCCTGGTCGCCGTGTGACGTTCCTGCCCCGCAAGCAAGTAGAGCCACGCATGTATGCTGCATGCCTCTTCCTCAACATCTGCGTGCAAGTGTTTCCATTCACACCTGTGTTTCCCCTGGCGCCTCTAATTCCCTTATGGGGCAAACTACAGCCGCACAGTGACTAACCGCAAGACGCACAGGTGTAAACTCAGCTTAAGACTGCACTTCAGCATGCCTAATGTTACTGTCTGAGTCTTCGACTGTTTTAAAATAATGTAATTTCTAGTGCCTTCTACTCATTAATTCTCAGTTACTCATTAATTCTCAGTACCATCTGACTATGTCGACTCTAAATAATACCATTCATTATTCATTGACACAATTACAGTGACTTGATGTGGACGTATACCAGAAGCGTTTTCTGGTCGACTAGGTTATTTTACACTAGAAAACCAGGACAACACTCAGTAGTAATAAAAATCTTGAAAACAGAAACCACTAATACGGCGTTTACTCTATGTACAAGATATGTTCACAGAGGTATTACGATTGTCTAATACACAAATGTATAAATCATTATACGTAATGATCAACATTAAATATTGAAACTTCCTGGCAGGAATATTGCTCCCAGAATTCATTCTGGAAACATCCCCTAGGGTGTGGCTAAGCCATGTCTCCGCAATACCCTTTCTTCAGGAGTGCTAGTTCCGCAAGGTATGCAGGAGAGCTTCTGCGAAGTTTGGAAGGTAGGAGACGAGGTACTGGCGGAATGAAAGCTGTGAGGACGGGGCGTGAGTCGTGCTTGGGTAGCTCTGTTGGTAGAGCACTTGCCTACGAAAGGCAAAGGTCCCGAGTTCGAGTCTCGGCCCGGCACACAGTTTTAATCTGCCAGGAAGTTTCATTAAATATTGTCTTTACTATAGTAGCAGTCAGTAAAAATACTCACTAGAACTAAAATTTCACATATTAACTTTACGAACTAGAGATCACTCACACACGCAAATAAAAATGTAAATTTTACACGAAAACTTTCACTAAATAAATTTCGTGCTTCAAGCATATTCTGCCAAATGTTCCAGACTTCAACTGTGCTAATCCTTATAAGCGACTTTTCTGGAACGTTAGCTTGTGGTCAACACGTTATTAGTAACACGTAATCTGTCGTTTACAGTAAAAGTTTCTTTCAGAAGCACAGCCCTTTCAACTATTATTTCGTTCCTTTGCTGTCTATGGCTCCATAGAATACCAGGTGTTCAAGTTGTAGCGTTTAGGTGACCTTCATGTTGTATCCAAACGAAATACAGGTATCAGTTTAACAAATGGCAACTGACTTTACAAAGCTATAATAATTTACGAAATATCTGTACGAAACGATGTGCGCGACGTGGGCTGAACGTCCCTCAGACCCCACAGTTCCGCCGCGCTGGTGCAGCCCCACAGTGAACAGAGCCCGCTGGTGCCAGCACCTCTTGTCCGCGTCCTCCAGTGGGCCGACAACACCGACGTCCCAGCCCTCTGCGTGCCCTCCAGAAAGCAAATCGGTCCCTCCGGCTTCATCTCAACCATTTCACCTCCAGGTGCAACCAGTACCTTCTCAAGATAAACGTTTTCCAAACCCATAAAATCATAATAAGGTGCACCGGAAACTTTATACTCTAATGCCTTTATTCGAATCATTTATGACCGTTCCGTCCAGTCATCTAACACGCAAATAACACCTGGTATTAATATAACAGCAAACCCATGGTAGTGTAAAACTACTACCTGGTAGAACTCTGGGATTTGCGTCCCTCCACCATCCTCTGCGCCTACGAAGCCTTCATCCGTCCCTTTCGGTACCCGATGTCTCCTCCACAACAACTATTACTGTTTACAATCCATGAATCCCATATACTCCACTTGGTTTTTCTCCTTTGTTGAATCTTCCCTTTGAGCCGTGGTAAAAAATTGCTGTTTTGAAGAGCGCGTTGTATGAGGTAGTCGCCCTTCGTTTCTGGCGGTGGCGCCGCTGTGGTAATCGCAGCTTTGGTGCCTGCCTCTGATAAGACAGCGGAAAGGTTGCCGGTTCACGTCCATTTAAGGGGTGCTATCAGCTCCGCAGGGGGTCAGCCGGTGTTAGGCTAGGTCAGCGTCGCGTCACCAGTTGCTGCTCTGTCTCTCGGTTGCATTTGTGCGGCAGTTAGTGTCTATCTGTCGTCGGAGTGCTAGTATGGCTGTCGTTTGGATCAAACTTTAAAGCCAGAAAATGAAAGTCTTGCCACTCCGCCAGTAACAGAACTCAGCTAGTGGTCGCCCGGTCGGGGCTTAGTTCCTGCATCTGAGTCTGCGCGTTAGGCCGCTATTCTGCTCGAGTTGCTCGGGCAGCGCTTATTGGCGGTTGGATCGGTCGGTTGGTCGGTCGCGCACTGGGACACAAGATGACTCGTCCACCTTGAGCGTCGGCTCATGTGACGTCTCCACGTGAGTCTAGTGCGCAGCGCCGTATAGAAAGGGGTAGTGGCTTCGCGGTTGACACGAGAGCAACAGTAGTGAAACTACGACATCGGGCTGGCCGGGGCGAGCTGCGACGCCGTGAGACGGGAGATCGGCGCGCCTTCCTGCGTCCGTTGAAGCGGCTGGCAACGGACGGTTCGGGAGAGCGTTAGGGGTGCTGCGCCAGGTCTTCACCAGAAATCGCAGTTTATTAGAAGATAAGTGATTCGTGGTATGTTGTTTCATTTACTTGTTAAATTCTATTTGTCACCAGCCGCTTTGTTTTGGGGTCGTCCCACCATACTTCTCCGTTTGCCCACAGGCGGGAAGGTGGTTATTTGAGAATTGGTTGGTGCATTTTTCCCTTGTGGAGTTGGGGAGGTTTAGAGCAATGTGCGGTTCGTGTTGTTTAGTAATGCCCCCCCCCCCCCCCTGTCAATCTGCCATACGTTAATAGCTGCCTCTGTGATGTTTGTCGGATTCGGTGTTAACGAATTTATTGCTTAAAGGCCGAATTCTTGAAATATGTTTTTTATCTTGCCTATCATCTTGCGAGGTGGTATATGTGTAATGTAGAGCATGTTGTACATTTTATGTCAGTCTGCATTTTATGGGTTTTATTTAAATAGTCATTTTAGGTTATAAGGTTGCCACCCTTCCAACGTAAGACTCCTTAAAAAAATTGCACTTTCGGTGGCAAATAATTTGAGCATTCGCTAATAAAAACTGGTTTTGCTTCGGTGCCAGTGATGGCCATGTGTTGGTTAGAAAGAGGCCTGTAACCAACAGGATAGCTGTGTGCTAGACACACGGGGCCTGCACCTTGAGTCATGATCTGGGGTTCGATTTCGTATGACAGCAAGAGAACTCTCGTGATTATCCCAAGCACCTCGACTGCAAAGCTGTTGGTCAGACTTGTGATTCGACCTGCTGTACTGCCATTCATGAAGAGCATTCCAGAAAGTGTTTTCCAACGGAATAACGCTCTCCCACATACCGCTGTTGTCACCCAACAAGCTCTACAGAGTGTATTCCATTTCTTTACTCTACATTAATTATTCTTTGGTGCTGCAACTTTTTTTCCGTCAGTGTATTGTTACATAGCATATTATTGTACATATTAGGATTACATGATTACATACCAGTCGCCCAGCGACTGAGGTTACAGGTCTCCTGTCTCTACTCGCTTATCCTGTTGTTACCCATAGTTAACATTTATTGTTCCCGTTCTATGAACGATACTTCGTTTTTATTCAGTATAGTTTCATGGGGATTTAATTCATTAAATAAAGTGAATGATGACGCTTGAACACAATTAACTATGTCCTACTGTTATTGTCCGAAGTTTCACATTGAAACTTGATGCTACAAGCGACACGTCCACATTGTCGAGCTCCAGCCAACGACTCTATTTGCGTACAGATTGATAGTCCGCTGAAACAACAATCCTGCTGTCGAACACCAGTTTCCCATAATCTAGAATCAAGAGCCCACATAAAATTCCCAAAACGTATCGATTTCTAATCGTCATCACCCTGTGCGAAAATAGTGAAACGCAAACGATGGATATCTTGGACCTACTGTTTTTCTGCCGGTACTGTCCTGGTTCTTCAACCGATGAATATCTGCTTCATGCAGTTCCTGAAGGTCTTGAGTTTGCACGTTGTGGGCATCCATGGCATAATTTTCCACACACTTATACTCAAACATGTTTACTTTAAGTTATTAGATTAGCAAACACTCTTCTTGTGTTAATTATGATCGAGGATTATGGTATGAATTAAGAAAAATCCTACTCTGAAACTTCCCCTGATAAGTTCTGTATTGGTCCTTAAGTTTTATCTCTACTTGGACAAACAGTACAATGTCGTCGTCTTACTCGTTTCCACTAGCAATCAACGTTCCTCACATTATTACGTAACTTTCTCATTGAGACAATCGAGCCCAACAGTGCAGAGACATTCGTAGAGAATGGGGTCTACCCTTTCAATGAAATAGTCGGAGCGAGACATTATAGATTAATGTAGTAGAAAAGCTATGGAGTTTCTTGACTAAAAAGCAGGTTCTGGCAATGTAGAAAAAAATCCCTAACTATTTGCGTTGCCTACATCCAGAGAAAAGGCTGCCAATCGTATGCATGACGTCTTTAAGAAGGCACAATCCAAAACGTCGCTGCCCGGAGGTCTAAAACCGCAAGATCATGGTGCTGGAAAATTTATAAATACAAGATGGCAATAATAGTGAACTCAAAAATCCAAGATGGCAGAACTAGCCCCGTTATGTCTCATAAACCCCCCCCCCCCCCCCGCGCCCTCATCTCTTCAGCCAATCGTAGTGTAGTGTTTCAGTAGACTTGTAAATGAAGCTGCCAATGGCAGGGTGGTGTTTTAACAGGCGTCACATGAGGCTCCCAGTCACAAAGTATCTGTAACTGAGAAATTATGGAAACTTCATTTGACGTGAGAGGAACTGGTTCCTAATCCTAAAAACGTACAATTAAAAAACAAAAAACAAATATATAATTCCAATTGAATTACGTAAAGACGGTATTACTAGAAAAATTATCCAATCTTCCCTGTCGAGGAAGATGCTTACGCTTCACTTCATTTGGTAATACGTTTAAAGTTACTTGCCTCTGAACTGCGTAAACTGGCAGCATCACACTCACTCTCCCTCTCTCTCTATCTCTCTCTCTCTCTCTCTCTGTCTCCGTGACACACACACACACACACACACACACAAAATGCAAAAAGTTACACATCTATCAGTACTACTGCCTTGTCACTTAATTTCAGTCTGACATATATACTCTTGTACACTTGACATCAAAAAGTTATTACAATATTTCCATATTTGCCTCATAAATAGAATAATCAGTAAATTTCATCTCTGAGATTTACACACAACAGTAAATTTCGTCTGCCCCCTCTCCCTCTCTCTTCTTTTATTTAATGCCTGTTTTAATGAACTGAAATCATTATGACATTTCACAGGGTGAAGGAAAGGGAACAAAATGCCAAATAAAATATACTATAGATAAAAATCTTTTTTATAATTTTTTAAAATATTTATACGATAAGTCATAGTTACCATTGATTTGCTCACAAATTGTCTTTAATTGTATGATATCACTCAGTGGAAACATATGAATTTAATACACATTGAACTTCATCTGCAACACTCTTTAGAATATCATCTACTGTAAACAGTAGATGGTTACAGTTTGAGTAAATATTTGAGATATCTCCGTTAGACAGACACGTTTGGACTGCTGCATCTGCCTTGAAAAAATCGAAGTGACACTGAACTGCATTTTGTGGCCAAAGTGTATATAACATGATTAATATTGCCTTACTGCGAAGATCAACAGGCTTCTTATACTGAAACGGAAACAGTTGGTTGGTTGGTTTGTTTGTGGGATTAAATGGACCAGACTGCAACGGTCATCGGTCCCTTGTTCCAAAACTTAAAACCTACCACACAGAGTAAAAAAAAAAGGATAGTAGAGACAACAGACAACACAGGACAAGAAAAACTCAGACAAAGAACAGACATAACAAATTAAAATGACACGGAGTGTGGCAGTGGTTGGCCGACCATAGAATAAAAAAAAAGAAAAGCCAACCACCGTGAACACATTAACAACTCAGTTTAAAACCGTAGGCCAAAGGCCAGAATCAACACAAAACAATAAAATAAAACATAAACACTCGTATTAAATGATAAAAACCCCCTGCTCGAATAAAACGTAAAACTAAACCAGCCATAGCAGGGTCATCAGTTAAAAGGGCAGGGAGCGTATCAGGCAGAGCAAATGTCTGCCTGACCACAGCTAAAAGGGGGCAGGCCAGCAAAATGTGGGCCACTGTCAAAGCCGACCCGCAGCGACACAGAGGAGGGTCCTCCCGACGCAGTAAGTAACTGTGTGTCAGCCGGGAGTGGCCAATGCGGAGCCTACAAAGGACGACTGAGTCCCTGCGGTTGGCTCGCATGGATGACCGCCAAACAGTCGTCGTCTCCTTAGTGGCAAGGAGTTTATTGGGCGTGATCCGATCGCGCCATTCAGCGTCCCAAAGCGGATAAACTTTTCGGCAGAGGACTCCTCGCAAATCCGTCTCTGGGAGGCCAACGTCCAGAGATGGTTTACTGATGGCCTCTTTCGCCAGGCGGTCAACATATTCATTGCCGGGGATACCGACATGATCGGGGGTCCACACAAAGACCACAGAGCGGCCGCAACGGGCAAGAGTATGCAGGGACTCCTGGATAGCCATCACCAGACGAGAACGAGGGAAACACTGGTCGAGAGCTCGTAAACCGCTCTGGGAATCGCTACAGATCACAAAGGACTCACCTGAGCAGGAGCGGATATACTCTAGGGTACGAAAAATGGCAAACGCTGCAGCCAGCTGGCAGTGAACGTTGTTCAGAATGGTCCCCTAGAGTTAGCGCATAACCGACACGACCAGCAACCATCGAACCGTCAGTGTACAATGCCAGAGCCCTGATACGGGGCCAGGATGGAATAAAAGCGGCGGCGGAGGGCCTCTGGAGGGACTGAGTCCTTCGGGCCCTGTGCTAAGTCGAGCCAAAGGCAAGGGCGAGGATCCCACCATGGGGGTGTACGCAAAGTGGCCCGGAAAGGAGGTGGAACAGTGAAAACCCTAAGCCCGGAGAGAAGCTCTTTGACACAGACCGCGATCGTACAGCCTAACCAGGGCCGACGTTCTGGCAGATGGACGACAGATTGCGGGAACAGGAGACGATTGTTGGGATGCTAAAACAGCTAAAACATGGACAGCATAAGCAGCCAGTAAACGTAGGCGCCGTAACCGCAGGGGAGGGACACCTGCCTCCACTAGTATGCTGTCCACAGGGCTGGTCCGGAAGGCACCAGTGGCAAGTAGTATTCCGCTGTGTAAGATTGGGTCCAGCACCCGCAACGCAGACGGGGATGCTGAGCCATAAGCCAGGCTCCCATAATCCAGACGATACTGGATTAATGCCTGGTAGAGCCGTAACAGGGTAGATCGGTCGGCGCCCCAGCTGGTGTGGCTCAAGCATCGCAGAGCATTTAGATGCCACCAACATGCCTGTTTAAGCTGCCGAATATGAGGCAGCCAAGCAAACCGGGCGTCAAAAACTACACTCAAAAACCTGTGGGTCTCCACCACAGCAAGAAGTTCGCCGTCAAGAGAAAGCCGCGGCTCAGGATGGACCGTTTGGCGCCGGCAGAAATGCATAACGCGGGTCTTGGCAGCCGAAAACTGAAAACCATGCTCTACAGCCCAAAACTGCGCCTTGCGGATTGCGCCCTGTAGCTGACGTTCAGCAGCTGCAATGCCAATAGAGCTATAGTAAAGGCAGAAGTCGTCAGCATACAGGGAAGCGGAGAGAGAACTTCCCACCGCTGCAGCGAGACCGTTCATTGCAATTAAAAACAGGCAGACACTGAGGACAGATTCCTGTGGTACCCCGTTCTCCTGGACTCGGGAGGAACTATGGGAGGCTGCGACTTCCACGCGGAAGGCGCGATACGACAGAAAAATGCGGATAAAGGTCGGCAGAGGGCCTCGAAGACCCCATCCATGAGGCGTAGAAAGGATGTGATGACGCCATGTCGTATCGTACGCCTTCCGCATATCGAAAAAGACAGCAAAACCAGGTGCTGACGGCGGGCAAAGGCGGTAAGGATGGCCGACTCCAGAGTCACCACATTGTCGGCGGCGGAGCGGCCTTTACGGAACCCACCCTGAGATGGAGCCAGAAGGCCCTGTGACTACAGTACCCAGTTCAACCGCCGGCTCATCATCCGTTCAAGCAACTTGCAAAGAACGTTGGTGAGGCTAATGGGACGGTAGCTGTCCACCTCCAAAGGGTTCTTCCCAGGTTTCAGAAAGGGGATAACAATACTTTCCCTCCATTGCGACGGAAACTCGACCAAAATGCGGTTGTACAGGTCGAGGAGCCGTCGCTGGCAGTCCACTGAAAGGTGTTTCAGCATCTGGCAGTGGATGCTATCTGGCCCAGGAGCGGTATCAGGACAAGCGGCGAGGGCACTGCGAAATTCCGACTCACTGAATGGTACATTGTAAGATTCAGGTTGGTGGGTGCGAAAAGAAAGGCTCCGACGTTCCATCCGCTCTTTAATGGAACGGAAGGCCAGTGGGTAATTGGAAGAAGTGGAACTCAGATCAAAATTCTCTGCCAAGCTGTTGGCAATTTCGTCGGAGTCTGTACAAACTGCTCCATTCAGTGAGAGTGCAGGGACGCTGACAGGGGACCGACAGCCATACAGGCATCGGAGCTTGGCCCAGACCTGCGATGGAGAGACATGAAGGCCAATGGTGGACACATACCGCTCCCAGCACTCCTGCTTGCTTTGGCGGATAAGGTGGCGGGCCCGCGCACGCAGACGTTTGAAGGTAATGAGGTGTTCAATGCAGGGATGTCGCTTGTGACGCTGGAGCGCCCGCCGGCGATCTTTAATCGCTCAGGTGACCACCAAGGCACAGTCTGCCACCGAGGGGACCCACTAGAACGGGGTATGGCAGATTCGGCGGCTGTAACGATGCCCGTGGTGACCGATTGAACCACCGCATAAATACCATCATTAGAGAGAGGCTCAATAGCGGCAATGGAGGAAAAGACCCAGTCAGCCTGATTCATTGCCCACTTGCAAGGGCGCCCAGAAGACTGACGCTGTGGCAGTGACAGAAAGATCGGAAAGTGGTCACTACCACACAGGTCGTCATGCACTCTCCATTGGGCAGATGGTAAGAGGCTAGGGCTGCAGATCGAAAGGTCAGTGGCGGAGTATGTGCCATGCACCACACTGAAATGTGTGAGGGAACCATCATTTAACAGCGAAAGTTCGAGCTGTGCCAATAAATGCTCACTGGTGGCCTCTCGACCTGTCGCCGCTGACCCACCCCATAGAAGGTTATGGGCGTTGAAGTCGCCCAGTAATAAGAAAGGTGGCGGTAATTGGGCTATCAGTGCAGCCAGGACATGCTGCGCGACATCACCCTCCGGTGGAAGGTAAAGACTGCAGACGGTAACAGCCTGTGGCGTCCACACCCGAACAGCGACAGCCTCTAAAGCTGTTTGTTGAGGTACAAACTCGCTGTGAAGAGAGTTAAGGACATATATGCAGACGCCACCAGACACCCTTTCATAAGCTGCCCGGTTCTTATAATAACACCGATAGCCACGGTGAGCGGGGGTTCGCATTGCTGGAAACCAATTTTCCAGAATAGCAATGCAGAAGAAGGGGTGGAGGCTGATAAGCTCTCGGAGCTCAGCTAGATGGTGGAAGAAACCGCTGCAGTTCCATTGGAAGATGATATTGTCCATGGCTGAAAAAGGCGTGAAGGGACTGGGAAGGCAAATTACGCCGCTGGGTCACCTGCTGCCTCCGATGGGGCACTTGGGCAAGTGCTAACTATTGCGTCTGAGGGACTGGCGAGATCAAGGTCCTCAGCGGACGCAAGAATCTCCACCACATCCTCAGACGCAGAGCTTGTAGGTAGCGGTGGAGTAGGTGCCACCGCAGGTGCCTTGGTCTTACGGGTCTTCAGTGTCGTTTTCTCTCGCTGTTCCTTTGGTTGCCGTTGCTGAGAGGGCTTATTGGAGTCAGTCTCTGGGACCGAAGACGATCGCGAAGCTCGACGACCAGAGACCTGTGGATTCTTCAGTCACTGGTTGGTGTCTGCTGTGCCGCTGGTAGAAACCTGGGAAGGGAGTGACCCAAGGGATCCCTTCCGAGCGAGAGAAGCCGAAGAAGACTTACGCTTCTCCAGCTTAGAAGTGGGGACCTGTGTCCCCGGTGGTTTAGTGGGTGCTGCTCCCGAGGTAGATGGTGTGGGAGCAACAGCGGGAGAAGGGGCCCCCTTCGTGAAGGGGGCAGGTGCGGTCCTCTGACTCTGAGAGCTGACTGTTTGTGGTGCAGCTAAAGGAGCTGGAGCAGGAGTGAAAGTTGAGGCATAAGATGCCATCATGCGCACAGGATGTAGCCGTTCAAATTTCTGCTTAGCCTCAGGGTAAGTCAGTCGGTCCAGGGTCTTAAATTCCATGATTTTGCGTTCTTTCTGTAAGATCCTGCAGTCTGGTGAGCAAAGTGAATGAGGCTCTCCATAGTTGACACACATGGGAGGCGGAGCACATGGAGTATCGGGATGAGATGGGCATCCGCAATCTCGACATGTGAGGCTGGAAGTGCAGCGGGAAGACACATGGCCGAACTTCCAGCACTTAAAGCACCGCATTGGGGGAGGGATATAGGGCTTGACGTCACAATGGTAGACCATCAGCTTGACCTTCTCTGGTAATGTATCACCCTCGAAGGCCAAGATGAAGGCACCGGTAGCAACCTGATTGTCCCTCAGACCCTGATGAACACACCGGACAAAATGAACATCTCTACGCTCTAAATTGGCGCGCAGCTCGTCATCAGACTGCAAAAGTAGGTCCATATGGATAATAACACCCTGGACCATATTTAAACTCTTATGTGGTGTGATGGTAACGTTAACATCCCCCAACTTGTCACAAGCAAGTAACCTGCGTGACTGGGCGGAGGATGCCGTTCTTGTCAAAACTGACCCAGAGCGCATTTTGGACAAGCCCTCCACCTCCCCAAACTTGTCCTCTAAATGCTCTACAAAGAACTGAGGCTTCACGGATACAAAGGATTCCCCATCAGCTCTGGTACAGACGAGATACCGGATCGACTACGTGTCACTGTCATTCATTGCCTTTCGTTCCTCCCACGGTGTGGCCAGGGAGGGGAATGATTTGGGGTCATAAACTTTACTTTTAAAATGAGCCCTCGAACGCTTAGAGACTGCTGGCGGTTGGCCACCAGCGAGAGACGATGTGCCACGCTTCATTGCGTGTCAGCCGCCCTGATGCCACCTACTCCGACCAAGGGCCCTCCCCACGGACGCCACCCAGCCACAGCAAAGGCCACCTGGAAGGATGGCCATTGCCGGGAGTCCAGATGCCCCAGGGATATGGGCATCTTCTCCTTGGCATACATGGGGAGTTAACGGCGCAGGCATCAGTAGAGCGATCCCTGTGTTGTCAGGGGGCTACAACCAACAGGGTACATGGCGGCCCGACCAAAGCGGACTGGCTACCGTGCTGGATGTTAGGTAACATGTGGTCCATGGTCGCCGTCAGTGCAGAAAGAGGCACTGCACAGTGCAAGGTGTAATCTGCACGCAGGAACGTAGTCATTCCCAAGAGATGGAGAGCGGGCAGGACTGCAATTCAACGGCGAATAAGCTGGCGAAAGGTCTGATCGCAAGATGGACACAATGCACTAAGTAAGGCGCCCTTCCCCAATCGGCTCGTTCTTCGGAAAATTTTGAGAGATGGAGGTCAAACACAACAGGGGACCATCACATAAGGCCGAAAAGTTTAAGACTCCTTTTAGTCGCCTCTTACGACAGGCAGGAATACCGCGGGCCTATTCTAACCCCCGAACCCGCAGGGGGTCGTAAACAGTTCAGTGCAAAAAATACATTCTCACTTATCACATTCTTCAAAAGGAATAAATTGTTCTGATTATGCAAAGCTTGTTCTGTTAACTGACTGTATTATTTTCACAGTCACTTCTAGAACAGCGTTTAGACTATATCCAAAACCAATAGCTGTAAGTGAGAATGAAACGCTCTTGCAAAACAGTCACAGAGAGACAGCAGTTCCCTTTTAGAGACTGAATATTAATATTTCTTATAGTTCCACTATGTAATAATTTATGAATAGGAGTAACAACCATTTTTTGTACATCACATTCAGCTAGGCACATATGAAAAATATATGTTTGTTCGTTTCACAATTCTGGACGTCAGCTGTGTCCATGTTGCTCAGTCTTTCGTGACGGATCACACGTGCAGTGCCTCTGTTGAGAAACTCAAGTTCACCACCACTAACACTCATGAATATGGCAGGTACACTTTGCAGTCTGTCACATGAAAGAACACAGTCGCTCAAAATCTGATATTCACGCACCTCGTGCTCAAAATTGGACGGCACTCTCGCTTCTGTAACATCATTGTATTTCAGTGCATATGGTGCTCCTGCCCTCCCACTAATGCTACGCGATCTGCAAGCAGAAGAAGTTGTGCTTTCTTGTATTACGAGAGGTAACTGGTAAGACAAAAATAAATTTTATTGGTAGAAGTAGCACGGACTGCACGTGAGTTGATGATTGCGACGTCCTCTGTGATGCAGCAGTAATGACACGCTGCTCACAGTTTGTTTTATAACACACTACCATGCTGAGTCAACAAGTTCAGACCAGTTTGTACAGACAAAAACACGCAGTGGCTCAGAATGTTCTATCTTGTTGATACAGCCATCATATTTCGCTTTCCACGTTTCCAAGGAACGTGATCTCGGTAGTACACATGCTTTGAGATACGCGTAATCCACGAAACGAAATCTTAAATCTGCATGTTATATCCTTACATTTCGAACAACAAACAACAGATATTTGGATCTCCATAATGCATTGGTTGCATTAGTTGACCATAATTTTGGAGTAAAAATATTTTAACTACCGATATTTGAGTCACACGTAATACATGTAGCCGTCATGACACGTGTCGATACAGTTTCCAGGAGTCACCGACCTTTTATTCTCCGGAAGAGCACTCTGTAAGCATCAAGGAGGCCACGTAATATTGGCTCTATAATGCGGTCTACATTTTCAGCTCTCCTCCAAGATCGGATGTGATCCCTCGTCATCCCTCCCCATTACACAATGCATGCTGCTCGAAATGCAAAATACCATGTTTCACGTTTTTTATAATCGCATATACGAAAAGAGCCGCGAAATATCTGTTAATAATGTTGTGCTTTGCTTTTCTTTATCATCATTACCCTTTAGCGGAATAAAATGTATATATGGAATTCTTATTGATCTGTATCTGGCCTACAATTTAAGGAACGATTTTTCGTAACTGCAACTCATGGTAAGAATCAATATATCTTCCCTACTTCATAGTGATTAAAAGTTGAAATTACTTTGTTATGAGCACTGATGTTACAGTCCGTGTGATCGTTCAAAAACACAAGTTCGCAGTGGATTTTATTTCTCGTTAAAATGCTATTTCATACCACGACTAGCCCAAGAACATGAGACTCTCATTAAAAAAATACGTTGTCACTATAAAGTTCGCCAGATCAGAACGGAGCACAGCAAGATTCCTATCAGATTCTGAAGGTACATTAAATTATTTGCACTGTAAATTATATCCTATCAGCAGCCCGCGTCAATCTGCAACACATCATAAAATCTGCTGATCTTCACTGCCAGTCTGGGAGCTAAAAGAAATAATATTATTTTACTATTATTTTACCGCTTCCTTGCGGTATGCTCGACTATATTGTAAGTCGTTTTAATACGCCGCGGCAGCGGCTCTTCGTTCTTCACGCAGCTCAGCACCACAGATAATATTTATATAACTGAAAAATGTCTCAACAGGATGGGATAATATGCAAGCAAGCTTAACAATAAATAATACAAGTTTTCATTTAAACAACTCTATTAAAACCTTTAAATATCTCAGTGATTACAGACCTTTGTGAATTCACACGTAATGGCGTACATTGCTTAGTCTCGACAAAAGAATGCTACACTAGCATTCGCTACTACGACACAGGATATCTTACTCGTTCGACTCCCAGATGAAGAAGGCAAAGAAATTGCTATTCGTCACGTATTATATACTAGTTACTTATTTTAATCTCTGTTTAACATTTATCTTCTGTGTCGGTTTTATTACTCGCCGACGCAGACGTTTTCAGAAATAAATAATAAAAAAAATACATAATTTTATACAATGACACAATATGATACATCTAATTCTCTAATTACTACATAATATATTGTTTTTGTTTCTCTAGACGTTACACATGCAATAATTATGCAGAGTATTTTTAGATCATGAGAACGGGTTTCTGCAGGCGTCTTTCAACTGATGTCATACACAACTTCCCTTTCTGTAATTGAGACTCCACATTATCATCATGCGGATTATTCTCTGCCTCTTTCGGCTGGCTCATGTTCCACTAAAACTGTAACACTGGACATTAATATTGGGTGTGTTCACTCTTTCCATTTATGATAGCTTGATCTTTGCTGGTGAGATTTTCGTTGAGGGTCCTGCACGTATGTGGAGGAACAGTAGCACATTCGCCGTTCGCCGTCAAGAGCCGAAACCAGAGAAGATTTGACACAGGTCTGGAGCAAAGGCGACGTCCTAAGCCACCCAAAAGGTTTTCCAGCAGGTTTATCTCGGGGCAGTATAGAGGCTAGTCTATTCCAGGAATATTATTGTCCACAAAACAGTGCCTCGCTGGCGTTACTTTATGACAAGTTGTACAGTCATGTTCGTAGGAGCAACCACCGTCTCCAAAATGATCATTTACACTACGCATATCACAGATCTGTACAATGTGCTCATTTCCTTCATGAAAAGTAAGGCGGCATCGATCTAGCCACAGAGAGCACTCCCACACAGTGGCACCACGTTCTGCTCCGCTCTACACTTGTGGGAGGAAACGTTCTCCACCGGACCGCATCACTCAAAACCGCTCGTTTCCAGCCATTCACTGTTCAGCGACGTAGCGGTTTCAACCACTTGAAGCGTCGCTTAGCATTCGCTACAGAAATGTGCCTTTTGAGGATATACTTAACTATATACGTACAGTCGTTGTATATAGGGACTGATGGCAACTCCTTGGAACTCACATGTGGTTGCTGGTGCAAATTATATGTGATTATTTACAACGAATCTGCATAACATTGGACGGTTGTGCCCGTCGGTCCGTGAGGTCTGTCAGGTCCTGGTTGAGCTGCGGATCCTCCTCCTCCTTTTGGGTTCTCATGACCTGCAGTTGATTTGGGTTGCTCTAATTTACTTTATCTTACTAGTCGCGAGGTACTTTCCGACCATACGTCTGCTCTACGAGCCTCTTCCATTTGTTTCTGTCTAGTGGACCGTTTGGCCATTCGATGTTGATGTTAATGCCAGCTGCATTCTCCCAGATGTTATCACGCCACCTAATTCTAGAGCCTCCTCTCCCTTTCGCTCCATCTATCGTGCTGCCGAATGCTATCTTAAGTAGTCTATTTTCCATCATTCTTGTTATAAAGCCTGTACAGCTCAGACATCTCTTAGTTAGGACATCGACGAAGTTACAGTGTTTTTACAGCTCTCATTATTCTTCATTACATCTTATCCTCTGTCCCACGTTATTTTCATCATATACCGGTCCAAACATTTTTCTTATTATATTGACAGTTTTTTCTCATCTTTCTTTCTAAATATTAATGCTTCGCATCCGCGTAATGTTACTGCTGTAATAGTAGACTGATACAAGCAAATTCTGAAGTGATATTTTCTTTGAGAGCTTGTTAAACTGAAAAGCGTTTCCTTTGCTGTTACTACATGGGCATCTACATCTATAACCGTTCTATCGTTGTTACTAAAAAGACTTCCGAAATACTAGAAGCGGTCAGCTGAAACGAACATGTGTTAATCTGCGCCGCGCGGGACTAGCCGAGCGGTGCTGGCACGGTATCTCAGCGTGTTCGGTCAGAGGGTTGGCTACCCTCCGTAACAGAAAAGAAAGTGAGTTAGTGGATCTACGGCGAGTTGAAACGGGTGTCTTGCGACGTCCGCCCCGTGCACATACAAAGAACGAAAAAGAACAAAACGAGAATTTAAAAAAAAAATAATAATAAAAGCGGTCTAAGGCGCTGCAGTCATAGACTGCGCGGCTGGTCCCGGCGGAAGTTCGAGTCCTCCCTCGGGCATGGGTGTGTGTGTTTGTCCTTAGGATAATTTAGGTTAAGTAGCGTGTAAGCTTAGGGACTGATGACCTTAGCAGTTAAAACCCATAAGATTTCACACACATTTGAACATATTTTTTTGTTAATCTGCAGCTAAAGGCACACAAGTTAGGACTTTTTTACTTGTGAGGAGATAGTATGCCTTTTGTTCATTAACAAGTAATGCTGTTTTCTCAGCGATTATGTAATAATTTGCATGATTCTGACTAATCGTGTTTTGAAAATACTTATTAATGTTACATCATCTATGTATGCAATTCTAGTAATGTTCACTTGCCTCATTTGCACACCTGGCGGGTGAGTTTTACTGAATTCTCTATTGATCTTCTCTAAGACGAGGTTAAACGATATAGGTGAGAGTGTGTACCTTGTCTCAGTCCAACGAAGACTTCAAAACTTTCGGTTTTCTCTGTGAGAGTCTTTACGCAAGATTAAGTTTCGTCTCAGCAGATCTTAATTAATCTGATTGGCTTTGATGGTATTTCAAATGCCCCCTATTAAATTTAGTAGTGGTTCTCGATGTATGCTCTCGTAGGTCTTCTTCAATGTCACTGATTTGTACCCGGGTGACGTAGAAAGACTGGTCCACGTCCGAAGTCACTGAGCTCTCCTGCCCACACCGTTCTGTTGCCACTGCCTGTCACTGATAACACGTTATTCTTCACCTCCTTTTTGTCTCGGTGGATGGATTACGGAATTTAATTCAAACTGTCTCAGACCTCCAAACACGAGAAGGTACCGTAATATAAAGTCCTTATGCCCAATGCATTTCATTCACACAGATATCAAACTTCCTTGGGAGATAGCATTGTGTTACGTTGACAGCCTAATGTTGCACATAGTCGTGTTGTAGTAAAGCATTTTATGTTATCGTGAGATATTTGCGGAGAATAGAAAAGGAGCGGAAATGTTTTGTAAATCTTTGGGCGCTGCGTTCGCTTTGGTCCATTTTGCCGTGATTTCCGTAACACAACATGTACGGCACGCTACGCCACGCCTCCTCCTGTTTGTTTGGGCAAAGACGGTGGAGGCAGGTGGTGGCCCGACGTGCCTCTGTGCGTGACAGCACACAGCTACCTGCGCGTCCGAGGCTCACCAGACTGAGACACCGAGACAGATAATTCCACCGTCAAATAATACGTAATTGTTGTTCAAAAATCAGCACATGTAAGAGTGCCAACACACCCCTGTTGACAGCCAAACATGCGTATGAGACCCTCGAAAGTACACTGATCAGTCACGACATTACGACCACCGGCCTACTATCGATATAAACCCTTGCAGGCGATGGCAGCTTCACCTGAGGAGATATGACTGTTAGACAGACAAACGCATCAGTGAGTTTGCTGTCCTTGCATAAAATGGGAAGGCGCGCGCTCTATCTCAGTTTGACCGAGGACAGATCGTGATCCCTGAGGCTCGCCACGAGCGTTTCGGAAACTGCAAGACTTGCTGGGCATTCGGGGACTGCTGTGGTGTTTATCTCAAACACGTGGCGAAACCGAGGTGAGACCACGTCGAGACGTCGTGGCGTTGAGCGGCCACCCCTCATCACAGATGTCGGACGTCGTAGCCCGGGAAGACTGGCAAAACAGGACAGGCGGCGAACTACGGCAGAACTAACATCAGACTTTAAGTCTGGGCATGGTACAAGTGTGTCTGAACACACAGTCCACCAAACACTCCGAACGATGGGCTTCCGCAGCCGATGACCCACGTAAGCGCCAATATTAACACCACGACATCGAGAACTACGACTGAAACGGGCACAAGACCATCGGCATTGGACGTTGGCGCAATGGGTGCGTATTACGTGGTCTGACGAATCCCGATACTCTCTTCATCATGCCGATGAAAGGGTGCGAATCCGTCGCTTCGAGGGGAACAGCGCCTTCGCAGCTGTTGTCTGTGCAAAAGGAAGACATACCGGCTATTAGGTGGGTGGTCATAATGTTCTGGCTGACAGTTTTGAAACAGCTCTGGGAAGTGGAGGCAGCTTGTTGACTAGACATTTTACATCACACAAGAGATTCCGTGAATGTGCATGTGCAGACTGTTTTCTCCCACCACTTGATTCTGCAGGAAGGCTCGGTACTACTTGGAAGTATTCGGAACCATTTGACAGACTCATAGCTACAAAAGTGGAGCGTCCACTCAAGGTAAGGTATTCAGGTCATGCCATCATACCTGTTGTAGCGGGACTTTGAATTTCGCCGCGCTACACTCGTTCCCTCAGATAAAAATTATACCGTCGCAGCGGTATGAGCGCTCGACGGCAGAGGAAATACTAAAATTGTAACTGCCGGCAGCGGTGGTCTCGCGGTTCTAGGCGCGCGGTCCGGAACCGTGCGACTGCTACGGTCGCAGGTTCGAATCCTGCCTCGGGCATGGATGTGTGTGATGTCCTTAGGTTAGTTAGGTTTAAGTAGTTCTAAGTTCTAGGGGACTTATGACCACAGCAGTTGAGTCCCATAGTGCTCAGAGCCATTTTTTAAAATTGTAACTCCTTTTGTTTTTCTATCCGTTTCTCTATTGTCTCTCGAGAGCGGAAGCTTAATGCAGACGTGATCTGATTAAGGCGAAAAAACTTATTAATGTGTAGACATTGTGGAAGTTGTTATGAAATTCGGAGGATGGAGAAAAGCAACTAAAATAAATTGCATTTAATATCAAGACGGTTTTGTGAACATTAGAAATTCCTGGACAATGAAACTTATTGCAGGATTTCGGAGCAGACTTTTCACGCAGAAATAAAGTAGGAGATTTTTGAAGACCTGGACGCCGCACGAAACAAGAAGACATTTTAACATGGTAAAGAATTAACCCTAAGCTACGCCATTTCCCCCTGTCAGTTACATTTTGTTATTCTCTGTTCTTCTTCAATAATTTTTGTAGTGGAAATTGGTTTAACTTTTGCTCAAAAACTCCACAAGGACCACCCCAACAATAGCTTTTCCGAATCACGAAGTCCGATAGCTTTTCTGTAATACGAAGTCCGATTTGCTTTTCATTCTTTCCCTTTTTCACGGTCATTTACGATTTTAAAAAGCCCCTTTTTATTCACCATTTCTTACCACATTTTCAACCTTTTCATTTTCTTTTCTTCCCTTTTTCTTTTTTATTAACCACTACACTGTGGAGCTTTTTTAACGCTGTTTGCTTTCAAGACGTCTGCTGCCAATAAATATAAGTCGGACACATACATTATCAGTAACTATGTGACGCCATCTACCCACTGATTACTTGCTGTAACTAGCGCATGCTTTTACCTAATTTATTATTACACCACCCGTGACCACTCTCTAAAAAAAAGAAAAAAAGTGTGGACCTTATATTTTTCGCCTATTGATACTATTTCTTCTTACAGGAACGTTTCTGCTTATGCAGGTTGTACACAGGCTTTCGTTCAGACATTTGCTATAGGTGTTTCACAGTTGCATTTTTTCGACAGTCTGCAGTCTATTGACAGCTTGCCATACCTATAGATGCAGTCAAATTCATCTACTTGCTGTTAACTAAAAATGATTTCCCCTCATTACTGCACAATCCACAAGAGTTTGTCATTATTACCTGATCAAGTGGCAGTCGAATAAATGCAGCGGGTAGTACCTGATCATAAGAAGGTTGACGAAGATCGCTTATGGAGAAGACTCTCAGTAGGTTGAACTTCGCTCGCAACATTGACTCTGAGACGGACGAAGCAGTGCTCTAAATAAATAAATAAATAAATAAATAAATATAAAAGAAACTACGTACCATCAGTGTTTATAGTTTAGAATGAGTTTCCGTGGAATCAACTTTTAAAAATCGGATATGTACTGTTATAATAACCAACCATAAGAGATTCGAAACACTATCTTGATCTCTCTCTGTCTCCATCAACGCGATAAGGTAGGTGAATATGCCTGTTAAGAAAAATGCCTCACTTTTCCGTGAATTCCTACTCCCCAAGTCACGTGCGGGTAGAGAAACGTATATGACCAAAAAGTACGTGTCTCTATCGCTCTTGATGCTATCGGTGAATGGTATTCAACCAGTGTCACATACCAACTTTTAAAGAAACTGGAAACCTTCCAAGCTGACGACAGCAGGTGGGAATTATGTGACTTGTGTTGACATTAATATAAATGAAGCATTTTATGTGGGAAAGCACAAATAATCGCCAAAAGTAACTGCACAGGAATATGGCGTCATAAATGTTCTATCAAAAAAACTATGATTAATGTTTCACACGGGTTAATTTACCATGTTTGTATCTAACAAATGACCATGTGAACTATGTGTCTAAATAAACCTCATAATCGTTTCATTTCCTACTGAATTGAATGATGTGCGAATATTTGAGAAAAGCAATGAGACTCTCTCTGTTAATGCATCACGAATTCACTATTGTGACAACAAGTGGATGGTTGTAGAAAGGTGTTAATGTGTTGAGAGAAAGCAGTAGGTACCCGTTGAGGTGATGAAGTTAAACATTTTGTAAGAGGTATGTGGTTTAATACATTAAAAAGTGGTTGAAGGTAGGCCTAGAGATGCTGCCGAAACTCAATGGGCTGTGTTGTAACGGCGACCGGAACAGACGCGAGGTTGTAGTGACGGAAAACGCGTCGGGACCCGCGGAGCGGCCCGCGAATAACAACACAACGGGAGAGGACGGACGCGAACAACGAAGGACCTTACGACGACAACAACAACAAGAACGAAACAACAGAGTCAAGAAAACCTAACTAAACAACCACGACCCGACTGGCAGGCTGAGCTTTTTTTTTTTCCTTTATTGTGATTTCATGCCCCTGCCCCATACGGGCAGGGGAGGGCTGTCAGCAGCACAATCCGCCGCTCTTCAGCCGAGTGAATGACAACTAAAACAAGAATAAAATAATACATACATAAGGAGGTAAAAAAGGGGAACATGAAACAGAGTAAGGGGAGATAATGGAGGTAAAAATACACTGACATGTAGAAGTTCATTGGGGACAGTTAAAAAAGTCACCAGAAAGTTAAAAAACACAGTTGGCGATTCTTATAACACAGAAGACACTGGATGCGCATGCACAGGTTAAAAGTTGGCCACAGTATTAAAAACACTCCGAAACAACACACTTAAAACCCACTTGGAGCACACACGACGAAGAATAAAACTACCAGGCGGGACCTGCCGAGGGAAAGGTCAGAGAGGATGGAAAAGGAGGGGAGAGCCTGGGGCAGCTGGGGAAGCGGCGGGATGAAGAGAGGAGGGGCAACCGTGGGTTCACGAAGAGGCAGGAGACACATGGGGCAGGAGAGGAAAAGGGAAGACAGGGCAGGAGGGATCACAGAGTCACTGAAAGAAGGCACAAGAGATGGACGGGGAGTAGGAGGGGAAATCCGCTCAGAAGGAGGGAGGGGGAGGAGAGGGAGCCCTGAGGAGGAGGCAGGAAGAGGGAGTTAGAGTTGGTAGGAAGGGTAGATGTCAGGGCGAAGCTCATCATCCGGGAGTGGTAGACGGTGGAAGTTGTGTTAGGAAAGGAGATGGAGGGTGTGGAGATGGAGAGAGGGAGGGACACAATGGTAAAGGCGCGGCAACTGGTTGGGAGTGGAGAGGAAGGGAGACATCAGGGGGTGAGGGGGATCAAGGCGGCGGACAATATATAGTGTGCGGATGTGTTCAAGGAAAAAGAGAAGGTGGGGGAAGGGGATGAGGTCATAGAGGATGCGCGTGGGGGACGGAAGGCGGATGCGGAAGGCGAGGCGGAGTGCATGGCGTTCCAGGATTTGGAGGGCTTTATAGAACCGGGGAGGGGCGGAGATCCAAGCGATGCTGGCATAACAAAGGATGGGGCGGATCTTGGATTTGTAGGTGTGAAGGATGGTGGAAGGATGCAGACCCCACGTCCGGCCGGACAGGAGTTTCAGGAGGCGGAGGCGGTTGTGAGCCTTGTCTTGGATGATAAGGAGATGGGGAGTCCAGGTGAGGTGGCGGTCGAGTGTGAGGCCAAGGTATTTGAGGGTAGGAGTGAGGTGGATAGGACGGCCGTAAATGGTGAGGTAGAAATCATGGAGGCGGAAGGAGCGGGTGGTGCGGCCTATGATGATCGCCTGGGTCTTGGAAGGATTAACACGGAGGAACCACTGGTTGCACCAAGCGGTGAATTGGTCAAGGTGGGTTTGGAGGGTACGTTGGGACCGTTGAAGGGTAGGATAAAGGGCAAGGAAGGCGGTGTCATCAGCGAACTGGAGAAGATAAACAGGAGGGAGAGGTTTGGGCATATCAGCAGTGTACAGGAGATAGAGGAGAGGAGAAAGGACAGACCCTTGGGGCACGCCAGCAGAGGGGTAGAAAGTACGGGAGTTGAAATTGTGGATAGTCACATAGGAGGGACGATGGGAGAGGAAGGAAGCAACGAGACGGACGAAGTTGATGGGGAGAGCATAGGTCTGGACAGGCTGAGCGAGAGGCAGTCGCTTATATACTCTATCGGGTGCGCCGCTATTGGCCCCTGGAACCACGTGTTCCACTGTGGAGCCCTCACAGTCAATGCTGGCCAGGAGGCGCACTGCTTACGTCCATGACTTCTGGCGGGGATTCAAATTCCGCGGCGCGCTGTACCAGAGGCTGGTGCCCAAGAGAGCAGGATAGGAGAGCGTCGAACTCGGTAGGGAGCTGCCAGCAGAAGGGAGTGGACGGCGTGTCCGCGCCCGGCGGCTGGCCACGGCTCCACCCCCACGTGACCTCCTCCAAACCTTCCTATTGGAGAATCAAATTGTAGACGCGCGGTTCGGTAGCGTTATCTCGTCAGCAACACGTGAGTTTAGCTGCTGACGGTTCAACACGTGAGTTTCGAAGTGGTTCTGCCCAGTTTAATGCAATGTGACGAGCTAAAACTAGCCGCCAGGTAGAAGGCACTGGCGAACATCAATTGAAATATAAATAAATTAAAGTTTTATAATATTACATCCATTCAGTAACGGCCCCCACTGTACAACTCTGACTGCCTGAAGATCAGTGGTGGAGGTGGAAAGGAGGAGGAGGATGTGAGGGGCTTCGTTAGAAGGCACAACGGGTGTAGTTCTGCCGTACTGTATTTTGTTCAGTTTTTCATCACCTCCATCTTGCATTTTAAATTCCCTATAGCTGCCATCTTGTATTTATAAATTTCCTGCCGGCACCATAATGGATACCACCATGCTGATGATGCTATGTGCGTGATTGGCAGCCTAGTCATGTAGGCAGTCCACACTTATAGGAGTTTCTTTGAAATGGTGGCAAAACACCATATTTGCTTCTGAGACGCCATAGCCTTCCTGCTTAACTTTCTGGTGCCCTCACCCATCTACTCAAATCAATTCAGTCACTTCGCTGTTTAGGTTGTTGATTTACCACGTTTTCCTCCCTCTTGCAGAAAATCACATGTCCTGTTGATTTTATATTTCAGAAGTGATGAAAGGTTTTTGTATAATGAACCTCACAATACAGTACCTTTACTCAGTCATGTTTTGTACTTTACATCACTGAATGTCCACGATATACACACTGATGGCAACCTCACTTTTTCATAGAGGATACAATAAAGGAGGTATCCATCTCTGGCCACTCGTTGCACCACATAGACATTCTGGAAACTGACTGAACATAACTTCTTCTCGCTTCGTTAACCATTGAGTATTTACACGTTAAGTCAAGAGCAATATCTTAGATAGAACCAAATTTTAAAATCAAGCAGTAGTAATATTACGAATCTTTGTAAATTTATTTAAAAGTAAACAGCAAATTTATTTTACTTATGGATTCCCTGTTAAAATTAGTGGAGTCGTTACTTTCATTACTGTTGTATTCTTTGTCTTTCTCATACTTATGAGACATATCATGCTTAAGTACTTTTATAAGCTTTAATGTTACATCACTTAGGCGCATGCATGTGTTGAAACCAGAATATGCCTTTATAATATTACAAATCAAATCTTCGCCAAAAAATTTCTAATTTCACAGGTTGGATAGTAGTACGAAACGATCGATGTGCTAGATTTCGTAATTCTCAAGGTCCAAAATGAGTTTGATAAAAATTATCCTAACTGAAGTTAGTATCTATAATTTGTAGCAGTTGTCTATATATATTAAGTTCTATAATCCCTATTCAATTAGTCAAAATTTTAGAAAACAAAATACAGATACAGCTGCTCCATTCATGTCACAATCAGTGAAATAGAGGTCGTTCAGGTTAAATTGTATTGAAATATGTTCCTCAGTTAATTGATCTCGAAAATTCCTGTAGCCCCACTGAGAGAATTAATTGTATTGTGGAATCTTCTCGTCTGACCCCGTTTTCAATTTTGAAATTTCTGACAAGCCTGCCAGCCGGAATGGCCGAGCGGTTCTAGGTGCTACAGTCTGGAACCGCGCGACTGCTACGGTCGCAGGTTCGAATCCTGCCTCGGGAATGGATGTGTGTGATGCCCTTAGGTTAGTTAGATTTAAGCAGTTCTAAGTTATAGGGGACTGATGACCTCAGAAGTTAAGTCCCAAAGTGCTCAGAGCCATTTGAACCATTTTTTGATAATCCTGATGACGTCTAATAGAAGCTGCAGCATTGATGTACATATTCTTCAGTATAATAACAATTCTTCAGTCACAGCATCACTTCTGATATACAGTAAGGTCAGGTACTGTGAAAACTTTCTCAAAGGTTTCCTTGAAGTCTACAGATACGAAATAGATTTGGTAATGTATATTTATTGCTTCTTTCTCTAGATACTTCATTGTGCCACAGCAGTTTAAAAGGGACCGTTGATTGACTGAAATGTTTCCTGGACGGTTAGATGATAATTTTAGTGAATATGTTGCAACTATGGTAAGGAGACTTATGAGACTGTAACATTTTTTCCAGAGTCATCCTGATTCCTTCGAATATCCATAGTTAAAAACTGTTCAAATTTTCTAGAAGTTTCTCATTTCACAATAGTTTTCTAATGAATTTCCAAATTATTCACAGAATTTCTTTTTTTCCAACTTCACTTATTTCTTTTGAGGCACCATCATTTACGGTCTCCAACCCTTGTTTAATGTGTGTAACGGCTTTGCATATTTCATGTAGCGCTAGTTCCGGATTCTTATTACTTCCATTAATAACTGTCTATGATTGTAGTTCATTTCTTGATTTGTACAAACATCTAAGGAAAGCATGGATAGCGTCTACACTTTTCCCCCTGTTATTATGTCATTTACTGTCACATCTCCAATGTTGTCTGTTGAAATCTGATTACTGCACAGCGAAAAACTCGATTTCACTTACTTCAAGCTTTTACTGAATTCAGTTGTTTGTGTTACCAAATTGTCGTTGTATCTTCACCCGTGTTGTTAAGAATAGGTTTGCGTCGTTACCTACTCTCTGCACCCCCGTTTTTATCTGCCATTATTGTCGTGGTCACGACACGGGATGTTTATTAGAGGGCACTTTTTCTTGATTCATACCAGAACGGGGGCTTTCGGAATTTACTGACTAAGAACTCTTTGTGAAGTGTGACTATTTTCATCTAACATTAGAAACCAAAGTGCCTTTACTCATTAAGTGTCGCTCTAGCACTGACTACACAAGTACCGACGGATCGAACAGAATCAGTTCTCACTATTCCTTCCTTTGTCTGCTTCTTCAATTGCACCAGCTGAGGGAAGGCAGTTGTTCAGGTATTGGACTTCCATATGGGAGGATCACGATGCGAACTCCCACCTGGCAGTAGCTAATTAAGCTTTCCTTAAAGAGTTTAAAGTGTACACTGATCAGATCTCTATGAGAAGTTTTGGGCTGACACATTCTCACTTGTCTTATCCGTGTGTGACCCCGATGACCTTCTAGTATTCTATGGACGATGGACTGACATCTGATTTCCTTCATTCCCGTTAATTGTGAAAGCGTCGTAGGTACCCCATACCGAAGAACTATTTCCAAGACTCGGGAAAACGATGATTCAGGAAGCCTCTCCCTTGGTGTATGTATTACGCATCGTAAAAATTCATTTGCTGTATGTCAAGTGTTCACTAGTCAGTCCACAGCTACGGGACAACGAAACATTAAATTCCCGTACAGTAGCGGAAATCAGTATAATGGCAGGGATATTTGTAGGAAAGTGAACACTGTCAGTTGTATTAGTTATGCACATTATATATGCTGTAGTATGAAATCCAGTATACCAACAAATGCAGTCAAATGATATCAGCAGTACGATATATTGGGTGCACGATATGGACAAAACGGAAAATATGGGAAAATAATAAAATTATCGGGGGCACTTAAACTTTTACTTCTGTATGAAGTTCTTCTCAGCTTGTTGTTGAATTGCAGTTGCTAGTAATGCCAGACGTGCACGATAAATTTTGTCAGGTGACATATATCTTACATTCAAGAAATGACTGCAGTTAGCTGCTCTAACACTGAAACACAAACAATACAGATGGGTGTTTGCTGAAAAACATATGTCGTGGACTTCAGAAAGGGATAAAGTGAATTTCAGTGACAAGAAAAAGTTTAACTGAGACAGGCAGGATGGATTTCAGTATTATGATATGACCTGAGAACAGAGCAGCAGGTAAGAATGAGCAGAAATGTTGATAGTGGAAGTTTTACGAGTTGGGCAGCCTTCTGCGCTAAAAGTACATCGCGCATTGTTTCTCCCAACTCTAGAATAAACTGAAACGTCCAAATTGAGATGCTAGAGACGGAACTGATTAGAATGTATACGAATGTAGGGGATGAAAGTCTAATGCTGCAACAAGGTAATGCATCTATGTATGCTTCTATTACAACAAAATATGGTTTCAAAATAAAGCTACCGATGTCTTGCTCCGGCCTGTACGTACCTCGGATGTGAACTCCCGTGGAAAACCTTTGGGAATACATACAAGGAGTGTTTATCGCAATGAGAAACAATCTGAGCCGGTATATGAGCTGAAAACTGCGACAGAGACGAGTGGGCAAAAATTTCTCTGCAAAAACTACAAAACCAAGCAAACTAAATTCCGAAGAGATCTTGGAGGTAATTATGATGAATGGAGGTTAGACAAAGTGCTAACAATGCAACAAGACAAGAAGACATTGCCTTTGTACCAATTTCCATTCAGGAAATCTTAACCTCTAATTTTGTTATTCGTTGTATTAAATTCTTTTGTGATTATTTATGTTGTATATGTATCCACTACTTTCATAATGAATTCGATACACAATATACTATTATTTTTGTAGGAACAATGCCTCTTAAGGATTTCCATTACTCTTTGTATTTGACGGTTGCTTGTGATTCCACAAAAATGATCGCCAATTAAAGAGTGCAACTAGTTGGGGATATTCGTATATTTACGTACATTTTCATATTTTTCGTTTTCAGTTTCAGCTGCCGTTCTCTGCACGTATTGGTGATAATATTAAAGCCTGCTTGCATTTTATGCCAGCTACGCAGGCGCTTCAGACAGTTAGCTACATATATGAAGTCGTCGGCTGTTAACAGTGGCAGTGGGAGCTCCATGAGAAAGAGCGTGAAAGATGCTAAGTGGTGTGCTTTATTCATGTTAGTTGATAGCTCCACGATAAACCGAGAAACTGTCTCTAATTTCAGATTTTCACTAATGGTAACTTTGACACGATGTATGCAGGTAAACAGTGATAAGTGCCAAACACGTGGCTGATAATAGTAGTAACATGTACGCTGTTCGTAATAGACAAATACTTTTCAGAGACAATTTGTACAAACCTACAGCTGTGGAGAACTACGACTCAGAAAAGGACCCTGAATGCTCGTGGACGCATATGCGCTTCAGAAGTTGTTGCTAATTAGGTAAATGTGGTGTCACCGCCAGACACCACACTTGCTAGGTGGTAGCCTTTAAATCGGCCGCGGTCCGTTAGTATGCGTCGGACCCGCGTGTCACCACTGTCAGTGATTGCAAACCGAGCGCCACCACACGGCAGGTCTAGAGAGACGTCCTAGCACTTGCCCAGTTGTACAGCCGACGTTGCTAGGAATGGTTCACTGACAAATACGCTCTCATTTGCCGAGACGATAGTTAGCATAGCCTTCAGCTACGTCATTTGCTACGACCTAGCAAGGCGCCATTACCAGTTAATATTGAGATTGTAAAACATGTTCCGTCAAGAGCGATGTACACCAATTATGGATTAAAGTTAAGTATTCCAGCAGCAACATACCTTCTTGGCTATTTTAATTACATTGTCCTGTTCCAGACCTCACGCCAGTTTGCGTGAGCTTAAACGCGTGCCTTTCGGCTTCCTCCAAACTCCGTGAATTGGCTCCTGCCAATTCACAACAGTAAATATGAATAATTTCTTTACAAAGTAAACAGTGTTAAGATGTATATTTTACTATTGCTTAAGGGAATTTACCTGACAAGGTGATGGTAGGAATTCCCTCCAAGGAAAGAAAAAGAATTGGCGCTCCACAAAAGAACTATCCGAATGGCATAGAAATCGGTACATACTATACTCAAGCGCCAAAGAAATTGGTTTAGGCATGCATATTCAAATAGAGATATGCAAAAAGGCAGAATACGGCGCTGCGGTCAGCAGTGTCTGCAGCAGTTGTTAGATTGATTAATGCTGCTACAATGGTAGGTTATCAATATTTAAGTGAGTTTGAACGTGGTGCTATACTAGGCTCACGAACGATGTGACAAAGCTTCTCCGAGATAGCGCTGAAGTGGGGATTTTTCCGTACGACCACTTCACGAGTGTACCGTGAATATCAGGAATCCGGTAAAACATCAAATGACCGACATCGCTGCGGCCTGAAAAAGATCCTGTAAGAACGGGACCAACGACGACTGAAGAGAATCATCCATCGTGACCGAAGTGCAACCCTTCCTCAAATTGCTGCAGATTTCGATCTCGGCCATCAACAAGTGTCAGCGTGCGAACCATTTAATGAAACATCATCGATATGGGCCTCCAGAGTCGATGACTGCAAGACACAAAGCTTTACGCCTAGCCTGGGCCGTCAACACCGACATTGGACTGTTGATGAATGGAGACATGTTGCCTGGTCGGACGAGTCTCGTTTCAAATTGTATCGAGCGGATGGACGTGTATAAGTATGGATACAGCCTCATAAATGCATGGACCCTGCATGTCAGCAGGGGAGTGTTCAAGCTTGGGGAGGCTCTGTAATGGTGTGGGGCTTGTGCAGTTGGAGTGATATGAGACCCATGATACGTCTAGATACGACTCTGACAGGTGAAACGTACGTAAGCATCCTGTACGATCACCTGCATCCATTCATGTCCATTGTGCATTCGGGCGGATTTGGGCAATTCCAGCAGGAGATATGCTACAGAGTGGCTCCAGGGACACTCTTCTGAGTTTAAACACTTCCGCTGCCCACCAAACTACCGATACATGAGCATTATTGAGCATGTCAAGGATGTCTTGCAAGGTGCTCTTCAGAACAGATCTCCGCCCCCTCGTACTCATGGGCATTTATGGTGTCAATTTCCTCCAGCACTGCTGCAGACATTAGTCGAGTCCATGCCACGTCATGTTGCGGCACTTCTGCGTGCTCGCGGGGGTTCTAAACGATACTAGGCAGGTGTACAAGTTTCTTTAGCCCTTCAGTGTATATTGGCTGATTTATTCAAGAGAAACTTAACCAGTCGATATCGCGTTGGTACAGCTTTGTCCCCCTTTCAGGCAGTTATTCGGCTCGGCATTGACTGACAGAGTTGTTGCATGCTCTCCTGAGGGATATCGAGCCAAATTCTGTCCAGTTAAACAGTCAAAATCTCGAGCTAGTTGGAGCACCTTGCCCATAATGCTCCGAACGTTAAATTTCAGGTCTGACGATCTTACTGGCAAAGATATGGTTTGGCAAGCGAAGACAAGCAGTGGATGCTCTCGCTGTGTGCTGGCGGGCATTGTCTCGCTGAAATGTAAGCCCAAGTTGGCTTGCCATGAAGGGCAACGAAACTGGGCCCAGGATATCGTCGACGTACTGCTGTACTGTAGTGGTGGCACAGGTGACAATGAAATCGGTCCCACTATGAAACGATATGGCTTGGCAGACCATCAATCCTGGCTGATGAGCCGTGTGGACGACCGCCGCCAGATCGGTGTCCCAGTCCTCTCCGGGCATACCTTCGCTGATCACTGGGGCTCAGTTGAAAGCGGGACACACCACAGCAGACAATTCTGTTGCAGTAGATGAGATTCCAGGCTGAATGTGCCCGACATCACTCTAAACGGGCTTGTTGCTAAAGTGAGGTGAAAGCAGTTGGTGCAAGGGTCGCCATGAGCTCAGCCTTCCAGTGAGCCGCCTGTTAATGGTTAGTTGCTGCACGTGCTGCACGTCGGATCGACGATAATGGTGAATCCGGGGCTCTGAAGGCCTCTCTGACGATAGCCCCGTCTTAGCCTTCTGATGTCTCTCTCGTTCGGCCGCTTCCTTCTTGACGCTGTTATCGGGCGCGGTTCACCCATTCCTGTCAACATCGTTGAACAGTGGCCTCGCTCCTACCCAGATGTCGAGCCATTCCCTGATTACAACAACCTGCTCCTTCGAACCCCGCTACACGTCCTCTCTCAGATGCTGACATCTGCGTACATTGTTAGCGCACCTGCTGCTAGGTGTAATTACGGTCCGACTGAGCACACGGAATGAAAGTCGCAAAGACATTCCACTGGGTTACTGTCCTCCCAAGTTGTGCGGTGAATCTGCTCAACAGCGTCTCACATTCATCCATCAGCCGCCAAGGTTTACAGTTTTGCATTTTCCGTCGACACATTCACGAATTTCAGTTTGTGACCAATTTGCATATCTCCTTCGTGGTGCGTCTTTTATTTCCCTTGGTCTAAGAGTGCATTAAACGCTAACCTTCACATTCATCATGTGCTGTAGTAAAGGAACAATGAAATTAATTTCATATTGTCCTGAATCATAGACACATCTTTGAGCCTGTTGCTTCATTATTCAAAAAACTGGTAAAGGAAATCTTAATATTTTAAAAAGAAAGAATGTAGATCTTTAAATTTGTATCATCATCATCATCATTTAAGACTGATTATGTCTTTCAGCGATCAGTCTGGAGCATAGCCCCCCTTATACAATTCCTCCACGATCCCCTATTCAGTGCTAACATTGGTGCCTCTTCTGATGTTAAACCTATTACCTCAAAATCATTCTTAACCGAATCCAGGTACCTTCTCCTCGGTCTGCCCCGACACCTCCTACCCTCTACTGCTGAATCCATGAGTCTCTTGGGTAACCTTGCTTCTCCCATGCATGTAATATGACCCCACCATCTAAGCCTGTTCGCCCTGACTGCTAGAGTTCATTCCCAGTTTTTCTTTGATTTCCTCATTGTGGACACCCTCCTGCCATTGTTCCCATCTACTAGTACCTGCAATCATCCTAGCTACTTTCATATCCGTAACCTCAACCTTATTGATAAGGTAACCTGAATCCACCCAGCTTTCGCTCCCATACAACAAAGTTGGTCGAAAGATTGAACGGTGCACAGATAACTTAGTCTTGGTACTGACTTCCTTCTTGCAGAAGAGAGTAGATCTTAGCTGAGCGCTCACTGCATTACTTTGCTACACCTCGCTTCCAGTTCTTTCACTACGTTGCCATCCTGTGACAATATGCATCCTAAGTACTTGAAACCGTCCACCTGTTCTAACTTTATTCCTCCTATTTGGCACTCAATCCGTTTATATTTCTTTCCCACTGACATTACTTTCGTTTTGGAGACGCTAATCTTCATACCATATTCCTTACATTTCTGATCTAGCTCTGAAATATTATTTTGCAAACTTTCAATCGAATCTGCCATCACAACTAAGTCATCTGCATATACGAGACTGCTTACTTTGTGTTCACATATCTGATCTCACCCAGCCAGTCTATTGTTTTCAACATATGATCCAAAAATAATATGCAGCCTTGTCTTACCCCTGAAACTACTCTGAACCATGAACTCCATTTACCATCAAGTCTAACTGCTGCCTGACTATCCATGTAAAGACTCACCGGAGGAGAAACACCCCTCTGAAGATGTCCAGAGCAGCTCTGGACGAAACGTTAGGAGCTGAAGAGTTTCATGGACCACGACCTTACATCCCGGAAGGTTTACCAGAAGACCTTTAATTGCCTCCTATTCCATAATCATGTAGAATAGATAATAACCTCCTCATATGCCTTTTCTAGATCTGTAAAGCATAGATACAATTCCCTGTTCCACTCATAACACTTCTCCAGTATTTGCCGTAAGCTAAAGCTCTGGTCCTGACAACCTCTAAGAGGCCTAAACCCACACTGATTTTCATCCAATTGGTCCTCAACTAATACTCGCACTTTCCTTTCAACCATACCTGAGAAGATTTTACCCACAACGCTGATTAAAGAGATACCTCTGTAGTTGTTACAATCTTTTCAGTTTCCATGTTTAAAGATTAGTGTGATTACTGCTTTTGTCCAGTCTGATGGAACCTGTCCCGACTCCCAGACCAATTCAATTATCCTGTGTAGCCATTTAAGACCTGACATTCCACTGTATTTGATGAGTTCCGACTTAATTTCATCCACCCCAGCTGCTTTATTGCACTGCAATCTTTTGACCATTTTCTCCACTTCCTCAAATGTGATCCTATTTCCATCATCATTCCTATCCCATTCTACCTCGAAATCTGAAACATTACTGATCGCATTTTCACCTACATTGAGCAACTCTTCAAAATATTCCCTCCATCTGCCCAAGGCATCCACAGGATTCACCAGCAGTTTTCCTGACCTGTCCAAAATACTTTTCATTTCCTTCTTACCTCCCTTTCCAAGACTGCTAATTACACTCCAGAATGGTTTTCCAGCAGCTTGACCCATAGTCTCCAACCTGTTTCCAAAGTCTTCCCAAGATTTTTTCTTGGATGCTGCATTTATCTGTTTGGCTTTGTTTTTTTCTTCAACATAACTTTCTCTGTCTACCTGGGTTCTAGTACTTAGCCATTTTTGATACGCCTTCTTTTTCCTTTTACAGGCTGCCTTGACTGTGTCATTCCACCAAGCTGTTTGCTTCATCCTACTTTTACACACTACTGTTCCAAGACATTTTTTAGCCACTTCTAGTACTGTGTCTCTGTACCTTGTCCATTCCTTTTCCAATGACTGTAATTGACTACATTCAACTAACTGGTACCTTTCTGAGATCGCTGTTATGTACTTGTGCCTGATTTCCTTATCCTGAAGTTTCTCCACTCTTATCCTCCTACATATGGACCTGACCTCCTGCATTTTCGGCCTCACAATCCCAATTTCACTGCAGATTAAATAATGATCAATGTCATCAAAGAATCCCCTGAATACACGTGTGTCCCTCACAGCCTTCCTGAATTCCTGATCTGTTATTATATAGTCAATGACAGATCTGGTTTCCCTGCCTATCCAAGTATACCGGTGAATGTTCTTATGTTTAAAAAAGGAGTTTGTGATTACTAAGCCCATACTGGCACAGAAACCCAAGAGTTGTTTCTCGTTTCTGTTGGCCTCCATATCCTCTCCAAATTTACCCATAACCTTTTCATACCCTTCTGTTCGATTTCCAATCCTGGCGTTAAAATCGCCCATGACCAGAACACTGTCCTTGTCATTTACTCTAACAACTACATCACTGAGTGCCTCATAAAAACTATCCATCTTATCTTGATCTGTCCTTTCACAATGCGAATATACTGACACAACCTTAATTTTCTTGCTAGACACTGTCAAATCCATCCACATCAGTCGTTCTTTTACATACCTTATTGCAACTACGCTGGGTTCCATTTCTTTCCTGATGTAAAGCCCTACTCCCCATTGTGGTGTTCCTGCTTTGACTCCTGACAGGTAGACACTGTATTCTCCCACTTCCTCTTCTTTCTCACCCCTTACCCGAATGTCACTAACAGCTAAAACTTCGAGCCCCATCTTACTTGCAGCCTCTGCCAGCTCTACCTTCTTCCCAGAGTAGCCCCCATTGATATTAATAGCTCCCCATCTCATTACCATTTGTTTGCCACGTCGTATCTTGGGAGTCCCTGGTTTGTCAGTTAGAGGTGGGACTCCATCACCTCCAAAGGTCCGAGGCATTTTGCTCTGATTGTTGCCAGCGTCATATTTAAAATACCTGGTAAGCAGGTTGCTAGCCTTACTTGCCCCGAGTCCCATTGCGTTTTTTCCCCTAACGGCTGAGGGACTAACCGGTGGATTTGGTAGTCTTTGCCGTATGAGCACAAAGGTGACCACGACTCAGAATATGTCCGAGATGCCTAGCCTTATGCCAAAGTAACTGGTATTCCGACTGTCGAGACCACTTACTTGGCCACTCATACGTTGCCCGTGGTTCATGAACTAGGACATCAGAGTTTTCAGAGTGATGTTCCGTTAAATCGCCCACCAATTAAACCGTGACAAGTCCGTGGTAACTGATGTTAAATCCAGATCTTGCACAAGCTGAAAGAAAATCTGGGAGAATGAGATTTTCGAACGTTGAGGATGTTAACAGGGCGTTCTTAATTGGATCCATAAGCAAGAAACGGATTTCTACAGCCGAGGAACTGACCAATAGGTAAAACGTGCCGATCACATTTTGCAGAGCTTTGGTGACTGTATAGAAAAATCGTGAAATACATCTGTGCCTGTTTCAAGTGTGGTGAAACGTTCCGTAGAAGTTACATGCCATGCTACAATAATACGTAACTTAGTTTTTCAAGTTCCATTGGACATTCATGAGTCCTGCAATAGATGCCCACCAGTCCCTGTTTATGCTCAGTCTGGAACTTCTTTACCGAGATACTGTCCATACAGTTCCCAGTCCTTACCCGCCTCTGACAAATTACATTTCAGAGCAAGGAGAGCAGAGCGTGCCACCAAAAATGCACTTCTACAGCTTCCACATGAAGCAGTCCCCACCACAAGCACCCCCTGCATGGAGCAAGACTCGACTGCTCATTACATTTCGCTGGTAGCATGACCACCCACACCTCCCCCCCCCGTATTTCTGCAAATTTTACATGGAACACACACACCCTGCACGCTGCGGCCCACGCTCATACTTCTGCTTCGCCATCCAGTCCTCTAATTGGACGCTTTGATTTGAAGCTAGACATCATTCGCCATGGAATATTGCAATGAACAGATAGTATATTTCCCTACACATAATTAAAAACCTACATTGGTATATAAAATATAAACAACGAAATAGGTGTTCTTATTTCTGGAAAATGAGTTCTTCACCCTAAGCACTTACCCATATGTCCTGAAAATGTAAATGAATGCACGTCCACCTTACCATCCTACTTGCTCCTGTCAGCAGCAGATGACTGCACTGTAAAGTTACGAGTATAGTTCTATCTTTGTACCACACAATCAGATGGCTCCAATAGTTATTGAAAACTCAACAGTTCGTAAAATAATTGTTTAATGCATCTAAGATGTTGCAAAGTTCTAAAATGTCCACAAAACACAGCAGCAGTGTGAAAAAGTGTGGAGTTTACATTGCTAGTAGAGGTTAACACATGAAAAACGCTGTTCGATCCCACAATATTGTAAGAACCATCTGAAACGTAAAAGGAAGCACAAGTTAATTTCCACATATTCACATATTTGCCCAGCTAGTGTCCACGATTCTGACGTATGCACTCCAACGGTAGTTTCAACATCTGACATTCTGCAAATTAGGTCTAAGAGTTCGATGCTCTTAAACTAGCCCGCCCAGGCATATAACTGCAAAAAAAAAAAAAAATAAATAAATAAATAAATCGTATTAGCTAAGTAGGTACATAGACAGACCAAAGATAACTAATCACAACACATCCATAAACAAAATACTTTCGAGGCAAGTACGATGTTTAGAATGTAAGTTGCGGTTAACACATTAAAACAGTGTCTTATGTCACAATATTGCGAGAAGTGTCAATAAAGCACTAGTTAATTTAGACATACACACATATTGGTTTGATGCAGCTCTCCATCCTACTCTATCCTGTGTGAGCTTCTACATCTCCAAATAAATGCAGCGATCAACATCCTTATAAATCTGATTATGGCATTCACCTCTGTCTCCTTCTGCGATTTTGACTCTCCACTCTTCCCTGCAGCATTAAATTAGTGCTCGCTTGAGGCCTCACAATGTGTCCTATCAACCAATCCTTTCTTTTGCTCAAGTTGTGTCACAACATTCTTGTATTCTTTTCAGTACCTCCTCATTAGTTACATGATCTACCAATCTAATCTTCAACATTCTTCTGCAGCACCACATTTCAAGAGCTTCTATTCTCTTTTGGTCAAAACTGATTTTCATCTATGTTTCACTTCCACCCGAGGCAAATACCTTCACAAAATACTTCCTAACAACGAAATCTATGTTCGCTGTTCAAAAATTTCATTTCTTTGGAAATTTTTTTCTTGCTATTTCCAATCTACATTTTATATCATCTCTGCTTTCGCCATTATCAGTTAATTTTCTGCCAAATAACGAAACACATGTACTATTTTAAATGTCTCGTTTCCTAATCTATTTCGCTTAGAATCATCTGATTTAAAATGACTTCATTTCATCACCCTTGTTTAGCTTTGTTGATGTTCATTTCGTATCCTCATTTCAAGGGACTGTCTTTTTCATTCAACTGCTCTTCCAAGTCCTTTGCTGTGTCTGACAGAATTACAGTATCATAGGTGAACCTCAATACTTTTATTTCTTTCCCCTGCGCTTCAGTCCCCACTAGAAATTATTGTTTGTTTTCCTGTATTACTTTTTCAGTGTACAGATTGAACTACAGGGGAGGTCGGTTACAACCCTGTCTCAACCCTTCTCAACGACTGCTTCCCTTTCATGACCCTTGACTCTTGTAACTATCACCTGGTTTCTGTAAAATTTGTAAATAGTTTTGCACTCCCTATATGTATCTCCTCCTACCTTCAGTATTTCAAAGAGATTATTCCAGTCATCATTGTCCAAAGCTTTCTTCAAGTCTAAAAATACTATAAACATAGATCTGCCTTTCGTTAACCTACCTTCTAAGTTAAATCATAGGTTCAGTATTGCCTTGCATGTTCCTACATTTCTCCATAATCTGAAATGATCTTCCCTTGTGTCAGCTTCTACCAGCTTTTCCATTCTTCTGTAAATAATTCGTGTTAGTAATTCGCAGCCATGACTTACTAAGCTGATGGTTCAGTAATTTTCACACCTGTCAGCAACTGCTTTCTTTGGAATCGGAATTAATACATTCTTCTAGAACTCTGACGGCATTCCACGTCTCTCATATAACTTACACAAGATGGAAGAATTTTGACAGCCATGTCTTCCTTCGAGTTGGATCTTTCGGAACTCTGTCAAGTTCTTCTCGCAGTATATCTCCTTATCTTCATCTGAGCCCACTTTCCTTTCTGTAATATTGCCTTCAAGTTCATATCTCTTGTGTAGAATCTCTCTGTACTCCTTGCACCTGTCAGATCTCCCTTCTTTGCTTAGGCCTGGTCTTCCATCTGAGCTCTTGGCATTCGTACCACTCTTTCTCCTCTCCCAAAGGCCTCTTTAATTTTCTTGTAGCCGGTATCTTTCTTTACCCTACTGAAATATACGTTTAAATTCTTATAGCTGTCTTCTAGCCATTCCTGCTCAGCCATTCTGCACTTCCTGTCAATCTGACTTTTCAAATATCTGTATTCTTTTCGCCTGCTTTCTTTGCTGCATTTTCATATTATCTCCTTTGATCAATCAAATATTTCTTCTTTTATCCAAGCATTTCTACTAGGCCTTGTACGTTTAACCATTTGATCCTCTGGTGCCTTCAGTATTTCATCTCTGGAAACTACCCATTCGTCTGCTAATATGTTCCTTGCCCCTATTCTAGACAACTGTTGCCTGATTCTCCATATGAAATTTTCAGCACTCTCTGGTTCCCTCAATTTATCCAAATCCCATCTTCCTAATTTCCTAACTTTTCCCAATTTTTTCAGCTCTAATCTACAGTTCTTCTCCTTAAATTGTGATCAGAGTCTACATCTGCCCCTGCAAACGTCTTACAATTTAAAATCTGGTTCCTGACTCTCTTTCTTACCATAATATAACCAATCTGAACGCTCCTGGAGTCTCCAACACTCGTGCACGAATAAAACCTTCTTTTACAATTCTTAAACTATGTGCCAGCAATGATTAAATTATGTATGCTCTATTCAAAATTCTGCCAGATGGCTCCTCTTTCATTTCTTTCTCCAAATCAGCATTCACCTACTACTTTACCTTTTCTTCCTTTTCCTACTACCGGATTCCAGTCCCCCATCACAATTATGTCTCATTTAAGTATCTGAATAATGTCTGTTATCTCATTATACCTTTATTCTATTTCTTCACCATCTGCAGAGCTGGTTGGCATATAACCTTGTACTACGGCGGTAGGCGTGAGCTTTGTGTCTGTCTGGGCTAAGACAATGCGTTCACTATGCCGTTCATAATGGCTTACCGGTATTCCCGTTTTCTTATTCATTATTAAATTCACTTCTGTATTACCCTTATTTGATTTTGTACATGTAACCCTGGATTCATCTGACGAGAAATCCTGTCCTCCTGCCACCGCACTTCAACAATTCCAACTATATCAACTCATCCATTTCCAATTCTAAATTATCCAACCCACCTGTCATGTCAACGGCTCTAACATTACACGTTCCGATCCGTAGAACGCCAGTTTTGTTACACCTAATAACGGCATCCTCCTGAGTAATCCCTACGCAGAGATTTGTATGGGGATCTGTCTTAAATCGGGAGTATTTTACCCAACTATACATTGGAGCTGCATGCCCTCGGGAAAAATTACGGCCATAGTTTCCCCTTGCTTTCAACCGTTCGCAGTACCACCACAGCAAGGCCGGTTTGGTTAATGTTACAAAACTAGATGAGTCAATCATCCAGACTGTTGCACCTGCAACTACTGAAATGGCTACTGCCCCTCAGCAGGTACCACATGTTTGTCTGGCCCCTCAACAGATACCCTCCCCTACATTGTGGTTCCATCGACGGTACGGCTATCTGTGTCGCTGACGTATGAAAACCTTCCACCGACAGGTAGGTCGATGTTTCCTGGGGCTATTCATTGCCAATTATTGGTGTTGTTAAAATGGGACAGACCTGCCGAAAGCCATGTGAATAACAACAGTTTGCAATCAGAATGAGATTTTCACTCTGCAGCGGAGTGTGCGCTGATATGAAACTTCCTGGCAGATTAAAACTGTGTGCCCGACCGAGACTCGAACTCGGGACCTTTGCCTTTCGCGGGCAAGTGCTCTACCATCTGAGCTACCGAAGCACGACTCACGCCCGTTACCCACAGCTTTACTTCTGCCAGTACCTCGTCTCCTACCTTCCAAACTTTACAGAAGCTCTCCTGCGAACCATGCAGAACTAGCACTCCTGAAAGAAAGGATATTGCGGAGACATGGCTTAGCCACAGCCTGGGGGATGTTTCCAGAATGAGATTTTCACTCTGCAGCGGAGTGTGCGCTGATATGAAACTTCCTGGCAGATTAAAACTGTGTGCCCGACCGAGACTCGAACTCGGGAGCTTTGCCTTTCGCGGGCAAGTGCTCTACCATCTGAGCTACCGAAGCACGACTCACGCCCGGTACCCACAGCTTTACTTCTGCCAGTACCTCGTCTCCTACCTTCCAAATCTGCCAGGAAGTTTCATATCAGCGCACATTCCGCTGCAGAGTGAAAATCTCATTCTGGAAACATCCCCCAGGCTGTGGCTAAGCCATGTCTCCGCAATATCCTTTCTTTCAGGAGTGCTAGTTCTGCATGGTTCGCAGGAGAGCTTCTGTAAAGTTTGGAAGGTAGGAGACGAGGTACTGGCAGAAGTAAAGCTGTGGGTACCGGGCGTGAGTCGTGTTTCGGTAGCTCAGATGGCAGTCTGCCTTCGGCAGTGACACAGTGCGGACCGTGTTGCCTGCTGTGGTGCGCGCGCCTGTTTGTTTACGCCGGAGCAGCTTCGCGTGTGCGGTGTTGTGAGTTTAGAACGAGATGGCACACTCGTACAGAAAAACGACTTTGAAGTTCAGTTTTGCGAACGACTATACACGACCAAAGGCACATGAGATTGAACGTTTCTTCAGAGAAGAGGTAAAAATCGATCCACAGGAAATCGTGGGAATCAATTTATCGCTCGTTTCAAGCGTCGTCTATGTCAAGCTTGTTGACGAGGCTGCTTGCGAAAGACTTCTACAACGATCACCGAACGGGTATCGTTTCTGTCATGCCGACGGGAATGTTGGTGCGGTTACAGTCGATCACGCGGGAATGGGGATCCGCACTATACGCGTTTTCGAACTTCCGTTTGAGGTCCCGTCTGAACTTGTTACCGACGCCTTTCGACCATATGGTACAGTTCTATCCCATGTGGCCGAAAAATGGACGAGTTTTACCACGTACCCCGTTTTAAATGGGGTGAGACAAATACGGATAGAACTGCGCAAGCACGTCCCCTCTTATTTGTACATAGGAGGTTGTCGAGCGATTATAATCTATGATGGGCAACCTCGCACTTGCTCGGGGTGCGGGAAAGAAGGTCACGTCCGCTCGGAATGCCTCCAGCGACGTTTAGTACAAACTCCACGGGATGACGTTCAGGCGCCACAACCGACGACTGTCTTACCGTTGACCTTTGTGGAAGCCCTGAGAGGCGACGTGAGGGAGACTTCCGATGGGCACCAGCAGCTGCCCCCTATAGAGAACATGGACGCCAACGGGCTGGAACTCCGACCACCGGTTCCACCACAGCAGACACAGGACACCACAGAAGAGATGCAGCTGACGGCCGCTCCAGGCTCATCCGTGGTGGCTGCCAGTGCTTCCACCGAGAGCGTGATAGGCCAGGCCCAAGACGGAGGATACGCAACCCCAACAGCCGATGCGGAAGCACGGCAACGGAAACAGCGTTCGCCGAAGAGAAGAAAGAAGCGTCGACTGACTTGTGCTGACGATAGCCATAGTCCCGAGGGGACAGTGGACGACAACGGCAGTATCGACCTGAGACCAGTGGATTCAACAGATACCGAGATGACGATGCAGGAACTACAAAGCGACGATAACTTGAACTCTCCTTCTGGTAACCGGAAGGCGGAAGTGGAGATGACAACTGTCCAACATCAGAGCGATGACAACGTTACCTCCCATCCTTCGACCAGTTCCGGAAATATGCTGGGGGACTGGGCGCAAGAAATGGACCAACAGGAACAGGATGAAAATACGAACGCGACGATTGAGGACAGTCCTGGCCAGAGGCCGGGAGGGGTCGGGAAATGTTGACCAACTTAGTGTGTTGAGGAGCGCCGGGGGTGCGGATGGACGCTTAATGACACCGCCCTACAACTGATGAACACAAGCCAGGCGTACCGCATTGCCACGATAAACATTAATGGCATACGGACACCGCTTAAAATTCAAATGCTGAAAGATATGTTACGCGCTGCGGACGTGGATATTGTACTCCTACAAGAAGTGCGTTTCACATCGCCGCCAGAGTTCTACGTTTACGAGGCACATTATTCAGTGCACGATGAAAGTGGATGCAGTGTGGCGATTCTCACCAGGGAAGGAATAGGAGTGGAGGACGTCAGGTCTCTCCCTTCGGCACGCGGCATAGCGATCACTGTCGACGGCGTTCGTTTCATCAATTTATACGCACCATCTGGCTCCACAAAACGAAGAGAAAGGGCGACTTTTTACACCGAAGAGATAGCACTGTTGTTCGCTGGACGCTTTGATAACTATATAGTGGGCGGCGACTTTAATTGTGTCGTCGACAAAAAGGACCAAGTACCTCATTATGTGCCATGCATGGAACTGCGTGCGTTGATTACCGAAATGGCGCTTCTGGATACCTGGGAACTGCAGCATGGTGACAGGCCGGGTTATACGTTTGTCACGGGACACTCGGCGAGTAGACTTGATAGAGTGTACGTGACACGCGCTCTACGGACGACGATACTGGATGCCGAAATCTGGCCAGCGGCTTTTACGGATCATATGGCGTACGTCTGTACGATTTCACTGACGCGTCAGAAGATATGGCGGAGTAAAGGTCACTGGAAAATGAATTGTGCACTTTTACGTGACACTGAATGTCACCGGTCGATAGAGGCGGCCTGGGAGACCTGCGTTCGCCGCCAACGAGCATACACCTCGGTTCTCCAGTGGTGGATTAAATGCGCAAAACCAACGTTACGGCTAACGTTGATACGATACGGGCAGGACAAATCGCAGTGGAACCGCACAACGGCTGATTTTTGTTTTACAGCCCTGAGGGAGCTGATGACCCAACAACCATCGCCGGAAAGGCACACGGCCATGCGCAGGATAAAAGCCAAGTTATTACAGCTGACGAGACTAAGACTGGAAGGTATAATGGTCCGGGGGAGACTGGCGGACACAGTTGCTGCCGAAACCCCCTCCATGCACCACGTGGTACGTGAACGCCAACGACGACGCAGGACTTTGATCAGGGAACTAATCTCTGAAACTGGCCAGCAAGTTGTGCACCAGCGTGATATTGCGCATGTGTTTACCGACTATTTCCGCCTGTACATGTGAACCACGAGACACTACATGATGTCATCTCGGAAATGCCAGATAGAGGACCACCACTGGATGCAGAGACTTTCATCACAGCGATTACAGAGGACGAGCTGACAGACGCAATTGCCAGGGGGGCTCCGAACAAGTCCCCAGGACAGGACGGCTTCCCAATTGAATTTTACCGCGCCTTTGCATACCTCATGGGACGGACCTGGATTCAGATGTACAACGAACTCCTGTTACCGCAGACTGAGATACCTGCCGAATTCACGGAGGGTATCATCATCCCAATACCCAAACCACGCGGTGGCAGAAATCCAGGAGATTATAGACCACTCACTCTCTTGAACTGCGACTATAAGATTTTCGCGCGCATCCTTGGGGCTCGCCTGCGGTCTTCACTTTCTGATAGACTCCTCATAGATCAAACTTGCCTCGGCGGTAAGAGCAACGTACATACGGCGCTCAGTGACTATCGAGATATCATCGCATTAGCAGCGGCATGCCGAGTGCGTGGGGCACTCGTCGCTATTGACTTCGATCATGCATTCGACAGAGTGGATCATACCTTTTTGCATGCGGTGCTGGGCAGATTGGGAATCCCACAGGCCTTCATCCTAGTGATCATGCGACTGTTACACGGCGTACGATCCAAGGTCTCGGTGAATGGGCGGGGCACTGACTACATCGTTATTTCAAGGTCAGTTCGTCAAGGTTGCCCCCTTTCGATATTTTTGTATGCAATGGCTTTGGAACCCTGTCTATATGGTCTCCGAAGACGGTTGGAGGGAGTGCCATTGCCACAACTGACCTTTCATTGCCGCGCTTATGCTGACGATATGATGCTGGTGGCACGGACAGGCGAAGAAGTACGTACGGCGTTGGCATGGATACAGCGATATGGGATGGCAGCAGGAAGCGTGCTTAATCTACAAAAAACACGCTGCATGAATGTCGGTCGAGGATTACAGCCGGGGGAGGAAGGCCCGCTCATCTTGGTTAAGACCATAAAATGCCTAGGTATTACGTTCCACACGGATGTGCAGCGGACAGCAGCGGATAACTACCGACGCATATTGAAGCTGATGCGGACAATGGTGCTGTTACAGAAATTAAGAGCGTTGGATATGATTCAGAGGGTGACCTATGTTAACGTATACCTAGCACCGAGACTCACTCACGTAGCGCATGTCCTGCCTTTAACGCGCACAATGGCATCACGGATACAAGCAACTTTCGGAACCTACGTGAGTGTGGGACACCTGTTTAAGATCCGATACACAACGCTTACGCTACCACCTGGAGAGGGTGGACTTGGTCTAGTGAACGTATATGAAAAGGCACGGGCGTTATTCGTCAGTACGATTTTCCGACAGTGGCGCGGTCAATTTCGCAATATCTCGGGTGCGTTGGCCGACGTACTAGCGCCCACTTCAATGCTGCCCCCAGTCGATGTGGGCCATATTTCACCGAAGCTGTCACATTTCAAGTCTTTTTTTTTGGAGCTTAGCTATGTCAGAGATTTCTTCCCAACAACACGACTACCGACGACGCGAGACGTATACCAACTCTTACTGCGCCGGTGCCCCAGGAATACCCTGGAAAAGAAGTACCCAGACAAGAACTGGCGACAGATATGGCGCGTTATACGGAACGTTTACCTCCCAACGTCGGTACGCTCAACATGGTATGTGGTGATAAATAGGAAGTTCGCAACGAATCAACGGCGGCACGCGATTCATTTGGCAGACACTCCACTATGTTTAGGCTGCGCAACAGTGGACACTGATGAACATCGTTTAACATGTAGTGGGACGGCTCCAGTGTGGCACTTGGCACAACAGATATTGGCGTTCCTGTTACGCTCCGCCCCTCACACAATTTCATCAGACACGCTTTTTTTCCCCCAAGAATATTATTTCCCGGTCCAAAAAACCAATGCAGTGACATGGGTGCGGGGAATGGTGGTGGGCTACGTGTATAACGAATCGGAAAAGGACAAAATTGATTTTTGGCATTTTCTCCTGGATGGACACACGAAGCTGCAACAGCATAAGAAATATAGACAAGACTTCGCTAATTACTTGCGACTTACATTTACCGACCCGCCGGCCAGATGGGGTGTGACGGGTGAGAGATGAGATAGACGAAGAAGCCGAGATAGACATCGATCACACTTACGACCCTTAGTTCATTTCGAGAAGACGACCCAGTCTTACACCAACGTCTGGAGAACGAGTCGATAGATGTCTCTCTTGCTCTATCGAACGTCGGGTCGTGAGCAGGTGTCGCCCCCGACACGAATTTCATTTCATTGCTACAGGAGCATGTTTCTCTTGTATTTGTGCTATCCGCAATGTCTTCATGTCTTTCATTTGGGAATTTTCAGTTTTATTCATTTCATTAATTAATTAATTTTCTAAGTAGCCACTATTTGTCAACATATGGACTTTGTAGACACTATTTATGCGATAGTACAAAATAAAAAAAAAAAAAAAAAAAAAAAAATGGTAGAGCACTTGCCCGCGAAAGGCAAAGGTCCCGAGTTCGAGTCTCGGTCGGGCACACAGTTTTAATCTGCCAGGAAGTTTCATATCAGCGCACACTCCGCTGCAGAGTGAAAATCTCATTCTGGAAACATCCCCCAGGCTGTGGCTAAGCCATGTCTCCGCAATATCCTTTCTTTCAGGAGTGCTAGTTCTGCATGGTTCGCAGGAGAGCTTCTGTAAAGTTTGGAAGGTAGGAGACGAGGTACTGGCAGAAGTAAAGCTGTGGGTACCGGGCGTGAGTCGTGCTTCGGTAGCTCAGATGGTAGAGCACTTGCCCGCGAAAGGCAAAGGTCCCGAGTTCGAGTCTCGGTCGGGCACACAGTTTTAATCTGCCAGGAAGTTTCATATCAGCGCACACTCCGCTGCAGAGTGAAAATCTCATTCTGGAAACATCCCCCAGGCTGTGGCTAAGCCATGTCTCCGCAATATCCTTTCTTTCAGGAGTGCTAGTTCTGCATGGTTCGCAGGAGAGCTTCAGTAAAGTTTGGAAAGTAGGAGACGAGGTACTGGCAGAAGTAAAGCTGTGGGTACCGGGCGTGAGTCGTGCTTCGGTAGCTCAGATGGTAGAGCACTTGCCCGCGAAAGGCAAAGGTCCCGAGTTCGAGTCTCGGTCGGGCACACAGTTTTAATCTGCCAGGAAGTTTCATATCAGCGCACACTCCGCTGCAGAGTGAAAATCTCATTCTGGAAACATCCCCCAGGCTGTGGCTAAGCCATGTCTCCGCAATATCCTTTCTTTCAGGAGTGCTAGTTCTGCATGGTTCGCAGGAGAGCTTCTGTAACGTTTGGAAAGTAGGAGACGAGGTACTGGCAGAAGTAAAGCTGTGGGTACCGGGCGTGAGTCGTGCTTCGGTAGCTCAGATGGTAGAGCACTTGCCCGCGAAAGGCAAAGGTCCCGAGTTCGAGTCTCGGTCGGGCACACAGTTTTAATCTGCCAGGAAGTTTCATATCAGCGCACACTCCGCTGCAGAGTGAAAATCTCATTCTGGAAACATCCCCCAGGCTGTGGCTAAGCCATGTCTCCGCAATATCCTTTCTTTCAGGAGTGCTAGTTCTGCATGGTTCGCAGGAGAGCTTCTGTAAAGTTTGGAAGGTAGGAGACGAGGTACTGGCAGAAGTAAAGCTGTGGGTACCGGGCTTAGTCGTGCTTCGGTAGCTCAGATGGTAGAGCACTTGCCCGCGAAAGGCAAAGGTCCCGAGTTCGAGTCTCGGTCGGGCACACAGTTTTAATCTGCCAGGAAGTTTCAGTTTGCAATCAGATGACCCACTACAAGCTTTACTGGCTGCATTGCCAATGTTATTGCATGCAAAAGAAATCTAAAACGTATATCAGCATCTCCGTTCACGTCGTTAGATGCATAAAGTCTGTGCAGTTGCATTTCCGTAAATTATGGCTTGCGTAAATAAAAACCTGCAACCAATTATACCACCACAAAAACATTCACGCAGCGCAATTGTCTTATTACGAAAGGAAGGAAAGGAAGGAAAGAATAAGGTGTTTTTTTTATTAAGAAAAATATTACTTAGACAACACAACACGTGCAGATCGTAAACACACAACCAAAGACGATAACAATGAGCGAGGTAACATTCCCAAAAAAATATCAGAGTCTATATATCAGAAAAATCGATTTAACATAAGGTATTGTGATCCCCCTCACACTTTGCAAATACAAATTAAATATGGTCGCACCTGAATTATCTGCTTAACTCACTGAAATAAGAGTTTATCGTAATATGAACAAGAACGTCACGAAAATTCGATTATGTACGCCTTGAACGCAGAAAGAGTCATCAAAATAAGCATAATGCCTAACGCAATATTTTGTATGACCACCCTGTAGGAGGGTTGAACTGCACTAGTGTTACTGATAAACAACAAACCGATTCTGCTGACATGGTGCTCTCAAACGATAGTAGTGGTCGCGCGGTTCCGGTTCAAATGGTTCAAATGGCTCTGAGCACTATGGGACTTAACTTCTGAGGTCATCAGTCCCCTAGAACCTAGAACCACTTAAACCTAACTAACCAAAGGACATTACACAAATCCATGCCCGAGGCAGGATTCGAACCTGCGACCTTAGCGGTCGCGCGGTTCCGGACTGTAGCGCCTAGAACCGCTCGGCCACTACAGCCGGCGATTTCCAACAAAGACCTGTACGTCACAGTCTGAACGTTGTTGTTTATTACTTAGACACCCAGTGTAACACTTAAAATATCATTAAGTTCTTTGAACTGCATACGTGAACTTCTTTATAAAAAAGAGACATTTATTGTGCTTTACAACAGAAACGTATTACTTTGTGAAATATCAGTGAAACATTTTAAAAAATGAAATCACTATTTGCTGATACTGTCTTAATTAATTTGAGTGAATAATCTGACTGCAGATGTAAGGTTTTCATCGCTGTGTGAACTGGCTTAACGATAAATTATAGGCTTCCATGGTGGACGTTAAAAGGTAGTCCATGTCCGCTGTGAATTTAATTTCACAAGGATTTTAGAGCTCTCCATAAAAGCCGCTCATGAGCCCAGAACAACTAAACCGACCGAACGCGTAATCCGGCTGCACTCCGCCTTGCTTGTGCCAGGAAATGAAAAGCTGACTAGAGGAAAGCACACGGAATACTCACATCCTAATTCCGCATTATCAAGTTTAAACCATCTGTGTGATCCGTCACTTCATCTAGATTCTTTTAGTGTTTCATGTATGCGCAACAGTTAAATTGCTGTCAAAAAGAAACAAAACATCACACAACAGTCTACGGCCATCACTGCTCTGCATATTCTATGGTAGTATTTCTTCTAGGAGAGAACGTAGACATATTGTCACTGATGACGTCATCAATGAAGCACGACCTTTACCCCCCCCCCACTCCACATCCCCACCGAGCCCCCACCCACACCTACACCCATCCCCACATCTACAGGTGGACAGATGTTGCTGGGGTGCGTGGCCCAGCTGGCCGCTCACACCTAGATGGCACAGTCACTCGAATCTGTTGTCAGATCACAGAACTCTTAGGGTGCATACATAGCATCAGCCGCCTCCATAGGATTTATAAATGGCGACAGGCAGCATAAATACAGCAATCCATTGCATTTTCACTTCTGTTCTATGGTGAAATAGACGAATAACATATCTTTTGGTGTTGCGATTCTGTGTCACATGGATTAAACGAGTTCTTGATCGACTGAAAGGAAAGAAATATATTTTGTGGTTATCCTGCCCCCAGAAAGGGCGTTGGACGTTCTCCAAAACTGAACAGCCAACCAGTGCCACAAATGTAGACATGTGCTTGTATAAATCAACTTTATGACATTTCGCACAGTACATTTTAGATTTATTTTGCAGTGCGATAAGCGTAGATGAGCCAGGTGGCTTGGATACAGGGATCTTTGACTGACAAGCCATTGGGCCTTTTCTTTAGGATTTTCACTTATAATCATTTGCTAGATGTCGCAGAAAACACTTTTTCACATTGGTACTTCAACAACACAAACAAAGACTTAATTTGACCAAATCTTTATTGCAGCCCGAGCAGTTATAACTTTTGACTTAATAAAGTAGTAAAATTCCTGAGAATTCTTTGAACATTTGATACCAGTAACATTTTCAGTTTAGATGGAAGAATTGAACTTCTGAATTTTCGTCACACACCACTGAAAATTACAGAGAAAAGAATTTTAGCAGCAAATTAGTTGGTTAAAAATGTTTTACAAAGTTTAATTTCAATAACTAACACCCTGGCCGAATTCAAAAACAATTAATAGTTTACCCAACTTGGTTTCCAAAATTCTGCATCCTAACATTGATGATCTGGCCAGACCTGAAAAGTTTCATTCAAATACAAGATATGCAGTACCAATTTACGTTGAGAGCCACTAATCAAAATGGAGGGCGGCTCCTTGCTTGTGGGAGTGGCGTAACAGACTCAAGTCACATGCACAGAAACACACGCTGGTGAGCCACACCCTGCATTACAGTACAGGCACACACAAGTTAACCTCTGTGACAAGGAAAACCACAGTAAATTACAAAGCACTAGTAAGGTAACCGTATAACAAAGATTTTATATTTATTTTTATTTTTGAATGATAGGTGCATGAACAATAAATTGTTTCAGTGGTATCAGTTTGAAAAGCAGTAATGCACAATTTAATACCTAGATAACGGACGGCCGCAATAACTGGCTTCATAATAGTGAAACTGGGAAATGAGTCATTAAGTCGCCTCATTTTAAATGCGGCCTGAGTACCTTCTTTGCTTAAGCAAATTTAAATGTCGGTAACACCCATGGCAGACCGTGCAGACTTTGCTCAAAGTTTCCGAAACACGATCTTCAAGACAGCACCTGAAATGGTGATCTTCGCAGTGCAACTAAATAAGCCATAACAACATTGCCTCGGTTGGAACCAGAAAACCTAGCCGATGCCCACCGGTCATGGACCAGCAGAAACCCGTGAAGCTCGCGGTGGTCAGGTTGACGTGGCCACCACTCCCAGGCCGCGCCTTCCTACGGCCGGGTCTCGGCTGCTGTGTGCTACGTGCGCTTCCCCGGCTACGACGGCCACAGCTCCTTCCCTCTCGGCCGATGGCTTCAGCTCTCGCCGTCCTGCCCAGGACGCTGACGTGTCCAGCATGCATGGCGCTCGGCACACGCGTTCGTGCCCTCTCTCTCTGTCTCTCTCTCTCTTCCTGCTGCCTTCTGCTGTAATGCAGATTCCGGATCACTGCTTGCGCACGGGGTAAGAAGGCACTTTTACAGCGCGCTGCCTCTGACCTCAGTTAGCCAGTCCAAACACTGTCAGCGGCACTGACAATCTATAGGTCAGCGACGACCGTATCATATATTAAAATTCGCAGCAATGATATGGTTCTGACATGTAGCAGTACTATCCATGGAATTATCACCTTAAGGTATTCGCATTTCTGCTGTAGACCTTAAACCAATACACATTTCTGACGAACAGTGCAGTTTTAAGCCAGCAGACCAATTTCGTCTTACTTGTGAATCAGACACAGGCACACAAAGTGTGAGTGCACAAATCACACAATGCAAAAATGCTGATTGTGATTTAAAGCCATCTAACATTCCTTAAACATCTATCCCTCTGACAAGATCCACACCCTTCAGTCGCAAACCTTACGAGGGAGATACCGAATGTGACATTGATTCTATCTGACATAACTCAAGCAGTAAAGGAAAGAAAAGAAAAATTCGGAGTAGGAATTAAAATGCATGGACAAGAAATATAAACTTTGAGGTTCGCCGATGACATTGTAATTCTGTCAGAGACAGCAAAAGACCTGGAAGAGCAGCTGAACGGAATGGACAGTGTCTTGAAAGGAGTATGTAAGATGATCATCAACAAAAGCAAAATCAGGATAATGGAATGTAGTCGAATTTAGTCTGGTGATGCTGAGGGAATTAGATTAGGAAATGAGACACTCAAAGTAGTAAAGGAGTTCTGCTATTTGGGGAGCAAAATAACTGACGATGGTCGAAGTAGAGAGGATGTAAAATATAGACTGGCAATGGCAAGGAAAGCGTTTCCGAGGAAGATAAATTTGTTAACATCGAGTATAGATTTACGTGTCAGGAAGTCGTTTCTCAAAGTATGTGCGTGGAGTGTAGCCATGTATGGAAGTGAAACTTGGACAATAAATAGTTTAGACAAGGAGAAAACAGAAGATTTCAAAATGTGGTGATAGAGAAGAATGCTGAAGATTAGTAGGGTGGTTCACATAACTAATGAAGAGGTATTGAATAGAATTAGAGAGAAGAGAAATTTGTGGCACAACTTGACTAGAAGAGGGCATCGGTACGTGGGGCATATTCTGAGGCATCAAGGGATCACCAATTTAGTATTGGAGGGCAGGGTGGAGGGTAAAAACCGTAGAGCTTCGTAACAACAACAACGCTGTACTATTGTACTTATAAGTAAATTTTTTCCATCTGAGTTTTCGATAAATTAGTGTAATCGATGTTCTGATTTCATTTCTTTTTTGTTTCATGTCATTGTGTTAAGAAAACTGTTAACAATTTTCAATGTGAATATTAATGTTTATGTCAAATGTCAAACAATATTGTACAAGAATTGAAATGTAACAAATGTTGGAACTGTTGCAAGATGTTTAAAATTGTTACTCTGCGTCTGGTCCATACGCAGGCAATGTGTTAGGATATGTAAAATGTAAAACCTCGGGTGAATAACCTGTCTGTAAGAGAGCGTTGAAAGTTGGATGGCAGGCGAGCTCGGGAAAATGCACGCGGGCGTTGTACGGCACAACGGGCTCAGCAGTAGTAGTTGGAGTTTGGCATTGGTCTGAGCAACACGTTCTGGAGCGAGGGGGCTCTCCTGGAAGACGTACTTTCACTGAGCCTCGGGTATGCCGTTCCAACGCCCATACAGCATGGCAACATTCCATAGGCACTAAATGGAAAAGTATTGCGACGCTAAGAAGAATTAAAGTGCCGATACGTCAAGAGCCATAGCTGTGGTTGTATGTGTGCTCTGTGCCTCGCCATCTCGCCGCCCGCCAACCGCCGCATCGATACAAACTGGTTGAAACTTTTAGTACTGCATTCGTATGGACCAGTGTTACTTTTGTTCCATACTGTTCAATAACAACTTAAATTTTACCAGAACTTTCCTATCATTTAATTATCCTCACAACTAACCTAGATAGTGTCCTTTCCAAATGTTGTGCAATGCGAGTGTCCCGAAATGAAAAATTAAATTTTGTGTTAATAACAATTACTTGCAGACCTAACTATGTAAGAATGGTGTTTAAAGAACTGTTTTGTTAATGAACCAGTAAATGAATAACGAAGGTGTGACAAAGTTGGATGATAACTTTAATATTGATTTAGTAATGAAGTTTAATTATTTCGAGACATAAAAAGGTATTTAAATAAGCAGGAAATAAGATGAAAAGAATAGTAACTCGTATACTGGAAATCTTGAGCGCTTAATGAATTTAGTAATCAATTTCTTTTAATACAGTGATCACAACAGTTTCAAGGTCCCCCCCCCCCCTTTTTTATTCATTTGAATTCTGAAGTGCTCTAAATTGATTTGACCAGCAAGAGTTAAAGTCAATATATATGTAAAAAGTTATCAGGGTTTTATCTTTATCAAAAAATGACATTTTGTGTGTGGCCCCAAAGTGCTATTTCTAGGGTAACCTAAGCCCGATTTTAATCAGATCAATAGACAGTACGAAGTTTTGTAGTATACATTATAGTGTAGTGTTATGTATTTATAGTTTTTCCATATCAGTACAGAACGTGAAACTATCAGTTCAATAGATTTTCTGGTTCTAAAATGCTAGTATATTATGCAGTGTTACTACTTGTTGCTTTGCACGAATATCTGCCAACTTGTACAGGGAAGAAACTCAGTTAATGCCTAATTAGGCTGGCGACCGTATTATTAACAAATTGGTAGCATCTGCTGTGCTTTCTTTTGTCCGTCCTGACGTGTAGTTGCATTTCGAACTAACTTGACGTATCATTGTTATTACAGAGTGGGTGTAAGTCTGATTAGCCACCATTCAGGTACACGCCGTCAATTGTTGTTGTGGTCTTCAGTGCTGAGACTGGTTTGATGCAGCTCTCTATGCTGCTCTATCCTGCGCAAGCTTCTTCATCTCCCAGTACCTACTGCAACCTACATCCTTCTGAATCTGCTTAGTGTATTCATCTCTTGGTCTCCCTCTACGATTTTTACCCTCCACGCTGCCCTCCAATGCTAAATTTGTGATCCCTTGTTGCCTCAAAACATGTCCTACCAACCGATCCCTTCTTCTAGTCACGTTGCGCCACAAACTTCTCTTCTCCCCAATCCTATTCAATACCTCCTCATTAGTTACGTGATCTACCCACCTTATCTTCTGCATCCTTCTGTAGCACCACATTTCGAAAGACGCGGTCAATATCTATACAAAAATCCTGTCTAGTAAGGTAAACCCCACTCACTTACCGTAGTACAGGCTTTAATGAGTATTGTGTGCCCCGCGCACACGTTACAAGTTATGGTGAGGCGTTGGCGTCGGATATTGTCTTTCAGCATCCCTAGAGATGTCGGTCGATCACGATACACTTGCGACTTCAGGTAACCACAAAGTCAATAAACCCACGGACTGACGTTTGGGGACCTGGGAGGCCAAGCATGACGAAAGTGGCGGCTGAGCACACGATCCTCACCAAACGACGCGCGCACGTTACAAGTGGCTCCCGGTGTCAGGACATCCAGTTGTTTTCAGTCACAAATTAATGTGAATACCGAACAGTGGATGTTCAGTGGCACGAATTGTAATAATATTCAGTAGAGTAAATAGCAGTGAACGTCAAGTACGGTAGTGAGGTGTAATTTGCGTCCAGTATGGACAAGAACGTAGCCACAGTAGATGTGTCGAGCGTAATGGAAAAAGCGGCTGGGAATGACAGGAGTGTACGCGGCCAGATAACAGATGGCGTTAGCGGAAGACAATTGGTGTACATACAATACCACGAACATGTTAACGAACAGATTGAAATGTCGAGATTACCTAGAACACAGCAAGGAATAAAACAGGAAGTAGAGGATGACTTTGTAGATGATAGTGGGTATGTGAACGAATCCACTGAGATGTTTGATTTACCACAGATAAAGAAAGAACCAAAAGAAAATTTTGATGTAGGATCGGAACACACCGGTTTCGTAGAACAAAACAGCGTGAAAATTTTAAGCATGAACGATTTATTTGAACAATTAACCAAACAAATTGCAGGACAGAGTGAGCAGCTCAAAACACAGAATGATCAGCTTCAAAGACAAGTCAGTAATCAGGTTAGTCAGCTTAAAACACACGTTGACGAGCAGCTTAAAACACACGTTGGTCAGCTTAAAGCACAGGTCGAAGGACAAGGAATTAAAATTAGTAAACAAATAGAACAGGTAGAACAAAAAGTGGGTGATTTAAGTTCTGCAGTAAATACTATGAAGTCTGAAATTGACGCAATTAGTAAAAATATGAATCCTATGCAGGGGAAATTGACGACATTAACAGTAGGTTTGATGTTGAAATTCTTAACATCCAAGAGAAAGTAGAGCCTCTAGTTGAAACAAAAGTAGACGAAAAAGTTTTCGGTCTTAAAACTGAGATCGTAAACGAATGCCAACATGGAATCTCACAGTTGAAAAAGGTGGTTTCAGATACTGAAAGAAATTTAGGCGAAAAAGTTACCGGATGTGTACAAAAGTGTTAACAAAATACATCCAAAATTCAAGGCAAAATTTTCGATCTCGAGAGTAAAATCAAAGATAGGCCTGATGTTGTCTGTAATGGCGCGCCACTTACGAAGCTGTTGGAAGGTGAGGAGCGCTTCGATCTCGCCAAGAAACATAATAGATGGCATCCGTTGGATTTCATCAAAAATTGCGAGAGGATGTTTCCTGAACACTTGTCTGGTCAGGATAACATAAACGTAGTAATTAGCGCCTTAGCAAGTGAATACCGAACTAATGACGTTCGAAGAGTTTAAACAAAAGTTTACGGAAGAATACTGGTCCGAACAAAAACAGGATCATTTGTGGCGCGAGTTTATCATGGCCAAACTTCATGATAACAGGGGCACGAATCCTTTGAAAGATTTCTGCGAATATTGGTACTGAAAGTTGACACATTTAAGAGGGAGAAGATCCGATTCTGAAATCATATGGGAGCTATATAAAAAGCTTCCAGAAGATTCGAAGAGATATGTGGGAAGCAATCATCGCAGCTTCCAAGTGTTTCTCGAGAGGGTCGAAGATGAAGATCATTGGCGCGAAAGTCGTGCCAATTATCAAAATTTTAGTAACAGAAATAATCGCAATAATGACGAGAGAAATGACGGCGATGGGTTTCGCGTCAACATGATGCAGAGAGGTAGAGGCAGAGGAAGAGGAAGAGGGGGTTATCCAGGTCGCAGTAGAGGGTACACCGCGCAAAATAATAACGACACGGGAAACTGACTTCCGCAAACGTTGTGGGCCAAATGGAAGCGGACAGAACATACTGGCCCCGATTTAAGAAATTTTACCGAACTGACAGTAAAGTTATGAGACAGCTTAGAGACAGGCGGGGAACGACGCAACGTGTTGTTGCGGAACAAGCGTCAGGTGCGAGCGCAGATGACTCATCTTCGCCGCGCAGAGCGATACATGTTAACAGGCGAGTGGAGCACCAGAGGGCAACGGCCCAGTCTAGCAGAACAGATGTTCAAAGAGAAGCCGCTAGCAAGGCCGCAGCATTAGGTACGAACATTGACGTATGAGCTGGTGAATACATTACGAGTGGTAATTCCGTGGCGAAGGAAATAGTAGATGGAACAGTGGATACACAGAGAGGTGCGGTTAGTAGTGTTAGCAATGAAGTAAATGGCGAGAATGAATTAGCAGAAGTAACTGATTGGCGTGTGCAGATCGATGATCTGTACAAGGGCCTCAAGCAATTTGTGTGGAAGGATTTTAAGAAGCAGTATGAGGCAAGGAGGTAATTAGTGAAAAAGGAGATAGTAGGGACGTCGATAAGGTGACGTGACCCGAATTTGAAGTGGAGAGAGTAAATAGCGCCGCGCAAAGTACGCGTGCTGCCGATAGGACGATGGTTAGAGATAGGAAGGAATTGGAGGATGAAATCCTAAGCATTGACGAGGAAGTAACTTCTGTTAACGATCCACCAACAGTACAAGCTGCTACCGAAAGGCACCGTGGGGAAGAGGAAGGTAATTACCTAAGAGTAACTGAAGTCCACGAGGATTACACTAAATATGAAGTAACAGTGGCTGTGAGTAAAGCTGATAATGAGGTCGTTTTGTCAAAAGAGGATACTGAGTTAAAATCAAAGCCTGACGAAAATGCAGAGGAAGAACTTAGTGCCTGGAATGAGATTTTCACTCTGCAGCGGAGTGTGCGCTGATGTGAAACTTCCTGGCAGATTAAAACTGTGTGCCCGACCGAGACTCGAACTCGGGACGAGATACTGGCAGAAGTAAAGCTGTGAGTACCGGGCGTGAGTCGTGCTTCGGTGGCTCAGTTGGTAGAGCACTTGCCCGCGAAAGGCAAAGGTCCCGAGTTCGAGTCTCGGTCAGGCACACAGTTTTAATCTGCCAGGAAGTTTCAACTTAGTGCCTGTCTCAAAAAAGAACCTGAAAGCGATCCAGAATGGTCGGATTCTGACGATAGTTCAGATGACGAGTATTTCGGTACTAGTGAAAATAATGGGAATACAGCTAATTGCGATAAGGTACATACTGATGACGAAGTTTCAAAACAGAACCCAGATGTTGAGACTGAACACAGAAAGAAAGAGCCACCTGATGACTCAGTGTTTATTTTGCAAAGAATTCAAGTAAGCAAAGACTTTGAATTCCAGAAACCGAGAAAGCCACCAGATATAAATGGTTCACGGGTCAGGAACGTATCTTGGGACAATGTCACAGTCGACCAAGGTGCGTTGTGGAAAAAAAACAGAAAGGGGCATGATGTAGAGCCTAGGGCAGATTTATATCGTTCTTTGAGAATGTCATGAACACCTTACATCATGAAACTACTGGGTTCCCACCGGAAGAAATTTTGTTAGGCAGCAGAAAAAAAGTTTAATTGAGGAAAAACTAGAGTTTCCACCTTGTACAAGCTTTGGGTTGAGTGAAAAGAAAGAATTAGTCAGAAAAAGGACAAAGCAAAAAGCTGAATCTAGATCCAAAAGACATGATAAAAAACTGAAAGCTTCAAAATTTAAAATTGGGGATTATATTCTTTTAAAAACCCACGAACAATCTAGTGAACTGAACCATGAAATTTCCAAATTTAAATACGTTTATAATGGACTGTATATAATACAGAACATTCCACACGATAATGCTTACTACCTGATTTACCCAAAATCCAAAAGACCTTTAGTGTAAGAAACGTTGTGGACCTGAAACTGTATGTTCCTAGGAATGAGTAACCTAAGTACAATCAGAAAGCAATCTGCAGTAAATGTGCTGGATCTAATGCTGAAACTATTTTATTCCAAATGTAACAAACCGTTTTAAATGTATGTATACCAATGTCAGTGTGCTAATGTACTTATGTGAGTTTCAGATTACCAAATGTACTATAAATGTAAAGATGTATGGAGAAAAGGGCTGAAAAGAAAGGGTAAATGCTGCAAGCCAAATAAAAGATGGGACTGCCAAAAATCAAAGTGGGAAGTATATGAGTCATAATATAAAGGACTGCCAAACACCAAAGAGGGCAGATAAATAGTCAAAGGAGAATTGTAAGTGTGGTACAAGTGATGTGATATAATGATGCGAAGTGGACTGCCCAAATCTGAATAATAGGCAGCAAATATGTGTAGTAATTTTTTCTAAATATTATTGTGTGTTTATTAGTAAATAAGGAAATGGACTGCTATTTAATGCAAGCATCAACAAATTGTTTTATAGTGTATATAGGTTTTTGTATATGCTTTGTAGTTAAGTGTTTGTGTTGTGGCTTTTGAATTTATTTTTCTGAGAAACTTAATAATAAGTAATTTGCTATTTAAATGATGTTGTGATAGGAGGTTGGACTGTGCTAAAGGCACTTAAGTAAATGATAGGTCAATTTTCTCGATATATTAAAAAGTATAGACCCATATAACGTGAGTGAAACGAAGTTAGTGGTATAAACTTTTATGATGGCACATTCACGCAAAGATTCAGAACCACTGTATAAATATAAATTTTAGTGTTCCCATCAAATTTGCACTTAGTGAAATTTACTGGAAACAGGGGCATGTGTAACAACAACAACGCTGTACTATTGTACTTATAAGTAAATTTTTTTCCATCTGAGTTTTCGATAAATTAGTGTAATCGATGTACTGATTTCATTTCTTCTTTGTTTCATGTCATTGTGTTAAGAAAACTGTAAACAATTTTCAATGTGAATATTAATGTTTACGTCAAATGTCAAACAATATTGTAAAAGAATTGAAATGTAACAAGTGTTGGAACTGTTGCAAGATGTTTAAAATTGTAACTGTGCGTCTGGTCCATACGCAGGCAATGTGTTAGAATATGTATAACGTAAAACCTCGGGTGAATACCCTGTCTGTAAGGGAGCGTTGAAAGTTGGATGGCAGGCGAGCTCGGGAAAATGCACGCGGGCGTTGTACGGCACAACGGGCTCAGCAGTAGTAGTTGGAGTTTGGCATTGGTCTGAGCAACACGTTCTGGAGCGAGGGGGCTCTCCTGGAAGACGTACTTTCACTGAGCCTCGGGTATGCCGTTCCAACGCCCATACAGCATGGCAAAATTCCATAGGCACTAAATGGAAAAGTATTGCGACGCTAAGAAGAATTGAAGTGCCGATACGTCAAGAGCCATAGCTGTGGTTGTATGTGTGCTCTGTGCCTCGCCATCTCGCCGACCGCCAACCGCCTCATCGATACAAACCGGTTGAAACTTTTAGTACTGTATTCGTATGGACCAGTGTTACTTTTGTTCCATACTGTTCAATAACAACTTAAATTTTACCAGAACTTTCCTATCATTTAATTATCCTCACAACTAACCTAGATAGTGTTCTTTCCAAATGTTGTGCAATCCGAGTGTCCCGAAATGAAAAATTAAATTTTGTGTTAATAACAATTACTTGCAGACCTAACTATGTAAGAATGGTGTTTAAAGAACTGTTTTGTTAATGAACCACTAAATGATTAACGAAGGTATGACAAAGTTGGATGATAACTTTAATATTGATGTAGTAATGAAGTTTCATTATTTCGAGACAGATAAAAAGGTATTTAAATAAGCAGGAAATAAGATAAAAAGAATAGTAACTCGTATACTGGAAATCTTGAGCGCTTAATGAATTTAGTAATCAATTTTTTTTAATACAGTGATCACAACAGTTTCAAGGTCCCCCCCCCCCCTTTTTTATTCATTTGAATTCTGAAGTGCTCTAAATTGATTTGACCAGCAACAGTTAAAGTTAATATATATGTAAAAAGTTATCAGGGTTTTATCTTTATCAAAAAATGACATTTTGTGTGTAGCCCCAAAGTGCTATTTCTAGGGTAACCTAAGCCCGATTTTAATCAGATCAATAGACAGTACGAAGTTTTGTAGTATACATTATAGTGTAGTGTTATGTAATTATAGTTTTTCCATTTCAGTACAGAACGTGAAACTATCAGTTCAATAGATTTTCTGGTTCTAAAATGCTACTATATTATGCAGTGTTACTACTTGTTGCTTTGCACGAATATCTGCCAACTTGTACAGGGAAGAAACTCAGTTAATGCCTAATTAGGCTGGCGACCGTATTATTAACAAATTGGTAGCATCTGCTGCGCTTTCTTTTGTCCGTCCTGACGTGTAGTTGCATTTCGAACTTACTTGACGTATCATTGTTATTACAGAGTGGGTGTAAGTCTGATTAGCTACCATTCAGGTACACGCGGTCAATATCTATACAAAAATCCTGTCTCGTAAGGTAAACCCCACTCACTTACCATAGTACAGGCTTTAATGGGTATTGTGTGCCCCGCGCACACGTTACAGGTTGACCAACAATGACTACACTAAACAGATTCAGAAGGATGTAGTTTGCAGTAGGTACTGGAAGATGAAGAGGCTTGCGCAGGATAGAGTAGCATGGAGAGCTGCAGCAAACCGGTCTCTGGACTGAAGACCACAACAACAACACATAACTCATTTATAGTTTCCCAAATGTGTTAATAACAACGGTTTAAGAAATTCATTTTCGATTACAGTTCCGTAATTGTATGTTTACGTCATCCCCCACAAAATTATGATTAGCGATGGTAAATGTATCCGACGAAATAGCGACGTCTTACGAGACTAATAATCTATTGCCTTCTTATCCACCATATTTCAACACGAAAAACAGTCACCAGCGCTAGACCACAGTGCATTTTAACATAGGAAATAGTCATCAGACCACAGCACACCATTTATTTAACAACGACTAGAAGGCGGGAATTCTGACGTTCTGTTCCAACAACTAGTCGACATTACTGGAGAATATTTCAGATATGAACACAACAGAATGAGTATCTCCATGTTGTTTTGTTGATGTGGTCTTCAGTCCAGAGACTGGTTTGATGCAGCCATCCATTCTACTCTATGCTGTGCAAGCTTCTTCATCTCCCAGTACCTACTGCAACCTACATCCTGCTGAATCTGTTTAGTGTATTCATCTCTTGGTCTCCGTCTACGATTTTTACCCTCCACGCTGCCCTCCAATACTAAACTGGTCATCCCTTGATGCCTCTGAATATGCCCTACCAACCGATCCCTTCTTCTAGTCAAGTTGCGCCACAAGTTTCTCTTCTCACTAATTCTATTCAATACCTCCTTATTAGTTATGTGATCACCACATTTCGAAAGCTTCTATTTTCCTCTTGTCCAAACTGGTTAGCGTCCACGTTTCACTTCCATACATGGCTACACTCCATACAAATACTTTCAGAAGCAACTTCCTGTCACTTAAATCTATACTCGATGTTAACAAATTTCTCTTTTTCAGAAAAGTTTTCCTTGCCAGTCTACATTTTATTTGCTCTCTGGTTTGACCATCATCAGTTATTTCGCTCCCCAAATAGCAAAACTCGTTTACTACTTTAAGCGTCTCATTTCCTAATCTAATTCCCTCAGCATCCCCCGATTTAATTTGACTACATTCCATTATCCTCGTCTTTCTTTCAAGACACTGTCCATTCTGTTCAGCTGCTCTTCCAGGTTTTTTGCTGTCTCTGACATATTTACAACGTCATCGGCGAACCTCAGAGTTTTTATTTCTTCCCCATGGATTTTAATTCCAACTCCGAATCTCCATAGCGATCCATATCGCAGAGTAGATGTAGCACGGGTTCAAAACAACTGAATGATTAAAGTTACTTGGGAGAGGCGCGCTTTCGTTCACCAATTGCTTCATGGGCAATGGAATAGAAAAAGGAACCAACTAGAAGTGATATAATCTTAACAATTTGATGTATGCAGGCTTACTACCCATCAAGAATGGTCTATAACACCAAACACAACACGCACAAGAACCTGCACGTCACACGTCCCATTTCAGATGAATTGTAAGGATGTTTGTACAGGAAAGTGTGCTATAATAGTTCAAATAGTTATTTCGGAAGCACTGCAGAGTGATGAATAAGACTGATGTAACACAAAAATAGAATGACAATGTCTTTTTAGCAACGGCGAATCACTTCCCTCAATTCACAAAGTACGAAATGTATATTAACAAAATATAGAAGCTCAGAAAATATGCAATAATAAACAATATTTTGCTTTTACAAGTTGCAGTACGTTTTATTCGATTACGTTAATACATGCATATGTGACTTCTATGGAACTGATCCAATGTAAATTATAAAATTTTTGGACAAGTTCCAAGATGACACTCCAGGCCGGTGTAAAATTAATGGGCGCAACGGAAAATAGTGAACGCTGGAATGAAGACTTGATCCTGTCTGACTACCCCCTGAAGCAGATCTTGGAATCTCTCTTAGAATCTCCTCCTTCTTGCTCTACGACGTATAAATTACAACATAAACATAAATGGATGATTAAGGGAACTAGTAACTATAAAATGATAAATGCTGTTTTAGCTTATATATTTGTTGTAGATCAAAACCCCTTTCATTTATAACTGTTTATATATCAATGTAAAATGATAAATACTGTTTTAGCTTATATATTTGTTGTAGATGAAAACCCCTTTCATTTATAACTGTTTATATATCAATGTCCAATGGACATAAATAGATACAAATGAATTTCCTTACCAATGTGATTGATGAATTGCCTAAATCTGCCCTTTTTTACAGCTACGCGATCTAATATAATTAATGCAGGACGACTGACATAATCTACATACCAAACACTACAAGTGAATACCTACACTCATGGTTCTCAGAGTAAAAAATCCTCAGAAATAACCCAACCTGCGATTTCCGAGGTAACGCTTTCTCGTTCCTCTCTGCTGCTTCCAGATTTTCAGTTTCCGAAATATTGTCCAGTTATCCTTCTGGCTCCACTACAACACCAGCCGGCTGCCACTGTACTGTGCTTCCGCGCTCAGGTGGCCAGACCGTCCGTCTTGGCACTCCCTTTATGAAGCACGACCAACACACCTCTGCGGGCTTTTCCTACCAGGGCTTGAGTTACGCCTGCCGTTTCATTTCCACTGGTGTTCCAACCTCTACTAGTATAGGCAATGATTCATTACACTGTTTTTATAATTAAGACACTCTGTCACCTTTCATATATTAAGTGTTAAGCATTATTTACAAGGTGTACGTGACAATGTCAGTCTTCTTTAAATATTCATATATATGTTGTACAACAAATCAAATGATATCTAACTCCACTTTTAAATCACAGCAAAGTATGTAGATAAGTGTTCGTAAGGTGCGAAATTATAACCATCTTACAAGGTGTTCGACTCATCTATGGAAGCGACTACAATCAACTGTGCATGTTTCCATGGGCCAGTATCTGCATCACAATAGGCAAAATCCCAAGCAAGATGTGACATCTGTATCAAATTCTCCTTCTCAAAAGTGCACTTTCTGCTTCCTCTTATTAGAGAAAGTGAGAAGTGTATTCATGATTTAAGGGTTCTTACATATACTTCTAATTCCAAGACGAGAGTGTCTCCTGTGGTAGATGCTTGATCCCATACATACCGATATGATGTTTGCTCTACACCATACGATGATTTACAATCGTGCATAAATGGAATTATATGTATGGAATTATATGTATCTTCTGTTGCAGTGCTTTTTAATGCGCTGTACCACCCATATCTGAGGATGACGCACACATGGAGTGGCCTCTCCCTCCATCCCTGCAAAAAAATCTTGTTTGTGGTTCACGTTCTGGATACGTATAATGAAACGTCCCCTTGGAAAAATTATAAATTACTGTGCTGGTTATTTGATTTTCAAACAGCTGAGCAAAACTGAATGTACTCAGACATTTCTCTCTTTACCTTTTCTGATAGTCACTAAACGGACACACACTATATATATATATATATATATATATATATATATATATATATATATATATATATAGCGCAACGCAATCTGACTTTCGATAATCCCTACAAAAGAATGGCCCTGACTAACCAAAACCTATACCTTTCATGAATCACTTACCTAACAAAGATCTTCGTTACTCGAACTACTGCAATACAGCGAGCGTCAATATTGCCAGCTAAATAAAAGATTCTAACTACTGAAGGCACTAACTACCGATTGGCATAGTTAGCAACCGAAAGATTTTGATAAAGAAGAAACAATGTATTTACCTTAATAGTGTTCAATATCAGTTTATGACATCCAATCTTACAGATTTCCTTTTTCTTACGGACATGACATCCAATCTTACAGATTTCCTTTTTCTTACGCTCACACGTCCAGATCGTCCGCTCTCAAAACTCTGCCATCTCTCTCCGCACATCCACCACTGCTGGCGGCTCACTTCCAACTGCCCAACGCTGCGCGCTGTTCACATCCAGCTGCCCAACACTACACTAGCGAATATTCCAGTAATGTCAACCAGCCACAGACTGCACACAGCACAGTGATTTTTATACAGGGCGCTACATGGCGTTACCAACATAAAAACCTAAACAGCCTACTTACAATAATTCCAATTACACATGACATGGCTTAGGGCATACATAAGATTGGTGGATATTGGATGAACTATCTACCACGGGAGATGATGTCATCCTGGATTTTGAAGTATATGTAATAAGCCTTAAATCGTGAAGAAGCATTTCAAATTGTCTAAGAAGAAGAAGCATAAAGTGTAGTGTACAGAAGAAGGAGAGTGTGAGATTGTTTACAAAGTAACTGCTTAAGTTTTTGGCTATCGTGCTGTATGTATTGGCCTATAGGAAGAGGCAGCCCATGAATGTAGCTGCTGCCACAGATGTGTCAAAAACCTGTCCAGAATTTTGAGACCTATATTGGATGAATGCCATACGAGTCATATATGGAGTAAATTTCATACTCTTTACATTCCCCCTACCCCCATGCTTTCTGTCCTTGTCCTGCCCCTCCATTGCTGTGTCCACCTCCACATTCTCTCTCTCACTATCTTGCTCCAATTTCTCTTTCCACGTTATCATCCCAGTACCAATAGCGGGTTACTGATTTTTATCCTTGCAGGATTTCATTACAAATATAAGTAGTATGTGTATCAAGTTAGTTTGAAACCAATGTAATGGTTTACGAGCAGCTTTTTGTCTGTGGCTTTGCCCACATATTCACGTCACAAATATTTAACGTATTTTACACATATTAGTACACACATTTTACTTGCATTTCTAGCGATTGTCATCCTGGAGTTTCGTTTTCACAGAGCTAAATGCTTATGGCATCACATATTTTGAATTACATGTCGTCTAATGATATCGTTTTGGAAGTGCTTGCAGTGGTACGTGTGGACGCTGTCAGAAAAATATTGTTCTAAATAGAATTTAATTTTGGTTTTATTTAACTAATACAGGGAGAAATAAACAACAGTGGTCTTTGCCCAATGTGCCCGCTAGAAACTAACTTTTTTTTTTTTTTTTTTGCAGTTTCGCTCCCTGTGATTCTAGTAAAGCTAACCGCTACCATTAAGAAGTTGTAGGAGACCCTTTACCAGTTTCTAACTGCACACTATATTTTCAGGATCTACCGAACTGAATATCCTGTTGCGGCTGGGTGGGTTTGGTCGTTTCGTCCTTTCGTCCCCGTACTCTCTCTCAGTAACTTCCTTCGAACGGTTCGCCTATCTCTATGTTTCTCCTTTCCGACGTCCCTTCACCCTGCTAGGCAGTGCAAAGCAGCGTTGATGAAACCACTACCTAATGCCTACCCAACAGAGGCCGCGTAACTCAAGTTGCCAACCAGTTCCTGTAAGTTCATATTCAAAAACTTCGGGCGTTCGGAGGATGTAGTTTAATTTCAGTAACCATTTGAAAATTCTACTGAAACGGCTTTTTATTCTTAATAAAGCACATGAAATGACTATCGGGTCCGTATTCAATAAGGCAAATGCTCAGTCATTCCAAGTTCACACTCTATACAACATATTTTTACACGAGAAAGCAGCCAGAATTTCTGCAAGTCCTACACGATTAAATTTGCGATCTAACAGTCATTGACCAACCACTATTAGCGAGTTGAACATTGGTCCTTTCAGTGGTCCTCTACGTCAGAAGTGCTCGCCAAAATATTCCATGAAGAACGACCAAAAGATCACACGCTTATAAAACTTGAACTAAGTTATTCAGGAACATCAGACTTCCCTCAAAATGTTCGTGACTTAAGCCGCCTTAGTCGCGACACGTTTTAAACGCAATGAACTCACTAGTTCTTCAGTTTACATCTAACATGGTGTTACTCGGAAGCAGGTTCACGAGCGGCTACTTCGATGCTCCTCTCCTCACTGCCTATCTATCTGCACGCTCGAACCACTTAATTCTGATTGGCTGTTGATCTGAATGACCAATCAGAATGATCCTTCCAGATCATTCTCGCGGCAAAACTTGCCTTAGCCAACCACTAATCAGGTAGTCATTGACGTCATTACAATTTCAATTTTTAATACATTGTTTAATAAAATAGAACGAAATGCAAAATATTCTTTAAATTAATAGAGAAAATATTTCCGCTTCAGACTTTTATTTTGGTTGCTCTCTTACAAAAGCAAGCACACATCGACATATGTCATCAGCATCGTGGTTGCAACACAGTTTTCCCATGGTTCAATTTTATAAGGTTTTAATAAAATGGCATTAAGTTTTAACACTCTGTCATTCATTCCCATGTAGTCACACAAAAAATAATAAGCAAATAATAATTTTGAATGATTTTTTCACTACATAACGTAGAGGAATTAAAGTTTTGAAAAGAAAATTTCAGTGAAGTGATTTTATATACTGTGACTTTTGTTCGGACTTCAGATGATAATAAAAGATATTTGCTTATTGTTCCTAACTGAGTATTGAAACATAAGTGTCGGTTTTAGGACAATTAAGTAAATTTCCCAGTCTCCGTAACTATAATATATAAAAATCTGAAATTTTGACAGTATCCCTTCCTTAATGACAAAAGATTGCATACCAACTTTGAACAAAATCGGATGATAATTACTATGGTTTATTTAGATTCGTACGGGGTATGAATTTGCCTACTGACTGAGTGTTACTTGAGACCTTTCTCACGGCTGGAAGCGTCAGCTGCTCTGTGAGCGAAGAAAAAGACGTAGCCATTCTGCATCGAATATTATCTCGTAATAACTTGCTATGTTATACTGTGTGTTTTTCCGTCCATAACTTCTCAATGGAAGATTAGATGTGGCGCAGTTTTATCCTCCTCACGACATAGTTTACTTTTAGGGACTACTTCGTCTATATATATGTCGCGTCTAGCTGCTTCGTAAAGTGCCCGTGGACAGTCACACGCCTTACATTAGTTTAATCCGTTTCCTGTTGAAATTCAGGATTATTTTAACTTCTCTTGAAACATGGCTTTTTCATGTTTTTGTTTCTGGGTCGTAGTCCAATATTCTATGTGGTACCTCCTGATCCAGCTACTAAGTTTTAATTTTACCAATGCCTCAACGATGGTTGGAAAATGTTCAGGTCCAATAAATGGAGTCGCCGCGCCTGGCCTGTCAGCTTATTCCTCGCTACACTGACCAGGGACCCACAGCAGGTTTAGCCTGTTGCTTTCTTCTAGTCTCCCAGGGGCGTTTTGCGCCATTCTGCAACGATCTTAGATCTCATTCCAGGACTGTTACAGATTTCAGAGCTGCTTGGCTATCTGAACAAATGTAGATACAGCTATCCTTGTATCATCTTGGCAAATTCTGCTCTGTGCACGCTCTAAGAGTGTGGGGTAGAGGCGCGAGCTTGTCTACAGAAACTGCTCTGTGTAGTGTAAGCTGTACCTCAAGTACTCCGGCCCGAGTATCTCCATCTCTTTTCGACCCGACAGTAAACCAGATGACGTCCCCTGGACGTCCACTGTTCTTGTCTTCCAGTTGTTACAACTAAAGGTTTATTGAAGCAGCTGGGAATTGTTGAATGGTTATCTGTCATTTTGCCGATTATTCATAATTTAACACACTCTAGCTAGAACGTGCGCGACAGCTCCGTTTATTGAACCAGGCCCTCTCCTAATCATCACTAATGGGATGGTAAAATCAGTATTACGTAACTGGGTCAGAAGGTAGTATGTACAAGTTTCGACTACGGAAGGATGCATAGAGCTATTTCCTAAAAAGTGTAGAGCTTTCTCCATCCTCGCCAACAAGTCACTGATGTGCTGTTTCACATGATTTTCATGGCTGATATGTGTGTTGGTTTACATGCACACAAGTCTTAGTTAACCTTTTCTCCCTAACATACACATTAAGTAGATTTTCTAATGTTTGTAGAAGAAATGATGAGGGCAGACTGATCAGTCTCATATCTTTAGCCTCCATCTGAACAATTCTCACAGGCTTCGAAATGAAAACAAAACTTGCTGTTCCCCAAGCATTAGGAATGATTCTTGCTGATGTCCTTACTCTAAACGGTCTGTATAAGAATCTAATTAAACACTCTCCTATTTTTTGCAGTACATCTGGAAAGACTCCTTCTCTTCTCTTGGAAGACTTGAATGGTGAAAAAAATCACACTGCTGACGGAACAATCTGGAGAACGTTACACTCTCTGGCAGATTCGCCGCTTTCCCCTTGATTATCTGTAAACCTATACCTGTCATGAACTGACTCCTGGTCTGTGTTATCTGCCAGAAAGCACTGAGGGAAGTGAGCCTTGAGAGGCACGTGCTAACCATGTATATCCAGCATCCTCCCTCCTTAGAGCACCTAATGGTTTAGTTGGTATTCTGGTGAGGATTTTATGAAGTCTAGCTCAAGTAGCTGTATCTTCCACTTCTTCGCTGAATACGTTCCAGAAAGATAGCCTTGTTTGCTTGATCGCCAGGTTGTGTTTTGTCTGGGCTTCCTGAAATTTTGCCTACTTTCCCTCCTTCGTTGAAACATTGAAGTCTTCTTACCTGCTTCCTTTACACTCCCAGATTGTTGTTCTGGCAAGGTAAATTTCTGTTTGCGCACTTCTTGGTGATTGGACAGTTTTCTAAATATGAGATCATAATGGCAGATGCCACTGTGTCTCCCATTTTCTCAAAACCTACTGGGTTTCTTATCTAAGTTCTTAGTTCAGATCACCATGAATTAAGGACTTTCCTGTATGAGTCTCAGTCTGTTTTCCCAGGTTTTCCTATAGGTCGTGGAATGTTTGACACTCATTTCAACGTCAGACTTAATATAGATGTAGCCAGATAAAGATAGTTCCATCAATATAAATGATGATGTTTCACCTAACTACCCATTGCAGCGACAGATCTACCTGTTATAGTAAAACTTCGAGTGAGTGCTGGGTCTGCTCACTTCCAGGGATGCAGGAGTGCCATCCTGACAAGGAGGGTAAGCTAAGGCCAACACAATTTCCGTTGTGTTTCATGTTGATGGTCATTAAGTCCCTGCAACAGAAGTCCACCGCTGACATGTATGAAATTCCATTAAAAATAAACGCAAGTTCTAGAGGTCTTTAAATTGCTGACATATGTCAACCTATCTCCAGTTCCTCCGAGGCCTCAAACGACCCCTCTGTATAAACAGAGTTTCTGGATCAGGACCCCGTCCATCCGTCTTCTCAGACGACTCAGGATGGCAGTTACCACTCTATTGTGTTACACGTTTATCTGAAACACCTCCAGCCTTAAACTTGGAGCCTTAGTCGCTTCTGATGTCTTTGATTATCCCGACGTGCGAGAACCCTAAGTAGAATTTCAGATCCTGTTCTCGCATTGCCGCTAGCACCACAAAGGTTTGACCATTCGGCACAACATTTTGGTTGATTACTCTCCAATCGTCTGTCGAGACCTTCTCGTTCTGTGCTGTTATTTTCTCGGACAGAGGCTGTAGAGGAGAATTCTTAAGATGTTTTGTTACCCAAATTCATGCCTTTGGGGTCCTGAAGAGCTCAGCGGCTGTCTTGACTTGCAGCTTCACCTCCTCCCATGAAGATATCTTGGGCACCATATCCTTCAGCCACTTCACCGTTTCCTGTTACTTCACACACAAATATAAGAACACCTTTGTCCAGATAGACACTCCTGATTTTGGGTACTCCCCAGTTTTCTCGAAGAGAGCCACCTCTACAAACTCCCTCCACTGTGAAGTGAAGTTGGTCTGCGGTCAACTTTTGGCTAACCGCCATCCAGAAAACCTAGACTGCAATGCTACAGGTTTATTTCTCTGTTTACTGCTTCGGCTTTACCTGGATCCGTTTATCTTGAGGACTGGGAGTACTAGACACCTCCCTTGTTCCTTGTCTTAGAGTTACAAGTGGTCCGATCACTCGCTCCACTCTGGTACAGTCTGTTTTTGGTTGTCTGAGTTTAAAGACCTTCTACTTCTCTCTACTTACGTTTAGGAAGGTATTCCTTACATTCCTTTACTTTTTTCCTTCGAGATGTTTCCTCTCTGACTCTTTGAGCCTCAGACAAGTATTTGAATTTGACCTGGTAAACTTCTCACTAACATCGCCAGATCCAATTACCTTAACAACTTTCATCTGTTCCAACCCCGGTACTTGTATGTTTCAGGTCTCATCGAGTCCCCCAGTTTTTGTTTTGCTTTCCGTGTTCTCCATTTCGGTCTCACGAAAGCTAGAAATCTCTTCGTTCGACACTACGAAACACCATGCCTTGCGAGGTCAATTATCGCTGAGGCTCCGGTGATGACTCACATTCACCAAGTGCCATGCACCCATCGCCACGGATCGCATCAAACTCTGGGATGGGTATCTGCGGAATTAGGAAAGGGCTACAGGAATGGATGTGGGAGTGGTTCATCCGCTGAGGCACGTCCGGCATGGGAGAAACTGCGAGTAGCTACGCTACAGCCGGCATAGCCGTCAGCTGCACGCGAATACGTAAGCCACTCCTCCCGCATGGGTACATACTTCGGCAAGGCAGAGCTCCCCGGAGAGGTGCGAAATGAGTTAGTAGCAAAGAAACAATACAACAAAACGTCATGCAGGATGCGGCAGTTTTTCGTATATCTCGTTGTTTATGACCTCGTATCTCCTTAAATATGTACGTTCAGTGACATATTTTTGCAAGTGCGTTCAGTGGTATATGTGGATACTACCTGCAAAATTTGTTTGGGATAGTATTATTAGTAAATAAGCATTGAATTTAAATGTCATGTTTGATGCAGCAATTGTATTCCATGAACAGTGAAAATGTAGTAAGAGATAAACTATTTCTGTCCCTCATTTTGTGGTGCGTGTGAACGATGACTATAGCCCTGGGCTACGCTTCTCTTCCACCCCCACCTCTTTGAGTGGAGGTGGTTCTTCCCCCACTGTAGTTCTTCCCTGCCAGTAAGTAATGTGTGCTTAAGTTTGACTGAAATCGATCCATTGGTTTATAAGTACATGCGGAACATATATCATCCACTTTTATAATATGTACGATTTACCAACGTGAGCAATACGTCTTTCATCAATGTATCATGTGCGGCACAGATTTGGTGAAAAACTTGAGTTCCTAGTCCATTTGGAGCAAAATTCATGACCTTGCCGCTAGAAAGAAGTAGTTAAAGCATTTCGCAAAGCTTCCTAATGACACTGGTGCCAAGAACTCATGCCGCTGGAAGGCTGTCTAAACAACACTTTATTAGTAAAAACGTAATTTGAACCACGACCAACCCACTGGTAGTTGTAAACGCCAAGTATAGTAAATATCGCAGTACGATTCCGTTCCATGAACGATGAACAACGGCTTTTTTTCTTATGTGCAAACTAAGCCCAGCTTTATGCTAGATTAAAATGGATGATGGCGTCTCGCCAATGTACACATGTCTCTGATAAGCATCGTGAAGCACATTTTCTCTTGCGTTTCGATAGATAGTTGTAACTTCAGTTATAGGACACACAGACATAGTCAGCCCAAACAAGTGCCACCCCGACGTGAGGCGGGGCGGAAAACGTCTATTTGTATTGTCGCGAACTTTTTATTTTCTTCCAGAATGAATTTTTTTCGAAAGTCCCACGTTTGGGTCCCTGTCCGGCACATCTCCCAGGAAATTTCATTTTTTCCCCACTGGAATTTTATATGCCAGTTCGACATAGTAGTCCCATGTATGTATAGTGCTAAATTCTATACTACGGTGTGTATTAATACGGCAAGGTTAACGAGAAGTATAACTAATACGACAGTAGGATGTGAAATGGTTCAAACGGCTGTGAGCACTATGGGACTTAACTTCTGAGGTCATCAGTCCCCTAGAACTTAGAACTACTTAAACCTAACTAACCTGAGGACATCACACACATCCATGCCCGAGGCAGGATTCGAACCTGCGACCGTAGCGGTCACGCGGTTCCAAACTGAAGCTCTTAGAACCGCACGGCCACACCGGCCGGCTAGTAGGATGTGAGACGAGTAAACAAACTTTTAAGTCGACGTGAGTGTACATTATAATCTTGTTGAGCTGAATTTCTCAGTGATGACTCCATCTACATACTGCAAAAACGAAATTTCAGATAGTTACAGAACACGAGAGAAAATGAGCTTGAGGATGTTCAGCAGAGATATCACGTTATAAGTAGTGTTCGTAGAAACAAAAGGCCAAAGTAACAAAGAAATCTTAACTATGTACGTTACCACTTGAGTGTAAAATATTATCATCTCCAATCGATATCTCACTGTCCATTCGAAATTTATTGTCAGTAAAACGTTGATTAAGCTTAGCATTTCAATATAAGCCTGTGTTTTAGCTGCTATAAGTTCAGTTATTTGGTTTTTAGTTGTTCGATTCTCGTAATTCATAGAAATTCATTATTGTGCTCTCAGCAGATTTGTTTTCTCTATTGCACCATTCACACCGTATCGTAGTGTCATTTTCATTCTATAGTTAGTGACGTTCGTTAACACTCCAAGATTAGCGGGGGGTCTTAATTATTCTCCTGCCCTTCTTTCTGGTGCACAAAACACTTTTTATAATTTTGCTTGGACGCTGGTAAACGTGACATAATACCACACACATTTCAACTGTCCAGTTGTCTAGAGTAGATTCACACGTTTCAGTGGCATTACTGCAGTTCGGATGCTAATTTATGTGGTACTATAATAGGTTATAGTCATGACTGAGACGAGAAAGATCCATCATATCCTTGGAACGAGTGAGACGAAATGGACTGGACAGAACTCAACACTGCAGATTGGTGGGTACGATTTACACTGGCATGGTCACAAGGAAGGGGCGAAGAATGGATTGGGCCTTTTGTTTCAAATGGACGTTGGCCCCATTACAGATGTAAGCTTTTTAAGTGAAGGGATAATTAAAGCCTGCCATCCTGAACATGGGAAACAATAGTTTCACTATACTCCAAGTATACGCGCCTCAGCAATGGTGCAGTGAGGATGGAAAAGTTAGATTCGTTGAGGAATAGCAAGCCCAAATAACAGATGATAACGTAATTATAATACGGGATTTTAATGCTCAGATCGGCATTGGTAGAAAGGGATACGATGAAATGATGCGACCTTTTGGCTATGGAGAAAGAAATGTTGAGGGTGTAGAAACTCTAATTATCTGGACAAACAATAATCGTTTAGTAAAGAAGACACACTAGATAGTCATAAGATTATTAGAAACGCATGGAGTGATTAATCTACCACAGTTATCGACTATCTCTTAACAGAAAAATTGATTGGACGGAAAGTGAGGACCACCAATGTTAGACCAAGTGAGTGTTTGTATCACAGGTTACTAATAGCTGATCTTAATTATAAGATTAAAAGAGTGACTATTTTAGAAGGTATGCCTAAAAGATGAAAGTGAGAAAAGTTTCCAAAAGTCAGTAGTACAAAAATTGCCAAGAGCTGAGACTGTAGTGTGGACGAAGATCGAAAACTGTGTTGGACATCAACAGTCAATGGTGTTACGCCTATATGTGGAACTACAGAGTAAAAGATACGGATAAAGAACAGAATATAGCAAGGAAAAACGTGGAGACTGATAAAAGAGATCACAACGAAGGGCAGTGCCCAATGATGAGCACAAGGCGACAACATTGGATCAGGAACGTTTACAGAAGAAACTCCAAGCAAAGAGAGTTGTCGAAAAAGAAAAGGAGAAGAGTTGGGAAATATCCACCCAGAAAGTAGAGGAAGATAGAACCGGACCCAAAAACTATCATATATTTTGCTGAAAAGTAAAGGATCTCACACATAAGATATAAAATCGATTGAAACAGAACATCGGTGCATCATCAGCCACATGGTAGGCATCAGGGAAATGAAGAATTAGTTTGAAATCTTACTGACACTGAAGTAAAGGAAGAAGAGCATCCAATTTCTTGGACAGAAACTGAAAATGCCCTGAAAGAGACGAAAGCTGGGAAGGCGACAGGAGTAGATGAACTTGACAGTGGATATAAAAAGGTAGCTAGAATCCTAATAATACAATGGTTATATCGGATGTTGGAGGCTTTATCGACAAAGAACAAAGTACCATGTGACTGGAAAAAGGAAATTACAATGCCATTCTTTAAAAATGAAGTAAAAAGAAGTGCACCACCTACCGAGGAAGCACTGCTATCATACTGCCTTACGATAATGGAAAATATCATAGAAAAGAATCTGAGGTGAATCCTAGAACGTTAATTGAAGAATAACTCTACGGATTCGGAAGTAACAGGGGAAAGATGTACCTCATATTGCCCTCTATCAGTCAATGAAGAAATATTGGGGAAAAGGAAACCAACTGATATTACTACTCCTCTATTTCGTAAAGGAATGTGACAGTATATCAAGATGTAAAATATGAGATTCCTTGAGAAAATATAGATTTCTTCGATTCATTAATTATAAACGTTCAGGTAAATATGAAGGCTGTGAAAGCAGTGTACATGTAGGAGTGGGAAAATCGAGATGATTTAAGGCAAATAGGCGTGTCCAGCAAGGCAGTCGTCTTCCGCGTTACTCCTAATTACACATGTGGATTCAATTATGAAAGAAATGAAGGAAGTAGAAAATGAAGTTCTCAGTACTCTGCCTTTGCTGATGATATTTCCAGTTGGAGAGAGATGTGAATGAAAGTTCAGGTGAGACTGGAATACGGGAACAAAAATTTTGAAGAATTCAAATTCACTGTAAGTAAGAACAAGAGAGTGGCGATGAAAGTTAGTAGGACACCCACACCTTGTAACATCATGCTGTAAGGAATGGAGGTTGAATGTGTGAAAAGTTTCGATTATCTGGGTAAAGTCGTATCAAGTGATGGAAGTACCACACTGGAAATTATAAAGAGTGTAGCTAAAGGATACAGCTTTTTCCATCACGTACGAAGCCTATCCTAGGACAAGGGAGCCGTACTAACACGGAGAGTTTCCCAGGGTTGGAATCGATATTTTGAAACCGTCTATACGGTGTTGTTGATTATAGTCCCAGGTATATCTCTCTGCAACCGTTTACCATCGTAGGCTCTCCTTTGTGAGTAATAGATGAAATAACATTTAGTTATTTTGAGTAATGTTCTAGACCCTTAAAAAAGACAGTCCCACAGATGGAGGTGTTGTAATGTAGTGGCTAGAGTACGAGCATGACGTGCAGAATGTTGTGGGTTGAAATCGTCTCAGATGCTACAAAACTTTTCATTTCTACAGGCAACATTATTTTGATCATTCTTTTCATTTAACTAATTCGTTTAAAAGTAATTTTTAAAAATTTATACCTTATCATTTTAATCAGTTTATGAATTACATTTTGGTCGAATTACTTCCTTTCCTCATTAATCACGTATGTTTGTAATCGTTCCTTTTTTTTCAGCTGCGTTATTTTGTACACAGTCTGAAAGAAATTTCTATTTTTAATGTTTGTGTGGTGATTAACATCCAAAAAATTGTACATCTTGTACGTAACGAAAAATAAAATTTTTGGCACCACTGCACAGTCAATATGAATTTAATGTTTCGTCTTTTGTTTTGTAACCAACAGGTCCATGTTTTCAAATGCTTAAATACTGTGACGGACATATAAAAATAATAAAAGTAATATGCACCAGGAATGTAAATGAGAATTGACTGAAGTGATGTGAAAAAGGATCAGAAACTTAAGGAAATTATATTTAAACCACTAAATTGAAAAAAGCAATAATCAGTCAATTCGGTAAGTATTCAAAAATAAAAACCTTTGAAACAGCTGACGAGATTTGAACGCTCAACCTGTTTGTTACCCTCGTATCCTATCTGCTACGCTTCCGTGATTCCTTAACTAATTAGGTCTATTTTAAGGCTGTATATCATGCGACATTACGAAAGTTTTTCGTCGATTACTTGCAAACGAGGGCCCAGCAAGGTGAATGGCTGCTCTAATACGTTAGATAAGATGTAATCAATTTAGAAGTACACAAACCGATGGGTAATGAACAAGTGCGAGAAAATAGAAAGACGGGATAATAAAGACAGTGATCTTCATGTATCTTAGGCGAATGCACAGAAAATGTAGATGACGTAGATACTCTTCTGAAACTTCATCACTACACATCATGTTCTTTGTGTTTATTACTCTTAACAGTCATGATTGTCAGAGTGTTCAGAACGTCACTGATTCTCTCACTTTAAGCCGTGGAGGTCCAGAAGGAGCCATTTCTTAAACCCTACCACCGCAGCGAGCTGCTGCAAGTAAATTTAGATATTCTATTCTGTTTAGAAGTACAGGGCAGTTTCTTAATTGACCACTACAGCGCTAAATTTAAATAATGGTCCGGTTTTCTTTCTAAGACCGCTGTGCACTACACTCTGGATGTACGGTACATCACGAGACTTGCCTACAAAATACAGTAGCACGTATTTCCTTTCCTTCTACAGAATCAGTCGTAACGCATACAAATCTCCGACTTAGTTAAAAGAGGTGAATGATTCGCCTAGGGGATATCTCGAACATTTCTCGAACCATCGTTCGTTATTGTAACATGCCCATTGAGTCCACCTGCCTGATAGTTTTTCACTAATTTTTTGACATTTTCTTCGATTTTAATTTTTCCTTTTTTCCCTTTCTTTCCTTTGACTGCCAAGCACCCCTTGTCCTCGAAATCGCTCTACGCTCACAGCAGTCCAGTTACGCCTCACTGTTACCGCTGGACAATATCCTTAAGTATGTTGTCATTGTTCTCCGCGTGTCCAAGAGTAAAAAAGAAATCGCTTCGTGGCACAGTTCTCAACAATACAGCGGTCCCTGCAGCGGCCCTGCACGTTGCTCGGCAACAGTTTGAGAAGCGGTGACAGGCGAGCGACGTGCATGTGTCCGTCCCTGGTCAGCCAAAGACTCGAGAGAACTGCGGAATGCAGCACGAAGACGGAGCGGCGGCAGCAGCCGCAAGGTAAGGAGTCAAAAAACGTCTGAGCTTTGCAAATCTGTGACGTCCAAAACACAGGCGTAAAATCGATTCCACTTTTCTTCGGAGGTATAACATTAATTATCCTAAGCGTATAGGTCTAACGAACAATGAGTTTCGATACGGTAGTTTTACTCAAGGTAATTTTGTCTTCTAAACCACTCTTTGAGGCTATTTATCTCGACTTGTCTGAAGCAGTTTTTGCTGGAAAAACCTGAAATGAGTAAATCTTAAAGGAAAACTGGACCACTACAAGTTACCTATTAGTGTCGTTCGTGCGCGTTTTGATTTCAATAGTTTCCGCTCGAATTTGCCTCTCTGGCTGCAATAGCTTCTCCAGCCGTTTGTCGCCTGCAGAGGGCCGGTCCCGACTTGTTCTCAGCATCTGAGTTTGCAAGAAGCCTGTATCCACTCCGGTGCTGGGTTGAGTTCCTGTCAGAAAGTTTCAAGAACTGATTCTTGGCAAACTTGTCATAACACCTACTTGATGGCAGCCCTCGGTTGAGCTGTTCTTAGCTTACACTTCGATGTGCAAGAAATTATAGTGAACATCCGATCACCGTGGGCATGATTATGTTGTCCCGCGCGATGGCTATTCTAACTCGCCATCCTGGTTATCCATCGTGACATGTCAACACCTTCGTTAACGAAACCTTTAAACGATCTAACTAAGATATGTTTCTATGAATGTTTGTAACTAAACTAGTTGTGCTCGAGCTGTTTGACTAAGTTTCTGCGTCACTAATTTCAATTCTTTTTGTTTATGGTTCAGATGCTTTACGTACAACTTTTGCGTTTTTCAAGTGCATTTAGAGTGTCCACTTGTGTTGTAAACGCAAAGTGTTAATTAGTGCTTCGTATGTTACAGGATAGCTTGATGTATGTCTTGTTTATATTGTAGGTCCAGCTAAAGAGGGCTGCCTTTACTTCGAGTGTATCTCTCAAGTGGCGATCGCCATCTACACTTAAGTAAAGAAAGAGAAGCTGCTTGGCTCTGCAACTCCCACTTGTATTATGGTTTGAATTTGATGTTGTCAGGTTATTCTTCTTCATTGGTACCAGTGGTTTTCCCTCCACTGCAAACAGTCACGTGATAGTTGATGGCTGATGTTAACGACCTGTTAGTTATTTGCAATATGTTTTTGAAACTTGTAATGTGGAATATGGAGATTAATGTTATAGACTTGTGATGTGTTTAGGCCTCCGTGCTAAGCATCTATCAAATTTTTGGTAACTGAATGTTGTTCCGGGAAACTTATTTTTTTTAAATTTCATTCATTCTTTTTTGAATGTTATGTAATATCTACCAACAGTTGTGATGTGGAAACAAATTTAATTAATTCCAGGAGAGCTTCTCACATTTCATTGCATCATTTTCTGTGTAATAATAAGTTGGTTTATGCTTTTAATAAGTACGTTAATAAACCTGTGGCCCTGTATCATTCCACTCAACACCCGATCTCTGCCACATGGCACTGTTCTCCTGCAAGTTTCCCTGACAAGTGTACCTCTGCATTCGCTCGAACAGTTGTTACGCCTCTCTAATTACCTGCTAAACTCCAAAACTCTTGCAACAGGACGTTGCTTTACCATCGTGACTTGAAAACTGTGTCTTCGATTCACATATTGGAAGAATTAATACATTATATTAGAATTTCATAGTTATTAGAGACTAGCATTGAACTTGGTTTCGGTGGATAATTAATTTCCCTTTAAAACCAATGGCGTCTTAAAAAGTTTGACTGTTAAAGGGATGAATTGCGATTTGAAATTGTTGCGTCTCCTGAGAAATAATTAGATTTATCATCTCTGTGTCAGCGCAGATCGTATCCTGAATTCCAGTACAGCCCGTCCATACTTTCTTGGCTTCTCGTCTCTCATGTACTCGTGCGGTAGTAGCAGCTGTCAATTTCTGGCGATCAACCCATACAGTGCAAAATACCCGTGACAGTGTTGGCGCCATGCCTTAATTCTTCAATTCGGTGGTAAGTAATTCAAAGCAGTAGGCATCATATGCACGTCACATCACCCCCTGTTGTGGCATCACCATATAGGGAGATTCTGTTTAGTGTATCTGTTATAGTAAAACAGTAAAGATCCTCAGACGCCAGGAAATCATCTGGCCCAGACGGTATCCCCGTAGGATTTTATGTTGACTGTGCTACAAATACAGTACCATTCATATCCATCATCTATCAGAGATCACTGGAACAGCGGAAAGTTCGACAGGACTGGAAGAAGACCCAGGTCATAGCAATCTATAAAAAGTGTAGAAAATGCGATGCACATAATTACCGGCCAGTTTCTCTTACATCTAATTGTTGCAGAATCATGGAACACATTTTGTGTTAAGACATAATGACCTTTCTAGACTCTGAGAACCTCATCTGCAGAAACCAGCACTGTTTTACGAAACAGCGATCATGCGAGACACAGCTGGCCCTCTTTGTGCATGATATACAACAGGCTCTAGATACACGCTCCCAGGTTGAAGGCGTTCGGATAGTTCCGCACTGTCGCTTGCTCCAAAAATTGCACGCTTAAGATCCATCCGATGACATATTCGGTTGGATAAAAGTTTTCTAACAGACAGAGAGCAATATGTCGTCCTGAATGGGGAGACTTCAACAGCAACAAGCGTAACATAAGGTGTACCCCAGGGCAGCGTAATAGGTCCGCTGCTTTTTACGATTTACATAAACGATCTGGTTGATGGTACTGACAGCGGCATTACACTGGTTTTCCATGACGCTGTAGTGTACAGCAAAGTAGTATCACACGAAATTTGTGAACAAATCAATGAGGATCTGCAGAAAATAAATGAGTGGTGTAAGGACTGGCAGATATCTCTAAATATTTGTAAGTGCAATCTACTGTGATAACAAACCGAAAATCCCCATTAACTTACAAGTACAAAATAAACGGTCAGTCTTTGGAAGTGGTAACATCCGTCAAGTATCTGGGTGTGATGTTCGAAATGATCTCAAATGGAATGATCAGATTACAGAAATAACAGGTAAGGCGAAATCTAGAGTACAATTCATTGGTAGAATCCTGACACAATGCAGTCCTCCAACAAAGGGAATTTCTTACAATACTTTAGTTCGTTCAGTCTTAGAGTATTCTTCGTCTGTGTGGGAACCTTACCATCTGGGTCTGATTTAAGAGATTGAGAAGGTCCAAAGAAGAGCGGCAAGATTCGTGACCGGTACATTCAGTCATCGCGAGAGCATTACAAATCTCATAGAAAGTTAGAAGTAGGACGCACTTGCAGATAGGCGACGCACTAAACAAAAGGGGCTGCTCACTAAAGTCCAAAATCCAATCTTCGTCGAGGATGTAGGGCATATATTATAACCATCCACTTTCAAATCGCGTAATAATCACCATTCAAAGATAAGGGAAATTAGAGCTCGTACTGAGAGTAGTACAACAAAGTGTGTATGGCCCCAGTGACGTCATCCTAGATGGCGACCTTGACATCACCTGATGATGCGAGTACCGTTATCCAAGATGCTGACCTTGACGTCACCACTGACGTTATCCAAATTGGTGGCCGTGACATCACCTGATGACGCAAGTACCGTTATCCAAGATGGCAGCCGTGACATCAGCTGATGATGCGAGCACTGCTAACCTAGATGGCGGTATTTTGTGGGAAAAGTGCTAAGCCTCCATGGTAGGAAGTTTGAATTTTTGTGGGAAATTGAATTACGTGCTTCTACGGGCTCCCCTTTCTGACTTTTGCATAACCGTGCGTCATCTTCTTGGAAAATAGGCGGGAATTTCGAATTTTGGAGGTAATTCATTTTTCTCCAGTCATGTGACCAGAATTGGTGGCACACATTCAGTCTTTGCTGAGCTGTCGTTATGGAACCATCATGATGTGTTCGTCATCGTGATGAATGTGAATGACAGAGCAGCTTTCGATAACTGCATTACATGTACACATTTGAAGGAGGAATGTAGCCACAGTTTACTACATGAGGTACTGAAGAGTGGGGAGTTAGTATGGTGTTGCCCCCATCTAGAGGCTGTTCATGTTGCCATTCAGTTCGAATATATTTTGTTTACATTTGTATAAATTTGTTTAAATTTATATAAATTTGTTTACATTTGTTGAAATGTGTTGAAACTGGTTTAAATTTATTATCTACCTACAGCATAAGTGTCGTGTTACTGCCACAAGAGGGTGGGATATCAGTGCTTGTTGAGCTGTCAATGTGGAAGGAGCATGAGGATATGTTGTTGCCAGACAGGGGGTGTTTTAATAGCTGTGTTACATGCACTCATTCAGCTGAGGAATGTAAGAGAGCATTAATGCTTAAACATATGAAGACGAAGAGCATGGTCCTGCAAATAAATGCTTTGCATAACACAACACGTGGAAACATCTGTCTGAGCTCCCACCCCACAACTGCCTCCGATCCAGCAGTCCGAAGAACTGAGTTAGTATGCGAGTTCACCGCTAGAGCACACTGCAATAGGTCAGGTGATCGTCCTGCTCAGTCGTGATGTGCGGCGTGTGTCGCTGCCCCCCTACCCCCTCACAGCCACCCGGGCGCGTTGATACCTCTTAAGAAGAAGAAAGGACTCACCCGTTTTCAGGCCAGCCAGCGCCGGCATGCTGCTATCTCTAAGAACACTCTCCCGCTCTCATACTCTGCACGTAGCTGTTTGTGTTGTGGAGTCAGCGGACCTGAGGATGCTTTCATAACAGAGACAACAAAGGCTTCGTGAGCTTCTTGGAGGGGGTGAGTTTTGTGCTGCCATACAGATAAGCGATTTAGACTGCAATAAAACTCAGTAAACTAGTTTAATACGTGTGTTAGTATGTTTTGCAAGCTTACTATTAAAGGTTTCACTTCTCTTCGCGTATTATTCTAGAAAACGCGAAAGGAAGACGAAGTAGGGCTACGATCGTATTCTTGCATATATTTTAGCGCCGTAAAACATAAAATCTCATTTAAATGTTCTTTTTCGCTCCAGCAAGTTAAGAAAAGCGTACCCCTTTGTTGTTTAACTCTTATTTTGCGAAATACAGTGTAAATTTTAAGTTCCACTATCTGGAAACTTTGCACATATGGTAGTAGCTTTGTTTGCATACAGTTGTGACTAGGCCTACGTTTTGTAAACGTGTTTTTCTTCTTTCTTTCGGTAATCTAACTTACTGTCACTAAAGTTTGTTCACATACGATTGAGACTTGACTTAATCTTTTGTAAATGTGTTTTCTTGTATTTCAGTAATTTAATTTGAAGACAAATGTTGATGGTGTTAGGACAGCAACCAGCCACAAATTTACTTTCAGTTCCTTTATTCAAAGGCTACCGTTACCGGTTTCGAATCGTTGTGATTCATCCTCAGACGGTTTACATGCTTTCTTTATTACATGTGGTGTGTTTTTTACAGATTAATTGTCCTAAAGTATAAATAATACATAATTATAAACACGCCACACACAGATGGCTGCGTTACAGATTTTCGTTGCATGTGACTTACGTGAAACGTCGGTTTCGAGAGTTTGTTTTCATAAAATCTGCTGGACGAAATTCATGAAAACAAACACTCGAAACCGACGTTTCACGTAAGTCACATGCAACGAAAATCTGTAACGCAGCCATCTGTGTGTGGCGTGTTTATAATTATGTATTATTTATACTTTAGGACAATTAATCTGTAAAAAACACACCACATGTAATAAAGAAAGCATGTAAACCGTCTGAGGATGAATCACAACGATTCGAAACCGGTAACGGTAGCCTTTGAATAAAGGAACTGAAAGTAAATTTGTGGCTGGTTGCTGTCCTAACACCATCACTATTTGTCTTCAAACAACAGCCACGGTCTCCATCATGTCATCATATGACAAAATTGCAGCAATTTAATTTGACTTATTCTCCTTAAAGTAAGATTTTTACCATGAGTGAGAAGTGCCAGATGTGCCATAGAATTGTTAGCTCTGGGGATTAGTGTGATGGTTGCAATATTTTTTTCCACTGAGGTGACTGTAGAGGCGAGGGAAATGGGGAAATGGGTCAGACTCGTCAGTAGTTCTGTAGGATATGCAGTAGAGATAGCAAAATAGTGGAACAGAAGGGGAAAATAGCTGCCCTACAGGCACAGTTAGAGCAGGCTAGGGAAGATCTGAACAGGTTAAGGAAGGAGAAGGGTAAAGATAGGTGGGAAGTGGCAACAGGTAACAGGAGGAACAGACCTAGAACTTTGTCAGTCAGCTTTGTGGTGGATGTGAAGAACGAGTTTGACCTGTTGCTTCAGTTAGAAACTGATGAGCCTCACACAGAGGTAGGTGTAGAAAGGGCACAACAAACTTTCACTAGAAAATTGAATAAGAGGGTAGGGAAGTCAGCAAGGAGAAAGAAAGTTTTGGTGTTACGTAGTTCACGTGCCAGAGGTGTAGGCCACCTTTTGCAGGACCAGTTGGGATCAGAATACCAGGTCATAAATATTTTTTAAACCTAGTGCTGGTCAGGGTCAGGTGACAGAGGATTTAGGTTCGCTCTATATACATTTTAACCAAAGAAGACACCATGGTTATTTTGGGTGGGCCAGGCAATAGTAGTGACAGACAACCTGGGTACAATATACAATGTGACCTGGCAAAGATTGCATCGACAACGAGACATACCAGTGTTGAGTTTGTGTCTCTTCTAAGACGCCATCACCGACCTCATTTAAAAACTTCTGTTGGGAGAGTTGATTTGGAGTTGGAACCGCTACTCGGGTCGGGTGTGGGGTCACATATTGGTTTGGTTCCTGTTGATTCTCTCAGTAGGTGGGATTATACTACACATGACCTACACCTCAATAGGAAAGGCAAGGGTAAACTGGCTGGGCTAATACCAGGAAATGTAAAGGGGGGATGCACTGCCATGAGTGGTAATACACCAGTGGTCATAGATGTTGGAGCAGCACCTGTTTTTAGGATAGGTAGGACAGAACGAGGTCAAGTCCTGAGAGAAGTAAAGATTGAAACAAACCTTTCGTTTGAGAAAGAAATCAAACAGCATAACCCTGTCACATTGGATCAGCCAGCACAGCTGTTGCTTCAAAATTTACAGCAATCAGCAGAAATTTTATTTCCACCCTATTTCATATCATTAAATGTGAAATCCCAACTATCTTTAGTGCATCGAAATATTCAAGGGCTTAGAAGTAAAATTTATGAACTACTTATGTGCATTGATGAATTAGAGTCATCGAACCCAGCTGATACAATTTGCCTCTCTGAACATTATGTGACAACTGGTATAGAAATGTTAAACCTTACAGAATTTAAGTTAGCCTCTTACTTCTGTAGACAAAATGTGGAGAAAGGAGGAGTTGCCACTTTTGTTAAAAACAGTTTTAAGCTAAGAATACTGACATTAATAAATTTTGCTTAGAGCAGCCCTTAGAATCATGTACAACAGAGATAGAATTTTAAAATAGGTCCTTTATAATAGTAGCCATATACAGAGCACCTGTAGGAAATTTCAACCTGTCTATAAGCAGTATGAAAGATTTATTATCTCATCTAAAATTAAAAAACAAAGAACTAGCGGTTACTGGTGATTTTAATATAGATATCCTGAAAAACACTGTCAGTGAACAGTTACTGAAATTGGTTACATTGTCATTCAATTTAATTTCTACTGTAAATTTCCCAACTAGGTTTACAAATGTTCTCAGACTGCCATTGACAATATCTTTATAAACAATGCTAAGCAACTAAGCCACATTACAAAACGAGTAGTAAACAGTATATTTGACCATGACATGAAACACCTAACATTAAATTTTGAAAATTGTCAGTTTGAAACATCTATCAGAACTGAGTGCAGAAGGCCAATAAAACAGTCAAAAACTGAGAAATTTAGAAGATGCTCAAACAAATTAAATGGATGTATGTTTACATCATCCAAGACACAAATGCAAAATACAAAACATTCATTAATAAAGTTAGCACCTTATTTGAAAATTGTTTTCCCCTGAAGGTAATTCAAATTATGCAGAAGTCTAATAAGAAACCATGGATCACACAAGGGATAAAGATATCATATGAAACAAAAAGGAAGCCCTCTCTTATATGTAGGGACACTTTTTATAATGGCATTATAGCTCATTACAAAAATTACTGAAAAATATTGAAGTAGGTTATCCAGAAATCTAAACACCTGCATTGTGAGAAGACAGTAAATACATCCAGCAATAAAACAAAAGCAATATGGAATATAGTCAAGTCAGAGACAGGTAGGACCAGAAATGAGGAGGAACAAATAGCTCTAAAAATAAATTTTACCCTGGTAAAAAATGCATGTTGTGTTCAAAACCATTTAAACAAGTATTTTGTATCTGATACTGATAGCATGGGTTGTCAGGTTCAGTAAGAAATGCAATGGAATATCTGAGACCAGTGCACACAATCAATCTCAGTAAAATGGAATTGACACTTAATTCACCCAAAGAAATGGAATCCATCATAAAGTCCTTGAAATCAAAGCAATCTAGTGGTTATAATAACATATCAACAAATTTAATAAAAGAGTGTTCATGTGAGCTTAGTCATGTCTTAAGTTATTTTTGTAATCAATCACTTACCACAGGAACATTCCTGGACTGGCTTAAATACGCTGAAGTTATACCTCTCCACAAGAAAGGGGACAAAGGAATGCCATCAAATTACCGACCGATCTCACTTTTACCAGCTTTTTCAAAAATCTTTGAAAAGTTAAGTTCAAGTGTCTACTTAAGCACCTTAATGCAAATAACATACTGTCAAAGTCACGGTTTGGGTTTCTTAAGGGTTCTGATATTGAGAAGGCTGTTTACACTTACAGTGAAAATTTCCTTAATTCATTAGACAACAAATTAGAGGCAACTGGCATATTCTGAGACCTGTCAAAGGCTTTTGACTGTGTGAATCACAGCATTCTTTTAAGTAAATTAAAATATTACGGCATCACTGGTAGCACTACAAAGTGATATCAGTCATATCTTACTAACAGAAAACAAAGGGTGTCATTACATAACACCTCAGCAGTAGGCAATCAGACATCATCTGACTGGGAAGAAATTACATGTGGCGTTCCCCAAAGTTCCATACTATGTCTACTACTTTTTCTTATGCATATTAATGATGTGTCATCTGTTACATTACCAGATGCCAAGTTTCTCTTATTTGCAGGTGATACAAACATTTCAATAAATGGTAAATCAAATATATATTTAGAAAGAGCAGCTAATAAAATTTTTACTGACATTAATAAGTGGTTCATAGCCAATTCACTGTCATTAAACTTCGAAAAGACCCACTATATGCAGCTTAGAACTTCCAAGAGATTTCCTTCTAGTGTGGTTACAAAATATGACGACATGGAAATAGGAGAACTTGAGAGTGTAAAATTAAAATTCTTGGGATTACAACTTGATAATAATTTCAGTTGCCAGCCGGTTCTGGGTGCTACAGTCTGGAGCCGAGAGACCGCTACGGTTGCAGGTTCAAGTCCTGTCTCGGGCATGGATGTGTGCGATGTCCTTAGGTTAGTTAGGTTTAATTAGTTCTAAGTTCTAGGGGACTGATGACATCAGAAGTTAAGTCGCACAGTGCTCAGAGCCATTTGAACCAATCAATTCAGTTGGGAGCAACATACTAATGAACTGCTAAAGCTCCTAAACAAGTCAGTGTTTGCAATGCGATTGATGTCAGACATAGGAGACATAAGTATAGAACAACTGACACATTTTGCTTATTTTCACTCCATTATGTCATATGGTATCATATTTTAGGGTAACTCCACCAACTGAGAAAAAATGTAAAGAGCACAGAACCATAATAAGAATAATGCGTAGTGTAAATCCCAGAACATCATGTCAAAACCTATTCTAAGAATTGGGCATACTATCCACAGCTTCTGAGTGTATTTATTCATTAATGAAGTTTGTTGTAAATAATACATGTATTTTCCCAACTAAGTGTTTAGTACACAGTATCACTACTAGAAATAAGAACAATATACTAAAGATATAAAATCACTTACTGTTGCCCCGAACAGATCCCAGTATTCAGCAATGCATATTTTCAATAAGTTACCAGCAACCATTAAGAGTTTTGTTTCAAACAATGCATAATTTAAACATAATTGAAAAGAATTTTTGGTGGCCAACTCCTTCTATTCCATCCATGAATTTCTCAACAAGTGCAGTAGACCATTTTAATGAAAATTTATTATACTTTAATTTTTGACAGTACTTGGTTGTAACAGCCAAGTAACTGCCTACTGTGTGAATGATGGAGGAATGGAAAGCAGATTTAAGTCTCAAGTCTGTAAATAGTGGGAGTTTAATTTTAAATTTTGTACATAATTTGACTGCTCTTAACTGAGGATCATTGAAATAAATAGTTTACTTTAATTTTTGACAATATTTGGTTGTAATAGCCAAGTAACTAGCTACTGTGTGAATGATGGATTTAATGAAAGCAGATGTAAGTATTAAACCTGTAAATATTAGAAGTTTAATTTTAATTCATGTACATAATTTTACTGCTTATTGACTGAGGATCATTAAAATTAATGGAACTCAAGTTGTTCTAGTTACATTTTTGTAATGTGTTTATATGACATGTTCCACACCCAGGATGATCCCCTCTTTTGTGGGTCTATGGAATGAATGATTAATCTAATCTAGTCTAATGGAATCTGTTAATCCGTCCCAAAACAGGAACCACCTAAACAAAGGCGATTATCTGCTAGGAGACACATGCAGGTGTTCTTAACAGTGATGAACAAAGAGCTCCTTCAAATCTCTTCACTCATAACGCTTCACAACATCGACAAAACATTTCTAGACTTATTGAAGCATTTAAAGGCTATGAAATGCGTCTATTAAACACGCTAGATATTTAACTCCAGCTCTAGAAAGAGTTCGAAACATATAACACTTCAATACAAAAGTTATAACTATGCATTTCGAGAAAATTTTTTTCATCATCCTGCTACATGCGCGACAGAAGAATAATTTACAGTTGGCTGTACCTTTCTTCTACTGTTCATTGGTTTACTATTCTCTTGCACTATCATTCTATTACTCAATTAGGATGATATTCACCTTTGGGAAACATTTCCAGACTTAACAAGACAATGAAAGACGTCTATTAAACACGGTAGACATTTAACTCCAGGTCTAAAGAGATCGAAACATTTAGTACAAACGTGTTCAAATTTAATTATAACTATACATTTCCAGAAATTCGATGTAAAATTTTCCAGAATCATGGTAGAACAAATTACTAAACTTTCAGCAGACATATAAGCCATGGATTCCGCCGATAGCGCTACTTGAAATTTCATCTTTTCCATTGTACATCTTTCCTAAATAGTAAAATTCTCCTTTTATCATCTGAAGACTTTGTAAATCATTTGCTTCAACTTTTACGTAGCTAAGCTAAGTGTAAGAAACACTAGACTTAGTAACAGTAACGTAGAATTTCTCGTATATAACATTCACCATGGAAAATCACGAAGCTCGCAGACTTTCAGGTAGATGCAATATCTCATTGACCGCATGATAAGTTTTGGAAACATTCTCACATCCAGTATGGTTGTAAAAAAAAGAAATACCTCCCTTCCCTCAGAGCTGTAATTACATTCTCCGCAGATGAAATATCTGCTGAATGGACGAGCTCGTAGTACACATAATGACTCCAGATGCAGAGGCTGAATTCAATATCACCCAGCGTGTATTCCAAATAGCATCATTACCAAATAGCATCATTACTCATGGTATGAATTCTATCGCTATAAATCCATAAATTATCAGAGACTCAGGTCTCTTCAAGGTTTTGGACACATCTTGGTAGTTCAGCTTCCAGTCGTCAGGAGTGCTAGTGGACACGCCCCAAGAAACTAAACGCCCATTGGTTAGCGCCTTGGTGATGTGGGAGTATGCTCGGCATCCTATTTAACCTCCAGCATGTGTCCCCCTCATTTCGATACAGTCAAACAGTCCGTCTGTCTGCGTTTTTCCATTATCATGAAGAGATCTTCAGCCAACTGCATCGGAGTGGGGAAGCACCCTCACCTGACCGAGGTCCCACGTAAGTTATTACTCTCATATGAATGATATTTAGTATGTGAAGCCCCGTTTAAACTACACAACCGCTCTGTGCAAATTGAATTTGTTTCTCTCCTCATTTCAGCTTTATTCGCTGAGGCTCCAGACGCGCTGGATGATGCTCTGGGAATGGAGAATCTGACCTCGTCAGCTCAAACACGAGAGTATGAAATTTGTTTTTGTTTTCGTAACATCTCGAGTATGCGATAATGCCGTAATATAACATATACTTCATTGTTGGTGCTATAGATGAATCAGGTGCAGTCCAGCCCTCTAATTTAGACCTTGGTGTTCCCCTTCGACAGGGGACGAACCATCCCTCCTGCATAAGATTCAATTCCATCGATATGTATGTACATCTTCTTTCTGTGTATACATTTTCCCTAATTCTATTCTTTCTTTTCCACAGGTGAATTGGATCGGCTCAATGTTTTAAGTGTGCAATTTCAGCGTGATGCATTTATCTATGCACGATTTGTACTGCATGGGGACTTTGATCGCAAAATTCGTAACAAAGGGCTGGCTGCTGTGACTCAGCTGTGGTCAAGGAACGAACAAGGTGACTGTTATTATAGCTTTCATATTCTTATTACCATTCATATTTTCATATCAGTCTATTTATAATTATTTATAACACAATGCTTTTTTTTCCACAGAGGTGAAGCCTCAGATGGCCGTAGTGCATGTCGGGGCAGGACACACTGTCATTAGAACTCCAGTATGACGAGCTGAGCCATGCGTTGCGCCCATCACGTGAAACTATCAGACAAGGTTCAACCCACCCAGACCTCCACATCATGGAGCCAATTATCACGAGGTCCCCACCCCACTTCTGCCTCGTTCTTGGTCGCCCATGGAGGTGGCGGGCAGTGGCACCAGATGACTGCCAATGCCTCAGCAATTGGTGGTGGTGGACTGGCCAATCCAGGGGTGAGTCTGCAGTCTCAGCCTAGCATTATCCACTACACCCCGCCCACAGCTAGGCCCGGCTGCTCCCACTGCTCTCACACCAGCACCTCACCCCTGGCTCCGCCTACCTACCAGCACCACCACCAGGTACAGCAGACTGCATCACCAGTTCAACCTTGTATTAGTAGCAGAAGTAGTAGTAGTAGTAGTAGTAGTAGTAGTAGTAGTAGTAGTAGTAAACCCATCCTTTTAGTGAAGGACATCAGATCAGTGACACCATACTGCAGTTAGAAAACTTGGTGGTTGCAGACGATTTTCAGGAACGAATCTCATTCATCATGGTCGAGAACCCGGCAGGAGGGTACCATGGCACTGTTGGTTTTCTAAGGACATGCCTTCCTGTCATGGAAACGGAGCTCCTGAAGGCAGTCAATGATCCGCAGTATCCTGCCATTAAACGCAGTGCACTGCTTTGCCTCGAATTATCGCACCCCCCCCCCCCCCCCCCATAGTTGAGTCTGGTGTTGAAGGGACAACTCTTCACTATCTTTGTGGTGGAAATTGTGTGACGATGGGGAGCAAATCAATCGCCGAGTGCTTTCGTAAATCCACCTTGACTGCTATACTGACTCAGCTTTCCAAGATGGAAGTTAGAGGGTCAGCTAAAGCACTCAGTCGAATACTACACCTGGACACCCATACACATGTCTACAATCCGGTAAATGGTCAAGTTATATCAAGCTCGCTTAGGATATAGCTAACCAGAGGGCATGCATTAATGTCAAAAATACAAACGATGAGGCTCGTTTTGCATGGTCAATCCTGGCTTGTGAAAGAATACGTTTGAAGGGATCATCCTGAGCGTCCGAGTACATATGATGTAGGTGATAATATTCATGGGTGTTATGACTTTGATAGTATAGAGTTCCCTGTCAACATCCAGGACATACCTAAATTTGAGTCATAGAATACTGGCATATCGGTTCATGTTTATGGCCTGGAGGAGAAAAGCAAGACAAGCATATTGTCATTGGCCCCCTCCATTTCTCAAAATTTGCCACTGAGCGTGAGCTACATGTAAACATGTTGCTCTTCTCTGAAGGTGATGCATGGAATTTGAAGTACCAGCTACCTAGACACATACCGGTTCTCTTCCACAGTTTAAGTGGGTTAGACGCTCACTTTCTAGTTGAGCACTTGGCTGATTTCGGTTGGGAGAAATATCAGGTCAGTGTCCTATCTGACAGCGTCGAGAAACACATTTCATTCTCCAAACGAAATACGCCAGGAATTACGCTCCGCTTCCTTGATATGCTAGGTTTTATGCCGGTGCCACTCCAGAAACTCTACCTCGGGGGGATATGCACATCACTCAAGCTACATTTGCTGACGAGGAAAATTTTAACTTGTGACTATGAAGGGCGTTTTCCCATATGAGTATGTGGATACTATGGCGATACTCAACGAAACCAGGCTACCCGACACAACTGCATTCTCCAGAAACCTGCAGGTGATGTCTTAAGGGGTGCTGAGTATGAGCATGCCGTGAATGTCTGGAGGGAATTCAGTATTTGATCTTTAGGAGAGTACACACAGCTTTACATGGACACAGACGTGGCCTTGCTTGTGGACGTTTTCCAGAAATTCCGGAGTTCATGCATGACCACATATTCTTTGGATCCCGCCTTTTACTACACACCACCTGTGTTGTCTTGGGACAATAGTTTTTAAGTTCATACATAGGTCACAGTCCTTCAGAATTGTTATTCCAAAAACCTTTACTACTGTGGACTGTTGAAATTATATTCTAAGTGAGCACAGTCTGTGCTTTCAACTAGTACAGCTACTGGGGCTGTGTAATTTAGTTGCAGTACTAAAGAAAGAATCCCCTCATTAATTTTTATCGTAGATTTTTTAAAAAGAAATCCTACCATGTTACTGTTGTAGAGTGTAAGTTAAAAGTGTTCCTGCATTGGAAAATCAGAGTCCATTTGTACCTCAAGAATACTATATTATATCTAAAACTAGATTGTACCTCAAGAACTATATTGTATTTGTGTGAACTGAATAAACCAAGAAAAAAATTACTCACAATAAGTCTGTGTTGTTGTTATTTACAGAACCCCTATCGGCGATTGCATTATGTATATTATAAAGGCTCTGCATGTCTCAAATGACATTAGTTTTGCTGAAGATGAGTGCTATTAAGGATGTGAAGTTTAAGATGGAAGATAACAAAATATGTTTAATGATTCCATGGGATTTCACCTGTCGTGCTGCATTTAGGTTTTTGGGAACAGGCGGCTCGTGATCGTGTCCGCTTCCTAAGACATGTAGCACACATGGCTGAAATTATCGCTCCTGTGCTTGAACAGAGCCACAGGCAAAAGATCTGGACAAAGCTGCATGCTTTGTAAGTAGTAGCTAGATAGAAAAACACAGAATGTGAGTTAGAAAATTCATTTATTTTCAGTAATCCAACTTAAAACTTATTTTCCATTTTCATAAGCAGACACAAGACTACTTTCCTACATCTTCTTCTTCTTGAGCTTATGGATAGCAGGGCATCCGTAGGTTTTCCAGGTCTTGAGTAGACGCAAACTTGAAGATTCGGTGCATCCATGCGATCTTCTCCTCGCCTTTGACATAGATGATGGTCTCAGGTTGATCGAATATTCGAAGTGACGTCATCATTTCTTTATAAGGTATACCAACATCGTCCCAGTGGAGTCAATGAAAGAAACGTGTTAGCCACTTTACACTTCTCCTTGTTTTAACGAACTTCACATCCTTGAAAGGTGCGGCATTTGCTGCTAATGTTTCTATTATTCCATCAATATGTGTAAATGTCATAAACAATTATGGCCGGAACGTAGTCTACCGAAACTGAAGAAACAACGCAAAACTGATACAAATGACGATCACAAGTAATGTATCATAATGCGCACCACGACACCTCCATAATCGATTTACTACCGCAACTTCATATGTATCGTTTGGAGCGCTCCAACTTCGATAGGCAATCATTGCACAGTCTTTAATTATGAATCGCTTGCGTTCGTTGTAATAGATCCCTTGAACGTCAGCTGCGATTCTTACACCGTGGGGTAACATTGTGAACTGTGCTGAAGATAATAGAGCATCTGTTAACTTATACCACTCGCTGTAAAACAGCTGTGAGTGGACACTAGTTAACAAAAACATCATGCAGAACTAGAGCATACACTGCAGTGTGATTGAGGCCTGGTGGTCAAGGAAGGCAGGATTCGTTTACGACTGTGGATGGGGCCGTAATCGGTTACTACTGGTTCACGTTTCTTTCAATCACACACAAATTATTTAAAATCAAAAACATTAATAACTGATTAAAGTTGCTGCAACTTACAATTACAGATATTAAAATATAAAAGACAAGTGAGCAAGGTCTCAAAGCTCGCTGCAAAAATACAATTGCCAAATTGAAATTTTGAGACAAGTAACGACACTCATGACTTAAGGCTTTAATGGCAATAAATTAAGAACTGTTTAACTTCTTACAACTTACAAACTACAGCTATTAAAATATATTGAAAACAAATCACCTAGGTCTTAAAAGTTGACTGCTAAAATACAATTGTCACATTATAATTTTAAGGCAAGTAGGGACAGTCACGGCTGAAGGCCTTTAACGCCAAGAATGGCAATTATTTAATAAATTTAACAACATACTTTCAATAGCAAGACAATAGCAAAAGTTAATTTAAAAGACAGACAACTGATCACTAAACAGATGGCGGCCGTTGTGGCCGAGCGGTTCTAGGCGCTTCAGTCCTGAACGACGCGGCTCCTACGGTCGCAGGCTCGAATCCTGCCTCAGGCTTGGATGTGTGTGATGTCCTTAGGTTAGTCAGGTTTATGTAGTTCTAAGTCTGGGGGACTCATGACCTCAGATGTTAAGTCCCATAGTGCTTAGAGCCATTTGAACCACTTGAACGAAACAGGGGAGATAAAATGGTAGTAAATTTGGTAGCACAACCGTTGAAACTTGCCGTAACACCAAGAATGACAATTATATTAAAAAACATACAATAAAACAGCAAATATAATAATAAGGTTAGTTCAAAAGGACAAGCAAATGATCATCAAACAGGTGGGACCAATGATGGTAACTTGGTATTACAATAATAAAATAACAATACAATAATAAAACACAAGGGCTAGTCACAGACGGTGCTCCAGGAGTCGACCTCTGTGTAGGTCAGGCCAAAACACTTTCGCGAGCCATGAGAAAGGCAGCCAAGAGTTGCATTCACTTCACAAGATGGTAACTCAGACTAGTGGGCAGCCTAACGAATGACTAATGATAATCTGCTGAAGTACCTAACGTCCGATAACCAATGGAACGAAGGAACACCACGCCAAAGCCGGAACCGGCGGTGAGCACTACGTCGCCAGAGTGCTGTGTTTAGAGCGTCCGAAACGCGAAAGGAACCACCACTACCAGAGTAGAAGAAACACCAACCGACCTACAAATCAAGGAAACTGTCAAAACTACATGCCTATGCGGACAGCAGCGGCAATGCGAGGAAACGTACACTGCTGTTACATATGCTAACCTCCAGGCCAGGTAACTGGGGCGTTAGCGGCCACCAGTTGCCACTTGTTGAACTTAACAAATCGTAACACACAGAATGCAGAAATTAGTAACAAGAAGTCGAGGAAAGTTAATTGGATCCGCCCCCCCCCCCCCCCCAAGCACTCCACTAGCTGCTCTTCGTCTCGGCGACACTGCGAGCAGCTACATGAACCCAAGTCACTGGAGAACCGCGAGATCTCGCAATGGTGGAGGTTTCACTGCTAGGATTAAAATCCACTCAACGTAAGCTTGTTGGATCCGATCGAGGACTAGGTTGTGTACTCTCGCGACCACAGCCCTTCCATCCGGTAGTGCATGCATGCCGCCAGTGGTCCCGGCGTGTTCCCTCACTGCCCTCTTGGTTCCTCTGGAGTCCCCAACCGAACTGCCCACTCACACGAACCGGAAGAACGACGACGCCACCCCAAAGATAGGGCCACAGTTACTACATATCGATCACGCCGCTGCTGCCACTAGCGGACAGGCAACGCTTGCGAAACCAAGTGGCGCCAGTCAACACAAGAAGAATACATACAATTGCAACCATGTCAGCTAAACGATACAGTCTGGCCTCCAACAGAGGGCGGAAACCTACAACAGCACCAACGCGAGCCACAGCACAGCTCAGTGATCTGGGAAGTATGTTGAAGATTCAGATTCGATCCGCACGTCTACAAATCTTGATCTAATATCTGATTCTGTTTTGAGCAGTCAGTCACGACTATTGGTGCTAACTTCTTGAAATTCTGTGGATTGAGTAGACATTGTAGAGTAACGACGTATTAGTTTTTCGTTTGATATATGACCATGTGCAGACTTCGTCACCTACGTCAGTTACAACCCACTTCAAAAATGATTCATATTCTTTTTAAATTGTCATAGAATGGTTCTTGAACGAAACTGTAAAACATCAGTTGAGTCGTGTGCAGAGAATTACATCACTTGGGCCAATTGGTTTTCGTAACTTTTTCGAATTTAAATTTCGTTTGTTTCTCCTCAGAAAATTATATCGACACACGTTATCTTGATCTAATCGATATCAGAATCACACATTAAATAAACTTTTTAGATTCAAAGTGTTGGCCAACGCTGTCTGAATCAATAATCTTGTCAAATATATTATTAATCCGTTCACATAACTCTTCATAAATAAATCTTCAAGACACGTGTTTCAACTTTAATAGCATACACTATTTTATTAGCTTCCTCCACATACAGATGTGAACTTGAGCGTTGACAGACAGTGACTAACTTTTCAATAAGATTAAGATCTATATGATGTCATTGTTGTACAAAAAGAGTATAAAACTTCATTTTTAATTTTTAGAAGCACGACGCAACAACTCGGTTCCAGGATCTTCTGTTGCTCCTTGGCTGTCGACCCGCGACGTATAGCGGCCAGCAATTTCCTCTCTGGTCGCGGCAACGAAGATGCTGTCCCCGTTCGTTGCGCCGATCTCTCCGTACATGAAACACATAAAAAAAATACAAAACTTTTAGATAATTCACATCTATTATAAATAATAAGAAAACACATAAGCAAAACTAAATTAAACTTATAGTCACCTGCAAACTGGGCTGACTTTGGTGGATGGGTGACGCTTAATTTCGTCCCACTACATACCCCACCCACAAGCTCAGTTTGTCAGGTTTTAACCGGAATTAAAACTGTTCAATATACAATATTTAACTGTTAATACATTTTCCTCACATTTTACGTAACCTAGAGTCCTTGCTATTAGATAGATTTAATCCTTTTAATACGATATCGTTGTGACTATTTGTCATTTACTCTTAATTGTGCTCTTATGGTAATTCGTAACCGAATATAGGGAGATTGCTCCTCTTCAGTTAATAGTTGCTAATAAATACTAATTTAGTACGTTCTTTAAAGTTGTACATTAGGACAGAGCGTTCAAATTGTGATAGATTAGTTTCAGTTTCATTTATTTACTAGAGTTATTCTTTTCAAGAATGTATATTACTAATAGGTTTCTCACAATAACTAATAGTACTATTTACTTTACGTCATTCTCTTCCCTAATGCCTTATTTATGCCTGAGGTCAAGAAGAAATCAAGCAAAACTTTCTTTAGAATCTCGGCACGGCTTTCTTTACCTTCGGACACCTTGTTGGGTAATGGCCATTTATTTAGGAGAAACAAGCGAGAGAGCCCCGTTTGGTGTGTTCTATATTAACACTATTACAAACCTCTATTAAAGGCACTCTGCTATGTTCTCGTGAGCCATATAGCTCTGGACGCCCATGGTCCCTAAAACTATTAACCATCCCCTTTGGTTCCTACAATCCGAGTAAATTTAAAATATGCAAAATTCCTTTTGACCTAAGAGCAAAATTTCTTCCATATAAATCCCCCTTTTGGTTATCTTTCTCTTTTTGAAGTACCAGTAGATTATTGTAGAACACATGTTTAAGCTTTCTGTCATTTATTTAAAATAACACGTAACTATCACGAAAACTTCACATGAATAAACTATGAACGCTCTTCCGTGTGTAACATATACTAAATATTAACTTATTTAGGAATGAAGGGTTTCATTTGATCAACACTATATAATCCTTTAATTACACCTGATGAAGGTTCCATAAGAAGTAATGCTTTGGGATGTACAACCTTATGTACAACATATGGACCTTCAAAGATCAAGAAGAATTTTCTACATTCCTTACCGATCTTAGAACTTTTAGGATGAGATCGTACTAACACAAGATCTCCTACCTGAAATGAGGGTTCTATAGCCTGTTGATTATAACTTTTAATTCTCCGTTCGGCATTTTTTACAATCTGTTCGCAAACTTTTTCGTCTGGAATGCATTGTTGGATCTCATTTACTGGTGGCCAAGGTAAAGCAGCTAGTAAAGGCTCACCTATAATTCGTTTGCCTAAAATTTCTATAGGTGATAATCCCGTCGTTAGGTGAGGCAATTCATTTAATATCTTTTCGAATTCAGGCATTAGTTTGGCCCACCGAGTATGTTTATGTGCACAATAAGTTCTACATAATCGTCCTAATTCTTTCATGACTCTTTCTACTAAATTACTTTGAGGGTGATATTTCGAAATTAAGATATGTTTGATTCCATATTGTCTTATCATATCTTGAAGTCTTTGACTAATAAAGGCACTACCGTTGTCAGACATAAGTCGTTTAGGAATGCCCCAGTTAACAAAGTAATTTCGGGTGAGGCAGCGTATAACGCTTGCTGTATTCGCTCGTTTCAAAGTATACAGTTTCACATGTTTGGACCAACATTCCATTACAACAAACACATAGGTTAATCCTCCTGAACTCCGAGGCAGAGGGCCGAAGAAATCTAATGATAGTAGATCCCACAAACCTCGAGGAATTACAGCATATAATTTATAACGCTCGGATTTGTTATTAACTTTAACCTTTTTACAGGTTTCACAAGCCCTAATAATACTTCTCACAATACGTGACATATTTTTGAAATAATAATACTTTATTAGATGTTTAATACATTTATGAATTCCAAAATGCCCGTAACCTTCATGAATATAAGTAATTAACTCGTCCACAACAGTTTCCGGAATGCAGATTTTCCATCTCTGGTGTTCCCTCTGTGCTTTCCAATACAACAAGTCGTTAAAATATAACCACACACCCCGGGTGTTAACTGTTTCGTCCCCATTATTAAGGTTTTGTATAATTCGTAGAATAACATTTTTCTTTCCTTTATGTAATACGGTAATCCACTAATTAGGACTCGCATTAGATGACTTTCAATTAATTTAGCACGGTTTAAATTCCATTCAAAATAATTCCTATAACCTCTCCACCGTTTAGAATATGGAGGAGGGGCTAACAACTCTAAAGTTAAGTGTTGTTGTTTTCCCCTTGACCAATAATTTTGTTTAAACTGCTTAACAAAATCATCCCAATCCCTGAATTCATTTCTATGCAGTACTGCCCATTCCGCAGCTTCTGCTTCTAAATGTCCTATTACAAATTGAATGCGTTTTTCATTACTCCATTTAGGAGATAATGATGTTTCAAAAGCTTTTATAAAGATTATAGGATGAAGTTCGCCTCCTGGTTTGAATACAGGAAATCGACTTGCTACATTTGAATTTGCCGTTATATCATCCAGACATTCTGCGAGAGAAATAGTCGGATTTTGTTTAGATTGCAGAGACGGAGTTGCATCGGATTGGCTTGCCGTGATTGCCTTATTCATATTGTTGTCGTCCGTGCTAGCAAATTCGATGCGACTGTTGTCTCTGATTATGTTATTACCTCTGCTACCTGAAATGTTCTCGTTATTATCTAATTCCGATAACCGTTTCGTAATTTCCTGTATCCGCATTTCTGTATTGGATACGCGATTAGCTAATATCGATTCTTCACTGTGTTCACGATGTGAACGCTCTGTACCTTCGTCAATATTATTATCTTTGGCAGTCTCAAGATTACTGCATATCTCAGTAATTAAAAATTTCATGTTTTCGATTTCGGTATGGTCCTTTTCTACTTGATGAGTTAATGTTTCTAATTCTACATTATCTATTGAAGAAATCTCTACAGGTTTGGTAGAGACCTCTTTAATAGATTCCAATAATTCTCTACGAACAGTTTCCGTTTGCATAGAAAATTCATCTCGTAACATATTGTTATTTTTCTGTATTTCATTTACAACTAAGATATTGACACTATCTAGTCTCTCGGATAAGTCAGTAATATCGTGTCGCATGCGAGCTTTTTCCTCGCGCGATTCCTGGATATGTTCTTCTAACCTTTTACAATTATCAGCAATCTTATTACTAAGTCCTACTAATTTTTCCTGCATTTCAACTTTAGAAGACTCTATTTTATCACTTAATTCTCGACTGGTTTCATTAAGATGTTCCTGTAACCTGTCTGTCGATTTTGTTAGCTCCCCTTTAAGTTCCTCTTTTAATCTAGCAGTAGATTCCTCGTTAGATTGTCTTAATTCCTGTTTTAGTTCCTGTTTCAATCTAGCAGTATATTCCTCGTTAGACTGTCTTAATTTAGCCATAAATTCTTCGTTAGACTGTTTTAATTCAGCTAGAAAATCCCCGTTAGATTGTTTTAATTTAGCTATCGCCCTAAAAAGGGATCTCATGCTCCTATCGGACATAGATTGCTCTTCGTCTGACATTTCACTTCCCGACATTATTGTAAGATATTAACTATTTACACACGCAGACTTGTAATCAACAATCCTATAAAAGCACACTTCCTATGTACAACACTCCACTTCCAACTTGAAACAAACTCACCGGACACTAATATTGTAATTTGTAGTTCTCGATGATCAGTGTGCTGCTATGGGCTGCAGATGTAACAGCCGTCGATGCAGCCGCTGAGATGCTGCGACCCCGCTTCCGCAACCGGCAGGACGCTGAGTCGAACACCGAAACGTCGCTAGCTGCAACCACGCCCGGCACCGCCGTAGACAGGCGAAGCCCTCAGCAACACCTCTAATACCAGCCGGAGGAACGACCCGCAGCTGACGTACTGGGCCTATTAGTTTAGGGAGAAAAAAGGTTGTCGGGGTTTGCAGCGTTCAGCTGCTGCCCAACAGATGCGCCTTCTCGTGGAACCACTGCGTGACCGTACTGCTTGGCTGCGCTCCGTCAGATGCCCACACCCGCGAAGTCGCCACTGGCTGGTGAAGGCTCCACGAAACTCGCGTTGACTTCCGAAGGACTCTTGATGTTTTGTTTCGTACCTGTGTGCCTTAGTTGCACACAAGTCCTGTTTCTAAGGTCGCCACGGTGTAGAGTAACGACGTATTAGTTTTTCGTTTGATATATGACCATGTGCAGACTTCGTCACCTACGTCAGTTACAACCCACTTCAAAAATGATTCATATTCTTTTTAAATTGTCATAGAATGGTTCTTGAACGAAACTGTAAAACATCAGTTGAGTCGTGTGCAGAGAATTACATCACTTGGGCCAATTGGTTTTCGTAACTTTTTCGAATTTAAATTTCGTTTGTTTCTCCTCAGAAAATTATATCGACACACGTTATCTTGATCTAATCGATATCAGAATCACACATTAAATAAACTTTTTAGATTCAAAGTGTTGGCCAACGCTGTCTGAATCAATAATCTTGTCAAATATATTATTAATCCGTTCACATAACTCTTCATAAATAAATCTTCAAGACACGTGTTTCAACTTTAATAGCATACACTATTTTATTAGCTTCCTCCACATACAGATGTGAACTTGAGCGTTGACAGACAGTGACTAACTTTTCAATAAGATTAAGATCTATATGATGTCATTGTTGTACAAAAAGAGTATAAAACTTCATTTTTAATTTTTAGAAGCACGACGCAACAACTCGGTTCCAGGATCTTCTGTTGCTCCTTGGCTGTCGACCCGCGACGTATAGCGGCCAGCAATTTCCTCTCTGGTCGCGGCAACGAAGATGCTGTCCCCGTTCGTTGCGCCGATCTCTCCGTACATGAAACACATAAAAAAAATACAAAACTTTTAGATAATTCACATCTATTATAAATAATAAGAAAACACATAAGCAAAACTAAATTAAACTTATAGTCACCTGCAAACTGGGCTGACTTTGGTGGATGGGTGACGCTTAATTTCGTCCCACTACAACATCCCTCATTTTCAACTCCTTCATAGTAAGACATACAGAATCTCGCATACATGTCAAATGCTAGACTGTACACATTGCTGTCCCACTGTAGATGTAAATTCTGGTATGGATAGTATTCTGCATTCGAGTAGACTCTGGCCTTAGTTAACTTGCAGTGGTCAAATTCACTTGAGTCTTTTGATACATTCCCTCGCCTTTGAGTTTGAAATGGAAGTATGATGAATCGAGGTGCCTCCAATTGAACTAATGTTTTAATAGGCCATGTATGTGTTGATGGTGTAGGTAAGACAGGATATTCGAAAGGCTCCCATGACCGGATAGTTAGCGGCAGAGAAGTGCCGGGATTCAAAACTTTTAATAATTTCAAGCGTTCCTCGCAGCAACACTGATATGAAGCATTTTACATACTACACTATTAATTTTGATTTCTACGTCCTCTGCCTCTGTTTGAGTGTATGAATTGGCATCACTTGCACTCCACGCCAAAATAAGTTCCTGTTTGGTCTCCATAACAATTCGCTGCATATCCTCAAAGTAACCCAGGAACATTTTTAGAGGCGCGCAAGCAGTAGATCGAGTGAATCCGACATCTGGTGCGTCTATGAACCAGCCCGCATTTTCCAAGCTGTTTGAATTGGAGCTTGAGGCTGAAACGCACGTTTTAAGGGTTGACGCTAGCCCGACACTGCGTGTGCGGTCGATTCCTTTTCCATTAAGTTACTAACGGATCTCTTGAAACAGGAATGCCGGAGCATTACGTGTCAGCTTCGAGAGTGTTACCGCAGTGTCATCAGTTTTCCTAAATGGCATTCCAGATGTAAGAAGCTCTTGCAAGGTAGTGTTAAAGCGTCCTGGTGTTGAATAACATTCCTAATTTCATCATTTTTGATAATTGTGGTTGATGCGTAGGGCTTATGTAAGTCGAATTCAGGACGTATAATTCGATCATCATACTCCACTGACTGCGTTACGTTAAGTGACGTCATCGCACGGATTGAGACCAATTGGAATAAGGAACTCCCAATTAAGGCCTGTTATCTTCTTGCGCTTATGTGACGCACTGACTGACTGTGAGCTCTGTGTGCTAGCTTTATACCATATCCCCATCTTGTCTTAGATTCAGACGTACAATGATTTCTTCACCTCGAAAGGCGTCGAGTCGACTATTCTGATCCACAGTACGTAGCTGAAGGTAGTCTGTCTGAACTGTCACCGGAAGGTATATAGCGTTTGTGGGAGTCTGAACTATCTTTTACCCGGTTCCAACTGTAGGGAGGAATCCGTAAATAGAGTGAATCAACTTGTCGTTGAGATATGCGTTTGTAGCTATATTACGCTCGACATGGATTGTGCTGACTGGTAGTATGTCCACAGACTGATCTGATGCGTAAAATTTAGTGAAATCCTTCACCAAAACACGGTCTTTCGCAAAACGTAGAAGTGAACCTACTGAATCGTTCTGTCTAAAGTCGATTCTCGCATTCCCTGTTCGTATTTCAGATGTAAGTGTATTGATGTTTGCAGGTAGTTCGATTTCTTTTCCAGAGTGTTTTAAGACTTCGTTTAAATTATCAGTGTCGTAGGCACAAGGTTGTATTTCTAGAATCTCCTTCTGACCGTCAATTTACAGATGCAGTTTACTGATGCCCTTTATGATATTTGGGATGCTGTTATACATCTCCAGAGCAATCAGCGCAATACTCCAATCACCAGAACTTAAATCGATCGGGAGGAAGTAATTTGCACGTAATACAGACGCTCGTTCTTTAAACGTCAGAGTGTACTACATCGTATCTAAACCTCAACTGATGGGAGGGGTGGGGGGCGTTCAATGGTGGCTCTTGTATACATCAACTGTCCTGGATGTTGAGCATGCACTTATCTTTGGTGTAGCTTTACATGCTGTTTCAACAAGGACGTGAGGAGGAACATAATGCTGAGACGTCCAACAATTATGTGTTAAGGCCCTGATATGGCTGAAAATTTTAGAAGACTCGTCTTTTGCTGGTGAAGTATCGTTGCAATTCTTAAGGTGGCTGTAAATCTCAAAACGAATGAAAATAATAAATTGTATTTGCTCTTTCCTTGACATATGAGACCCAAAGGGGTTCCTGGACCGCCTGCAACATCTAAATTCCCAATTCCGCATTCATTACTTCGCCACATTGTCTTCGGTAATGTATCTCGCATAAAGACACCACGGAATCCTGGAATGTGGAGTCTTTCTTTACCGACCTTAAGGAGATTTTATTTGTGAGCGCTTGATCAGGTACAATAGCTAATGGGCTTCTTTTTTTATTTATGAAGAGGCCCAGTCTTTTCTTGTACGGTGTCAAGTATAGACTCTTTCCAATGGCTGCAGCTTCCATGACACGACTCTTGGCTCCTGTAGCTGAGCTTGGGCGTTTTGAGCATTCTTGACTATTTTCGCTACAGCCGCAGCTCCTCCTGTGAGTGAACCTACTGCTGATAGAGCCGCAAGGACTGAACGAGTAACGGTATAATTCCGCCTGATGTCCTGGGTCAAGGTAGAACGCGAGGTGGTTTAATCGTTCCCTTCTTGTTGTTGTTGTTGTTCTTCTTACTCATCATAGCATGCTTAGCTGCACACATGAGAATGCAGCTTTTCAGGCAGCCTGAACTTCTTCTTCTTCTTCTTCTTCCTAAAGCGGACCGCGCTGCTTTCATAATTAGTTTGAAATTCATCACTCCTAGGCCTAACTGAATTTTACCACCCATGGTTTTATCAACAACGAATGCAGCCACACGTTGACCTGTACAAATATCTTTTCTTCGTCTTATTTCCTTGGCTCTAACAGCTAAAATTCTGCCTGCAATTTGACGTGCTGGGAGATCTTTACTTGCGGCGTAGGCTAGGTCGTGCTCCAGGCAGGCTTCGTCGAGTAGGCTAATACCTCTATCGCCACGTGCCAAGCATTTCTAAAGCTTTGTTCCTGGTACACAGAAGCTGTATCCCGGAATGTGTAATTCAGCTGCTAATTTGTCGAGAATACCACCTCCACCTCTTTTTATGGTGTGTCTCCTATCATGCATTGTACGCTACTGGGGTGATTGAGGACTAAGCATCATATTATATACTAATTCGTCTTCATGAATGATGAAGGAATTCCCAGCCATTTAACTAGCGCTCTGTTCCCACGACGTCTTATTACACGTTCGATGACGAATACATCTGGTACAGAGCTCTTCTGCAATTCCTCTCTGTAAAAGCATCCTGCAATTTCTTCACGCTTGCTATCCTAACGGGATACGTTCTCTGCACTTTGGAGACTGCGAATGTTTTAGCTGACTAGTTTCATAAACACGATTTCTCAAATGCAGTCTTGTGCTTTGAAATACGTACTAAGTCACCTATCTTAAACCTTTATTTGCGTGAATCCAGCATTTTAATGCTTAAATATACCGATCCCATGAGTGAATTGTCACTAACATTAATCGGTCTCATTTTTATTGTATTATGTTTGGTTCGATTATACGTAATATGCTATTACCCGAGGTAGGATATCCGTCCACTTGTACGGGCCACGAAGATTAAATCACTTCCACTTTAGAACTTTCATTGTTCTGTTCAGACGCTCCACGATACTCGCTTTCAGGTGGGTAAACGTTAGATAATGGTGTATTCCGTACCACTCCATCACAGTCTCGAAATGTTCATTGTAAAACTCTCCACCATGATCGGTTTGGAGGTTGTCCGGACATCATCCGTTCCTGTTTGCAGCAAACGCTCGACACCGCAGCAACATCTGTCCCTTTCTTTCACAGGTTTTCACAGGTAATGCCTATGCGAATTTAGAGTATGTATCAATGACCATTAAAATATTCTTGAAACCTTTATTCTCACGGTTGCACAGACCCATATCCACAAGATCGGTCTGCCAAAAGTCATCCAGCCCTTTAATCATCACATGGCTGCGAGGGTATGTTCTGCGTGCTGGTTTGTGCAGCTCCTGAAATACTGTTTCCATACTTGGTATCATTATTATTCAATCATTCCTCTTTCTCTAAGTTCTGCCATTACTGAGGTAACCTCATTCGAATGTGCTGTATTGCCCGCTGCAGCTCTATCTATTAGTTCATATGCCTCATCGTAATATGTATACTTAGCGGGGTGGTCGGGGGAGGGGGGGGGGGGGTTGACTGCACACTCGTTTATGCTGAATGTCAAGTCCTTCAACAATGCTTTGGTGTTGTTCATTCAGTAAAGGTTGTACAATGCTAGTGTACTTAGAGTTTTGTGGGCTTTTCATTATTCTGTCTGCATTCTTATATACTTCAGTCAACTGTAGTATTTCTCCATACGCTCTGCGATCACTGGCAGAATATTTTAAGTTTATTGACGCTCTTAGGAAGACGAGTTTTATTAAGCTAGGTGTTCTTCTAAACTCCTTATCCCCTATCTGTATTGCGCTATCGGTTAAACTTATATCCTTGCTGAAACCGAATGTTCAATCCTTCCTAGTCGTGTAATGGTTAGTGAAGTCAGCAATTGGATCGTTCTCAACACTGCCATCATCTCGTAGTGCTAGCTTTCTGATAGATTCGGTAACGGGTTTAAATGTCTCACTTAGTGTTTGCTCCCTATCCATATGACCCAGCCTCAACAGACGTAAGTTCTCTCGAACAGCTTTACGCACCTGAATGGCTTTGTGATTAGTCGACATCTTGATGCATACTAATATAAGCTCTGTATATCGCGAGGTTTTATGTATGCTATCATCTTCTTCTTTCACGGATCCTCCTACCCATCTTCCTCAATAATAAGAACCTTAGCTTCTATTTTCTTTTCAGTTGTGTTAATTCTTTTCTCTAGCCGTTGTGAATCATGTGCAAAAACTTTCCGATTGTCCTTTAATTCCCTTGCAGCCTTACCAAATATGTTAAGTCTTCCCTCAAGAGTTTTAAATTTCATATCAGTGTACTTGCGTGCATTTTGTCTATTTAAACCTAACCTGTCAGACTGAGCGCCCGACATGTGTGCGAACTCGTCCATGGTCTAGAGTATTCCGATGCATTCACCTCTTTTGTACGATTATATACGGAGAAACTCCTGGCAGTTACAACTGTACCCACCATCATTCAGTTTTCGAGTTTTGTCAATAAAGAAAAACCCGTACTGTGAATGATTCCAACAATCTCCACATATCTTTACAAATTCATTGTATGACATGTCAGTTCCCACATTAGACTGGTAAATGTGTTTCAACTTGAGATTGTCTGGATTGAATGCTATAATGAGGTTGGCGTTAGCACTGACCAACTGTTTTGGGATCCTGCAATAAAAAAATTGGCTCTGAGCACTATGCGACTTAACTTCTGAGGTCGTCAGTCGCTTAGAACTTAGAACTAATTAAACCTAACGAACCTAAGGACATCAAACACATCACTGCCCGAGGCAGGATTGAAATCTGCGACCGTAGCGGTAGCCCGGTTCCAGACCGTAGCGCCTAAAACCGCACGGCCACTCCGGCCGGCGGTCCTGGAATATGTTTGTCTCATATAAAATACGTCAACACCCATATGACGACCAAAACAGGAATATGTACGGATCTGGTCCTGCTTTTCAACAGAGGCATCGTCAAATATGAAGACCGTGTTTGGCTTTACTACTACAGGTGGAGGGATTTATTCACTGTCACTGAATGTCCTGTATGTTACACCATCTACGCCATCTAATATTCTCTGCAGTAACTGGTACCTGATTTGAAACAGTGTTTTTGAGAATGTGTAGACATGCTCTGAACGAACTACATCAATGACTGTTGGCAGAGCCATGAGAAGATTTGTCTTGCCACAGTTGGAGGAACCTACAATTATAGCTCATATGCTGTCAGGGAGGAGGACTCTATTCTTCTTAGTCTTCTTCTCTGGATCTTCTTTATCGCATGACCTGTTACATACAACAAGGCCCTTGTGGCGAGAGTGCTTCACCCAGCCTTCCATCATACCTACAGTGTTAATGCTGGCGTGCAATAGGCTTTTATATAAAAAAGAAAATGTGCGTAATCACATGTGACATTATATGCATTGTCATTTTGTCTAGGGAAATAACACAAACGCAAATTTGAGATGATAAATATATTTCTCTATTCACCATTGACAATTATACATAACATTGTCACCATAAAAAATCACTTGTTTCTTTTTGTTTAACCAGTGCAACAGCAGCGCAGTATTTGGAAAACATCTGCTTCTTATTTCCCACAAATTCTGCACGTATATCCTGTAATGCTATCAGTGAATTGCAGTTGTCTGTTATTCCCTCAGTAAATTTAATTTCAAAATTTTCCACACCCATTCCATGAATAGTGAGAGACTTCGGCACTGTACTTATATAGGTACTAAAACAGTGATCTATGTCTTCTATGTGAATGCTACAAGTACGAAGCAAGTTCATGATATCAATCTATACAGCTTGAACATAAGAGAGCCATCTATATTCTCTTTCCATTATAGTAGTTATTTCTGAGTGCAGATTGAAGAAGTTATCAACTGTTGAGTGCTTCATGTAGATACTCTGCCCAAGACACCTTTAACTCTTAGTGTATCATCATCATACATTGTTAATTTACTCGCAGTTAGGCCTCCACAGTAGATGTCCTGGAAGGATAGGGCCAGAACATATTCTGTAGTCAAATGCCTCTTGATGTAAGTTATTGCGTGATAGAGTTGGTTGTGACTTGGCAAGACAGCCAAGCCACTAGGAGGTGAAGCCGAAAGGCACGCGTTTAAGCTCACGCAGGCTGGCGTGAGGTCTGAAACAGGACAAGGTAATGAATATAGCCAATAACGTACGTAGCTGCTGGAATACTTAACTTTAATCCATAATTGGTGAACATCAGTCTGACGGCACATGCATCACAAGATAAATAGCAATTGATAATGGCGCCTTGCTAGGTCGTAGCAAATGACGTAGCTGAAGGCTATGCTAACTATCGTATCGGCAAATGAGAGCGTAATTTGTCAGTGAACCATCGCTAGCAAAGTCGGCTGTACAACTGGGGCGAGTGCTAAGAAGTCTCTCTAGACCTGCCGTGTGGCGGCGCTCGGTCTGCAATCACTGACAGTGGCGACAATCGGGTCCGACGTATACTACCGGACCGCGGCCGATTTAAAGGCTACCACCTAGCAAGTGTGGTGTCTGGCGGTGACACCACAGAGTTCATCCCACTCATAGTCTGAAAAATCCACTTTAATATTTTTTGGCACATTTTCGAGCACTAACACAGCTGACACTTCACCGTCTTGTGAAACTTCAATTCCTAGATGAAGACGTTTAGAGCCACTAGATGTTAAGGTATAGCATGAGGCGAATAGTGAAGTTGACGATGCACTGGGGGTGGGTAGCTTCTCATGCACACTAGTGCAGTTAGCCATCTGTTCTTGCACTGATGCTGGAATATCTCTTGTGCTTGGACCAGTGGACAGTGGATACGATGGAGCCCGGTAAGATGTTGCACCCTCGATGGTGATGAGCGGCACTGAGAATGGAGTCTCATTATCCTCATCCAGCTTGCTGAGAAGCTGTGTAAAAGGATCCGCCGATGCCCCGGGTGCAGATCCCAACGGGTTGGAACCTGTCGACCCCGACAAGCTGGAGCTTGCCGCCACCGCATGTTGTGCGGGACGAGATGTGGCGGAACTTGTCAGTCCTGGCAGGTTGGATCTCGCCAACATGTGTGCTGATCCTGACAGGCTGGATGGGGACTCTATGGATACATCTGGTGGAGAGAGAAGACTAATCATCAGTATCATATGTTGTTGCCACAGAAACAACAATAATACCAAAAATAATAATAGAGCGAAATAGATTCTTAATTTTCTGCTGCTTCCTCCTCCTGTTCTGGTGGGATGACTGGCGCTTCATCATACGGGCTGACTGACTGACTGATGGCGACAGATTTTGTGCAGCTGCAGGGCTCTCCTTATATGCACCATCCCTACGTCATGATGCTGTGCTTCTTTTGGCTGAACTGCACGATCACGTGACCTGTCGCAGCGCCCCCTAGTGGTGAACACGCGAACAAGGACAGTTCTTTGGTCCACAGGATCAAATGGCTCTGAGCACTATGGGACTTAACATCTGAGGTCATCAGTCCCCTAGAACTTAGAACTACTTAAACCTAACTAACCTAAGGACATCACACACATCCATGCCTGAGGCAGGATTGGAACCTGCGACCGTAGCGGTCGCGCGGTTCCAGACTGTAGCGCCTAGAACCGCTCAGCCAGCCCGTCCGGCGTCCACAGGATCGGAGGCAGTTGTCTCTTGTGGGTGGCAGCTTATATCTAGGTTTTACAGATGACAGACAGTTCCATCAGAAACATACGTTTCCATGTGTTGTGTTGCATCTTTAATGCAAAGCATTTATTTGCAGGACTGTATTCTTCCTCTTCATATGTTCAACCATTAATGCTCCCTTCCATTGTACATGTAGGAGGCTATGGGTGCTGTCCTTGGCTGTATTCAACATGTCTGTTAAAATCCTCTGGCTCAGACACCAATAGCTCTTCGACAGAACACATTCCACACAGCCACAAAGATGGGGATGAGCAGATGGTATATATTGCGTATATGAATATGCTTCCAATGAAGTGAATTGACATCAACTGCCAGCTTCTTCCATTTTGGGAGAGTGAATGCATGTTGAATATCTCGACAGTTTTTTCGCGTGAGCATGAGCATATGTTAGTTTCATCATGCATCTTGGCTCTGTCCCTATGCTTTGTCGCAGTCTGCTGAACTGGATTCTTCTGCTTCTTTCTCCTCCACTGTTCCATCATCATACTCTTCCATACCTCATGTAGTGAACTGTGGTACAGTCCTAGATCGAATGTGTACAAGCTGGCCGGTGTGGCCGTGCGGTTCTAAGCGCCTCAGTTTGGAACCGCGTGACCGCTATGGTCGCAGGTTCGAATCCTGCCTCGGACATGGATGTGTGTGATGTCCTTAGGTTAGTTAGGTTTAAGTAGTTCTAAGTTCCAGGGGACTGATGACCACAGATGTTAAGTCCCATAGTGCTCAGAGCCATTTGAACCAATTTTGAATGTGTACATGTAATGCAGCTATTGGAAGCTGTTCTATCATTTATATTCATCTCTACGATCGAACACATCACGATGGTTCCACAATGGCAGTTCAGCAAAGACTGAATGCATGCCACCAGTACTGGTCACGTGAGTGGAGAAAAAAAATTTCCCTCCAAAATTTGAAATTCCCGTCCATTTTCCTAGAGGATCACGCACTATCATGCGGAACGTAGAAAAGGGGGGCCCATAGAAGCACATAATTCAATTTCCCACAAAAATTCAAACTTCCCACCAGGGGGGCGTGGCACTTTATTGCCAAAAGCTAACTTGCTAACGGTACTTGCTAACGATACTTGCACCATTATCTGACATCACGGCCGCCATCTTGGATAATGGTACTCGCGTCCTCAGCTGACGTCACAGTCGCTGTCATGACTGACGTCACTGGGGCCATACATACTTTCTTATACTACCACTGAGGCGTTCAGACAGTCGTTTTTCTGTTTCGCAACCCGCTAGTGGAACAGTGAGGGGTAATATGACTTTGGCGCGAATAGTGCCCTCCGCCATACACCACTTGGTGGCTAGCGGAGTATATATGTAGATGTTTAGCAACTGTGCCACGTAGTCCGTGTACGTCGACTAATTCTGTGGAAAAATTGGTGTCATTCGATTGATCGGTTTGTCTGATTTTTCCAGTTGTTCTTTATAATTCAATTTTTTCTTATTCCTTTTTTTCACTTCACTTCGTCAGGTTCCATGAGGTCCTCTGTTCTCGTGGGACTTGAGGTATTGTTGCAGTTATGACCAGAGGGAGATGAGACAGGTATGCAGATAGATACTGTATCTTTCCTGTCGTCGCTTGGTGGCGGTAATGAATAGAAAATGGGGAATGTACCGTCCGTTACTGTTTGCCTACGACATAGGAAGTTGCACACACCTCCTAATCTTCGTTCTACGGATCATGAAGGCATCCAACTTATTCACTCAGTGCAAATGTCTAATCATTTCTATAGACTGATAGATGCAAGCCATGAGTTGCGAAGTACGCTGAGAGAGGCAGGGGCCGAATGTCAGAACTTACCGCATTACGATTGGACGTAGTTGCAATGTCGCATACTCGAGGAGCAAGCGGCGAGATCGCACGGCAGTATCCAGCGTAGTTCCCATAAGCTTCCTGTCACAAAACATGCCGACCAAAACTGGCAAACGGCTGCTCCCAAGCTGACGGCAGATAGTGCTTGCACACCAAAATGGCAGTACCTACAGCACTGCAACTATCCACGACGCTGAAAAGTCCAGGACCTTCAATCGATTGCGCTGGATACTGGCTCCCCATAACACACTGAAGCGCCATGCAAACTGGTACAGGCATACGTACTCAAATACAGAGATATGTGAACACGCAGAATACGGCGGTGCGGTCAGCAACGCCTATATAAGGTGGCTCACTTGTTAGTTCGCTTACTGCTGCTACAGTGACAGGCTATCAAGATTTTGAGCGATGGAATACAGCATCTCCAACACAGAAACGAAGCGGGAGTTTTCCTGTATGACAATTTCACGAATGTACCGTGAATGTCCGGAAGCCGGTAAAACATCAAATTTCCGACATCTCTGCGGTCGGAGAAAGATCCTGCAGGAACGCGACCAACGACGACTGAAGAGAATAATTCAACGTTACAGGAGTGCAACCCTTCCGCAAATTGCTGCAGGTTTCAATGCTGGGTATCAACAAGACCCTAAGGCCCACTCGTGTACACTACATGAGTGCACAACACTAAGCTTTACATCTCGCTTGGGCCCGTCAACACCGACAATGGACTGTTGATGACTGGAAATATGTTGCTTAGTCCTACGATTCTCGTTTCAAATCGTATCGAACGGAGAGACGTCTACGGGTATGGAGACAGCCTCATGAATCCAGAGACCCTGCGTGTCGGCATGGGACTGTTCAAGCTGCTGGATGTTCTGTAACGGTGTGGGGCGTGTGCAGTTGGAGTGATATGGGACCCCTGATACGTCTAGATACGACTTTGACAGGTGACACGTACGTAAGCATCCTGTGTGACCACCTGCATCCACTCATGTGCGTTGTGCATTTCGAAGGACTTGGGCAATTGCAGCAGCACAATGCGACACCCCACACGTCGAGAATTGCAACAGAGTGGCTCCAGGAACACTCTTCTGAGTTTAAACACCTCCACTGGCCTCCAAACTCCCCAGATATCAACATCATTGAGCATATCTGGGATACCTTACAACTGGCTGTTCAACAGTGATCTCCACCCTTTCTTACTCTTACGGATTTATGGACAGTCCGGTAGGATTTGTGGTGTCAGTTCCCTCCAGCACTACTTCAGAAATTAGTGGAGACGGTGCCACGTCGTGTTGCGGCACTTCTGCGTGCTCGCGGCGGCCCTATACGATGTTAAGTAGGTGTGCCAGTTTCTTTGGCTCTTCAGTGTAGTTGTACACTTGGGTGACATACTGTATTGAGCGGCCGTGGTTAACGAGAAAATATTTTCCCACAGCCAGGATGACAGGCGTCGGACGCGGAAACGTTTCTGCTGTGTTAGTCCGGTGGCGCGGAGTAGGCTCTTGGCACCCAGGCTGCTACACCAGTCTGGGTGGCACTTCTCTCCACGGACGAGGAATCAGAGTGAATCAGCGTGCCTCTGTGACGACGTGGCTTCAACTGAAACTGTAATGGAACGCTTCCGGAACTCTACTGATTTTGGACATCTTGTATACTGTTTTACGTTATAAGATTTCTTAGGAAGGACATCCGAAACTGAGCTTCATAACAGAGTCCGGCAATTAAACAAAAGTTAGTATCCTTCATCGTCGCCATAAATGCCGCGTCCTTTATTTATCAGAGGAAACAGAAGTTATGCACAAATTAAACAAAAACCCTTCAACTATCCTCAACGCGCAAACCACACTGAAGCACATGTGTCTTTTAAATGATTATTCCTTTCTGAAATAGCGCTCAAACCTTACGAATGTTCTCCTGAGACTTCCATCTCAAAAAATTGTATTTTTTATCGCTTTAATTTTAGTCACCTAATTGATACTATTCGTCCTTTGTGGATACTTAAAGTCATTATGCTTATTTTATTTTTATGCTGCTTTCCGCTACTGATTCGTTTGTCACTTTCATAAATTTTATCTTTAATACTTTTTTAATAGATGGTAGGGCTCTGTCACTACTTATGCTGAAGTACATAATTTATATCTTGTTTTTATATTGTGACGATGTTCATTTAACTACCTTCTACTCTTTTGAGTCTTTCCTCGGAAGCCAGAGACCGTGGTCATGTGGGTGTGAGTTGCGTTTGCTTATGTGAATGTGAGTATGACGTCTAGTTCCGAGAAGGCATTTTGGCCGAAAGTTTATTTGTCTGACATTCTTCTTGTTGTGCCTTCCTGAAACTCAGAAAATTTAAAAAGGGAAATGGATAGGTTGAAGTTAGATATAGTGGGAATTAGTGAAGTTCGGTGGCAGGAGGAACAAGACTTCTGGTCAGGTGACTACAGGGTTATAAACACAAAATGAAATAGGGGTAATGCAGGAGTAGGTTTAATAATGAATAGGAAAATAGGAATTCGGGTAAGCTACTACAAACAGCATAGTGAACGCATTATTGTGGCCAAGATGGATACGAAGCCCACACCTACTACAGTAGTACAAGTTTATATGCCAACTAGCTCTGCAGATGACGAAGAAATTGAAGAAATGTATGATGAAATAAAAGAAATTATTCAGATTGTGAAGGGAGACGAAAATTTAATAGTCATGGGTGACTGGAATTCGAGTGTAGGAAAAGGGAGAGAAGGAAACATAGTAGGTGAATATGGATTGGAGCTAAGAAATGAAAGAGGAAGCCGCCTGGTAGAATTTTGCACAGAGCACAACATAATCATAACTAACACTTGGTTTAAGAATCATGAAAGAAGGTTGTATACATGGAAGAACCCTGGAGATACTAAGAGGTATCAGATAGATTATATAATGGTAAGACAGAGATTTAGGAACCAGGTTTTAAATTGTAAGACATTTCCAGGGGCAGATGTGGACTCTGACCACTATCTATTGGTTATGACCTGTAGATTAAAACTGAAGAAACTGCAAAAAGGTGGGAATTTAAAGAAATGGGACCTGGATAAACTGAAAGAACCAGAGGTTGTACAGTGTTTCAGGGAGAGCATAAGGGAACAATTGACAGGAATGGGGGAAAAAAATACAGTGGAAGAAGAATGGGTAGGTTTGAGGGATGAAGTAGCGAAGGCAGCAGAGGATCAAGCAGGTAAAAAGACGAGGGCTAGTAGAAATCCTTGGGTAACAGAAGAAGTATTGAATTTAATTGATGAAAGGAGAAAATATAAAAATGCAGTAAATGAAGCAGGCAAAAAGGAATACAAACGTCTCAAAATTGAGATCGACAGGAAGTGCAAAATGGCTAAGCGGGGATGGCTAGAGGACAAATGTAAGAATGTAGAGGCCTATCTCACTACGGGTTAGATAGATACTGCCTACAGGAAAATTAAAGAGACCTTTGGAGATAAGAGAACCACTTGTATGAATATCAAGAGCTCAGATGGAAACCCAGTTCTAAGCAAAGAAGGGAAAGCAGAAAGGTGGAAGGAGTATATAGAGGGTCTATACAAGGGCGATGTACTTGAGGACAATATTATGGAAATGGAAGAGGATGTAGATGAAGATGAAATGGGAGATATGATACTGCGTGAAGAGTTTGACAGAGCACTGAAAGACCTGAGTCGAAACAAGGCCCCCGGAGTAGACAACTTTCCATTGGAACTACTGACGGCCTTGGGAGAGCCAGTCCTGACAAAACTCTCCCATCTGGTGAGCAAGATGTATGAAACAGGCGAAATACCCTCAGACTTCAAGAAGAATATAATAATTCCAATCCCAAAGAAAGCAGGTGTTGACAGATGTGAAAATTACCCAACTATCAGTTTAATAAGTCACAGCTGCAAAATACTAACACGAATTTTTTACAGACGAATGGAAAAACTAGTAGAAGCCAACCTCGGGGAAGATCAGTTTGGATTCCGTAGAAACACTGGAACACGTAAGGCAATACTGACCTTACGACTTATCTTAGAAGAAAGATTAAGGAAAGGCAAACCTACGTTTCTAGCATCTGTAGACTTAGAGAAAGCTTTTGACAATGTTGACTGGAATACTCTCTTTCAAATTCTAAAGGTGGCAGGGGTAAAATACAGGGAGCGAAAGGCTATTTACAATTTGTACAGAAACCAGATGGCAGTTATAAGAGTCGAGGGACATGAAAGGGAAGCAGTGGTTGGGAAGGGAGTAAGACGGGGTTGTAGCCTCTCCCCGATGTTGTTCAATCTGTATGTTGAGCAAGCAGTAAAGGAAACAAAAGAAAAATTCGGAGTAGGTATTAAAATTCATGGAGAAGAAATAAAAACTTTGAGGTTTGCCGATGACATTGTAATTCTGTCAGAGACAGCAAAGGACTTGGAAGAGCAGTTGAATGGAATGGACAGTGTCTTGAAAGGAGGATATAAGATGAACATCAACAAAAGCAAAACAAGGATAATGGAATGTAGTCTAATTAAGTCGGGTGATGCTGAGGGAATTAGATTAGGAAATGAGGCACTTAAAGTAGTAAAGGAGTTTTGCTATTTGGGGAGCAAAATAACTGATGATGGTCGAAGTAGAGAGGATATAAAATGTAGGCTGGCAATGGCAAGGAAAGCGTTTCTGAAGAAGAGAAATTTGTTAACATCCAGTATTGATATAAGTGTCAGGAAGTCATTTCTGAATGTATTAGTATGGAGTGTCGCCATGTATGGAAGTGAAACACGGACGATAAATAGTTTGGACAAGAAGAGAATAGAAGCTTTCGAAATGTGGTGCTACTGAAGAATGCTGAAGATTAGATGGGTAGATCACATAACTAATGAGGAAGTATTGAATAGGATTGGGGAGAAGAGAAGTTTGTGGCAAAACTTGACCGGAAGAAGGGATCGGTTGGTGGGACATGTTCTGAGGCATCAAGGGATCACCAATTTAGTATTGGAGGGCAGCGTGGAGGGTAAAAATCGTAGAGGGAGACCAAGAGATGAATACACTAAGCAGATTCTGAAGGATGTAGGTTGCAGTAGGTACTGGGAGATGAAAAAGCTTGCACAGGATAGAGTAGCATGGAGAGCTGCATCAAACCAGTCTCAGGACTGAAGACCACAACAACAACAACATGGTGAGTACAACTATCCTTTCATGTCATTGTCATTCTTCAATCACTTTTATATTATGTATTCACCATTGCTTAGCGTTTGGGCTAGACAGTCACCTCTTACGCTATTGGACAGAATTGTTATAACTGAGGCAGTTAATTATGTGACTCTAATTTCTAAATCAATTACATGTTGAATGTGAATATTACTTCACCCCATTCAACCAATAGTCCACCATGCACGCATGCCATCGGTGGTATCTGTTGACCGGGGACAATTGATCTAATAATACAAAAGGACCTATTTAGTTTAAATTCGTGATTGAAATAACGAAATAAGTTTTATTTGGCTCTCTTCCTCTGTAATAGCGACTGGCCTCGACAGCCGCCGTGTCCTTGCGACGTGGGTGGTATGGCTTCAACAAAAACTCTGTGTTAGAGCCGCTCCCTCCAAGAGTTCGCCTAGTAAGAAACAACTGTCATCAAACCAAAGAGAATCCTTCCTCAATCATCATAGACATATACAGCATCAAAAGACATTCAAAAATTTGAACACACATGACAGAAACTCAAAGAACATAATAAACATTTCAAGAACCTAAAAGAAGGCTCTTTCTTTCAGGACAAAGTCGATAGATAAAACATTTTATAAAAATTCTAAGCTAATTACAAAGGTGGAACCATAATCCATTGGAGGTTTTTACCACAATCAGAAAAATTATCTACAAATAATTTTCCTTCAGAGAAGATAAATATCCTTTGAAATGTTCTTTACTAGATATACGGGACTCACTAGGATTCATTACCCTTAATTCGGAAAGGGACGTCTGTCACGAAAGGAAATAACATAACTAGGCTGTCTTCAAAACGACCCACGTAGAGCAATTAAAATTAATAGCCTGCTGCAGAGTTTTGTTGGCCAGAATTTTTTTTCTACACTGCATCTGTCGTATTCACGTGCTCCCTTGAATGAGAGTTCTACCTCCTCTTTCCCACATTGTCACTCTCGGCTCAAGCACAGGTAGCAGATGAATGTTGCCACACCAGGCGACCAGCTGTGTACTCCGAGCGACAATGGTGGTTGGCAGTTACAGTCGGCATGAAAGGGAGACTGGCCCGTTGACTAGAGCTAACGATTGGCAGCCTCTGCTCGCTGGCTGGCCCGCGAACTCGCAGTCGCGGTCTGCAGCTGGTTCCTAACGGCGGTCGATGCAACAAACCATTTGCGCCTCTGTGGGCTCCCTGCTTTAGACCCTGAGAGCCTTCCTCTACACCCAGCTGTTGTCACTTTGAAGTATTTAGTTCCTGTCAACTGGTCCTGCCGGTAGCACCAACAGTGGTGGGCCAGCTGCAAAAAGATTTCTTTCTTGTTCCATGTTTTAAATTTACGTCTATCTCAAGTAAAAAAAAATAATAATAATTGTAGAACGACTCGATAGTGTTGAAAGGTGCAATCGCCATCCCCGAATTGCTTTTCAACACTAGGAAGCAAGAAGGTGCTTAAAACATCAATGTGGGTCTGTGCTGTGATAGTGCCACCCAAAACAACAAGAGGTGAAAGACCCCTCCATGAAAATCACGACCACACCATAACACCACCGCCTTCGAATTTTACTGTTGGCACTACCCACGCAGGAAGATGACGTTCACCGGGCATTCGCCATACCCACACCCTGCCATTGGATCGCCACATTCTATACCGAGATTCGTCACTACACACAACGTTTTTCTACTGTTCAATCGTCCAGTGTTTACGCTCTTTACATCACGCAAAGTGTCGTTTGGCATTTACCGGCGTGATCTGTAGCTTATGAGCAGCCGCTTGACCATGAAATCCAAGTTTTCTCACCTGCTGCCTAACTGTCATAGTACTTGCAGTGGATCCTGATGCAGTTTGGAATTCCTGTGTGATTATCTGGATAGATGTCTGCCTATTACACATTACGACCCTTTCCAAATGTCGGCGCTCTCTGTGAGTCAACAGACGTGGTCGGCCTGTACCATTTTGTGCCGTACGTGTCCCTTCACGTTTTCACAATGTTCCGGATCTCGCGTACAGACGTATGACACAAATGACACCGAATCACCCGACCGTGTTCGAAGTCCGTAAGTTCTCTGGCCTGCCCCATTCTGCTCTCTCACGATGTCTAATGACTACCGAAGATGCTGATATGGAGTGCCTGGCAGCAGGTGACAGCACAATGCACATAATATGAAAAACGTATGTTTCTGGGAGTGTTCAGATACTTGTGATCACATAGTGTATGTAATAAAATGGAACACCTGCATCCTTTCTATATTATTTATTATATAGCTAAGAGTTTTTCGTAGATTGTAACAACAATGTTGTGTCTTCAGCCATCAACACAACATCGTTGTTACAGTCTACAGAAAACAATTCATAGATGTTAGCCACTGATGGAATCGTCTATACGATTACACCCTCAGCATCAGTTAAGACCTGAATCACCGAAACTGTTAGCTATATAATAAATAACACGGAGAAGACGGTTGCAGGTGTTCCACTTTTCTACGTAGAAACATAAGGTCCATAGCTGAATGTATTTGATACCCAAAATTTCTATGGGCTCTTTGATCTAATAAGTGAATCATACATTTTCGTTCCGTCCTCGACGAGAAGTTTCAGAAACAGAAACAAAAACACTTGCACAAAAACGATTACGTTATACTGAAAACTTTGGTGAAACATTCTTAGACTGGATAGAATACTGTAATTTGATAAGTACCCCCTATACAAAAAACGGTTGAGTCTGAATGACTCTTACACAGGTAGTGACCACAGTTTCCACAGGTTGTCTTGAATTTTGAGTGCTTCCTCTGGCCATTTGGTTAGTTGTATTCTTCCTGCATATGTAACAACTTGCTTTCCTAGCTGAATCTGCATTTGGAATAATTCTGATTATTTCTAGTTTTCATCCAAGGATGTCTTCCATAATGTAAATGATAGGTAACCGGAGTCATTTCAAGTCCTTGGACTGTTATGGATCATCGACGGTAGGTCTATCCCCATACATCTTTTTGCAGGGTAGTGGAATTATAATATAGGTGTACGTGGGTTATCTTTCCTGCCGCAACTACTTCTGCACTTCCTCGGCCTTTGCTTTCAGATGCATGAGAAAACTCTTACTGGAGGCTTCTTAGTCGGTAGATCTGTAAAAGCAAAGTTTCATACTCCAACAACTTAAGGCGACAGCAGATAGAAAGCTTTATTTAGCTTTCTATCTGCTGTCGCCTTAAGTTGTTGGAGTATGAATTTTCTGTTGGATTAAAGTGTCACAAGCCTAGTAGATTTTCAGTCTGTGCACAAAGTACTACGAATTCCACGTAAGTTCAGAAACGATCAGTTGTGATGTAGCCTGAATTATGTAAAGGCTCCACCAGTCTCCTCACAGTCTCAAAGGCGCCTCGTTCTCAGGCAGGTCTACTGTCTGTTGCAGCACACACTTCTACTTTTATTATGTATCGTCCAGCTGCACTATTGACAATTATAACAAGTATACAACGTTTTACAGGATTGTCTTTGACGAAACATTTAAATGGAAGAAGACCTCTGAAAATACCTAGAATTTCATCAGTTGTATTGTGAGGTGCATCTCTAATGTACGTAGGGAATATTCTGTTCAATTTTTCAAATAATTCACACACCGCCATAAATTTGTCACTTACACGTGTTTCTACACTGGTGCCCTTATGATCAAAGCAAATAATTTTAGACAGTGGATTAGTCACAGTTCCTCTACATACGGCTTTCCCCAATGAATTTGACCACGAATCAGATCATGAAATATTGGTGTCCCAGTTAACTCCAATTAAAAGAAAAATTCCCTTCAAACTATATATTTCAGAGTCGCTAGCAGGAGAAACAATTTTTTTCCTTTAGCTTCTTCATCTACACGATCCCTAATTTTCCTTTCAGTTTCAGGTGTGAAAAGCTTCTTGAATGATTCAACTATACTGATTACTTCGGCAGCCTTAGTTAGTTGGTGAAATTCCTTTTACATTATCTTGGAGTTTCTGCAACATGCGTTCTACCAAAATTTGTAATGTATTTATTTGGAATGTTACCTGTGCGATTTGATTCTTCAGTGTCTTCCGTTTCCGCATTCAAATAGTCTTCATCGTTCAAAACCCATCATAGGAAATCTTCTTTACAAGTATACGTTGTGCTACTGTGACAAACTGCCAGCAGTAATGGGTGGTGTATAAATCAACGACGAAAATGAAGTTCAACAATTAGAGTCTCAACAGTGTACCGTAAAAACTCACATTCAAGTTTGTCGAATGAAATTTACACAGAATAACAGTTATAGTCACAGATAGCATTATCCCAGGTCAAAGTATGCGCTTGAATATAAAACTTGTATTTTAGTTTCCAATTTTTAAAACTGTAACCTGTTAACTGCTGCACAGTATAGTACTTCTCAAGGTGAACGAGAAGCAGAAAAGGGGCCACAAACATAGACGGATATCTATTATCAATTTTTAATGAAAGAGTGTTGTACAATCAATTTTTGCCACTGCCTGCTGATACTACAGTTAATACAAACAATGGGCATCTTCTTTGGTTGTTTAATAACTAATGTTTAACTAAATTATGGTACGTTCCTTTCCCCTGTACTTCAATAAATGTTATTTGCGTAGTCATGATTTGTTTTTTGGTTTTGCCTCTTAGATTGCTATCCCTGAATGAGAAATCCAAAAAAAAAGCTCATTTTAATTGCAAGGCTAACCCTTCCTTTCCCAATAATTGTCTTCTTAGCTGTTTTAGTTGACGAACAGCTTAATGTACCCAATACTTTGCATGAGGTCCTCGCCACAGGTGATCAGGTCGACAGAAAACGAGCTCCAGCTCCACCTGCTCTCTGCTGACACAAACTGATAAGCCAAAACATTGTGACTTCTGACCACCGCGGCTCTGGATGCCGCCTGGTGGTGCTGAGGGCACGTGCCGCGTTGACAAAAGTATGTAAGTGGAGCAGACAGGGACGAAGATGTGGGCTGCAAAAGGGGAAATGCATTGAGATAAGCGACTCTGGAAATCGGTAGATAATCATTACGGAGAGCCCGTGATCGTGTGTCTCGAAAACGGCGAGGCTGGTCGAACGTTAACGTGCTACTGTCGTGAGCGTCTACGGAAAGAAGTAGAAGGACAGTGAATCTACAAAGAGGTGCTAAATGGCTGACGTCTAGCACTCTTCAGAGAACGTAGGGCTCGGAGGCTTGCCTGCTCTGTAAAGTAAGACCGATGATGATCTGAGGCATCTCTGCCGGTTGGTGGACAAGTGTTTTGGAGCATACCGTTTATCGTACATTGTTGAACATGGAGCTTCGCAGCAGACCACCCTTACTTGTTCACATGGTGACCCAAAGACATCGTCAGTTACGATTGCGGTGGGTACGGCACCACTGGGATTCGACCGTCGATCAATAGACACAGGTCGGCACTTCCGGTGATCATATTTTTGCTAGACTAAGTATGTGGTCGTCTCCAGAAACGGTTGAACGGCGGCTCGAAACATGCAGACCGCTACGGACGCAGGCTGGTGGAGCGGTATTATGGTATGACAGACATTCTGCTGCGCTTGCAGAGGGCGTGTGGTAGTAATCGAAGACATGCTGATGCCTGCGAACTGTCTGCATCCCCTCAAGCCTGATGTCTTTCCCGACGGCGATGTAATTTTTCAGCAGTGGAATTGTCTTTGCCGGTCGGGGTGGCCGAGCGGTTCTAGGTGCTACTACAGTCTGGAACCGCGTGACCGCTACGGTCGCAGGTTCGAATCCTGCCGCGGGCATGGATGTGTGTGATGTCCTTAGGTTAGTTAGGTTTAAGTAGTTCTAAGTTCTAGGTGACTGATGACCTCAGAACCTAAGTCCGATAGTGCTCAGGGCCAGAGCCAATTGTCTGTGTCTCGGAGCCAGAGCCGTGCTACAGTGGTCTGAGGAGCATTGTATTGAATTGACGTTGATGTCTCGGCTGCGAAATTCGCCTGATATAAATCGAATGGAATCGATCTGGGTCACTATCTGGCGCTATCACCACGTACTCAAATCAGCGGCCCGTTATTTACGCGGATTACACGACCTGTGCGTAGACATCTAATGCCACATACTTCTAGAAACCTACCAACGAACTGTCGGATCCCAGATACGCAGAATCAGTTATGTATTTCGTATCAAAGACAGAGAAACAAGCTGTTAAGCAGATGGCCATAGTGTTTTGGCTCATGAGTGTAATTCCTCTTGTGCCTGATGCAGTGACGTGCTGCATCAGTCCTGCGTGTACCTCCATCACCGGTTTAGCTTTCAGTCACAGGACGCAATTCGCCAATAGCTTGGCAGCGACTGACTCCATGTTGTAGAACTGCACATCCTATAAAAGAATCGCGAGCACTTTGCTGGCCCGTAGTGCCTGAACAACAGGTCGATCTACTTTTTAAGCCTCCCTGTATTTTTTGTGGATTGCAGACTTTTATCTCTCGCTGTAGTGAGGGGTTAGGACGAACAGAACTCCGTTCAGCAAACAGCAATACGTGCACGTAGAGCCTCGCTCCTTGATGTTCGGGTAGTGAATTCTTAATTTGCAGAAACGTAGGATTCTCTGGCTGAAGAGAAGATATATGCCAATGCTTACGCCTAATTTCGGCGTCACCCTCCACGTATTTGATGCAGTGGATATCAATTTCTTTACTCTCTCGTCGTTCCAGATCGTCGTTGGGCATTCCTGTGACAACATAATCGTCACTGGGTAAGTACTGGGCGATTTAATTGAAGTTCCTGGAAGGCAAGTACTAAGCACAGTAAACAGGTGTAGTACCGCAGCGACTTTCGCCAAGTTGCCGCGAGCGGACGTGTAGGGTGTCATTACATGATTTCTGTTGTTCGTATTTATTATTTATGTTTCGCAAGTAAGTCGGCATAGAGCGACCGGGGGGAATAAAAATGAATCCCTATTTCCCAAATCAAGAGGAAGGTCACTGTCTACATAAAACTTCGTTCAGTGCATGATGGAGGGAACTTTACTTACGGATTTCAACAAAAGCCACAGTGTTGCTCCGATCTTGAAGAAATTTTGTACATTAAATCTTCAAAACAGGGGGAACTTCACCGTCTACGTGAAATTTCATACGATGTATGGTAGAGGGTACCTTACAACAGAATTACATACCGTTTGACTGATCAGCTTGGGAGTTGGCTCATGTACGTATGTTTTCGTGGTGAAGGCATTTATACAAGCCAACGTATGCTGGATGGCGGAGGGTTGGCCTACCTTTAAATAAATTCAACATCGTTTCGTCAATCAGCATGAAAGTTGGTAGATATACGTATTTTTTCATAGACAGGGAAAGAGGAGATAGCATGACGGAGGCGGAAGAGGAGATATACAGAGAGAGGAGAACGTGATGGGGGCGGGGAGGAGAGAGGAGGTGCATCCAGAGAAGTGAGAGAAGCAGATTAAAAGAGAGAGGGAGCAGCAGGTAAACAGAGAAAGGGGGAAGGTGGTTAACGACTAATGGAACACTGTAATAAATACATAAATTAGGGGTGTTATTGTGAATTTGATATACTATTAGAAAAATAGGAGGAGGAGGTGGACAGAGACAGGAAGATGGATGGAGAAAGAGAGGAGGATGGAGAGGAGGAGGAAGTATTGTGAGAGAGGGGGGCAGATGGAGGAGATGGAAAGAGAGACGGATGGGCGGAAAGAGGAGGTGGATAGAGAGGCGAGATAGGACTAACTGGGCAAGAAAGATGAGGGAAGAGAGGTTGAACTGACGTTAAACTGGGATGAATAAATATTCGGGCAACGCCGGGTTTACTGTTAGTAATTAGATAAAAATTTACGCGACGAGGGGCGTGTTTAGCTGATACAAATTACAGAATATTTTCCTATGGTTAGATGCAGCGTATCAAGTCTCGATAATTAGAGTGTTGTTCGTGATGTCTACAGATGATAAAATTCGTTGTCTAATATAGATGACTCTACCAAAGTTCATCTCGTTGGAATTTCATCTTTATAAAATGAAATACATAATAATTAGCTGAATAATGCTCCTGTTGGAGCACAATAAAGCATATATGATCGAGTTTAAAAGCCCCTGACAGAAAAGTGGCAACCAGCTGTATGAGTCCTCAGTCTGCCTTCCACACAAAAAATTCTGGAAGCTTCACAGGTTGACTGACCACGTTATGTAAGAAATTTACCAAGTAAAATTTCAGTTCTGTTGAGCGAAAAATTCAATGAATAGCAAATTTTGTATTAGAACTTTAGAAATACCGTTAAAAGCGTACTTTTGTGAATGAGATCCGCCAAATACAAATAATTAGTTTCGTATGACATATATGACGAAACTCCAGAATCGACAATTTAACTTTGCGAAATTATTGATGCTAGTAAAATGTGTGCTGTATTTACACATACCGGTTTGAAACAACAATATTTTTAAGGCCCACAGCAAATCCCAGAATTTTTCACACAGAACATCACGGTAAATTTTTTATCATCCAACTTTTCGAATCTCTAGACCCCCTCCGTGGTGATGCTCGTGTTTCCGACTACAAATAAATATCGTAACAGTGAACTTTCCGACTGACATGAAAATAAGAACATCCCTTCACATTTTATCCAGGCTTAGGACTGGCTATGCACGTAGTACATAGGCATGTTAAAATGTTTTTTTCATTTTATTTATTGTTGTTTTTGTTGTTGTTTATTTTTTGTTGTTTTTTGTTGTTACTGTTGTTGTTCAACAGTACAGTAGCAAATTGGTAACCTTTTTTTTTTTGTTCAACAGTACAGTAGCAAATTGGTAACCTTTTTTTTCTTATCAATCGAAATTCTTATTCATTTTTTTTGAGATTTTAAACGCCTTTTTAAATCTCCAGAGTCTTCATATGTTTTCATAACGTCTTTTAATCTTTTGTCAAGATCTATGTAACTTTTCTTTCTTTTTTGAAGAGGTAGGCCAACGGAATCTTTTTTAATTCCAAAAATAGCATTCACTGCCTCCTCCTTCAGCTTTTGAATCAGAAAGTACACATTTGGATGTTTCTGATTTATTGAGGAGTTCAGTTTTCTATGCCAACCTTCGGCAATATTCCTCGTTCAGTGTCGTTGGTTAAAAAGATTCCACATTTCAATAGGTATATTAGGATTTTCCATCCACTGATCAACCATATAGTCTGCAAATGCTGTGATCTTCTCTCCACTGGGCATTTGTTCCATTATTAAAATCCACGTTTCATCGACAGTGTTAAGTGGAAGATGTGCCACTGCAGCACACATGCGACAAAACAATCGGACTTCCTCACTATCCCTGTAGTCTTCCGTTAGTCCCAGTTCCTGTATCTTCTTCCAGAGACACTGGTGAAATTGAAAATTACAACCGGAAAGTTGTGTTTCAGGGAACACTGAATTCATTATTTTAATGGTAGCCATTTCAAAATCTAGCACTGCAGTTTTTGGTTACCATCCAGGGATCATAGATTTCATTCCAGAAAAAAGTCTTTCATATGAATTTTGAATTTTGTCTAGCAGCAAAGCAAATAGGAAATATCTTAGTTGCCTCTTCTGTACTTCCTATGTCGACATGGATTGTGTACAGTTGTTTGAACTGCTTCGAACAGCTGTCAAGCGTCCCATCCATAAGCCCAGTTCCATTGTCACAATGGATTTTCTCTGCTTCTTCTCAAGCAAATAATAGAAGTACCTTGCCTGGAACAGAGCCATCATCAGTCTTCAAAGAACTATTACCTTCCGTTAATTTCAAAAGGTCTTCGCTAAGGTGAATTTCCGAACCAGAGCCAGGGTTCTGGGTTGTCGCAATAGCTCCTCTTCTCGCTTACACAATTGAGTCTTGGAACTGTCATAAGTCGGAATATATTCCACGCATTCTAATCCTTTACCTTTCAAATCCTGAAATTCCTGCTTAAAAATTTGGGCTACAGGCACTGTCTTTTATTCACGAACTCTTTTTCTGCAATTATGTAGTCTTTTCTTTATCTCCACATCTATTTTGTCAGGTGGACAAGAATGTTGCTGTTGAGCAACGATTTCACCATTTGCAATTTTTAAATTACCTTTGCACCTACTCCGTTCATAATTGACGCGCATCCAGTTCGTATATTCGTCATTTTTCCTATAAATAAGTTAGCGATGACCATCCTTGATAAGACACCTCCTCCTTTTCGTTGTTATCGCTTCCATCGTGTACACAGCATAGAACAGAAGTCGTATAGGAAAACGCACGGAACGAAAGCTATCGACGACGACACTGTCTGAGAAACGGTGACAACACCTGCAAAGGGTGAGCGACTGGGTAGACATGCAGTGGGGGAGGCTCAGTTCGCAAACTTCTCGTTAGGGAACCGGTTGCTCGGGACAGCTTCGCTACCGGCTGTGCCCTTGTAGGAAACCCCAAGTAGCCACGTGGAGGAGGGAGGGGCCGAACTCCCTGGGGTTCACTCCAGGGATGCAGTCATTCTGCAACCACACAGCGGGAAGCCGAGCCGACGTTCTCGCCTCGCTCAAGAAGGGACACGATGGGAAGGGCCCATCTGACAACGAGGAGCGTGCTGAGAGCTGACGGACACCTGCAGCCTTTAGGACAGAGTGCCAAGAATTCGAAATTATCTGAGTTCTTCTTGCTTTGCGGAAGTCATTTTACCTGGCTTAGAAAGCAGGAATGTACCGACAATTTCAGCACCCTACGGGCACAGGGAGGAGCTTGCAAAAACAGCAAGGAATCGGCGCAGGGAGCGTGTGAAAGAAGCCAACATTCTTAAGAAGATGTTTTTTCTCCACATTGAGGTCATTCCTTATAAATGACGGACGCCAGCAGATTTTGAGATGGAGTCCAAACTTGACTCTGTCCAGGGGTCACGCGGAGAGAGCGGTTATAAAGAAGTGTTGTGTACCCACTGTCCCAACAGCCTCGGAATGCAGGAAAACATCGTAGGAATGTGAAATCGTGAGAAAGATGCCAATTCACGAGGCACACGCTATCCCACACGAAATAGAGAATTTCCACCCTGAACTGTGAGTCGATCTCTGTGACCGAGCGATTGTAGGCGCTTCGGTCCAAAACCGCACTGCTGCTGTGGTTGCAGGTTCGAATCCTGCCTCGGGCATGGATGTGTGTTACGTTTAAGTAGTTCTAAATCTAGGGGACTGATGACCTCAGATTTAAGTCTCACATTGCTTAGAGCCATTTGAACGGAGAGGCGTGGCGATAAAACGGCGATCTGTCATTAGGCTACATTGAAAATTTCGTCCGTCAATGACAACGGCGAAAGGAACAATGTTTCGAAGAGGAGTTGAGCTGAGAGATGGATGAGAAGTGAAAAAGGGTAGTCGTGGAGACACCGCGGAAGCGGTAGGTCATGGGCGTTCCGCCAACCATCGCCAACATCCGCCTTCCGACGCCGTGAGAGCAGAGCTTTGGCCACGCCACCGACAACGGGCAGACAACGCGGACATGGTACCCGGGCCCCGCCGCAAAGCCGCTACTGCTGATGAGGGCAGCCGACCCGTGAAGCACAGCTCCGAGGCGGCGCGCCGCACCGACGCAGCGCCTGCCGCCGACAGCAGTCAGTATACGACGAACGATAACGAGAATGGTGAGACGATTCGTTCCCTCCTCCTTCCCCTTAATAACTGAGTCGTGTCCACGCCCAGTCAAATCGGCCCTGAGATTTATATTTTTGTTTTGTTTTGTCTAAACAGCATGAAAATAAATAAATTTCTTTCATGTTTTGACACTTATTTTAACCAAAGGCGTAGAGTGGAAACAATTACGCGGTGCCCAAGCCTCTGAAGGGGAATGTAAGAAGTGGCAGTTGAAATTTAAGTTTTTGAAAACTTTAGCTATGGAATTGTATATGGTAGATACGACAATTGTCGCTATTCAGCCGTGTATATTAGCTCTCAGTCCTGCAGAATGTGTTGTCACTACTGTCTCTAAGCTGGTCGTAGGTTATGTTCCAAAAGTGAACAGCATAGAGACAGAATTGATGATACTTTCTGCAGGACCTGACCGTCATTTTGCGGGACAATGCTTGGGCACGCACAGTGCAAGCTGTTACTAATTTGTTTGACTGATGGGGCTGCTAAGTGCTACACCACCTACTGCACTCCCCTGACTTAAGCCCTTGAAACTTCAACTAGATTTCTAAACTGAAGAAAACACTTCACGGCATTCGCTTCAGAACTGCCACAAATTCGTCGGGCAATAGACCGCACCGCTCGAACTGTCAACACAACTGGCACTGCTGAGAGTATCCTACGACTTCCACATCGCTGACAAGGGGTTATACACAAAGCTGGTGACTACTTTGAAGGTCAGTAATACTTTGAAACACATATGTATTTTGTACGACTGTAAATAAAGTTGCCACTATTAAAGGTCTAACCCTCGTATTGAGAGGAGTTGTAGTCAGTGACGAAACTGGACGATTAATTGGGATGCTTGGTTATCCTGGCACGCTCGAGACATTGATAGTCGTTGTGACTTTATTTGGTGATTTTTGAAATACGAGCGCTGTAAGGTAATTGCGTGTCTCCAATAATTTTGTCGCTAGTGTAGGATGCACAATCGAAATTAACGAGGTGTTTTGCACTTGTGATTGCTGAGGTTTTAACACGCACTACTAGGTTAGTGGCGCCAAATGTGTGGTGCGTGAACCGTTGAGCAAGAGTCTCAGTCGGTGACTGATAGTAGCCAGGAACCTCAATTTGCATTTGTTTGTCGTGATTGTATTCAATTACAGAAAAAGTTAATAAAACACTGGGAAACGTTTGAATAAGAATTTCAACTGAACGACATACGAAAATAATATCTTCCCTAACTAAAAGGTTATTTGAAAGGCTTAAAAAATGAAGCACAAAAACCATAAAATTTGAAAGACCAGAGTTGATAAGAGTAAACATTATCTCGTAGGTAGCTAACGCTCATCGCTGGTCTATAGTAAAATTATAACTTGGAATTCATGTAATAAGATAAGAGTTTTGAAGTTAATGTTTGAGAATGCTTTTTAAACGGTAGTACCGTGAGGAATATTAGCAGCAACTACGAAAAATATTTATAAAGTGCGTTAATGTGTGCTGAGTTCAGTGAACTAATTTGACGCGCAACGTTGAAGAGTATCTCAGTGATCGATAGCATTTATTTGTGATAAAAGACCAGTAGTTGCCGACATTATCACGCACAGAGAAGTTAAGAAACGCCGTGACGTATTGGGAACTTCACTTGTCCTGTACGGTAGTGTCATAGTTTGTATAATACTGCGTGAAAATAATTCCAGTACGGTTTTTGGATATGACTATTGCCATAGCATCGTTCATTATGACAGAATTAGAGTTCGTGAGTAAGACTCATTTCACAAGTGCCAGGGGCGCAACGTTTACTTAATTCACATTTATTATGAGAGAATGTACTAGTTCCGACGGGTAACACATATTTACCACTTCCAAAGTGTATTAATTTTTCTGACACGAACAGTTAGTTGCATTTATAGAAGTGTGACGTTTTATGCACTTACTGGTGGCTCGTGCCTGTGTTCGTCTGTATTGCTACAGCAGATGAGTTAATTGCGTGCAGCCACAAGGACGTAAACGTAATAAATAATCCTGGAGTAAAATTTAACTTTGTGCTGGTCCTGGGAACGAGGTGTTGCTAATCATAAAGGCAGGCTCGAGTCTTATCGTCAGGTTAGCGCAGCATCCCGTCAAGCCACACCAGAAGTTCTCTCGAGAAAATATTTCAGAATGTACACAACGTGATACGTCTACACATCCGAGAGTCGTACATACGACACAACCGTTGTTAAAACCAGAAGAGAGACACGTGAACGATAGTGGCTGGTGTTGGCAGAGCTTCAGTCTTCAGATGAACACCACTTTCACTATGTTGCTCATGGTAAATGACCCTGTTTCCTACGTTTGTACTCTGAACATCCTATCATCGTAACATCACTCACTGGCACTTGAGCTTTTACCCTACAACTATCTGGTGGTGTGTCTCTGCGCTCCTTTCACTCCACTTCACTAACACTAACCAAGCCAAAGTTCACCACACTTACCTCTCTTTTCATATTTTCGAATTTCTCTACATTATCCGGATTTCAATCGTTCTGTAATCCGATACGTAGATCTTATGCTATTCGTCTCTTTCCTCATAAATGCTTCCAGCAATCACCAAGAGTAGATCAGAGTGGAAGTCTTGTCTAACTCCAGATAGCTTTGAAAAGGCAGTGGTCAGCAGGAAATTATTTTAGGCGACTCATCGTTAAGTGGAAAAACTTCGTGTGTCATTGACGCAATGGTTACCATTCTGTTGTGCATATTGATAGCGGCGTATCATAGCTGCATCTCTCGTTCAGTCTGATCTGCCTCTCGTCGTTACAGACCTAGCAACATCCTGACAGGACCTGACTGAGTTTTATGATTGCCATACCCTCTAGGCAATTTTCCGCCTTTTAACTGCGCTCAACTTTGGTCAGTGTTCTGAGGTGCCATTGTGACCAGCAACGACAGCCTGCGTCACAACAGAAACGCTTGTTACGCAGCTGTGTTTACCTTTTGCTGACTGGTGTCTGCAAGCGGCGGCTTCGGAAGCCGTGCGACTGATTGGTCCCTCGCCGTCAGTTTTCCGCAATACCGTGGCTTCGGCGTCGGCAGCGGCGTTACCGCCGGTGGCAGCTTTGGAGACACTCCGTAACAAGCCACTGACCACTCCCGCAGGACGGGGTACCAGCATCTACCAAAGCGCCGGCTTCTGTGAAGACTATTCAGTGGGTCGGCACGCACAGTGGGGAATCCGACCGGTGTCCTTCCTCGACCGCCGAACCACGTGCTCCGCTCCGTAGATGCTCTCTCACAGCTCGGAAGTAGCAGTAAGCAACGAAAGAAAGATGACTCTTTTTAGAATTTAAATTAGGTATGGCTAGCAGGAAATGGGTAGTGATCTAGTTACGGCTGCTGGCTCGCCCAGCTGTGCCCTACATCAACAAAAACTGGTGAACTTCACCGATAACTATGGCGGAAAGCTTGTGATCAGAACTTGGCGACCTCGAATCCTGGCCAATTACTATGACGAGGTTGTTGCGTCTGTAACGACGAGGAGGAGATGGCAGAGAGGGGGAGATGCAGATAGATACTGAACATCGTCTGCCATCATGTCATGCGTCAAAGTGGATGAGAACTGGGAATTAACTGCCTATCACTATTTCCCTATCAGACAGAAAGTTGCTGTCACCTTTAAATCCTCTGTCACCCGACAGTGAAAGCGTCGGGCCTCCTCACTTTCTGCAAGTGTTTCGTCGCCTAAATTGCTAGTTTAATTAGAAGAGAAGTGGTTTAGCTTAATGAGTTTATAGCTTTTAAACTATTACTGTCAGCAACTGAAATCCGTGACTGGAATTAGGACATTATTTTTATTCGGTTCTCGTCTTTTGTAGACTTGTATAAATGCTGTGAGCAACACAGTTACTGCTCCACTCTCTAGGAACAGAGCAACTACCAGCCTCTTGTAGTCCAGACGGTATTTTTGTGCTGGGAATGGAACAAAATGATGTCATTCCTCGCCTGCCAAAATGCTGCCGATTCAACTTGATATCACCATTGTGAAAAGAAGTCACAGTATAACCACGACATCTCGCAGCTGTTGAACTTCCCGTTTTAGTTCCATTTCAATTTCGGGAGGCATCGTGCGATATCTGTAGTGTGTTTGACTGCTAGTCTAAAAGGCAGTATCTCTGGTTGCATCCTAAATGCTTGTTGGATTGTGTATAAATGTCGACGTTCATGGCTCTGAAAACTTCCAGTAAAAGTAGTTCCCATCATTCTACAGACGGCTTTGTCACAAGAGGACAGAAAAACATATGGACGTACCGGGAACCCTTTACTAAATTTCAACTGTTGCTAATTACATTCTCCCTAAAAAGGGGTCTGTACTGAAAAGATAAAGTACACGGGAGTAAATATAACGATAACTATAATTTCATGAGATAGTGATGTGTGTGGTGCCAAACTTAAAGTATTGTGCCGTAAGTTCGTTACAACAGCATATATGTTGGGTGTTTCGATGAAAATGGGATTACAAAACGATTGGTACGACGAATGTGTGTGTAATCGGTGCGGGAGAGGCTGTAGAGTTGCTGGTTGAAGGCAGATTATGTTCCAGTTATGAATTTTGAGATGGAGGCTTTATTTGGGAAAGCATGAATTGTTTTCGGTTATAATTGATAGGATGCACAGATTTCAAGAGTAACTACGTGGTGATGGAAGGGGACGCTGCTGAAAGTATCCTGTAAGACGACACGGAGTGTCGTGCAGATGTAAGGAAAACGGTTTCAAGAGTAACTACGTGGTGATGAAAGGGGACGCTGCTGAAAGTATCCTGTAAGAGAACACGGAGTGTTGTGGAGATGTAAGGAAAACGTGGGCTGTTGTGGTAGCGTTGCAGTGTTCTCGCTGTTGGATGATACAGTGCCGTGTTGGAACTCGATTATGCGGAAGACACAGGACTAGCAGCGAGGCTACGAAAGGAGTTTGAGGAGATGTGGAAGCCTTATAAGCTGATAGAAAATATGAGTGCGGGAGGGTAAACGGATATGGAAGGCTAGGTGCAGTGCACGGTGGCCGAAGAGGCCTTCCCTCTCTTTGTTTTCACTCTCTACTGCAATAGTAGTAAGAATCTTGACTCTTTAAAATATTGTACACAATATTTTGTACCCGAGGTTGTAAACCACACTCGCAAGAAAGAGAATGCGTAAAAAAACACCTTTGAGTTGACTTTGAAACGGTAATGGTGAGATCCAAGATGCCGCATGCATCTTCAACATCCCAGATGTCTATTGTATAATGTTGCGAGGATTCTCCTCCGTACTGTCGCCAGTGCAAACGTTAATCGGGTGATACGCGGATGCAAAACGGATAAAAATTCTCACTGCAGACGTTCACGAATTTTGCATCAATGGTTCGAATGATCACCGTTCTGTACTTCATCTTTATTAGATTGTGTTAATGACCGCTTCTCCCAAAATCTTGACTATGGCTCATACTACTGAATTAGTTGTCTCTGTGCTCAAATACTTCCCGTTTTTGAATGGAAGCTGCAGTATTTGACGCTTTAACCTTCATTTCAACAATTTACAGGCAACACAAGTTTACAGAATGAGATTTTCACTCTGCAGCGGAGTGTGCACTGGTATGAATCTCACTGGTAGCTGTGGGCAAGCCATGTCCTCGAAATATCCTATCTTCCAGGAGTGCTACTTCTGAAATGGTCGCAGAAGAGCTTCTGTGAAGTTTGGATTGTAGGAGACGAGGTCCTGGCAATATTGAACCTGTGAGGACGGGTCGTTAGTCGTGCTTGGGTTGCTCAGATGGTAGAGCACTTGCCCGTGAGAGGCAAAGTTCCAGAGTTCGAGTCTCGTCCCGATACACAGTTTTAATCAGGCATATCAGCGCACACTCCGCTTCAGAGTGAAAATCGCTATCTTGGAACAGCTCCCAGGCTGTGGTTAAGCCATGTCTCCGCAATATCCTTTCTTCCAGGAATCCTAGTTTTGAAAGGTTCGCAGAAGAGCTTCTGTGAAATTTGGATTGTAGGTGATGAGGTACTGTCAGAATTGAAATGTGAGGACGAGTCGTGAGTCGTGCTTGGGTAGCTCAGATGGAAGAGCACTTGCCCGTGAAAGGCAAAGTGCCAGAGTTCGAGTCTCGTAGCGACACATAGTTTTAATATGCCAGGAAGTTTTATATCGGCGTACATCCCGCTGCAGATTGAAAATCTCATTCTGGAAACATCCCCCAGGCTCTGGCTAAGCCACTTCACCGCAATATTCTTTCTTCCAGGAGTGTTAGTTCTTCAAGATCCGCAGAAGAGTTTCTGTGAACTTTGGAACGTAGGAGACGAGGTACTCTGGCAGAATTGAAGCTGTGAGGACGGGGCGTGGATCGTGCTTGGATAGCTCAGATGGAGGAGCACTTGTCCGTGAAAGGCAAAATTTCCCGAGTTCGAGTCTCGGTCCGACAAACCATCTGCCAGGAAGTTTTATGTCAGCGCAGACTTCGCTGCAGGGTGAAAATAAATATCTGGGAACATCTCCCATGCTGTTGCTAAGCCATGTTTCCGCAGAACCCTTTATTCCAGGAGTGCTAGTTCTGTAAGTTTCGTATTAGAGCTTCTGTGAAGTTTGGATTGCAGGAGACGAGGTCCTGGCAGAACTGAAGCTGTGAGGACGGGTCGTGAGTTGTGCTTGGGTAGCTCAGATAGTACACCAATTGCTCGTGAAATGCGAAGGTCTCGAGTTCGAGTCTCGGCCCGGCAAACCGTTTTAATCTGCCAGGAAGTTTCATATCAGTGCAAACTCCGCTGCAGAGGGAAAATCTCATTCTGGAAACATCTCCCAGGCTGTGGCTAGGCCATGACTCCGCGTTATCCTTTCTTCCGGGGGTGCTAGTTCTGCAAGGTTCGCAGGAGAGCTTCTGTAAAGTTTGGAAGGTAGGAGACAAGGTGATGGCTCTCGATCATCCAACATAATCGAGTCCATCAACATGAGGTGGCAAATATGAGGTAGCCAAGGAGGTGGAAACGTGGGTTCTACTATGTCAAAACTGCTTCGTAGCTACGACAGGAAAACACAATTAATTAGCAGGAGTACAAAATTAGAAAGTATTTATTACTTTGCCGTAGTCCATGATCAGTTGGTTGACAATTATAGAAGACGCGACTAGACTAAGTGTCTGTAGGATGATATAATTTGCAAGTCACAAATCTTGCAGTGACGAATTAATCTCTCGTAATCTTGAATGTCGAATCCGGTGAATTTGATGACTAACTTGGAACGGAACTACAAAGACTTGATGGTAACAATGACTGAGCTGCAGACGATGACTGACTTGACATCGGCGCTGGCTGACCTCTGAGCGCGGCTGCGAACTGTAGACTGGCACAACTGCACTACTCTCCTGATACACATGAAGTGGCCTAGCGGGGCGTCGCGGCGATCATAAGTACTGCGCCTAGCTGTGTACACTTTGGCTAACACAGCCGTTCTCCTGTTCCGTTTATCGAGAGAATCGGATCCGGCGGAACGATCTCTCAGGCGGTGGTGTCGTTGTATGACTGACATCACACGAGGTACTGTCAGAACTGAATATATGAGGACGGGGCATGTTTCGTGCTTGGGTAGCTCAGATGGTAGAGCACTTGCCTGTGAAAGGCCATGTTCCAGAACTAGAGTCTTGTCCCGGCACATATTTTTAATCTGCCAGGAAGTTTCAACACAAGTTTGAATGGATTGCATTTTTCGCGAATATCTCCCACAGCGATCACTTCCATGCGGCTCAATAAAAGGGTATGCTTTTCTTGTGTATAAGAAGGGAAAAATATCACAGGCGCTAATGACAGATCATTGTTCTCATCTCAGTCCACGGCTTCGTCGTTGAGAGTGTTGTAGACACTAAGGTAATGTGTTTTCTAGACGCAGGAACCCACATTCTACAATGAACACTGATTTAGAAAACATCGCTTATGTGAAACCCATCTGCCCCTTTTGGAATACAATACTCTGAGGAACGTGGACTCGGGTCAACAGGTAAATTCTTACTCTGAGGTTTCTGGACCTCAGGCTCTGAGGTATGTGACAAACTGGAAACCATTTTGAGGACCGGACACAATACTTGATCTGCTACAGAGATATTTATTAAAAGTGACTTCTGCAGTACCCGTGGAAGTATGATGGGCTAGCTCCTGGTTTCCATGTACGTATACGATCTCTCAGATAGTTTGGGCAGCAATTTTCAAATGTTTGCACTTACTACTGATATTCCTAAGAAAGTGTCGTCGTTGGGGAAATGTGAGGATGGGTAGCAAAAAAATTTCTGTAATATTTGTGTTGTGGCCAGACGAAACTAATTTCAGCCAGACGTAACTGTGGCTTCTTTTTACTGTTCTACGGGAAGCCTCATCAAACTAAGTGACACGTAATATTGATACGTCACAACTGGGGTTGGGATAGCTTTAAGGAAAACTCATGGAAGGTGTATCCACATATTTCGTCATTCGTTGTTTCATGTTATACTCTTTATCACTTAACAGCAATACTATAATTACAATTAAAAACATTAGAAGAATAAGAATTCTTACAATCGAAACCTGAACAGGCTCAGTTAATTAAAAACAAATTTTAACAATTATACCGTTAAGAACAGTTCCCAACAAAAAAAAAAAAAAAAGAAATATACAGGCCACACAGACCGGGCGTGGCTTCAAACATGTTCAACATACAATTTTACCAACCAGATGAATTACAATGACGGCCATTAAATGTGCTAACAGTTTCCAAGCATAGGTAGCCGTTACAGAATTGGATAACATTCACCGAACTACAGGAAGGATCACAAATCACGGAACTGATTATACCTGTTGGAAACCCGCTTGTCAGTGTGTCAACGTTAATAAAATATCTCTTATGCAATAAAATACGCAATCGCCCCCAAACAGACATACTGGGAAGGTATAAAATTTGAATATAAATCCCAACTTATACACTCCAAACAAACACTGATAATGATCTTTAACAAATATGTTATTGTCCAGAAATCAAGAAAAGTTGGGAGTACATGCATCTGAAATGTGCTTAGAACCTTTAATAAATATACAACTGCCCAAAATTCAATATGAGCTGAGGGCTACAGCAGACTGCTATCACATGCAACAAGGAGTGAGCAACCAAATTTCATAATAAGTGGAATTAGCTAATGACTTTGGACCAAGGTAAGGTTCGACACCTTATATTGATAAGCAATAGGTCTTAAATTTAACTCAGTGAGAAGTAGTAATAAGAGTGCAAGGTTTAAAGAGTATTTAAAGGGGTGTTATGAGGAAGGATCCGCGGGCTTGGCAAACTCGTCTTAAACCTCCTGAGCTCATCAGGAGAGGAAACGACTGGTTCCCGCTTAATCGACAACACTCCGCTGTGGCACGCATTGAAAGATCAACTTTACGTAGGGGCGGCAGACGCACTGTGACGACGGAGGTGCCACCTGTGCTCCGGCCCAGCAAACAGGAATAAGTTGTTTGCCACCAAAGCTACCCTGGCAAGACATATGAAAAGGGATCAGTAATCTGCGTCAATAAGGCTACACACAAGAATGCCTAAGGAGCAGAAAATGTGAAATAATGCACAAGCCGCTTCCAATACGGGTTACAAGATTAACACTCATTAAAATTACTACTGTACAGAAGCCAGAATATCCGCTCCAGCTGACGTAAAAACTCATGCAGACACATGTGCCATGATTACTTTTCCTCCCACACAGATAGTATTAGAATTTGCCGGCCGAGCGGGGCTAGCGCTACAGTCTGGAACCGCGCGACCGCTTCGGTCGCAGGTTCGAATCCTGCCTCGGGCATGGATGTGTGTGATGTCCTTAGGTTAGTTAGGTTTAAGTAGTTCTAAGTTCTAGGGGACTGATGACCTCAGAAGTTAAGTCCCATAGTGCTCAGAGCCATTTTTATTAGAATTTAATTCCCTTCATGGAACTGATAACAGGGAATATATGACCTGGAACACAAATTGCGAATAGTAACACTGACCGATGATCATGCGCTCAATCACTCGTAGGCGCGTTAATATAACATTTGCAATTCCATATAACACAGTCTGAGTGTGTGGGATTGATCTGTTATTCTGTGCAACAGATTAATCTGAGATGTACCTTTTACCCTGTGGCTCCTGCAAGATGCAATTACCACCCCCACACTACTACAGATGTCAGACAGACGCTCCTAACGTTCTAAAGAGAAATGCCTGAAAAACTTTCAGTGATAAATATCTTCTGGAGTCGTCCGATGTTAGGGAATGACACAAAAATTCACAAAATTTCTTACGTAACTAGTGGGATACTTGGGTACTGGAGTAGTGCTAGTTAGTGTAAGGAAAACATGAAACTAACGAAAGTTATTATTTATTTTGCAAAAATTCTGAGAAATCACAATGGCAGTTTTAGTTATGAATTAAACAAGTTATATCCTGGTTCTTTTCGGGATGTGAAGTTACCTCTCAAGGATAGGATTCGCTAATGAAATATCTATACAAACTTTAAGATAGTTGTCGACTTGGCAGAATGGCTGAGAGGCGCGCCTACTCAACTTGAATAATTATCCTTTAGAATGTCGCTAGGTATGGTCGAGGCTGTCGCCTGTGAAATGCAGTGAAGTGTACTGTTGTGGAGGAAATATGGGGCTCGCAATAGCTGTAGTGCACAATACCGTAAGCTGCGATGACTGCTGTATGTGTCACTCACTGCTGACAAATAAGATAACTCTCGTTCTATCTGGATTGACCTTCGCCAGTGAAACTCTCCCTATGCCTCGATGAAGTCAAGGATTCCTATTCGCCCCTAGTCTAACTATTGGCGTGGTTCACCGGTCAGATTACCAATCCACCGTGATGCCACTCAAAATTCGCTCGCAGGCATTTAACTATAGCTCTGTTCATTCACACCGCACAATAAGTGTGTCGGCCAACACAGTAAACAACGCTTAATCACAAGGACTCAGTATAGAGCAGCAGTTCGATTCGCCCTCGACAGAGGTGCTCTCCCAGTGAAGTACTGAGGAGAGACTTGTTCCTCGCTCCAAGAGCGACAACGGAACGGCGCCTCTCCACGCCAGGCGTGAAGGGGTATATCTTTCGGTGTCTTCCATTACACCTTCAGCTCAAGGCGTCAGAAATGTCGTCTGCCAATCAGCATTGCTCTTCTAAAATGGGAGAATGACGTTTCGTTTAAGCTGACCAATCCGGAAACCTGTAGCATTGGCGTTTGGCGTTTGCTGTCTCCCTGTGAAAACCTCTGAAACTATGTGCTATGTGTAAAGAATGCATAGGCTGGCCGCTCCCACACAATGTAGCGGAATTTGCTTTTAAGCCGAAGACGGGGTTGTTCCGCCCTTTCACTCGGGCCCACGCTGTCCGCTGCACGGGCAGTGACCGGCGACATAGGCTGGGTCGTCCTCTGAAGGGAACGGCGTCCCGTTGTGCGGTTTCTCTCCCGAACTAAAAGCTTCTGTGACCGTCGTGTCTGGAATGTATGTATGTACGCCATCCTCAAGTATTTCAACCATGGTGCGCTTACTTGTTAATTGCATATCGTTTACATGAATTCATACAAGATTCACTTTATCTTATCGAGTTTGGGTTCGAATGCAGCGTCTTGATGTGCGGAATATGATTGTGAGGGCGGAATATGTAAGCAGTGAGGGTCAGGAGACCACGGCATCTTACAACAGACGTGACCTTACAATATCAAGTACTCGAAAACAAGAGAACAACACTTAACTACACTCAGGTGTGAAGAAGCCGTAACTTGCAGGATTCCAGCCAGCGTGTTAATGTCCCCAGTCCTTCCAGACTGTCGTCGAGGTGCCGTAAAATTTAAGCTTGCAGAGTAGGCCAGGAACCAGGTTCCACGCGACGTCCGTAGGTCTTCCCGCAGCCCGCCGCTGCCAATCCTTAAGCGATCCAGCAAGGCTTTCCCGCGACCAGTGTAACCTTTCGCGTCTTCTCGAGACCAACGCCGGACAGCCGGAGGCCTTCCCAAAAGGATCAACTCTCCAGCCACGTGTCCTCCAGGTCCCGCCAAACCACCAAGACACACACCTCGACCAAAGACATACGATCGAATCAATATCTTCAACCCAAGTAGTTAGTGGCGCCAATGGAATGCCATGACGTCAATATTAGACCCGCCATGGCTCAAATATTACTTCACTTCATTACATAAATAAACAAAAAGTTTACTTAACTGCGACAAACTTCTTTGCCATGAATGTACTGGATAACACACAACTGTCACTGACTAGCAAAGCATCATTTGTTACGCTAATTAACAAACTTTGCTTGGGGTGCAATGTCAACCTTTACTAAAGTACAATTTCGTTAGAACCTTTGTAAGGTGGCTATAACTTCTCACTTGATACGCACTTATCTACATACTTTGCCATGATTTACAACCGGAATTAGGTATCATTTAATAGGTTGTACGTCGTGTATATGAATATTTAAAGAAGACTGACATTGTCATCTACACCTTGTAAATAGTTGTTAATGCTTATTGCATGAAAGGTGATGGAGTGGCTTTATTATCAAAACGGTCTTAAACGCCAGTGGATATGAAATGGCAGGCGTAACTCAGGCCCTTGGTGGGAAAGCCCGCACAGATGTGTTGCTCCTGCTTAACACAGGAAGCAACTCAAGACAGACGGCCGGGCACAATACAGCGGCGGCCGCCCGGAAGGATAACCGGATAATACTTCGGAAACTCTGAAAATTTTGGACGCAACAGAGAGGAACGAGGAAGCGCTACCTGGGAAATCACGCAGGCTGGGTTATTTCAGAGGATATTTATTCTGAGAAGCATACCATTGTATGAATTCCTAATTAACTGGAATAGGTATTTCCTCGCAAATTTTCCGCGCTGGACGACAAAAGACTAAAATATGGTTGGTCGGAATTCGGAAGAATGTGTAGAGAGGAACAATATTCCATGGTTTCGAAAATATGATTCGCCTTCTGCAGTTACGAGGGAGGAGAGCCGAGCTATGCTGGGAAGCCTGTGGTGGAGAGAAGGGAGACTTACATTTTGAGCGCTCGTGTTTGACGATCGCTCAGTATCAGCTTTGCTGGTACAGGCGGACTTGCTGTCTTTCCTCTCAAGAGATGTTATAGTTAGAACAGTTAGGCACTGTACCGTTGCGAACTTATACGATTCTGGACTTCACCTCCGGGTAGGGAGTCGCAGCATTCAGTGATTGAGAGCACTTCTTCTGCGTATCCTCACGTTGAGACGTTATCGGAATTCCGCCCTTGTGGCTGGGAGTTCGTGTTTCTTGTCTGTAGACCACGGAAAGGAGAAGACAGTATAAGAATATTCTAATCAGAGGACCGTCTTCTGCCGTCCTAGTGTCTGAACGAGGGTTTTTTTTTATGTTTTGTGGCCGGAGTTGTTCTGTCGTCACAGACGTGTACAAGAACCATCACTCCGATGCACCGGACGCAGTACATACGGCGATATTGCTGATTGCTTCGGGTTATTAGGGCTATAAAGCTGAACAGCTGTGATCACGTAAATTTTATTTCCACTGAGGTTGCACACCACTGTAGATCATCTTTGAAAGTAGTATCTTCTAGTGTCTGGTATGCAGGTGATGTCAGTCATCTCGTATTATTTATATTAGGTCCCGTAGCCATAAAAAAGGGAAGATTTGGGCAACTGATCACTAATATTAGTTAGAAAATCTATTTGCATATCTTTATGTCCAATAGACATTGACATATAAATATTTGTAATATATAAAGGGGTTTTAATCCACAATAAATGTATAAGCAGAAACAGTATTTATTATTTGTAGTTACTAGTTCCCTTATTCATTCATTTATATCTATGTTGTAAGTTATATGTTAAAGAGCAAAAAAGAGATAACCATCATTAAGAGAACCTAAGATCTGCTTCAGGGGGTAGTCAAGCAGGACCAAATCTTCATTTTCGTGTTTAGTATTTTCCGTTGCGCACATTCATTTTACACCCGCCTGGAGTAGCATCTTGGATATGGCTTACCCTACTAGGATCCTACTTAGAGTCTTCTGATAGTAGTCATAAAGTGGTTTGAAACATCGGAAACTTAAAAAAAATTTTTTTTCCCATTTATAATGTTTAAGTGTTAATGATAGTGATCACCAGCTCGCGTGTGTAGTTTGCAGTGGTAAAGTCAGGCGCTATGATTAAAAATAATATGAGTGTATTTTATCGTATTTCTTTTCAGAGGCTGCAATTTACTGATATTCATGTTATTTCATTTCTCTTTCTATTTTGTTTGTATTGTAACGACTCTGCTCGTTCACGACATTGCCATTCGTTTAGCTCGTTTGTTGTAGATATTTTATGATACATGCCCGTTCCATAGTAAATGTGGGCACTGTAAATTGGGCGTACTTTTAAGGAGAACTGTTATCAGGAATCACTCCATGATAACTAGGGCGAAAACGCGCTTGGTAGCACAGCAGATCACTAGTAGTAACAACATAGAAACGGCAGACAGACGGAGCACTCAAGAAAGCCTATGGGATGAGAAAGAGTTAGCATTGTTAGCAGAACAAGACACAGGTGAGGTGAATATCAATCCAAGGAAACTTTTTGAGAATGATAGACATAGTCAAGCCTGTGGTGGGCTATCTGAAAGGTAAGATGAGGAACAGAGAAACAGTGAGGCAATCTAAAGATACGGGATAATAATGTAGGGAGTCCAAGTGAACGCGGAACTACTAAAAATCGTGGTAGACCACCATCAGTGACTTCGTCACCAGGCAGCATATTAGGGGCGCACCGTGTTGACTTCTTGGATACCAAGAAATGGAAAGAGAAAAGGGCAGAAGATCACCTAAGAGTAGAGGAAGAGAAAGTCACAATAGGAGAGAAGATTTAGATAACACAGGTGTGTTGGACATCCTTGCATACCTAGAAGAAATGTGAAGTGAAACTGGAAACAAAATTCAAAAGGTCAGCTCTGAATTTGGAAACGAAGTGTAAAAGGGGGATGATGAAGTACGATCTGAAATGGGAAGTAAAATTCAAAATTTTAATGCTGAAAAGGGAGGTAAAATTGAAAACGTTAGTGCTGAAATGAGAAGTAAAATTCAAAATGTTAGTGTCGAGATTCAGTCGATAAAACGTGAAGCGAGGGAAGTGAAAAATGAGGTTGTGACGCTCCGAACAACACTAGAACGAGAAACTGCAGAGGTGAGAAGAACTGCAAACGAGGCGCTATTACTAGCGTGGAGAGCAAAGCGGATTGCTCTTGAAACATTAGAGAAGACAGAAAACACGACAATGGTAGGTAGAGTTGCATTGACGAAGTTGCAGAGGCGCGTGAAGCAAGTAGAAATAAGAAAGCTGCAAAAGACAGAAATAGCGCCAACTAAGGCATTGACCACAGAGCTCTCACAATTTCAACAAAACGTAGAGAGTGAAATTAAGCCATTATCTGAGGAAGTCAGGTAGCAACGTACGTAAAAATCACATCTCTGAAAAGAAACAGTCAGCGATTTGGAAATAACAGAAACCGAAAGAGCCAGTTCAAACTCAGAACGATCATGTCCAATCCCAGGCGATAGTAGAAAGTGCTCTAATGTAAGAATTGTTCGTCAACCACAGACTGAAGGCAACGAAATATCGCTAGAAATATGTCACCCGCGTCTACACCGGGCACGACTGGGTCGCAAATTGGGAATACGGAGAACAGAAATGAGATATTTCATATGCATAAGTGTTACCCGATAATGCGCACCGTGGGACATTTTTCCAGTGATGAAAACATGACAGGGAGTAGAAAGAGAAACCTCCAAGGTAAGAGTAAAATGGTTCAAATGGTTCTGAGCACTATGGGACTTAACATCTATGGTTATTAGTCCCTAGAACTTAGAACTACTTAAACCTAACTAACCTAAGGACATCACACAACACCCAGTCATCACGAGGTAACAGTAGACAGGAAACGTTAGCGCCAAGTGAGAATGTGGTAGGCCGGGCTTGAAGTAATTCTAATGAAATTTTCGATTTTTAGCATTTTATCTCTGTCCGAAAATTCCAGCATTACAAAGACGAGGGTAATGTTTTACACCCAAGAACTTTTATTGGACAATTTGATTTATCGTTACCTCCTCACTGGCCTCTGATGTACAAACTGGACTTCGTATGTTCACATATCGAGGGAACAACGGCCGAATGCATGCGGAACATTGCAAAAACATGCACGTCATACGAAGAGTTTCGTGACGCATTTTTGAACAGATACTCGTCCAAGGAGACACAATACAGGATAAAACAGGAAATAACGATGGGCACAGACTTGGAGAGTTTAGGGTTCCGTAGTCCGGTGAAGTATTTCGAAAACGTGACCGAGAGAATTCATTATTTGGATGATCCATGCACACCGTCTGAGATCATAAGATTGTGTTCTATGGAGTTGCCAATTTCCTACCAGCAAACACTCGTCGGCAAATGTGGAAGTGATGTAGAAGGATTCAAGGATATCATAAGCAAGTTGGAGTTAGCTTTCAATGAGCATCAGACGCGAGAAAAACGTAGGCAGTGAGACTTGCAAAGTGAAAGAAGGAAGAACAATGGAGGGAATAATAGAGGCCATAATTGGCAAAACAATGTAAATCGCCTGCCTCATCAAAACATGGATCATAGATGTCGTAGTGGGAACAACGTACAGCGGAAGAACTATGGCAGAGAATATAGGCAACAAATTGAAAGTAGATAGGAGCCACAAAGTAATGGCGCATCATGGGGTGACAGTAGAGAAACTCGTGAACGGTCTGACCAAGGATGGGGTGGAATGAATAACGACAGGAATCTGGAACAATCAATTGACGTTAGACCACCTAACCCTGGGAGAGTACGTCACAAATCTTTGGGACTCCATCATGTGATCCGTCTCAAGCCATTTATAGAATAGGTAAGAAGAATTACAGTGAGCTTGTATGGCGAAAGTAAAGAAATTGTATATGGTTAGCAATTAAGTGGAGTTATTGCACTGAAGGATTATGTAGATTTATCAATATTTTCTGTGCTATTATCATATTACAAAAGGTACTACAGTGCATAAAAGTGCACGATCTTGAGAGTGAGAAAATTGGGGCGTATTTCTTTGTTTAGGTTGTGACTATGTGCACAGCTTGCTTAGAATACGATTTAAAAGGAGTCTGGAGTTTAAAATATGCTATTTGACATGAAGGAATAAAGTAACAATGAGAAACGTCTGGTACTGAAAAAAAAATTCTTGTGAAGATGTGTGAATTGATAAGTTTGTTATCCAATTGATGTGGAACGTATTAGCAGAGAATGTCACATTTTGAAAAGATTTTAGAACTATTTCATGAAATGAGTGTCTATTTTCCATCTTTAGCAATGGGATCACAAATGAGTGACTTGCTAGTAGTGGTTTGCGATGGCATGCAGGTGTGTCATCCAAGTATGATTTGTCTCCATTCAGAGAAATGAAGAGTTCACTACGTGGCTTGCTCCACGTGGCTTTGAGAGAGCGCATCGTTATTTGTATAGAGAAGCGTTGTCTGTTCAGAGGGATGGAAGAATGGTGTACATGGTGTCCAGTTCTGAGGAACACCTTATGAGTGCACTGAAATATTGAGTGTAATAGCGACATGAAATAGAAGTGTATTAAGAGGATATAGACACGTAAAAATTAATAAAGGAAAGTAAGAAATGCTATACGTTCAAAGAACATGACATTGTGGGTAATACATTTGTGTTGATGTGCAGTGTTTTTACGTAATTTACTAAAATCCACTTGTAACATATAATGTAACTTTATTAACACAAAAGGAAAAGTTAACGACAGTTATAGGTAATAGCAGCAGCTCCGGAGAAATGACAGTGATATAGAAGGTGTTACTGAGTAAAAACGTGAAAGAAGGTATGTAACGGTGTGATTAAAGGAAGTATCAGTAATTTTGTACTAAACTTGCTATGTAGTTTATGATTGTCCACAGGAAGCAAGCCAAAGCATGAAATGAAGAAGGCCCGACTAATCATACATCTGTGTCCCTCTGTACAAACGTGCACTTTATTGTTCACAGATATTCACAACATACACCCGCAATGAAACCGGGAGCAATGAGATCGGACGATCTTGTGATACCAAATGACAGTGTAGTACTTTGAATAGGGTTGTAGTTAGATTAGTATAAACATCCTACTGGCCAGTAGTTTAACAAGTGGAATTTGTAATTATTAACATTGGGATCTGCTGATGATTATAATTCTTACGTTATGTGTATTATTTCATAGGTATACAGGTGCAGAGAGATATTTAATAATTAAATTACATAAGTTGAAGAATATGTTCTTTTATAATCAACATTAACCTTGTGCATGAAATTTTGCTGGGAATTATAAGAGTAAATAAGTGAGCACCCTGCATGATTGTACAACTGGAACAACAATAAGTGTGAAGATAAATGGCCTCACTGGTGAGTGCATCTTAAAAAACATATATATTCAAGCCATCCCACAAACATGCAGAGGGTCTACGAATGCAGCGCATTTTCCAGAAATTGACGCTGGCAGACAAAAATTTAGATCTAAATGTGGAATGCAAGCTTTCTCCAGTAATAAGTTCGTAAAATGCCAGACTTGTGATGTGTTCCTGTGTTTTACTTCAAAAAAGAATTGCTTCAAAACTTTGTTGTTCCACCTCTGAAAATCTTTATATGTTATAGCTGACCCGGTGAACGTTGTTTCGCCATATAAAGTATCTCTAGTCTATAAGAATAACGTATTCGTGTAACACAATGTAAACCCAGCGAACTTCGTTCCACCTCTGAAAATCTTTATATGTTACAGCTGATCCGACAAACATTGTTTTGCCATATAGATTATCTCTAGTCTATAAGAATAATGTGTACGTGTAACACAATGTATGTGTGTAACACAGTAGCCGTTGTTGGCGGGAGCTCGTGACACAAACAATAATAAAGGACGAAAACTGTGTTGTTGTTGTTGTGGTCTTCAGTCCTGAGACTGGTTTGATGCAGCTCTCCATGCTAATCTATCCTGTGCAAGCTCTTTCATCTCCCAGTACCTACGGCAACCTACATCCTTCTGAATCTGCTAAGTGTATTCATCTCTTGGTCTCCCTCTACGATTTTTACCCTCCACGCTGCCCTCCAATGCTAACTTTGTGATCCCTTGATGCCTCAGGACATGTCCTACCAACCGATCCCTTCTTCTAGTCAAGTTGTGCCACAAACTCCTCTTTTCCCCAATACTATTCAATACCTCCTCATTAGTTACGTGATTTCCCACCTAATCTTCAACATTCTTCTGTAGCATCACATTTCAAAAACTTCTATTCTCTTCTTGTCCAAACTATTTATTGTCCATGTTTCACTTCCATACATGTTTACACTCCATACAAATACTTTCAGAAACGACTTCCTGACACTTAAATCTATACTCGATGTTAACAAATTTCTCTTCTTCAGAAACGCTTTCCTTGCCATTGCCAGTCTAGAATTGTGTAGGGAGTGAAAAAAGGCTTAGGGGGAAGTCCGGCGGTGTTGGCCTCTATTAGTTCTAGCGTTTCTATGGTAGATCGCGTGGATTTAACAATTGCAGCCGATACTCGGATCGTCCATGAGTATACAAACATAGCTGCAATTTCCTGTCGAAACGTGTTCTCCAGTATTATGAATAGGGCCAAGCACACACTCATCGATTTTTATCGTACATAAGAATTTTGTACGGTTAAATTCTTTTAGAGGAACATGGGAGAACTTCTTTGTTCCACTAAAAGAATTTGATCGTACGATATATTTCCGTAGGATAAAAATCGATGGATTTGCGCTGGGCCTAAATGTCGGTTTGGTGAATGACGCGTGCTACCTAGTTAAATTTCTCGGTCTAGTTACATCGATTCAAAGAGGGATAGTCAAGTCGTTGCTTTTGACATGTTTTCTTAAATTAGTAAAATCGCTTTTAAAAATAGGGCTTGGTATTAGAAGGGTGAAAGTTTAGGGCTGTGTGTTTCTTTTTAATGCCACATCATGAAAAATGAAAGTAAAAATTTCTGTCCAAAAAATAGGAAAAAAAATTTTGGGGTGGACCACCCTTGTCACTTAGGGGTATAATAAATAGATTACGGCTTATTCTCAGACGCACTAAATATATATATGTAAAATTTCATCAGAATCGATCGAGCCCTTTTGGAGGAGTATGGCAACTAACACTGTGACACGAGAATTTTATATATATGGACATATTTCATAACAGAAACATGTCAATGATTTTGAGTAAATCGGAAACTAATTGTATATAATAGTGAGTACAGGTTTCACAGAAAGAAACTTTTGCGAGACACACTGGAAGCAACAACGTCATACGCGGATGGAACGCGAGGCTAACGGCATGGCTGCAGAGAAAAGCGGAAGCAAGGGAGACGCCGTCTCTAGGCCAAAGCCATGTCGTAGGTATGGGCAAACAGCAGGCATGTTCAAATTACCTGAATATCTGGGGCGGCAGACGACGACTGAGCAGGTAATATATGGCAATCCATGGCAGACCTGCTGAGTCAGGTCAAGATGGGTGTTTAAACGGCCACTAATGGTTTGTCTCCACTGTTGTATTACACGATGGAGATTAGATAAACAAATTCCACTCATGATAGAGTCAACCCCGAACTGTGAATCCTGAATTCAGAAGGACTAAAGAAGAGCGGCAAGATTCGGGAGTGGTACATTTAGCCATCGCGAGAGCGTTACAGATCTCATGGAATGTTTGAAGTGGGACACACCTGCATATAGACGACATCTAAACGGAAGGGGCTGCTCACTATTTCCGAAATCCGATCGTCGCCGACGTTGTAGTGCATATTTTACTACCACCAACTTTCAAATCTCTCAATGATCACTATTCACAGATAAGGGAAATTAGAGCTACTACTGAGGCTTTCAGACAGTCATCTTTCCCTCGTGCGATCTGTGAGTGGAACAGAGGGGTGGAAATACGAATTTGACGCGAATTGTGCCCTCTGCCACAAACCGCTTGGTGGCTAGAGGAGTATATATGTAGATGTAAATGTAGATACAGATCCATTGGTAATAGCTGTACGGAACTGTGAACTCTATTTGCTTTTCTTTCTGCCGTTCTCTGCCAGACAGAGACTGATACACATCATAATCTGTAGCAGTTAGTCACCTGGCACTGCCTTCTCAGGAATCTGAGTCACACAGAATTCTATGTATAATATCACCATTATTAGGACTATCAAGCTGTGATCACGTAAATTTTATATCCACCGAAGTTGCACACCAATGTAGATCATCTTTGAAAGTAATGTCTTCTAGTGTTTCGTATGCAGGTGACGTCAGTCATCTCGTGTTATGTATATTAGATTGCGTAGCCATAATAAGGGGCAGATTTGGGCAAAAGATCAATCATATTAGTTAGGAAATCTATTTGCATCTCTTTATGTCCATTGGACATTCATATGTAAATATTTGTAATATATAAAAGGGTTCTAGTCCTTAATAAATGTATAAGAAGAAACAGCATTTTTCATTTGTTGTTACTATTTCCATTAATCATTCATTTATGTTTATGTTGTAATTTATACGTTAAAGAGCAAGAAGGAGGAGATAATATCAGCAATAAGAGATCCTAAGATCTGAAATAGGGGGTAGTCAGACAGGGCCAAATCTTCATTTTCGTGTTTAGTGATTTTCGTTGCTCACATTCATTTTACACCTACCTAGGGTAGCATCGACTTTTAACAACTCGTTCATACTCCACTATGTTGCCGACTCCTTCAGATGAGGTCTGAACTGCGAGTTAGCCCTTCGATGGTCGACACCACACTGATCTCAGTGCGACGGCTCTGGTGTCTGGTGAGGGAGCGAGCACTCGATGCCTGTGATACCTGTTTGCGTTGCCAACCTTGGCGTGGTTCCATCACCTCTGGATGATCGTGCAGTTCGAACATAGTTTTAGCAATCAATTTGAGTTTGTAGCATCTATGAAACACCCAACTGTACTGCTACGAAAGGACGCAAAATGAAATGGAGGACACATGTACAGTTGTAGGAAGAGTATTTTCTGAGTACGAAATCAGGGAGAGTTGCAAGTAGTGTTTGACCACTTGCGAAGAAGAATGCACACAGATTAGCTGTGCGACACATTGTTAAATACTGCTCGAGTTTTTGAACTCCACGAGAGGGTGCCAAAGAAAGGCACCTACGTAATTCACAAGCGTGACAATAAGTTAGTTACCGACCATTTGTAGAACTGTGGATAGTCTCCACGAGTTTACGTGACGATCTGTGTAGGAAACGTATTGTGGAAATGGAAAGAACCACTAATGCTGATTGACTGCAGGGAGATTCAGGTGTCTTCATCGTTAATCTTGCTCAAGAGCAGAAACTGGGTAGTAATGGTTTATACGGACATGTAAATTTGTAAGTCAAGGGCAGTCGAGTAGAAGAGGTCAGTGAATATATCTGCCTTGGTCAGACTATATATATGAATGGAGATGTAAGGGCAGAAATCTTTCGGCGCATCAAGCTTGGCTGTCAAGCATTTGGCAGGAATTCAACAGTATTCAGATAAAAAATGCCAGTAAATCTGAAGAACATAATATTTGATCAATGCATTCTTCCTGTGCTGACATACTGTTGCGAAACATGGACACTGAACTATTTTACAAAAGGGAAACTTAGGACAGCATAGAGAGACATGGAAATATCAATGCTGGGCTATGCAAGAAAGGGTAGGAGAAGGACAGATGGTATCCAGTCTGTGACCAAAGTTAAGGACGTCTTACAGTCAGCAGGCTCCTTGAAATGTGAGTGGGCTGGCCAGATCGCGAGAAGGAAAGACAGCAGATGGACTAGAGTCCGAGAGAGCATTGGAGGCCTAAGGGAAGACCACCAGACAGATGGGACAAAGATATCAAGAAGATCGCTGGTAGCGCCTGGCAGAGAACTGCCCAAGACCGTTACACTTGGAGAGGACTGCTGAAAACGTGCCTGAATCCACGACTCGAAGAGGCCACCTCATTTAATGATTGAATTAGCTGATGATGATGATGATAAGATGTTCTGTTTCCCTTGATCTAATTGTGAGAGTAATACGAAAGAAAATGGAAAGCCATGGTATTAAATGTCTTCTGCCATGACAAGTACAATGAAGAGCCAAAACATTATGGTGGTGGTTAGTGTTTAACGTCCCGTCGACAACGAGGTCATTAGAGACGGAGCGCAAGCTCGGGTTAGGGAAGGATTGGGAAGGAAATCGGCCATGCCCTTTCAAAGCAACCATCTCGGCATTCGCCTGAAATGATTTAGGGAAATCACGGAAAACCTAAATCAGGATGGCCGGAGACGGGATTGAACCGTCGTCCTCCCGAATGCGAGTCCAGTGTGCTAACCACTGCGCCACCTCGCTCGGTCAAAACATTATGATCAGCTTCGGAACGAAATAAAACACTCATTCTGCGCATCAGACATCAGACAGTTTGATGGCAGGTTTGTGTAGGTATTTGGCATTAGACGTCTACGCACAGGTCGTGTTATTCGCGCTGATTTGCCTACTCGGAAATTATGCTCGATAGCGCCCCAGATGGGTTTCATAGGATTTACATTAGGCGAATTTGTTCGCAGAGACACTCACGTGAGTTCACTATAATGCTCTTCAAACCACTATAGCACGGTTCTGGCTCCGAATCACGGACAATTATACTGCTGAAAGATGACATGGTCGTCGGGGATACATGAAGGATGAATCGATGGAGGTGGTTGGCAGCTGTCGGCGTGTCTTCGTTTACTACCGGAGGTACTATGAAAGCAGAGGAAAATGTCTCCCATAGCATGATACTGCTCCCACCAGCCTGCATTGGTGGCGCGCTGCACGCTTCGATCCACCGTTCACCTCGATGACGTGGTTTGTGGAGGCGACCGGAGACCTAGTGTAGCAAAAATTGCAATCACCTCAAGAGTCGACACGTATCGATTGATCGACGGTCGAATTCCGATGGCCCCATGTCTACTGCATTCGTGATTGACGGTGTCGTTGGGTTCAAATGGCTCTGAGCACTATGGGACTTAACTTCTGTGGTCATCAGTCCCCTAGAACTTAGAACTACTTAAACCTAACTAACCTAAGGACATCACACACATCCATGCCCGAGGCAGGATTCGAACCTGCGACGTAGCGGTCGCGCGGTTCCACACTGTAGCGCCCAGAACGGCTCGGCCACTCTGGCCGGCTGTCGTTGGGTCGATATGTGAACACGTAGCGGCGGTCTGCCGTGAAGCTCCATGTTCAACAAAGTGCGAAGAACGCTGCACCAGTATTGTGCTCTTTCGGAAGAGATGCCACAGATCACCAATACTTTACAGAGCAGACAAGCCGCCGAACCGCACGGTCTGTGCCGGCCGGGGTGGCCATGCGGTTCTAGGCGCTACACTCTGGAACCGCGGGACCGCTACAGTCGCAGGTTCGAATCCTGCCTCGGACATGGATGTGTGTGATGTTCTTAGGTTAGTTAGGTGTGAGTAGTTCTAAGTTCTAGGGGACTGATGACCTTAGAAGTTAAGCCCCATAGTGCTCAGAGCCATTTGAACCGCACGTTCTGTGAATAGTCGTAGACGTCCAACAATTTAGCGCGTCGTTGTAGTTGCACTCTGCTTCTATCTATATCCGTAGATGCTCACGACTCTAGCACGAGAACATTCGACCAACTTCGCCGGTTTGGAGATACTCGATCACTGACTCTGCGTAATGATAAGCTTCCATTGCAAAGTCGCTTATGTCAATGGAATGGATTCCCCCATTTGTAGTCCGAATCTTCGCTATGGCGCTCCCCAGTCCGTGTCTGCTTCGACGCCTTAGCCGTGTGGTCAGTGAGGCAGAATACCAAGCTAGGGGTTCGGGTTCGATTCCCGGATGTGTCGCAGATTTTCTCCGCCCGGAGACTGGCTGCTGTGTTGTCTCCATCATCCTATCGTCCTCACCGGCACGCAAGTCGCGTAAGTGGCGTCAACTAGAAATACTCGCACCAGGCGACATTTCATTTCACTAAGTGTCTGCCACGCTTACATACTTCCGTTACAGTGTCACGTGCCCGCAATGCCACCAGGTGGTATCGAACGTCGCGGTGGACAGCGGCCCTAGTGTTTTGGCTTATCAGTGCACAGTGGCTTGTGGTTCATGTAATGCGTGCATGAGCGTGTAAAAGATGCTTTTTCCCAAAATTGAATACAGCATCGAAACGTGTCCTAAAGTGGTTCAAGAAGGAAGACATTAAATGCAACTCACTGTGCAGTTGACTATTTCGAAGGTATATTATGATGCGAGTATGCGACGTGGAGTTGCCAGACCGCTGGCCTCCGTCACACAGCTTAACATTACAGGGGCGCTGTTGCGCGATAACAGACAATTAACTGCAGACTGGCTGTCATTAGCATTGCTGATGAGGCAAATGAGCCGGCGTGCTGTTGTGTGGCGTGGCGCAGAGGCCGCGTTGTCCAGGGACCGCCCCTGGAATGTCCAGCACAGTGCGGGCCCTGTCTCACGTGACATCACACACGCCGGCGCTGTCCGGCTGATTGGCAGCAGCTCCACAGAGCACCTCCCTGCCGGCGGCTCCTGGCGTTTGTACGTCGCAGTTCCGCAGGCTTCCAACGTGAACTGACCGCTCTCTCTGTGTTTGTCTTCAGTGCGGCAATTGGTGTATTTTAGCAAGTAGACAAAACAGATGAAAGCAGCTGACCTCAGTCGGATAATACGGTGTGTTCCGGGAACAACGAGAGCTCCGTGTCTGACGCGTACTGGACTGTGGCAGGTGGCGTATGGCTTTTCGCCCAACTAGACGCGTTAGGAGCGGCGTTGGAAGCCAAGTCTGGGAAAATCGTTGCGCTAGTTAGCACTTGAGAGTGATGTGTCAGTAGCACATGTTCACAGAGCAGCGCGCACTGCAAAGTAACGGCACGATGACAAGTACTGATCGAATCAGATATGCAGTCCCTGTCGCCTGAAACACTTTGTAATACTGCCAGACAAACGATACCTGTCTGTAACTTTTCGTTGTCTCGCATAAAGTAACCGCAGATCTTTAGGTTTCGAGTTTTCAGTTCCGTGAAAGGAAAATTGCTGTTATAGTTCACAGTCTACTGTTGTAATAGTTTAAAGCAAATATATGCTTTCGATAATTAGTGTTGCTCCAAATGCCCACCACACTCTTGTTTTCACATCCTGTAAAGGCTCTTCGTGTATCGCATGAGGTTCCCCGAACTCCACCATCAGCACCAATTCTAACAAAATTGTAGCACAGGCTTTATCTACGAATGTAGAGTTTATAAACTGTCCATAACTTCTATGACGTGAAGCTAATAAGAATTTCATCTTTCTACATTTTTTGTATGACTTGCAAGGTGTGTTACTCTAACGATGGTCATAGTGAGAAATGATCACATATATTCATAGCCATTTGGCATGGGACACACTATTGTGCTCTGCACAAGTGATACCGAGACGCAACACATCCGCAGAAATGAATTTTGAAACGAATACTTTCCATTCAACAACAACAAAATTGTGGGTGTGGGGTGCAAAATTTAATCGCCTGCGTGCATCAGTGACAGAATTCCCGAGGAAATAGATGTCGAAGTTGTCACACATGTCGGACCAACGTAAGCCAGAAGTTATTACACACGAATTCTAACGGTACTTCAAGAAAACAAATATACGTCTGCCGTCTATCCAGAACTAGTGCAGGAGATTGTTGGTGCGGTAATGCCCAACACAACCATAATAGACAAGCATAAATAATGATGCTATGGCAATATTGGATATGAGGCCCCGCTTGGGTAGTTAGGACTCATGGTGCCATATTTGCAGTCTGACACCACTTGATGACAAGATGAAATGAGGAAGACAACAGAAATACCCATTTCCAAAATGGAGAAAAACTTGTTTAGTATTCGAACCGAGCACTCCACGATCAAGAGGCAACAAAGTAAACCACTAGATTATCACCTGCAGACCACAGACGGAGACAGAAAGAGGCAAACAGTGAAAGAGGGGGATATGCATACACAAGCAATGGATTTCGGGAATCTCGCGTGGCTGTCTTAAAGAAGCGCTACCGTTTTGATACAGGAAACAATCATTCGTCAGCATTACAAATAGAAAGGAAGAAAAGGATGGTGAGTGTTCATTGGAGGTGAGGGTGTCGTCTGGAGTGCCCCAGGGAAGTGTGGTAGGTCCGCTGTTGTTTCCTATCTACATAAATGATCCTTTGGACAGGGTGGATAGCAGTGTGCAGCTGTTTGCTGATGATGCTGTAGTGTACGGGAAGGTGTCGTCGTTGAGTGACTGTAGCAGGATACAAGATGACTTGGACAGGATTTGTGTTTGGTCTAAAGAATGGCAGCTAACTCTAAATATAGATAAATGTAAATTAATGCAGATGAATAGGAAAAAGAATCCTGTAATGTTTGAATACTCCATTAGTAGTGTAGCGCTTGACACAGTCGCGTCGATTAAATATATGGGCGTAACATTGCAGAGCGATATGAATTGGGACAAGCATGTAATGGCAGTTGTGGGGAAGGCGGATAGTCGTCTTCGGTTCATTGGTAGAATTTTGGGAAGATGTGGTTTATCTGTAAAGGAGACCGCTTATGTAACACTAATATAACACTAATACGACCTATTCTTGAGTACAGCTCGAGCCTTTTGGGATCCCTATCAGGTCGGATTGATGGAGGACATAGAAGCAATTCAGAGGCGGGCTGCTAGATTTGTTACTGACAGGTTTGATCATCACGCGAGTGTTACGGAAATGCTTCAGGAACTCGGGTGGGAGTTTCTAGAGGAAAGGTGGCATTCTTTTCGTGAATCGCTACTGAGGAAATTTAGAGAACCAGCATTGGAGGCTGACTGCAGTACAATTTTACTGCTGGCAACTTACATTTCGCGGAAAGCCCAGAAAGATAAGACAGATTAAGGCTCGCATAGAGGCATATAGACAGTCATTTTTCCCTCGTTCTGTTTGGGAGTGGAACAGGGAGAGAAGATGCTACTTGTAGTACGAGGTACCCTCCGCCACGCTCCGTATGGTGGATTGCGGAGTATGTAAGTAGATGTAGATGTAGGAATTGACGGAAATAGGAGCCATGTTGCAAAAAGAAATTTACCTTGCAGATGGACTTGGAACTGATGGTCCTTAATACACTAAAGAACCAAAGAAACAGGTACACCTGCCTAATATCGTGTAGCGCCCCCACGAGTACGCACAAGCGATTTAACACCACGTCCCATAGACTCGACTAATGTCTGAAGTAGTGCTGGAGGGAATTGACACCACGAATCCTGCAGGGCTGTCCATAAATCCGTAATAGTACGAGATAATGTTCATGTCTGGGGAGTTTCCTGGCCAACTGAAGTGTTTGAACACAGAAGAATGTTCCTGGAGGCACTCTGTAGCAATACTGGACGTGTGGGGTGTCGCACTGTCCTTCTGGAATTGCCCAAGTCCGTCTGAATGCACAATGGACATGAATGGATACAGGTGATCAGACAGCACGTTTACGTAGGTGTCACCTGCCAGGATCGTATCTAGACGTATCAAGCGTCCCCTACCACTGCAACTGCACGTGTCCCCACCGTTACAGAGCGTCCACCAGCTTCAACAGTCCCCTGCTGACATGTACGGTCCATGGATTCATGAGTTCGTCTCCATACTAGTACTCGTCCATCCGATCGATACAATTTGAAACGAGACTTGTCCAAACAGGGAATACGATTCCAGTACCAAAAGGCCAATGTCGGCGTTGACGGACCAGGTGAGACGTAAAGATTTGTATCGTACAGTATCAAGGGTACAAGCGTGGACCTTCGGTTCAGAAGACCCTTATCAACGATGTTTCGCTGAACGGTTCTCTCACTGACACTTTTTGATGGGTCAGCACTGAAATCTGAAGCAATTTGAGGAAGGTTGCACTTCTGTCACATCGAACGATTCTCTGCAGTGGTCGTTGTTCCCGTTCTTGCAGGATCTTTTTCTGGCCGCAGCGATGTCGAGATTTGATGTTTTACCGGATTCCTGATATTCAAGGTACATTCTTGAAACGGTCGTGCAGGAAAATCCCCATTTCGTCGCTCCCTCGGAGATCCTGTGTCCCATCGCTCGTGTGCCGACTATAACATCACGTTCAAACTCACTTAAATCTTGATAACCTGCCATTGGACCAGCAGTAACCGATCTAACAACTGCGCCAGACACTTGTCTTATGCTGGTTCTGAAGACCGCAGCGCCGCATTCTGCCTGTTTACATACCCCTGTGTTTGAATTCGCATGCCTCTACCAATTTCAAAATGGTTCAAATGGCTCTGAGCACTATGGGACTTAACATCTGTGGTCATCAGTCCCCTAGAACTTAGAACTACTTAAACCTAACTAACCTAAGGACATCACACACATCCATGCCCGATGCAGGATTCGAACCTGCGACCGTAGCAGCCGCGCATTTCTATTAAAATATCATGCAAAGTTCATGGTTGTTATTGTACTTTAAGCCTAAATACCATAAAACGTACATTTTTTCTTTTGTTTCGGCTGCACACATGAAACTACGTTAACTGTGAAAGTGGATTTTTACACGGCGGCTTGCTTGTAGATGTTTTCATCGCCTGATAGCAAGTCACCTGCTAAGTAGTTGGACGAATTAGATTAAAAAGTTATTTACTCCGAAGTTCTCTGTCGGGAGTTGTAATTGTCTGTATCCTGAACTAACTTTTTTTTGTCCTGAAATGCATCTTGGGTGTGTCTCTTCTTTTGTTGTAATTACGTACATTGTATTCTACTTTTCTTTATGCTTCACTCTCATTTGTTTTCGCCCGATTCGTGCACAAAATCGATGTCTGAGAAAAAACTTATGTCACCATACGTATCAAGAGACGTCATGTTATTGTCGTTGGTCACTTGTTCAGCGCTATGTTTCCGCCAAGCGTAACGCTAAGTTACAACATTTTGCGAAACATTTTGTGGCGCGTCTGTTAGGGGAGAAATTATTTGAAACAAACAACACAGCTTACACAAATCCAGTTTCGCAGTTAGCGTAATTTCTGGCGAGCAAACGAAACAAAATAAACAAATGCACAAGTTATAAGTTTTAGGCCTAAAACAGAAAGAAACAACCAAGAAATTTTATAATGTTTTAGATAAATAAATCAAGACCACACATAACTCTCGATAAATGTTTGGGTAAACATAAAGATAAATAAACTGTCCTTCACTAACGGCAGAATTTGTAAGTCCAGTCTACATTTTCTATCTTCGCTACTTCGGCCGCCATCAGATATTTCGCTGCCCATATAGCAAAACTCGTCAGCTACTTTTAGACTCCCATCTCCTAATCTAATTCTTTCAGCATTGCCTGATTTAATTTAGCTACAGTTTAATAACTTTGTTTTACTTTGCTTGATATTAATCTTATAATCTCCCTTCAAGACACTATCGATTCCCTTCATCTGCTCTTCCAAGTACTTTCCTGTCCCTGAGAGAATTGCAACGTCATCAGCAAACGTCAAAGATTTTCTTACTTCACCCTGCACACTAATTGTTTCTACAAATTTCTCCTTTGATTCCTTTACTGCTTACTCAGTGTACAGATGGATTAACCCCGATGATAAGTTACAAATCTCTTTCACTCCCAGCTGAACCATGCTCCTGTTTTACGCCCATCGACGCTTTAACTGCAGTCTGGTTTCTGTACTTTTCGCTGCCTGTGTTCCATGCCTGTTATCTTCAAAATTTCCAAGAGTGTATGCCAGATAGCATGGTCAAAAATTTTCGCTGAATCTGGAAATTCCGTAAAGGAAAGTTTATCTTCCTTTAATGAATATTCTGTGTCACGTCGTTGAATCAATATTACCTAGTATGTTTCGTCGCTTCTCAGGAATTCAAACTCATTTCAAGCATGACTTATTAAACTGATATTTCTATAATATTCACACACATCAGCAAATGATTGCTTTGAAGTAGAAATTATTACGTTGTTTTTTCAGTCTGACGTTATTACGCCTGTCTCAAACATATTTCACATCAGATGCAGCAGTTTTATGAGGACTCGCTCTTCCAAGTTTCTCAGTAGTTCTAAGGTAATGTCATCCATTTCAGGGACCTTGTTTCGACTTGTCTTTCAGCACTCTGTCAAAGTCTTCTTGCAGTGCCGTGTCACCCATCTCATCTTTATCTATTTCTTGTTCTCTGTCTCTAATCATGCCTTCAAGTTCCATTTCCTTGTGTAGCCCTTTCTTCGACATTTCAGATCTCCCTTAATTCTGAGAATTGGTTGTCCATCTGAACTCATGACTTTCTTAAAGCTGCTTCTCTTTCTTCCAAAAGGCTTTCTAACTTTCCTCCAGGCGTTGTCCGCTATTTGTGCATGCTTCTACGGCCTTGAATTTTCCTTCCAGCTTATTAGTGCTAAGCCTTTGCACTTCCTACGAGTTTGACTGTCCAGACATCTGTATCCTGTTCTGCATTTCTGTGTTTTCTAATTTCATCAGTTACGCTCAATATTTCGTGCACCATCAGAAGGCCTCGATCTGCCTTTGTATTTATGCCCTATGATGCTCTGTTTTCACTATTTCATCTCTCAAGGCAGCCCCTTCCTCTTTTATTACGATCGTTGCCACTCTTGAGTCAATCTTTGCCTAAAGCACTCTTTGAAATTCTCAACAATCTCTGTTTGTTGTTGTACTTATACAAGTACAACCTCTTTCACATCCTACCTTCCTGAAATTTTTCAGTTTCAATGTGCGTTTCATAACCAATAAATTATGATCAGATTCAACATCCACCCCTGGGAATGTTTTACAGTTTAAAATCTGGTTTCTAGATCTCTATCATATCTCAGTGTGCTCTATTCGGCACCCTCTTCTGTCTTGAAGTCGTTTCCTCTATCGTGATTTTTTTTTTTTTTTCACGAAGTATTAACGATGAAAATTGTGCCCTGTGCACATCTACCAAGCAACTTCCATTTCATTCGTTTTTCTCCTGATACCTTCCTTTGTTCTTCTTTTGCTACTGTCGAATTCTAGTCCTTCTGTCATAAGCAAATTTTCGCCTCCTTTGACTATATGAATAATTTATTTTATATTATCACACATTCTACCAAACTCTTCGTCACCTGAGAAGCTAGTAGCAATACACGAGTACATTTGTAGTATTGAAGTAGGCGTTCGTTTCATGTATATGTTGGATGAACAGTAAAGTTCACTGTGTTGTTCAAAGCAGGTTAAACACAATCCTATTTCCTTATTCAGTGTGAGACATAATGCTCCCTTACCTGTATTTGATTTTTTATTTATATATATTTTATTTATTTATATATATTCCTCTTTTCCTGTCACCGACTTTCAATAACCTATAGATTCAGGAAAAAATTGGCTCTTACCCAGAATCCTATTTCATTATCCAGTGTGAGACATACTTCTGCATTATCCGTATTTGCTTTTTTATTTATAATGCTTTCGTCACTTGACGAGAACTCCTATTTTCCCGTCAGCACGTTTCACTAACTTATAGATATAGGAAAAAATTGGTTTATTTTATACCCAGTTTCGTGTTATCTTTTTCCAGATAATTTGTTACTACTTTTGCGAGCCAGTTGCTATTTACTTTTGCCTAGTTTGTTATTTTTTACTTACCAATTTCTGATTTTTTTAACACATTAGGCATCATTTTCTGCCAGAGTTGGTGTTGTTTTTGCCAAATTTAATGCTATTTATTTGAAATACTTCCAGTTATTTTTTGTGAAATTTGTTGTTACTTTGATGCCAAAATTGATGTCTCGTTTTCCTCAAATCCACTTTTTTTTGCCAATTTTTTCCATGTTGCTCGTGTTGCGAATTTCGGTGATGTTTATTTTTCAAAATTCGGTGTTTTTTCTGAAATTCGATATTACTTTTAGTTACATTTTGTGAGTTTTGTCAATTTCTTCTTTAGTTTGATAATTTCAGCCCTATGTTCGTCATCACGCCAAAGTTCGTTAAGCAGAAAAGGACCTGTCAGTTTAAAGTTATATGTACGCCTCAGCCTGGAAGAGGTTGGAAGTCAAAATTTAACTCTAATATTCAGTAACTATCAGTTACGTATGTTAGTAAAGTACTGTCGTCAGATTTACAAAATTTTTACACGGCATAAACACAAATTTCACGATATCTGGTAAAAATCGTCGACTTTTTGCTATTTCGGAAAAAGCGCTAGTTTCACCTTATTTTTCACATTTTAGCTATTGCGAAATTTTTGTATCTCTGCTAGTTCATATGACATCCAATTTCAGCCTCTTTGTTTCCTTCTTTAAATTCCCTCTTTAATAGATGTAACATTCAACGGTTCCACCCGTTGAGGGCCAGTTTAATTTTTTCTGATGAAGCCATCTTGCTGAATAGACTCCGCCCGGAGATCCGGATGGGGGACTATGTTACTTTCCAAGCCGCACACGAATGCCGTATGCCAAACGAAACAATGACGTCTGTAGTTTTCCCTAGGCTTCAGTCGTTCGCAGTTCCATAACACAAGGCATTGCTGGCTAACGTTACACGAACAGATCAATCATGCTGACTGTTTCCCCTCAAACTATTTAACAGTCTGCTGCTCCTCTTCAGGAACCATGCATTTGTCTGCCTCTCAACAGATACTCGCTCGTATCGGCTGGACTTGCAGTATGGCGAGCCGTATCTTTGAGGCACGCAAACCACTTCATATCGGTATGGTCCATGGTGTTAGTACGAACTTACATTACGTAGATAGACTGAAAGAAGGTGTGAAGTCCGTTACAATGAGACTAAAACAATGGGCAATCAAACGTTAACAATGAAATCATGCAACGCGAAGATCTTCTGTACTTGTATTCTTATATGAGAATGAACAGAAACATAAGAAGGGGAAAAACAGAAGAGTGAGAAATGACTTAGCAAACCTTCCGTACACCAATGTGGTTGTCAAAGCGAAGATTCATATGTTACATGAAGTTCCATTTGTGGGATTAAGTTTTAATGTCAAATCATTCTGAAACTGGCAATTTTAAGTTGGGAATCGCTGAGAGGGCGCAGAAGATAAACAGAGGGGCCAGGCGACCGAAGTGGAAGACGTGAGCGTGGCTGCAATTAAGGTTATACGGAGTCGGGCAGCTCATGTGTCCAGACGAATGGTTGGCAGAACGCCCAAGGGTTCTCTAAGCTGCATTGTGAAAGATAACCAAACAGCGAAATGATGCCGTAAGAGAAAGTACATGAATGCCACACGAAGACACACACAGTGAATATGGGCCGTAATAGGTGGTAGTGCCGATAGCTTTCCATTATCCAGCAACATATGGCAAACAACTGATAAAGAACACAGAACCGTTTTTAGACATCACCTCCCATTTAATTTTTAAGTCATCCTTCATATCTGAATTGTTATAAGCTGAGTGAACTTTGGGTTACATCTCATGATAGTATAGTTAAATCGAAGCATCGCATCCTCGTTTCGTTAGCGGAGATCAGGTCAATATAACGAGAGGAAAGAAACGACGCACTTCGTAGACACGCATGCAGTTCTGTAGATTTACCGATTTTTTATGGTTAAATGTTCCATTTTGATTGCAGGAAGAATATAACCGTTACTGAATCACACGTAATATCTTCGCAACATATTAAATATTTCAGCCTGTAGAAAAGCCCTGTATTTATTTGTTATCAGAAACCAATTCGTTTGTCATGTGGCCTCTTCACACGAATTAAAAATTTTGAGCGAGCAATATGTATGCTTTAAAGCCAATCACAGGAGTACGCCACAGTCGATATAGTTTCACTGAAGCTCTTTCAGTCATCAGTGCGGATGATGGATCCGATCAAATAATTTCGTAGTGCATGGCAATGGGAGTGTCGCGAAAACTCATGACTACAATTACACGAGTCTGCAAAATTTAAACTGCACAACGCTTGTACATTTTCCGCGAATTGCAGCGAATGGTCTCCCTACGGCGAAGTAATACTGAAGAATAGTTAATGGATCACTTGCATAGAATGGGGGACGACGTACTGCACCTCACATATATTTTCCGCTTCCAGTCCCCCGTAGATAGTGTCTTTGATTCAACGTCATACTAACTGGAGTTTTACTGGCATGCACGAATAGCATTCCATGAACTCTCGAGGAATTTATACCTGCTGTGGTGCATTTCATTTATGTGCAGCGCAGTGGAATTTGTAACTTTCACGACGTATTTCTATTCTGACGTTGATTACCATACAGCTAAGTGCATAAGTTTTAAAGGGATCTACAGAGACGGTTTTCAGAGCCGTGGAAGGCGTGGCCCAACAGAATTTTTTAAATGTTATGTACTCTTAAGCTCCACCATATTTCCCATATGGCATTAAATAAACTCATTCGTGTTATTACTTACATGATTACCGATATACTGAAGTCTCCTGGATGCTTGTGTTAAACTGTTGCAGTACTTGGTTCTAAAACTCCAATTATACTTTATACGTTTCTACAGTGGAAACTGGTGATAAAGACACGGGACACGGTGCACTTGCTCAGGCAGGAGACCGTAAATGTAATAAAACAATAGATTAAAGAGAACAAACAAATGACGAGAAGACGTGTAGAGCTGTGGATTTCGCTAAGCTATGGCTCACAATATGACCTCGTTTCTGACGAATGCGAGTTTCTTTTAACGATTATAGCTGCCAAATAACGGTACCGACAGTTCTTAATTGAGTTCTACCATTGCTTTCTGTGGCACTGGAGGCAGCTTCCAAGAAGGATATCACCGAAGTAGCTGGTGTAGAACTCGATCAAACATTAACATCATGACAGTCCCACCAACAAATGTCTCCCCATCAGCACCTCAGACGTCTCACAGATGGTTGCCCTAAAGTTCAAAATGCAAGAAAAACCGTAGTTGAGGCAACATTTATAAGCCAAATATGGGTAAGTATTTGCATTTTGCGACAATGATCGATTGAGGATCTACAGGGTGTTCACAATTTAAGTTCCACTACTTGAACCAGTGCAGTCGGAAGGCTACTGCCCCCTGGGGCTAGCATTTGTTTGCAGGGTACGGGGTCGGCGACACCGGGGTTCCCGAGCTGGGAACTGGAGTGCGCCGCCAGTCCGCTGCTGGACATGCTTCAGTGACCACCGTGTGGCGCGGCGGTGGATCGCTGTGTGTCTCAGGGAACGGGGATGTTGGACTGACTGCCCGGGTCGGGGGGGGGGGGGGGTGGAATAAACCACTAAAAAACAAAAAACAAAAAGAGAGAGAGAGAGAGATCTCAATCTCGTGCTGCTCGCTGATGAGATGCATGACTATTGAAATGGCTCTCAGCACTATGAGACTTAACTTCTGAGGTCATCAGTCCCCTAGAACTACTTAAACCTAACTAACCTAAGGACATCACACACATCCATGTCCGAGGCAGGATTCGAACCTGCGACCGCAGCGGTCGCGCGGTTCCAGACTGTAGCGCCTAGAACCGCTCGGCCACTACGGCCGGCCATCACTATTGAGTTGGAACGGTCGTAATCAGGCAAAACCCTGGGGAATCTGCCGTACCTCAGGTACGAGGGGTTCGGTCTGAATGAACTCCTATTTCCCTAGATACTCGTGGGACCAAAATGGATCCTCCGGAATTTTCTTTGCCTCCTCCCAGTGGGAAAGGTGGGCCACTGATAGCTACTAAGAACCCGGTCAAATAAGAGGGCTCTTGTAGCCAGTCCTCCTGAGCCAGGAGTGAAATCTAAGAGTTTCCGATCTAGTAACAAAGCACACCATGGCCGTCACAACGTGTTTTTAATCATCAAAACGAAAGAGGTTAGGTTTGAGAAAGTTTCGCCTTTCCACATTCAAAAAGCGCTAGAAGGCGTAGCTGGCAGTTTAAAATCTGTTAAGTTACAGCGTAATGGGACACTGTTTGTGGAAGTCGCAAGTTCGCAACAAGTTAAGAACCTACAGAACGAGCAGAGCTTTGGAGGAGTATGCAATCGAAACTGAGCTGCAAACACCACCTTGAATTATAGCAAAGGTGTTGTGACGTGCAGGGATCTAGTGGAGGAACTGAAAGACGAGTGCGCTGTAGAAGGAACAGCTGACAGGCAAAATATCAATAGGAGAGTGGTTGGTGATCTTTTAAAATCTGACAACTTTATCCTGACGTTTAATAGCACAAAAATACCTGGATTGTGAAAGCAGGTTTCCTCCGCAAAAGTGTGTGGCGTTATTTACACAACCAAATGTTCTCACGGAGAAGCTACCTATGGCAAATGCAGTAAGGCTGAACATGAAGCTGTTCCTTGTTCATCTTCATCGAAGTGTGTGAATTACTCTGGAGCTCACCCTGTTTGGAGTCGGGACAGCGGCATGTATCTGGAAGATTGAAGAGCTAAAACTACGAACTGCATCCCATATAATGAGGCCAAAAAATGTATAAAGACATGCTGCTCCTAACTTTTACTACCTCCTTCGCTTCACTTGTTAAACAGCCAGTGCAAAACGGTGGTGCGTGGAAAGCTGATGCTGCTACAAGAACAGAGGCTGCTAGTGTCAGCACTAGTACCTGCGTTTGTCCATGCGCTTGTGCTTCCGCAGTCATTTCCAAGCCTGCCCCCCCCCCCCCTCCCCCCGCTGCAGAACATCATCACTAAATGCCGTGGGTGTTGACATAGTGGAGCTCCCTGCCCCTTCAAAGATTCCATCTGGTACTCTGTCCAATGTTGCCACAACCACAGCCACAGTTGTGGCTGCAAGGTCTGCACAGGGAACAAAAATCAAAGGCCAAACGTCACCACAGTTTGAACTATGCAGTAAGCAGACCACCAACGTCGACGTCAACTTCTCTGACGTCTCTCTCGATTTTTATTTAGAGGCTGTCTCTGGAACTTGATGTCGGATTGGGGCAGTCATCTCGCCCCAAGAGTGAGACTCCACCCATTGTGGGCTCCCCTCCATAGCAGAAAGTCAGGATGAAAGTGCTACCCCCACGTAGATGGCTCCCTGGAGGAACTGCAGGTCCTGGCACAGGAATGTCTCCTATGAATGTGTTTGCAGGAAACACATTTTAAAGCATCTGATATCCCTGTCCTATGGAGCTGTACACTCTTTGGCAAGGATGACCTGACTTGGGAAATGGCCAAGGGAGGCCTTGCTGTGTTTGTCAGTAGTTTGCGCCACTCCTCTGCTTTCCCCCTCGCCAGTGACATGCAAGCATTTGCAATTGAAATACACGCACGTCGGAGGATTACAGTTTTCTCTCTGCATCTGCCACTGCTGGATGCAGTAGAGTCTGAGACTCTCACAGATCTTATGTGAAAACTGCCCTGGCCATTTCTTCTCCTGGGAGACTCCCATGCCCGTCATGTACTGTGGGGTTCAACCTTTACTTGCTCTCAGGGTCGGGTTTCTGGAAAGCCTCCTGACATCTCACAAGCTGCGCATCCTAAACATTTGTACTCCGACTCATTTTCTGTGCTGCTACTGGGTCATTCTCGGCCATCGACCTATCTCACTGCTCTCCAGCCCTCGCAGACTACTTTCATCAGGAGGTCATTGATGACCTACATTCCAGTCACCATTTCCCAATTCCAATTCACTTACAGGATGGAGGATTGCTGGAACAAAAGCCACGAACTTGGATGATTAGCGTGGCTAACTGGGAGCTGTTCAGCAAGTTTCCTGTGTTTGAACACTGTGACAGCGTCCAGGAATCGGTGTACCACATCACGTGTGTGCTCCATCTTGCCACTGAACTATCCATACCACAGTCTTTAGGTACTCTTAGGAGATGAGCTGTGCCTTGGTGGACAGAAGAACGCCATTCAGCCAACCAGGCCAGGCGTGCGGCTCTTCGGCAGTTTAAATGCCTCCTAACAGCCGACAGCCTATAACGAGTCGCGAGAGCCAAGGCTTGACGTGTCATTGGGAAGAGCAAAAAATGGTCATGGCGAGCGTTCCTGGACTTCATCAACCCTTCCACGTGTTCTGCAAAAGTATGTGAAGCCATCCAGAGGATTTCTAGTAAACGCAGTCACATACTGATAGAAACAATTTTGAAACAGGGGTGCCCCATAACGACACCCAGAGACATCGCTCAGATGCTGCCCGATCATTTTGCAACAACTACAGCCCATGCAAGCCAGGATCCGGCATTTTGTCGCTACTGTGCAGCTGTAGAGAGGAGCAGGTTCAACTTCAGATCATACTGTTCTAAGGCCTACAGCTTTCCTTTCTCCATGTGGGAACTCGAATCGGTACTGTCTGAGACACATGATATTCCACCTGATGACGACAAAATCCAGTACCACATGCATCGAAATTTGTCAGAGGCGTCAAAGAAAATCCTCCTCAAATGTTTTGATTTTATATGGCAGACAGGCATCTTCCCCAACTCGTGGAGGGATGCAGTCCTGATACCTCTCCTGAAACCAGAAAAGGATCGTACATCTCCCAGCGGCTGCAGGAGAATCGCCTTAACGAGTTGTGTAGGAAAGTCCCTGGAGCGAATGGTTAACCGCCGTCTAGTCTGGTTGTTAGAGACCAGGTAACTCCTTAGCCACTCCCAGTGTGAATTCCAGGAATTACTGTCCACTGTCGATATCCTGACTCTGCTAGAGGTGGCTATTCAGCAGTCTTTTTTACATAACCATCCTTGTATTGGTATAATCCTCAATATCAGTAAGGCGTAGAATACTACTTGGAGACACTGTATACTTTAAAACATGCGTCAATGGGGCTTCCGTAGCCACCTCCCCATCATCATGCGGTCTTTCCTGCCTCAGCGGTTTTTTAGGACCTGAGTTGGCGACTCGCTTTCAGGTCGGTTTCAGCACAAGAATGGCGTCCCTGAGGGCAGTGTCTTAACTGTTACCCTATTTGCCGTAGTCATAAAGAGTATCACGTCTGCAGTAAAGAGTACAATGCTCCTTATTTGTCGGCGTTTTTGCTGTTTTCTGTTCCTCCTCCGATGTTGCAACAGCGAGGCGTCAGTTGCAACTTACAGTGCGGATGTTAGAGGAGTTGACTGCAAAGATGGGTTTTCAGTTTTCTGGGGATAAGTGTGTGTGTGTTCATTATAATCATTCTCATCGTTTTTTTTTTATTTGCCAGCCTTGCATACGAGGGACGCCATCCTACACCTTAGAGCCTCAGTGAGGTTACCAGGCCTCATTTTTGACTCAAAATTGTCGTGGATGCCACACCTGGGAGACATGAAAGCCAGAACCCTGAATATCTCAGTGTCATAACCACAGGTTTTGGGGACCGGACAGGACACGTCTCCTCCAGTTTTATGGGGTTTTCATGTCTTTGTGGCTGGCCTTTGGATCTGTGAGGCTTTGGTGAGAGGATATGTCTGGTTATGAGTGGTCTAGGGGTAGCGTCTTTGATTCATAATCAAAAATTCTTCGGTCTCGGGTTAGATCCCTGCCACTGCCTAAATTTTGATAAATAATCAGCATTGGCGGCCGAAGACTTCCGGCATAAGAAGTTAACCACATTCTGCCAACGGCCTTGTCAAAGAGGGCGGAGGAGCGGAGAGAGGTTCAGGGCACTCTCTTGTCATATGGGTGGGAAATTGTCCCTAAAGGCGGAAGAATCAGCAATGATCAACGACATGGGGATGCAGAAGGCAATGGAAACCACTGCAATAAAGACACGTAACGTGTATCCACAGGACATGTGGCCTGTAATTGAAGAAGTATCATGATGATCTCTCCATTGGCAAAAGATTCCGGAATAGTCCCCCATTCGGATCTCCGGGTGGGGACTGCCAAGGGGGAGGTTATCATGAGAAAAAGATTGAATAATCAACGAAAGGATAACGTTCTACGAGTCGGGGCGTGGAATGTCAGAAGCTTGAACGTGGTAGGGAAACTAGAAAATCTGAAAAGGGAAATGCAAAGGCTCAATCTAGATATAGTAGGGGTCAGTGAAGTGAAGTGGAGGGAAGACAAGGATTTCTGGTCAGATGAGTATCGGGTAATATCAGCTGCAGCATAAAATGGTATAACAGCTGTAGGATTCGTTATGAATAGGTAGGTAGGGCAGAGGGTGTGTTACCGTGAACAGTTCAGTGACCGGGTTGTTCTAATCAGAATCGGCAGTAGACCAACACCGACAACGATAGTTCAGGTGTACATGCCGACGTCGCAAGCTCAAGATGAACAGATAGAGAAAGTGTATGAGGATATTGAAAGGGTAATGCAGTATGTAAAGAGGGACGAAAATCTAATAGTCATGGGTAACTGGAATGCAGTTGTAGGGGAAGGAGTAGAAGAAAAGGTTACAGGAGAATATGGGCTTCGGACAAGGAAAGAAAGAGGAGAAAGACTAACTGAGTTCTGTAACAAGTTTCTGCTAGTAATAGCGAATACCCTGTTCAAGAATCACAAGAGGAGGAGGTATACTTGGATAAGGCCGGGAGATACGGGAAGATTTCAATGAGATTACATCATGGTCAGACAGAGATTCCGAAATCAGATACTGGATTGTAAGGCGTACCCAGGAGCAGATATAGACTCAGATCACAATATAGTAGTCGTGAAGAGTAGGCAGAAGTTCAAGACATTAGTCAGGAAGAATCAATACGGAAAGAAGTGGGATACGGAAGTACTAAGGAATGACGAGATACGTTTGAAGTTCTCTAACGCTATAGATACAGCAATAAGGAATAGCGCAGTAGGCAGTAGAGTTGAAGAGGAATGGACATCTCTAAAAAGGGCCATCACAGAAGTTGGGAAGGAAAACACAGGTACAAAGAAGGTAGCTGCGAAGAAACCATGGGTAACAGAAGAAATACTTCAGTTGATTGACGAAAGGAGGAAGTACAAACACGTTCCGGGAAAATCAGGAATACAGAAATACAAGTCGCTGAGGAACGAAATAAATTGGAAGTGCAGGGAAGCTAGGACGAAATGGCTGCAGGAAAAATGTGAACACATCGAAAAATATATGATTGTCGGAAGGACAGACTCTGCATACAGGAAAGTAAAAACAACCTTTGGTGACATTAAAAGCAACGGTGGTAACATTAAAGGTGCAACGGGAATTCTACTGTTAAATGCAGAGGAGAGAGCAGATAGGTGAAAAGAATACATTGAAAGCCTCTATGAGGGTGAAGATTTGTCTGATGTGATAGAAGAAGAAACAGGAGTCGATTTAGAAGAGATAGGGGATCCAGTATTAGAATCGGAATTTAAAAGAGCTTTGGAGGACTTACGGTCAAATAAGGCAGAAGGGATAGATAACATTCCATCATAATTTTTAAAATTATTGGGGGAAGTGGCAACAAAACGACTATTCACGTTGGTGTGTAGAATATATGAGTCTGGCGATATACCATCTGACTTTCGGAAAAGCATCATCCACAAAATTCCGAAGACGGAAAGAGCTGACAAGAGCGAGAATTATCGCACAATCAGCTTAACAGCTCATGCATCGAAGCTGCTTACAAGAATAATATACAGAAGAATGGAAAAGAAAATTGAGAATGCGCTAGGTGACGATCAGTTTGGCTTTAGGAAAAGTAAAGGGACGAAAGAGGCAATTCTGACGTTACAGCTAATAATGGAAGCAAGGCTAAAGAAAAATCATGACACTTTCATAGGATTTGTCGACCTGGAAAAAGCGTTCGACAATATAAAATGGTGCAAACTGTTCGAGATTCTGAAAAAAGTAGGGGTAAGCTATAGGGAGAGACGGGTCATATACAATATGTACAACAACCAAGAGGGAATAATAAGAGTGGACGATCAAGAACAAAGTGCTCGTATTAAGAAGGGTGTAAGACAAGGCTGTAGCCTTTCGCCCCTACTCTTCAATCTGTACATCGAGGAAGCAATGATGGAAATAAAAGAAAGGTTCAGGAGTGGAATTAAAATACAAGGTGAAAGGATGTCCATGATACGATTCGCTGATGACATTGCTATCCTGAGTGAAAGTGAAGAAGAATTAAATGATCTGCTGAACGGAATGAACATTCTAATGAGTACACAGTATGGTTTGAGAGTAAATCGGAGAAAGACGAAGGTAATGAGAAGTAGTAGAAATGAGAACAGCGAGAAACTTAACATCAGGATTGTTGGTCACGAAGTCAATGCAGTTAAGGAATTTTGCTACCTAGGCAGTAAAATAACCAATGACGGACGGAGCAAGGAGGTCATCAAAAGCAGACTCGCTATGGCAAAAAAGGCATCTCTGGCCAAGAGAAGTCTACTAATATCAAATACCGGCCTTAATTTGAGGAAAAAATTTCAGAGGATGTACATCTGGAGTACAGCATTGTATGGTAGTGAAACATGGACTGTGGGAAAACCGGAACAGAAGATAATCGAAGCATTTGGGATGTGGTGCTATAGACGAATGTTGAAAATTAGGTGGACTGATAAGGTAAGGAATAAGGAGGTTCTAAGCAGAATCGGAGAGGAAAGGAATATGTGGAAAACACTGATAAGGAGAAGGGACAGGATGATAGTGAGAGGCACCCAGATGCCTTGCTCATACTGTGGCATCAAGCAGTCAGGCCTGCAAGATGAGTGGTCTGCCAAGCGAGTGGATTCATTCTTCATTTATCGAGTAACATGAACTCTCGTACTCACAATTTAAGTTACAAGTTATCCTCCTATATGATTAATACGCAACGGAAACACGCATCTGACTATCAATAATTTACAGACTTCTGACTGTACACTACGCACTGGGAATACCACATTTTCCTTTTTGTCTTTTATTTAACGGCTTTTGTCAACACGTGGCCACCGCACACATTATAAATTCGGGACATTATGACAACATACAATTCGAAGTAAAAGTCCACCAATCTTTTTCTTTTCACTATCTTATTTATTCCGATAAATTCTCTAACCTAAACACACAAATTCTACAACCTACAACAATAACACATAAGAAATTCCGCCCAGTGGCCATGGCTTTACAATGGTGAATCTCTATATTATGGTCTCGTAATTACTTTTAACGCTACAGTGCACTTTCTGGATAGGATGGTGGATCTTTTATTATACCACACACTTCGACTCTCACAATCATCATCACTAAACTTTCCTCCAGACCGAGCGGTACCGAAGGAACAAGCATAACCCACTAATCTTTTGAAACTACCTCGCTACTCTCCCATGCAAACCACACATACCCAAATTACATGACATACACCACACTACAATATGAAATACTACACAAAGAATGGTTACAACATTTTCACTTTCAGCTTTCCCACTTCAATTAATATTTATCCCAGTTTCACACGACACTGCCCCACTTTGTAATTCTACTTTCCTACTGTGAACTCTGGAGATATATGCACGTCTTCCTGTGCAATGCAAGCCAAGTGGCGTTGCTGGATAGACGGCCGACTCACCTTGATTCTCTCTCAGAGTTTAAATCTAGCGTCACACGGAATCATATCACACAATTTAACATTAAGAACATCCCACACGCGAGTCCTCAACTGATACCATGGACGAGTACTTCTCTTTATCCTTTGTCTCATACACAGATTGAGATTCACACAGTACTCACCACGTGGAAGAACTCGTCTCTAATTTCAAGTCCTGCACACGCCATTTCTTAAATATTTCAACTTATGGTACACACGCTATTTCTTAAATATTTCAACTTATTGTACACACGCTAGTAATTCAGCTTAACTTAAGCACACAGAAGTATTTCAACTTATTGCTACACGTGGTTTCATTGTGATCGTTGGTCACTTCTGAAGATTACTACAATCCCTTTAATATTACCTGCCTGACATTTAATTCTCCCCACAAAAGTTCCTGAAATAGAGAAATTATTATTTCAAACTACTCTTAAATATTCCACATGCATACCATGTCTCCACTCTTTCGTCATTACGGAGCACAACTAAAACAGGTCTTAACAGCACAAGATCCAGCGGCAGAGTGCTGAAACATGGCCGTTCCTGAGGTTCTCTCCCATCTCTGTCGAGGTGGGGGAAGCACCTTGCTATCGTATTGGTCAGCCACATTTCAGGCGCTCAAAGCTCTGGTAAATTTCATCTCTTTGGTCCCATCAAAGGTGGCCAAAGGATCGACTCAAAGATGATCATATATTCACATTCACTATCTGCGGTTCGCAGACGACCATACATTCATTCATTTCACAGATCTCACCAAACTGGATGTAGGGATTTACTTTGTGGGAGTGCACATGTGATCAATTAAATAAATAAATTGTCATTCTTTCCCACACTGGTATCCGGCTTCGCTGTATTAATTGAAATTGAGTTATTTTACAAAAAAAATGTGTTGTTCTGACTAAAATAATGAAGTATGTTGTACCTATTTTCAATGTCGGGCGGTACTGTACCCTTTCACCACCGGCTACCCGTGCAGAAAAAAATGGCATGGTACTATCCTTGCAATGCGAGGGTAGTTCCTAACATTTTTTTTAAGAAAGCTGTATTAGAACAAACTTAGCAAGTCATCAAAATAACCAGGAGGAGACTTTAGCCCCTGGTGACCTCAAATTGACGACCAAATGTTGTTAGTTTACCAAATTATTGACATAATTGTTCCATTATTGTACTCTCCACAATCCAGAGTAACGTACGCATACAAGTTTGCAACAATCCACATGACAAATAAAACATTACATCACACAAATAAAAGATAATGTTTAGATAAAAATTTGCTTAGTTACTGGGCTCTTCGTTATTTTTATGAGTAATCCAAACTTCACTAATTGTATGACAAATAAAAAGAGTACTAATTGTACTCATGAAATTGTAAGTAGCTCAATGTCCAAACACAGAACAAGTAATCTGACATTCATAAATTGCGTTGTAAAAATCTTTACACGGCAATGTCTAAATACAAAACAAAATCAACAAAAGAAAAAAAATTCATACACTAGTTACACGTAGAAGTCAGGCTCCATATCAATACACGCAATAAATAGTTAGTAATAAATGATTGAATCCACCAGTAGCTCTTGTATCTTACTCTACTGCTCATTTCTCTATTGTTACATATTTAGACGACAAGAACTTGCATTTCGACTAGCCTTCGTTACACTTTAATGTGAAATATCACCACTGTGCTAATGAAAATAGTGGCTTCAGTCAACACACCAACAAGATCATTACTGTCCACGACATCAAAATGCATCAGTTAATTCCGATATTTGTTGTGCACTGCAAACTCTTATCCCCTGTGACAGTCTTACTGATCAATGGTACAAGGGCTGCTACGTTAGTATTATGCCACTGGCTAATAATTAAAGCATCATTGTACCAAATATTCTAATAAACATGCTACGTGAACTTGATAACTGAGAACAAACAAAAAACAAACACTAACTATTCTAAACATAAATGTTAAAGAAATACAATTACCCTTGCTGTCCCTTCAGGAATGAAACATATATTAAAAAAAATATTTACACAATTACAAATACATTATTCCCTATCTTGCGAGTCACACGGTAACATTTCATTCTGTGATTTTCTTGGGGTCAAAAAGCTGCTGATAGTTTTCCTAGAAACACTGTCTTGGTGTCAAAGCTCTCCCATGGTTTCCCAGACGAAAGTCTTTAAGTTACTCAAATCGGGATTTTGAACACGCACTGAACAGTAAACTGTATCTCACATTAAACACGAATGCCATAGTCAATCTCAGCGTACCATCCACACGAATCTGGTCGTCCAGAAATGGCCCTACAACTACTATTACCCACGGTTCTGTCCTTTCAGTTCATGGTGTAATTAAAAGTCGTAAGTTCCAACAAACAGCACTTATTCCCGCACTAATTAAAGAAATGTCTCCCACTACAGACGCAAATGTCAATGTCCCCGCTCTAGTTTCTTGCGTTCATACAATAATTAGTCACCAAACGACAACTATCCTCTTCAAGAATACCAAGCGTCCCACATGCAATTCACAAAGCACACTTAACAAGTCACTGCCAAAAGTTTATGGATCCCACCGTCCAGTGGTCAAGACAAAACAAAACAATCGTCCTGTCTGCTAAAGACAAAATCTTTCCACCACTCGCAACGTGGAAACACCAGTCCTTCACTTTCCACCTTATGGAGACGTAACGAGCAGTCGTCTTGTTTCACGGCTCCACAGTCCAGTACTAGTTGATAGTTGCTGGTAAGAAATGCCCGCCGCGCTCTGCCGCGCATCGTCCATTCTGCCGTGGCGCCGCTGCGCGCCCCATTGAGCAGAAGAAACCACCCGCTGTTGCCTCCGCGGGATACTTTCCCGAGTCGTAAGGGTGGCGGAACTTATGAATGGCCAGTGGTACGTGCGTGTCGCCCCTGGGCGTTGACCTGCTGTAGCGGGTGCATGGAGTGTACCCTGTCCGGCAGTGGAGTGGGGAGTGCCACGGCTCTGTCGCCCGTCGCCATGGCTACGTCAGCTCGGCCCGCTAGCGGTATGGGCATTACGACACCCAATCAGTCAGACCCTTCCGTGCATCTCGCAACATTACAGACAAAAGGATATATTTAAATACTCATTGAGTACATGTACGATCTATTAGATGCATTGGTAATAAAAGAATCTTTGTTCTAAAAAACATAAAACTATACACCCTAGTTTTCTACACATACATCAACATTTATCCCTTTTCTATATACAGCCCACACTTGCGTTATTGATTGTACCTGTCGTCCCTCATACAAAACATGAAAGTGTAAAAAAAAAACAAAAGGAATAATAAACAATCTATACAACTCATAATTACAATATAAAATAGTAGACTACTCTAACATCCTATCAAAGTGAAAATATTAGAAACTGTTGATTCTAAAGCTACAATATACAGTGAACCTTTGTGCTTGTGACAGACTGAAATTAATACCCCTTGAAAGTGTTCTAACAAAAAAATAAGAAATAATCTACACAGCTCACAACTACCTAACACATGTTATTAACTAGTAAACTACTTTAACATCCTAACACAATAAACATTTTAGAAACTGGTGACTCTAAATCTACAACATACAATCCACCTTTGTGCTTGTGACAGACTGAAATTAGTATCTCTTTACATATTTTACATTTTATTATATATAACAACATTTCTAGGATACGTGTGTACCATCCACATGTCAGATCCTGACCTGCCATCGAGGTTCATCCAAATCAAACAATAACACAATAGTGTTTTAGTTATGGATCGGTAGCATCCCTTTAACGGAGTGCGCGCATTGATCACACTAAATTCTACGACTCTCACTCACCAGACATCACATTTTCCTTCTCATTCAATCCACTAATACACTAACAGAATAGGTCTAGAAGTCAGCTCCCTAATACTCATAACACCATCACCCTCACGACAACATACCATACCTTTGCTCCCTTATACTCATAACACCATCACCCTCACGACAACATACCATACCTTTGCTCCCTTATACTCATAACACCATCACCCTCACGACAACATACCATACCTTTGCTCCCTTATACTCATAACACCACCACCCTCATGACAACATACCATACCTTTGCTCCCTTATACTCATAACACCATCACCCTCACGACAACATACCATACCTTTGCTCCCTTATACTCATAACACCATCACCCTCACGACAACATACCATACCTTTGCTCCCTTATACTCATAACACCACCACCCTCACGACAACATACCATACCTTTGCTCCCTTATACTCATAACACCATCACCCTCACGACAACATACCATACCTTTGCTCCCTTATACTCATAACACAACCACACTCATGACAACATACCATACCTTTGCTCCCTTATACTCATAACACCACCACACTCACGACAACATACCATACCTTTGCTCCCTTATACTCATAACACCACCACACTCACGACAACATACCATACCTTTGCTACCTTATACTCAACCACATAAAACATGAAGCTGTTTCAGAGATAGCATTCCAGTCTCCGAATTCGTCCTTTCACTCTGACACCTCTCTCCATCGGCTTACCTCTGCATTCGCTTTACCGACTATTGCTCCTGCTGAATATCACTTTAGAATTGCGACATTTCATCTAAGAACAAAAAATACACAAAATATTCCTCCTGCAAAATAACTGTACACATTGTTGGTACCGTTTTGATTAGTTATACTGGTACCAGGCTTCAACAACAACAAAAAATATTATTTTTGCCAAATCGCAAATGTTATGCTAAGAATTAAATCTACACTTATATTACATCTTACGTCAGTATTCCACAACGTTCACCATCTGGATCTCATACTCCCTTTATGTCCTTTCACATTGTGCAGTTGTCCTCATCTCTTCATTCGTATTTCGGCTCTCCGCCCGCCCATTACTCCATCATTTCCTGGTCTTCCTTCGCCATTAGCATCAATCTCTATTGCAGCATACACAGGTCTCTCTGTAACATACATCTAAGACATCTCCACATTATTAATTCTACTCACCTTTATTTACCACTGTTTCATCACGTCGAATCTTTCTTTATTAATCACACTGCTTCACGTCGCTTCTCTCCTTAAATATCACCTTTATCCACTACTATTTATCATGTCGCTTCTCTATCTACCATCTTTATCCACTCATTAATCATCACATCGTTTCTTCTTGATCCTTATTCATATGACAAAAAATACGTACATACACGACTCTGTCGACTCCTGTTCATGACTCATTCGACCAGTCTATTCCGTCATACTTCCTGATATCCCGCCTGAAAATTCTTATGTTCGATTTGCACCTGCACAACGTTACACACCACAAATAAATACACTGACTATCTACCATAACTTGGCTACTTTCGATCTATCCTTAACTTTTCCATAATTTGATGTTAGAAATGTGATGAAGCCCACGAGATTGTTTTCCCTTGATCGTCTCAATCAGTACAGCATTTTCATGGACAATCCGCCTCACTCTGAATGGTCCACTATACACAGTAAAGAATTTGCTAGTTAGGAATCTAAACTTACATGAGAATTAAATGTGTGCAGAGAATATACAAGCTGGGAGAGATGGGACAGCCCAAGTGTTAGAAACTTAGGTGCTAGTGGCCTCTTTCCCTAACACCAGATTCCGAACAACCATACACAGCACTTCATTATAACTGTCACCACGACAATGACATACTATAGATCAGATGGCATCTAAATTAAAAACTTCGATCACAATGTTTACTTCTTTACATTACGTATTAAGTACCTGCAATAGTCAAATAGCACTAATTATACTGGACTCCTTGGCATTATTACATAACATTTTAACAACTGGTTTCTTTGAAGAAACAGTTCTTTTACTTTACAGTTCGAAATAAAAAATTTTCAAATTTTGCTCTGAGAGACCAGCCTAACAGACTCCATCACTGGTGTTTTATTCTTTGATCAGAAGTACGGTATTTGCATTCCTACATATTAGTAGAGTTTGTCTGCTACATAAACAACTTTCAGTGTCAGCTGCGTGTGTTTTAAGGCAAGATGCTAAGGGCTGATATGTTGGATTAGTTTCTCCTATCCTTCAATCCATTTTGACAAGAATGAAATGCCAGGATTCCATGCTCTCCTGTCATTCTGATAGTTTCTGCCGTTCCTATCCTCGACACTGTCTGACCTATGAGTTTTGTCGCCGTTCACAATGTTGCTCTCATCACCCAGTTCCTGTAAGAAGTGCTGAAATGACGCAGAATCGTCTATGCCTCTGCCTGCTATCACTATATCTCTGCGCAATCTCACTGGCAACTTCGTTATACAGATCCTAATGAGCTCCCCAGTTTCGTATGGCACATCCTAATACCTATTTCGTCTCAGCATTTCCTGATAACACGACACTGGATCTCTTATACCACCTTCGTTACAATTTGGCATCATCAATATGCTTTGCGTAACCTGGTCCTGCTTACTTTGCGACCAGAATTCATTTAAATAGCTACTACAGTCTTTAATAACTTCCTGCATTTTCGCTCTAGCCTCGTCCCTCAAATGGTTACACACAAACTTCATTTTGAGGGGCAGTCCCCACGATGAAGGTAATGAATCTTGAAATTGAGACAGCCTTGCACTATACCCAGTTGGGTTTGCCACCTGCTTTATCCGACACAACCGTTCTTCTGACTCCCTGAATTCGTCTTCCTCTTTCTGCCTATTTTCGCTTTTTTGAGTTTATCTCACTCTCCCCCTGCAATCTACCTGGTGGCATGTCACCTTCGGTACTGCATGCTAATTGCAACTGTGCTAGTTCTTCACTATGTTTCCTACTTATTTCTAATTGCGCCTCTTTAAACTGTAATGGTGATTGTATCTCCTCCTGGTCGGCATAAACCTCTCGCTGCGTACTATCAGAGCCTGTTTCGCCTCTTATACCGATCTTTTCTACATCTGCGCTAATCGTATTCATTCTGACCACTACCTCCGCAACTTCATCCCTGTGTTTATTTAGCGCCACTTCCTGCCGGGTGACTTGAGCTTCCACGCTGTCTAATGCCCCTTGTTAATCTGCAAGTAAGTCCTCCACTATCTCTTTGATTCGCTCATCCGGCAACACGTCCCTACGTTCTGTAATACCGCTCTCTATTGCACTTACTCGTACCTCCAAATTATTGGCTTTTTCTTTCACGGCATCACATTCTTGCTTCACTGCATCCAGATTCTTCTCCCCTCATCTAACCGATTATTAACTGCGGACAGACACTCATCGATAACTGTGTGTAGCTTCCTCATTGCCTCTTTATTTCCCTTATCCATTGCCTCCAATCTTTCCTTATTTGCTTCCAATCTTTCCTTAGTCTCCCTATCTCTCTCCTTATTATCTCTGTTCATCGCTTCCAATCTTTCCTTAGTCTCCCTATCCATCGCTTCCAATCTTTCCTTATTATCTCTATCCATCGCTTCCAATCTTTCCTTATTATCTCTATCCATCGCTTCCAATCTTTCCTTAGTTGCTTCAGATCTTTCCTTATTCTCCCTATCTTTCTCCTTATTCTCCCTATCTCTCACCTTATTATCTCTATTCATCGCTTCTAATCTTTCCTTATTATCTCTATCCATCCTCTGTAAAAACTGCAGTAGCACACAGTCATTTGCTGCTATCGGTGCGCTCACATTGTTCGCCTGAGAAACCGTCGCTTCGCTAAGGGTAGCTGCACTTTCACTGCATACCTGACCTAGTCTCAACTCGCCCGCGTCGTCGGGAAAAGCCCCCGATTGTGAACAAAGCCCGCCGCATAAAGGATCACATAGCCGCGGTCCGCTGAACAATTCAGCCCCTTCTGAGTGCTTGCCGTCCCCGCTCATTAACCCATGGTCAACAGCTACTTCCTGCTGCACTGCTAAGTCCATCCCAGAATCGCTATTCTCCATAATGGCTACACTTTTCGACTGCGACCTAGTTACTACGGACATTACGCAAAAAAAAAAAAAAAAAAATTATACCACGATCTTCCAGCCTTGGCCGATATAGCAAATAATTACATAAAAAAAATTAAAAGATCCTCACCAATCCAGAAAGAAAATGCAAACAGAAAAAATTTTACTTCTTAGCGCTATCACCATACATTCCATCAAAAAATAAAAAATCTTAACAGCAACCGTAACAGCAAAATATCCTGGCAGAAAATATCCTGACAACAAAATTATCCTAACAAAAAAAATCCTGGCAGGGTCTAAATTATGAGAGGCACGCACACGCCTTGCTCATACTGTGGCATCAAGCAGTCAGGCCTGCAAGATGAGTGGTCTGCCAAGCGAGTGGATTCATTCTTCATTTATCGAGTAACATCAACTCTCGTACTCACAATTTAAGTTACAAGTTATCCTCCTATATGATTAATACACAACGGAAACACGCATCTGACTATCAATAATTTACAGACTTCTGACTGTACACTACGCACTGGCAATACCACATTTTCCTTTTTGTCTTTTATTTAACGGCTTTTGTCAACACGTGGCCACCGCACACATTATAAATTCGGGACATTATGACAACATACAATTCGAAGTAAAAGTCCACCAATCTTTTTCTTTTCACTATCTTATTTATTCCGATAAATTCTCTAACCTAAACACCCAAATTCTACAACCTACAACAATAACACATAAGAAATTCCCCCCAGTGGCCATGGCTTTACAATGGTGAATCTCTATATTATGGTCTCGTAATTACTTTTAACGCTACAGTGCACTTTCTAGATAGGATGGTGGACCTTTTATATACCTCACACTTCGACTCTCACAATCATCATCACTAAACTTTCCTCCAGACCGAGCGGTACCAAAGGAACAAGCATAACCCACTAATCTTTTGAAACTACCTCGCTACTCTCCCATGCAAACCACACATACCCAAATTACATGACATACACCACACTACAATATGAAATACTACACAAAGAATGGTTACAACATTTTCACTTTCAGCTTTCCCACTTCAATTAATATTTATCCCAGTTTCAGACGACACTGCCCCACTTTGTAATTCTACTTTCCTACTGTGAACTCTGGAGATATATGCACGTCTTCCTGTGCAATGCAAGCCAAGTGGCGTTGCTGGATAGACGGCCGACTCACCTTGATTCTCTCTCAGAGTTTAAATCTAGTGTCACACGGAATCATATCACACAATTTAACATTAAGAACATCACACACGCGAGTCCTCAACTGATACCATGAACGAGTACTTCTCTTTATCCTTTGTCTCATACACAGATTGAGATTCACACAGTACTCACCACGTGGAAGTACTCGTCTCTAATTTCAAGTCCTGCACACGCCATTTCTTAAATATTTCAACTTATGGTACACACGCTATTTCTTAAATATTTCAACTTATTGTACACACGCTAGTAATTCAGCTTAACTTAAGCACACGGAAGTATTTCAACTTATTGCTACATGTGGTTTCATTGTGACCGTTGGTCACTTCTGAAGATTACTACAATCCCTTTAATATTACCTGCCTGACATTTAATTCTCCCCACAAAAGTTCCTGAAATAGAGAAATTATTATTTCAAACTACTCTTAAATATTCCACATGCATACCATGTCTCCACTCTTTCGTCATTACGGAGCACAACTAAAACAGGTCTTAACAGCACAAGATCCAGCGGCAGAGTGCTGAAACATGGCCGTTCCTGAGGTTCTCTCCCATCTCTGTCGAGGTGGGGGAAGCACCTTGCTATCGTATTGATCAGCCACATTTCAGGCGCTCAAAGCTCTGGTAAATTTCATCTCTTTGGTCCCACCAAAGGTGGCCAAAGGGTCGACTCAAAGATGATCATATATTCACATTCACTATCTGCGGTTAGCGGACGACCATACATTCATTCATTTCACAGATCTCACCAAACTGGATGTAGGGATTTACTTTGTGGGAGTGCACATGTGATCAATTAAATAAATAAATTGTCATTCTTTCCCACACTGGTATCCGGCTTCGCTGTATTAATTGAAATTGAGTTATTTTACAAAAAAATGTGTTGTTCTGACGAAAATAATGAAGTATGTTGTACCTATTTTCAATGTCGGGCGGTACTGTACCCTTTCAATAGGACATCTGCTAAGACATGAGGGAATGACTTCCATGGTACTAGAGGGAGTTGTAGAGGGCAAAAACTGTAGAGGAAGACAGAGATTGGAATACATCGTGCAAATAATTGAGGACGTAGGTTGCAAGTGCTCCTCTGAGATGAAGAGGTTAGCACAGGAAACGAATTCGTGGCGGGCCGCATCAAACCAGGCAGTAGACTGATGACCAAATAAAATGAGTGCTTACGGGACCAATCTCACACCCAGTGTCTGTGCTGAGGCTGGGAAACAGCCGCTTACCATCTGGCGGCAGCTCCTCATGGTGCGTGAGGCGTGTAAGATCCTCTCCAATCGGACTTCACCTGCACGCCATACTGTTGCTCATTCTCTACTTAAAGCCTTTTCTCCAACCGTCCACGAGCCAGAATTCTGTTTGAGATCCGCATGCAGTATGTGCTGGAGTCACTCGATGTGCAGCAAGCACAACCCCAAACCCAGTGTTTTACCCGTCAGCCGCCCTAGTTACTGGAAAGGCCCAGAGTGATTTTAAATTTGGTGCGGTACAGCAGAGATTGCACTCTTGCTTCCATTTTTAATACCGTTATTTTCTGGTATTTTAACTGAGCCTCACAACTATGTAGTTGTTTTTACAGATGGGTCGAAACAGGGCATTCAGTTGGTCACTCTGTTGTGTTTCCAAATCGTGTCCTCAAGGTCGGACTGCCTCAAGCCTTTACTGTCTTTAATGCACAATTATATTGAATCTTGTGGGTAGTGGAGCAGATGAGGCGTTCTTCCAGTGCTAAATTTCTTGTCTGTTCCGATTCTGTGAGTGCGCTTCACTCGCTGCAACTTTTGTACCCAGCAGGTAAAGTAGTCCAGACTATCCATTTTGCCTTCCTCCAACGACTGGGGATGTAGGTGTCTTTCTGTTGGGTATCACGGGACATGGGAATTGCGGGGAACAAAAGGGCAAATCTAGCAGCCAAGGAGGCGTGTCTTGACACTGAGGTGTTTCAATGTGCCATTCCGCTGCATGCTCTCATCTCGTTGTTGAGCTTCAGAGCCCTGCGTCGGTGGGACGATGAGTGGCTGGAAGTGACCGACAATAAGCTCGTCCGGTAAAGCCCACAACTCGGCCATGGCGTACCTCCTTCCAGCCACGTCGACGGGATGAAGTCCTCGTCACTCGTCTTGACATATGCCACAGCACTATGACGCATGGCTTCTTGCTCCGGCGAGAAGACCCTCTAACGTGTGACGCTTATGGCCACATTTTTTTGGACTGCATTTAATTTTCCAACCAGCGGGTAGCGACTGAGTTGGTGACGGACCAGCAATCTATTTTAGGTAAGGATCAAACGAATGTGGTTAGAGCTTTAACGTTTTGTGAATTGTCCAACGTTTTTATCAAGATTTTATGGAGATGGTTTCAATATGTTCACAGGGTGACTGGCTCGCCCATTGTCGTCTTACTTGTGTTTTAGTCTCCTGTAAAGCATCTTTTAATCTTTCCCATTGCCTTAGCGTATATTATCACATTTTGATAATTTCTTTCCTCGTTCGTTTCTTTTAATGTGTGTAACGGCGCTGATAAGCTCGCCATTGAGCGCCCGTAAGCACAAAACACTTACTATCTCTCTCTCTCTCTCTCTCTCTCTCTCTCTCTCTCTCTCACACACACACACACACACACACACACACACTCGGACCACTATTTACCGTACGGGTACCCAACTCTATAGGAATGATGTTGAGAGTGTGCGCACTGCGGGATTTGCTTAGTTAGTAGTGTTAGTGTCGTGACTTGCCCCTAGACGCAGGTACTGGTACGGTGACGTAGGGTGGAAACACAAGCATCAGTGTGGATTGCAGTTGCGGACAGTCAGCATGGGTCTGAACAAGGTGAGCGAGGCGTTACTCGTAAAGCTGCTTTTATCAAAACAACTGCAACAGTGCTGCTGCTCTTCCGAAGTACCGACGTATCAAAGTAACACTCCGCGGTCCTCTCTCCGTATCGGTGTTGAGGAACATGATTCGAGAGCTCTAATTAACTGGCGATTTGGGAAAGGCTCCTGGGACAGGCCGGCGTCCAGTTTCGCCACAAATTGTTGAAGAAGTTACTGTTTCCATGACTTACAGTGCTGGACACGAAGTGCGATCTTCAAGCATTCCACTAGCTGTGTCACAGCACCTGAACATTCCATGTTCCACCATCCGAAACGTGCTGTGAACAACTGTGAACTGGTATCCCTGCAAACTCTCAGAACGCAGATGGTCGTCACATTGAGCAACGTTTGTAATCTGGACGCAAATATGATACGCAGTTAAGAAACGTTATTCTCTGATGCGTAAATTAAAATCTGTTTCCTTAATTGGTTTATTCGTTATTTGTCTTCCGCTTATCCCACCACAGATATCGAGTCTAAGACATTTTCCAGTTGATTTTATCTTGACCTCACTAGGCAAGAAACAACAGCAAAGTCTGTACATAATCTAAGATTTTCTCCGAAGTCCTTTCCGTAGATTAGGAAAAGCAGCGGGTCTGCAACAATTTCTTCGGGAACGCTAGATATCATTTCTGTTGTATGCGAAGACTTTCCGTCGATTACTACCAACTGTGACCTTGCTGACAGGAAATCACGAATCCAATCGCATAACAGAAACGACATTCTGTAGGCACGCATTGTGAGTAGAAATCTGTTGAGAGGCACGTTGTCAAAAGCCTTTTGGAAATCGCCCTTCGATGTGCGAATAAAGAGCTAGTGTCGTTGCACAAGAACGATATTTTGTGTTTTCGTGGTGCCTACGTGCGAATAGACCGTTTTATTCGCTGTAATTAATAACATTCGAACGCAATATATGTTCCAAATTTCTACTGCAAGTCAACATCGGTGATACGGGTCTGCACTTCTTCGGATTATTCCTACCCCCCTCTTGAGCATTGGTGTGACCTACGCAGCGTTCCACCTTTTACGTACGGTCCTTTCGTCAAGTGAGCGATTGTATATATCTGAGAAGTACGGAGCTATCGTATCAGCCCCTATGAAAGGGTCTTAATTGGTATTCATTTTGGATCAAAAAATTTGCCTTTAAAATTGACTAGTTCAGAGACCCGATATAGCACGGGTATTCATTTTCACAATTTTCTGTTAGAACCGAAAAGAAAAAAAAATTATCTTAGTATACAGTATAATATAAATAAAAACATTTCCATGTATTCCTGAAACTACGTTTGAAATGATACAGTAGACTTGGTCCCGGACAAGACTCTTATTGTTTCCGCTTACAGCCGTTTGCGCTTCGTATTTGAAAACTGTGAAAAGCGTTCCCAGGTGTAAGGGATTTATCTACGCTGATTCGACTCTAGGAGTGTCTAAGTAGTAAAGAATAAATGCCTTAAAACTTCATGCATGGCGCTACATTTTTTCAGACATCTCAGTGTTTATGACATCATAGCCCTTGAACTATGTGCCGCACAAAGACATATTTGTGTAGGTACATTCAGCACCATATGAGGATATTAACTGCGAAATACGTCACGAATAGCGTTAGTAGCAGAGAAATAATAAATTGAAATGCCATGCATGACGCGGCGGGTTTCCACGCATCTCACTGTTTATGACTTCATCTCTCCTGATATATGACTCATTCAGTGGCATATATGAATATAGTTTGCAGAATATGTTGCGAATAGAATTACCAGCAAAGAAATAAAAAAATTAAACGTCATGCACTATCATTGGTTATGATGTCATACCACCTGAATTCTTGTAGGCAGGTGGTTCTTACCGCACAGCGATTGTTGCCTGACAATAAGGGATATATGTACCAAATTTGGTAAAATTCGGTCGAGTGGTTTAGAAGGAGAAATGTAACTCACACACGCTTTTACAGTACGTATCGATTTAATATGGCTGAGAGAAGAAGAATCACAATCTTGTTTAATTAATGGGGCTCCAAGTAGCCACAAGTTTCTGCAGTTAGTAACAGATATTCTGCCGCCGTCATTACAAGACGTCCCACTGCCCAAATCGTTCAAATAGCTCTGAGCAATATGGGACTTAACTGCTGAGGTCATCAGTCCCCTAGAAGTTAGAAATACTTAAACCTAACTGACCTAAGAACATCACACACGTCCATGCCCGAGTCAGGATTCGAACCTGCGACCGTAGCGGTCACGCGGTTCCAAACTGTAGCGCCTAGAACGCTCGGCCACTCCGGCCGGCTCCCGCTGCCCATAAGGCAGTCCATGTGACGCGTGCTGCCTGCATAACAAATGTCCCTCTCATTCTCCTCAGACATTTAAAGACATTTGAAGGTTGTTTGTTCGGTATATACATACTGCTGAAAGTAATGCTTCAAAATTTTTAGTTTTTTTTTCTTTAAATACAACGACCGTTGTTAACGTTCAACAACTTTATTATTCGTGCCTACATATTCATTACTCAAGGTAGTCAGTCTGGTGACGAATACTTTCCCAAGGTGAGGCCAGTTTTTTATCACCGTCATTGCAGCATGTTTGACTTTGTTAATGGAATCACCTCACCTCTGCTTGCAGCGCTTCATCACTAACAAAGTGAACTCCTTGCAGGTGTTCTTTAAATTTCGAAAAAAGATGAAAATCAAATGCTGCCAAGTCAGGACTTGATGGACGATGGCCTGTGACAGTGTATCGAAGGGGACGTACAGTCAAAAACGCCTCAGCACTCGTGTGTGGTCCGGCGTTGTCATGTTGAAGGAGAGGGTGCGACATGTGTTCACTGACAGTTCGAATTCGAAACTTGATTACAGCACGCTCTTTCTCACGTAGTGACATAGTTATCTTACACACCGCCATGTTACACTCTACAATTAGGAGCCCATTAGCGGATGGGGGCAGCAAATATGTAGACATGAAGAATAAACATGTAGAATGTTAATAACCGTTGTTTCATTTACAAAACTGAAAGGCATTATAATCTCAATCTCTCGCGCTGCTTCATTCACAGCACAAGATTTACGACTGCGCTTTCCGTGGACTAGAAGAATGGCAGAAATATATCCCAAGCAAAGAGCTAGAATGCAATGAGGTATCTTGGGCTAGAAAAAAAAAGGAAAAAGAAAAAAGACGTCGAGGGGTTGGCGTAGGTAAGACACATACATGACCAACAGCAGCCCAAAAACAAACGTACATGACACACGTTCTATCTCGGAAATCATTCACAGTACGATATATGTTCATATGAAGTCTTCGCTTCATATGAGCATTTCTGTCACATCCTTGAGTAATGACCATTCCTCTTGGGACATCCTCTACAAACGCCTAGTGAAGCACACAGAAAATATGGAGATGCCGAGTATACGTGTGTGAAAGCGTTATCAGCACCTCCTGCGATTGGAAGGGGTCTCGCTGGGGATCGTCGCTTGGTCGACTGGTCGAATAGTGCGGTATTCAGATTTTGAAACATTCGGATGTGACAACGATCCGATATGGGAATGCTGAGTAACGTAAGGGTAGCTGCACTCATCGTCAAGGACCCTGTATAGCACGTCTGACAGCTACGTTGGAGGGTCGCTGTATTTGCACCAAAGATATCTTAACCCCCTCCTATCTGCGTTTGCCACCCGAGAACAAACAGCTGACTGCCTGCCATCGCGCACCACTTATCCGGCCGGCCGTGGTGGCCAAGCGGTTAAAGGCGCTACAGTCTGGAACCGCGCGGCCGCTACGGTCGCAGGTTCGAATCCTGCCTCGGGCATGGATGTGTGTGATGTCCTTAGGTTAGTTAGGTTTAAGTAGTTCTAAGTTCTATGGGACTGATGACCTTAGAAGTTAAGTCCCATAGTGCTCAGAGCCATTTGAACCACTCATCGGAGAGGAGCAGCAGCTGGACCACGAAACTAACGTCTGATGGCTGAATTGCTGCTTAATGCCACGACACACACGACTCGATCTGGAGTGGTGCCACGATCTGGAAGCGTCGACTGCTAACATTGTTTTCCGCGATGAAATGCGTTTCGGTGATACCGCGGACAATCACTGTCAGGATGCGCAGCCGTGATATGGGGAGCGGTTGCATTCATTCGGTGACTCGGGGAAACCCAGTGGTGTTACCTAGGTATCATAATGTGCAGAGCTGTCGGGAACGATCGAGGTCGCGGCCGGCAGTGACTGACGGACCTCTGAATGCACAGCGGCACGTCGCAGACATGTTGCAAGGTTATGTCAGCTCTAATGCGACTGTATCTGGAGGACAATGTTGGTCCACAGAAGGCACTTGTCTCTGTGAACCATCTGCGCGATGTTGAGGTACTCTATTGGCGAGCGAGATCCAGAGATGTGTCACCGAGACAACGTGTGTCGGACAATCTTGGGCGTCAACTCCATCCCAGTGCCAGTATCCAGCGTATCAAGGTGCCTTTGCGAAAGTTTCGACCAGTCTGCGTGACGACAAGATTGGACGGCTTTACGACGCCCTTCCCAACCGAACAGGTGCATGCATCCAGGCCGCAGGCGGTGCAACGCTATACCGATAACTGAAATCAGACAGCCGAATTACCTTTAAATTTGACTCGATTTTGCAATCGATTTCCAGTTTTCTTTCAGGCCGAGAATATTGTGCTGTGATGGGCGCAGCACTGCTCAGTTTGTGGCCGCATGGCATTTGAATTTCCCAGCACGCGAAGCGAGCGTCACGTTCCAGCCATAGAGAGCCACGTAGAGAGCACTTTTGTTCTCGGTTTTATTTTATTTTTTTTTTTTTCTCGCCCGGAAGTTAACTTAACGCTTTTTCATCGGATAACAGCGTATAACACGAAACAAAATCATTTTGTAAATAACTGTACATCCTACAACACTTCCACATTTCAGCCCTCAATACGGAAATCTGTAAGAAAATGTTGATTAATTTCTTACGTGATACTCTTGCAGTATTCACATTACAGTTCTTCTCATAATAATAGTTAATTTGTGGTAGTTCTTTGTTTGTAGTCATATACAACCAAAAATTCTCTTCACTCCTGTCCCATTCACGCCATTTTTCTTTCTTTTCTGGTAAGGTTCTTCATCTGGATGTAGGAGGCTCGTTAATGTTATAGTGTTGGGTGATGTCCTTTGCATACTTGGCTAATTTATTCCCGATACGTTGTTTCCATTATCACAAACTTATTCATGTGTTTCTGTGTCAGTCAGACTGCAAGTGGCACGCAGAGGAGAATCTGCCAGATCAGTAGAGTCCGTTGTTGTGTTAGGATTTTTCTGCCCACAACTTAGCACCAGTTTACTCCTACAATAGTAGGTAATAGCAAATCGCGGATATTTTTCCCGATTTGTTTTACAGTTAAAGTATGTGATCTTTTTTTCTGTTAACATTCCTACTTCTACTTTGCATCATGTTTCCGTTAACTGTTTCACTGGGTTCTCATTGTCAGACAGCCGTATGAAGGCATGTTTAAGATGACGTAATTCATTCGGACGGAGTCTCCTTGACCGAGCACTTCGCCACGATATCGACCAAACGGCCTGCCCCGCAGTTTGAAGCTGTGCGAGAGGGCAGGACCTGCTTTATCTGCAGGCAAAGTTGGGACTGTTGCTGTATGTGGTGGGGCTTTGACACCTCAACTGCGTCACCTCTAGTTGTGAAATACCTGCTAACTACCTGCGAGGAGTTTTTGCAAGCAGTTTTCTTATCAGGATGAGTTGTTGCAGGCTGCCTGTAAGTTTTTTTTAAAAGCGTACAAATACTTCACATATTTTGTACTATGTAGAAATATATGAAAAAACCCGTTATGTATTTTGATTCTGAGTTTTTAAAAGTCACAGTGAAACCTGATTTTATTGCCCTTTTAACTGAGGCGTGGTGCCTGATAGTTAGTGTGGAAAATAGTTTCTTTGTAAATACAAATATAATAAAGGATAACTCACGTAATTCATCGAGTCTTTCCACTCACTTGTCATCACTTTGCTCAATGGCCGCAGAGCATGGTCATTTCGCATTACATGGGTTATTATTGTTTAGTAGTCAAGCTGTATGTACAGAATTTTGGGAACATATACCGGTCGAAATTTCTTTATTTCAGGATAGGTGACAGAGGGATCTAAGAGTGAGTAATCCGAGATAGGACGAGGTGGAATACGAACTTAGAGATAGGACTACGAATGTCTTGGAAGTGTAGACGACAAAGCGTATGTGCTGAAGGAAGTATTGCACCACAATGATATCATACAATCGGCACAGCCACAGGAAGTGATTCACCATTAACTGAAAGAGCGTCTGTTGTTTCATTTCTTGAAGTAGCCGAGATCTCCCCACTAACAGAATGCGTTTGTAGTTCCGAATAACGCACAGTCTGTATAGGTCACGTCTTTTCCGTTGCATCAAAGGGTGCAACCAAGTGAGAAAATAAGTAGGCTAGTAACTGGTAAGCTCTTCCTCCATCATTGAACGCACTGAGAAAACGTTTGGTCAAAACGTAGGAGAGAGCATAGAGAGAATACTGTCGTTACACTGGTCGGACGGAATGGGTGCGCAACGGATTGACATTGCAGTGATACACTCCTGGAAATTGAAATAAGAACACCGTGAATTCATTGTCCCAGGAAGGGGAAACTTTATTGACACATTCCTGGGGTCAGATACATCACACGATCACACTGACAGAACCACAGGCACATAGACACAGGCAACAGAGCATGCACAATGTCGGCACTAGTACAGTGTATATCCACCTTTCGCAGGAATGCAGGCTGCTATCTCCAATGGAGACGATCGTAGAGATGCTGGATGTAGTCCTGTGGAACAGCTTGCCATGCCATTTCCACCTGGCGCCTCAGTTGAACCAGCGTTCGTGCTGGACGTGCAGACCGCGTGAGACGACGCTTCATCCAGTCCCAAACATTCTCAATGGGGGACAGATCCGAAGATCTTGCTGGCCAGGGTAGTTGACTTACACCTTCTAGAGCACGTTGGGTGGCACGGGATACATGCGGACGTGCATTGTCCTGTTGGAACAGCAAGTTCCCTTGCCGGTCTAGGAATGGTAGAACGATGGGTTCGATGACGGTTTGGATGTACCGTGCACTATTCAGTGTCCCCTCGACGATCACCAGTGGTGTACGGCCAGTGTAGGAGATCGCTCCCCACACCATGATGCCGGGTGTTGTTGGTCCTGTGTGTCTCGGTCGTATGTAGTCCTGATTGTGGCGCTCACCTGCACGGCGCCAAACACGCATACGACCATCATTGGCACCAAGGCAGAAGCGACTCTCATCGCTGAAGACGACACGTCTCCATTCGTCCCTCCATTCACGCCTGTCGCGACACCACTGGAGGCGGGCTGCACGATGTTGGGGCGTGAGCGGAAGACGGCCTAACGGTGTGCGGGACCGTAGCCCAGCTTCATGGAGACGGTTGCGAATGGTCCTCGCCGATACCCCAGGAGCAACAGTGTCCCTAATTTGCTGGGAAGTGGCGGTGCGGTCCCCTAAGGCACTGCGTAGGATCCTACGGTCTTGGCGTGCATCCGTGCGTCGCTGCGGTCCGGTCCCAGGTCGACGGGCACGTGCACCTTTCGCCGACCACTGGCGACAACATCGATGTACTGTGGAGACCTCACGCCCCACGTGTTGAGCAATTCGGCGGTACGTCCACCCGGCCTCCCGCATGCTCACTATACGCCCTCGCTCAAAGTCCGTCAACTGCACATACGGTTCACGTCCACGCTGTCGCGGCATGCTACCAGTGTTAAAGACTGCGATGGAGCTTCGTATGCCACGGCAAACTGGCTGACACTGACGGCGGCGGTGCACAAATGCTGCGCAGCTAGCGCCATTCGACGGCCAACACCGCGGTTCCTAGTGTGTCCGCTGTGCCGTGCGTGTGATCATTGCTTGTACAGCCGTCTCGCAGTGTCCGGAGCAAGTATGGTGGGTCTGACACACCGGTGTCAATGTGTTCTTTTTTCCATTTCCAGGAGTGTATGCTTGCTATGCTACCAAAACCTTTACTTGGCGTGTTACAAGGAGCCAGAAGACTTCTGATCAATACCTTAACATTCATACAGCACCAACCGTCGTTGCCAGTTTGTTTATGCAAGTGAGGTGAAAACTGCCTACGAGGCATAGTGATTCAATGCTGTTGCAGACAGAGCTCACAGCGGAATGGTTCCGCTGGCGTGCACTGCCCGCTTATATAGAAAGAGCTTGACCTTGGTTACACAACACGCTGATAACGGATTTGGACTCTGCAGGCACCAGCAGGAAGGTTATCCCATACGCGCGCTCTGGCCTTAAGGTCGGTTCCCACTAGAGCGCGGCAGTGCGTCGTGCGGCAACGGCAGCGGCAAGCGTTTTCCGCTTTGACGCGGCGGCTCACGGAATTGGCGTTCCCATCTGGAAGCGGCAGACGCTAGCGGTAGCCAATGACGGACAGCCACTGAGGTACGGGGTGGGACCCACCGAAATGACCGGTGTGTTTGAATAACTATATCTTACACCTACATGAAGGAAAGACGAAGTTGGGTGAAGACATACCAATTTTTCATTTTCTGTACAATGTACTCTTTCACGTGTTTCATTATTCATGTTTTCTCATTTCAACATAAACAGATTTCATGACTACCTTTCATGATTGTTCACTATCTCCTAACACAATGAAACAATGCACGATAAAAGAGATTATTCAGATAGTTAAGCGAGACAAAAATTTAAAATGTGATATGGTAGCAGATACAGAAACACGGTAAGAACACAAAGGCTAGGTGGAAGGGATGAAAGTGGAAGCCTCTTGACAGAATTTCCCACAGAGCATAATGTAATCATCGCCAGCACCTTTATTAAGAATCACGAAAGAATAATATATATTTGGAACAGAGTTTTCGAAACCAGATTTTAAATTGTAAGGCATTTCCTGGTGCAGACGCAAACCTGACTGAAGACTGTCAATAGCAAGAAAAGCGTTCTGAAAAAGAAAATTTGTTCACATCGAATATAAATTCTAATGGTTGGATACTATTTTACAAAGGTATTTGTGTGGAGTGCAGTGATCAATAAGAATGCTGAATATTAGATACGAGGATCGTGTGACTAAAGAAGAGGTACAGAATTAAATAGAGGAGGAAGAGGAAATTACGGCACAACATTGACAACAATAGGGGTTAGTTGACAGGACGTATTATGGGGCATCAAAGAGTGAGGACAAAGGGGTTGGGTGATAGTATTATGATAATAATCATCTGTTGAAATACTATTCTACTATTTTATCTATTAATGTAAGCAGTGAATTTAATCTTCCATGCACTCCTCCACAAAACATTTAAACCAAAACTGAAATCAGCTGAACACCAAATCTTTCAACCACTGTCTGACAACGACTGGATTCACTTTCAACTTTCTATAACTATCACTGGCTAGCCACACACATATAGAGACACAAGGAGAACAAAAATAAACAAACATTAGTTTTCAGCATATAATTCAGCAGGTTGGCAACATGTACGTAAACAAACCAGACAGGAAGGGACATGAGGTGAACACACTGTAGTTACGACTTCAAATCAGAGTTTCGGTAACACGTCTACTGCTAGTGACAGAAGAAAAAAGAGCGAACATGAAAATGTGCTTATGTTCCATAATCTAAGTTTTAGTTCAACCTCCAGCATGTGACCAGGGGAGGGGAAACGTATATGTCCGCCAAAAACTCGATGCCCTATAAGTAATCAGTCATTCACATAAAAAAAGATGTGCACTGTTTTATAATATGCAAGTATCACATATCAAAACAAAACTGAATCATTCTAGATTCCACTGAAGATGCCTTAAAGTAAAAGGCGAAACCCGTCTTGAATCATTAAAGTACATTGGATAAAGAAAAAAAAGTTCGTTACTTACTAAAGGAAATAATCAATAGCTGTAGAAAAAAAAAATGGCTCTGAGCACTATGGCACTTAACTGCTGTGGTCATCAAACCCCTAGAACTTAGAACTAATTAAACCTAACTAACCTAAGGACATCACACACATCCATGCCCGAGGCAGGATTCGAACCTGCGACCGTAGCAGTCGCGCGGTTCCGGACTGAGCGCCTAGAACCGTTAGACCACTGCGGCCGGCAATAGCTGTAGATATTTAGTAAATTTCATCTTATGACATACCAGCAAATTAGTTTCCGTTTAACTTCTCATTCCACATGCTATTAAATGCTGTTTAAAAAAATTCATCTATCCCTTCTGAAAAACTGTAGTTACTTTCATATCTCGGTAGATAAACAGATTTAGGATATTTATCATGCTACGAAATACATGACTTTTCACAAGTTATCGTTTGCAAAAAAAAACACGTTTCGATTTCTTGAACCGTTTACTAAATTTGCGGTTGATACAACCACATCGTTTACGACGAGCAGGACGAAGTACCGGTCGCGTCGCGAGCAACCCGCACGCGGTCACGGCACAGCCTGTCCGCCGACATATCGTTCAATATCTCGAGAACGGTGATAACTATCGATCTGCTCTCAGCTTTAAAAACAATTTTGATATGTTGACTAAATTTCATATGCAATAATGTATTACCTAAAACGAACCGTACGCAAAGTCCACGCAATGCGTTTTTACCTCTGCACACTCATTAAAATTTCATGTAAAGGTTTACGTAAATGTGATACAGCAAGTAACCACGACGAATAACGAAAAGATATTCGGTCCTTTATCGAGACGAGATATCAGGCTGTAACATGCCCAAGAATCAACTTTTTCTGCCGAATTGTTTCCTCGGAATCGGATGATAAGTATTTCATAGCTGCCGCCGTGTCCGCGCCAGCGGTTCGGCGGAAGTTCGTGTGGCCCGGGGTTCCGTACCCGACGTCACGCTCAGCGCGTTCTGTGATTGGCGGCGCGGACCTGGAGTGCGGCACGCGGCAGCGGAAGCGGTTCGACATGGTCAAACCGCGACGCAGAGCCCGCCGCGCCGTGCCGCTGACGACGTTTCCATGGCAACCACGCCGCTGACGCGCAGTTTTGACGCGCGGCAGCCCTAGTGGGAACCGGCCTTGGAGCGCGCGTACCCGCTGGTGCGCCGGCCTAGCGCTGACCCGTGCGAGTTGCGTAACCAGAAGGCTAAGCGCCCAGCAATAGTTATGTAAGTAAATAATCCCTTAATCTACTACGTTAATACAGCAAAAGAGGCGGAGTGTAGTCTCAGTGAATCGCCTCGGTATTTATATATGGAATCGGTCCCCCCTCGCACATTGCTGGCAGGAGTGGCCGAGCGGTTCTAGGCGCTACAGTCTGGAACCGCGCTGCTGCTACGGTCGCAGGTTCGATTCGTGCCTCGGGCATGGATGTTTGTGATGTCGTTAGGTTAGTTAGATTTAAGTAGTACTAAGTTTTAGGGGACTGATGACCTCAGAAGTTACGTCACATAGAGCTCAGAGCCATTTGAACCATTTGAACCCTGGCGCATTGCTGTAGAAACACTGTTGGAGGGTAGACGAAATGAGACAACTTTTAGCAGAGTATAAGGTGCACGGTGAAGGAGCAATGCTTACGATACGGTAAAGCAGAGGTTATAAGTAATATTTTCGAAGAAACTGGTCCATAGGGTAGGTCTGGGCTGTTGTCTGTGCCATGATCATAGTCATTTAAGGACTTACTCAGTGTTCCAGGGGAGGATGGTGTCGTGCATTATGGAGACGTATAACGAAAGCCAGACACACGAAGCAAAGACGCCACTAGAGGGTGGAAAAGGCTATTATGAGAACAACAGTACTGCATTTCGGTGCTATAGATGCGGAAACCATGGCTGTTCATACGAGTTTATCCACGCATTAAGCCAAGGAATGTGGACAACTCTGACTGACTAGACGTGAAAAATAGGGGCAAAGTGAGAGTAGCTAGGCCAGTAATGTGTAATCACATAGTGACATTTTCTATTGCTCCTGTTCTATTCATCTGTCTTGGTACGGCTACCCTGCGTGGTCTGAGATGTCTTGTCACGGTCCGCGCGGCTCCCCCATCCAAAGTTCGAGTCCTCCCTCGGGTAAGGGTGTGCATGTCATCCTTAGCGTAAGTTGGTTTAAGTTAGATTAAGTAGTGTGTAAGCTTAGGGACCGATGACCCCAGCAGTTTGGTCCCATAAGACCTTACCACAAATTTCCAAATTTTTTATTGGTGTCAATTAATGATGAAACACTCTGTGCTCCTCTTGACCCAGGGAGAACACATTACCAGTAATTAGCATAGAATGACACTCTAAGTTCCACTCCTTGTGTAAACTTCTCTCACATACGACGGCATTCAGTAGCCAGATAAATTGAACTTGCGGATCTAGGGAGTCACTAGAAAATTCAAAGTGTAGTTCTTCACTTAGCTGTTTCTGTATTTTCTTGATCCTTTCTTATCCGACATACAGCGCTCATTCTTAATTGAACAGTTTTTGTATGAAGTGCACTTTTAAATTTGCCACAGCATGTTGATGGCGTCAGAGGAGCCGTTGACTAAGAGCATGACTGATAATTTTAGCTATCTGCTGCCTGAGCAGGCCATACAGTACCATCTTGTTTAGCATTCATATCCGGATGTGCTGATCACTATTATTATTATTATTATTATTATTATCATTATTAATCTGTGATTTAGCAACGCCCACCTCTATTATTATTATTATTATGGTTATTATTAATTTGTGATTGAACAACGCGCCGAAAATCATTCAGTTGGACACCACTGTTGTTGGCTTGCCAGTTGTTCCCACACAGCCACTTATTCATGCACAAATCTGGCCCAGCATTGCTCAACTTTGGTTAAAAGCTAGAATCGATATATCCCACGCGATCAAATGGGACTTGCTAAGTTTAACGAGTGCAAGGTTTAGTTTACTGATAAAACTCTGGTGAGAAAAAATACCTTCTGCGGATGTAACAACGCATATTGCTTCAAAATCCTCAAGGGAGGAATTACTAGATCTTACCACTTTGAATATTCTTCACCCACATTCTTGTTGCCAACGGCGAAAGGGAAAATTTTGCCTGTCTAAGATTACCATACAGAGAACAAAAACATCATTTAGCAATCCGTTCGACAGACCAATTTACATTTATACTTCTCTTGGCTTTGTACGATGATATTCTTCTTTGCTCTGCCTGAACCGAGCTTATTATCAGATTTGGTTCTGAACACTTCACGACAACTACAGCTTTTGCTACCAACTGAAAACCATACAGATTTAACTGAATTCCGTTTGGGTTCCCAACCAGTGTGACTGTATTGTGCCATCTTTTAGACAGTACTTTTTCAGGTATAAATTTATTTTGTAGTTACAGAGGCAACGTTCTGGATGATTGACTGATCTGGCCTTGTAACACTAACCAAAACAGCCTTGTTGTGCTGGTACTGCAACGGATGAAAGCAAGGGGAAACTACAGCCGTAATTTTTCCCGAGGGCATGCAGCATTACTGTATGATTAAATGATGATGGCTTCTTCTCGGGGAAAATATTCCGGAGGTAAAATAGTCCCCCATTTGGATCTCCGGGTGGGGACTACTCAAGAGGATGTCGTTATCAGGAGAAAGAAAACTGGCGTTCTACGGATCGGAGCGTGGAATGTCAGATCCCTTAATCGGGCAGGTAGGTTAGAAAATTTAAAAAGGGAAATGGATAGCAAAAAGTTATATATAGTGGGAATTAGAGAAGTTTGGTGGCAGGTGGAACAAGACATTTGGTCAAGCGAATACAGGGTTATAAATACAAAGTCCAATAGGGGTAATGCAGGAGTAGGTTTAATAAGGAACAAAAAAATAGGAATGCGCGTAAGCTACTACAAACAGCATAGTGAACGCATTATTGTGGCCAAGATAGACACGAAGCCCACGCCTACTACAGCAGTACAAGTTCATATGCCAACGAGCTCTGCAGATGATGAAGAAATTGCAAAAATGTATGACGAAATAAAAGAAATTATTCAGATAGTGAAGGGAGAAGAAAATTTATTACTCATGGATGACTGGAATTCGATGGTAGGAAAAGGGATAGAAGGAAACGTAGTAGGTGAATATGGATTGGGGGTAAGAAATGAAAGAGGAAGCCGCCTGGTAGAATTTTGCACAGAGCACAACTTAATCATAGCTAACACTTGGTTCAAGAATCATAAAAGAAGACTGTATACATGGAAGAAGAGTGGAGATACTGACAGATTTCAGATCGATTATATAATGGTAAGACAGAGATTTAGGAACCAGGTTTTAAATTGTATGACATTTCCAGGGGCAGATGTGGACTCTGACCACAATCTATTGGTTATGAACTGTAGATTAAAACTGAAGAAAACGCAAAAAGGTGGGAAGTTAAGGAGATGGGATCTGGATAAACTGACTAAACTACAGGTAGTACAGAGTTTCAGGGAGAGCGTAAGGGACCAAATGGCAGGAATAGGGGAAAGAAATACAGTAGAAGAAGAATGGGCAGCTTTGAGGGATGCAGCGGCGAAGGCAGCAGACGATCAAGTAGGTAAAAGCCGGCCAGAGTGGCCGAGCGGTTCTAGGCGATACAGTCTGGAACCGCGCGACCGCTACGGTCGCAGGTTCGAATCCTGCCTCGGGCATGGATGTGTGTGATGTCCTTAGATTAGTTAGGTTCAAGTAGTTCTAAGTTCTGGGGGACTGATAACCTCTGAAGTTAAGTCCCATTGTGCTCAAAGCCATTTGAACCATATTTGAAGTTGGTAAAAAGACGAGGGCTAGTAGAAATCCTTGGGTGACAGAAGAAATATTGAATTTAATTGATCAAAGGAGAAAATATAAAAATGCAGTAAATGAAGCAGACAAAAAGGAATACAAGCGTCTCAAAAATGAGATCAACAGGAAGTGCAAAACGGCTAAACAGGGGTGGCTAGAGGATAAATACTGCCTACAGGAAAATTAAAGAGCCCTTTGGAGGAAAGAGAACCACTTTATGAATATCAAGAGCTCAAATGGAAACCCAGTTCTACACTCCTGGAAATGGAAAAAAGAACACATTGACACCGGTGTGTCAGACCCACCATACTTGCTCCGGACACTGCGAGAGGGCTGTACAAGCAATGATCACACGCACGGCACAGCGGACACACCAGGCACCGCGGTGTTGGCCGTCGAATGGCGCTAGCTGCGCAGCATTTGTGCACCGCCGCCGTCAGTGTCAGCCAGTTTGCCGTGGCATACGGAGCTCCATCGCAGTCTGTAACACTGGTAGCATGCCGCGACAGCGTGGACGTGAACCGTATGTGCAGTTGACGGACTTTGAGCGAGGGCGTGTAGTGGGCATGCGGGAGGCCGGGTGAACGTACCGCCGAATTGCTCAACACGTGGGGCATGAGGTCTCCACAGTACATCGATGTTGTCGCCAGTGGTCGGCGGAAGGTGCTCGTGCCCGTCGACCTGGGACCGGACCGCAGCGACGCACGGATGCACGCCAAGACCGTAGGATCCTACGCAGTGCCGTAGGGAACCGCACCGCCACTTCCCAGCAAATTAGGGACACTGTTGCTCCTGGGGTATCCGCGAGGACCATTTGCAACCGTCTCCATGAAGCTGGGCTACGGTCCCGCACACCGTTAGGCCGTCTTCCGCTCACGCCCCAACATCGTGCAGCCCGCCTCCAGTGGTGTCGCGACAGGCGTGAATGGAGGGACGAATGGAGACGTGTCGTCTTCAGCGATGAGAGTCGCTTCTGCCTTGGTGCCAATGATGGTCGTATGCGTGTTTGGCGCTGTGCAGGTGAGCGCCACAATCAGGACTGCATACGACCGAGGCACACAGGCCCAACACCCGGCATCATGGTGTGGGGAGCGATCTCCTACATTGGCTGTACACCACTGGTGATCGTCGAGGGGACACTGAATAGTGCACGGTACATCCAAACCGTCATCGAACCCATCGTTCTACCATTCCTAGACCGGCAAGGGAACTTGCTGTTCCAACAGGACAATGCACGTCCGCAAGTATCCCGTGCCACCAAACGTGCTCTAGAAGGCGTAAGTCAACTACTCTGGCCAGCACGATCTCCGGATCTGTCCCCCATTGAGCATGTTTGGGACTGGATGAAGCGTCGTCTCACGCGGTCTGCACGTCCAGCACGAACGCTGGTCCAACTGAGGCGCCAGGTGGAAATGGCATGGCAAGCCGTTCCACAGGACTACATCTAGCATCTCTACGATCGTCTCCATGGGAGAATAGCAGCCTGCATTGCTGCGAAAGGTGGATATACCCTGTAATAGTGCCCACATTCTGCATGCTCTGTTGCCTGTGTCTATGTCCCTGTGGGTCTGTCAGTGTGAACATGTGATGTATCTGACCCCAGGAATGTGTCAATAAAGTTTCCCCTTCCTGGGACAATGAATTCACGGTGTTCTTATTTCAATTTCCAGGAGTGTAAGCAAAGAAACGAAAGCAGAACGGTGGAAGAAGTATATAGAGGGTCTATACAAGGGCGATGTACTTGAGGACAATATTATGGAAATGGAAGAGGATGTAGATGAAGATGAAATGGGAGATATGATACTGAGTGAAGAGTTCGACAGAGCACTGAAAGACCTGAGTCAATACAAGGCCCTGGGAGTAGACAACATTCCATTAGAACAACTGACGGCCTTGGGAGAGCCAGTCCTGACAAAACTCTACCATCTGGTGAGCAAAATGTATGAGACAGGCGAAATACCCTCAGACTTCAAGAAGAATATAAGAATCCCAATCCCAAAGAAAGCAGGTGTTGACAGTTGTGAAAATTACCGAACTATCAGTTTAATAAGTCTCGGCTGCAAAATACTAACGCGAATTCTTTACAGACGAATGGAAAAACTAGTAGAAGCCGATCTAGGGGAAGATCAGTTTGGATTCCGTAGAAATATTCGAACACGTGAGGCAATACTGACCCTATGACTTATCTTAGAAGCTAGATTAAGGAAAGGCAAACCTACGTTTCTAGCATTTATAGACTTAGGGAAAGCTTTTGACAACGTTGTCGGGAATACTCTCTTTCAAATTCTGAAGGTGTCATGGGTAAATTATTGGGAGCGAAAGGCTATTTACAATTTGTATAGAAACCAAATGGCAGTTATAAGAGTTGAGGGGCATCAAACGGAAACAGTGGTTAGGAAGGGAGTGAGATAGGGTTGTAGCCGCTCCTCAATGTTATTCAATCCGTATATTGAGCAAGCAGTAAAGGAAACAATACAAAAATTCGGAGTAGGTATTAAAATCCATGTAGAAGAAATAAAAACTTTGAGGTTCGCCGATGACATTGTAATTCTGTCAGAGACAGCAAAGGACTTGGAGGAGCAGTTGAATGGAATACATAGTGTCTTGAAAGGAGGATATAAGATGAACATCAACAAAAGCAAAACGAGGATAATGCAACGTAGTCGAATCAAGTCGGGTGATGCTGAGGGTATTACATTACAAAATGAGACAAAGTAGTAAAGGTGTTTTGCTATTTGGGGAGCAAAATTACTGATGATAGTCGAAGTAGAGAGGATATAAAGTGTAGACTGGCAGTGGGAAGGAATGCGTTTCAGAAGAAGAGAAATTTGTTAACATCGAGAATAGATTTAAGTGTCAGGAAGTCGTTTCTGAAAGTATTTGTATGGAGTCTACATGTATGGAAGTGAAACGTCGACGATAAATAGTTTGGACAAGAAGAGAATAGAAGCTTTCGAAATGAGGTGCTACAGAAGAATGCTGAAGATTAGATGGGTATATCACATAACTAATGCGGAGGTGTTGAATAGGATTGGGGAGAAGAGAAGTTTGTGGCACAACTTGACCAGAAGAAGGGATTGGTTGGTAGGACATGTTCTGAGGCATCAAGGGATCACCAATTTAGTATTGGAGGGCAGCGTGGAGGGTAAAAATCGTAGAGGGAGACCAAGAGATGAATACACCAAGCAGATTCAGAAGGATGTAGGTTGCAGTAGGTACTGGGAGATGAAGAAGCTTGCACAGGATAGAGTAGAATGGAGAGCTGTATCAACCCAGTCTCAGGACTGAAGACCACAACAACAACAACTATATATATTACTTTATACCTGCAGCGAAATTTCGTCGGAACACAGTGCACGTTGAGGAGATTTTGTTGCGGTTGTGGGACATAGAAATCACATTTAAGTGCTGCTGAACACTAACATTGTGCTGTCAGAAGCATGGAAATTAAAATAAAGATAGAAGATGGAGAAAGGGTTAAGCACTATTATTTAAGTGGAAATTTTCTTTGTTGTCCATCAAGACAGACCAATCACAGTAAGACCGGTTTGCCCATATAATTAATACCACTTATGTATAAGCACTGTTACGATTCACAAGCAGGTGGTCATTTAGAGATATTTGAAACCTGAATAAAGATTTGGGAAAATTTTACCTGGAACTCTATGGATAGGGGGAAGGAAGAGTGGATCCAGTCTTGTAAATTCTTTGCGACTGGGTAAACTAACAACGAGTACCCATCAGGAATCTTTGCTTTCAGAAGTTATAACATCACTCATGGGGAGACAGTACCAACGAGTCGATTACGTAGTCCATGTCCCATGGTCGTGAGACGGAAGTACGTTCACACTTGTGCGTGTAGCTAGATGTCTTTACCCACCTTTGTTGGCTGTTTCTGACACGCTATACTACAGCGCATGGGCCCATTCGTTGTCTGCAGTTCATGTTTGACAGCTTTGGGCACTGCCAATACATCATCTGCGACAGATCCGCAGCATTTGCATCTACATTATTCCCTGACTGTTTTGGGGGGGTATTGCACATACTACTACGTCACAGTAATATCGCAACCCTACTTTAGCGGAGCGAGTTAAGTGAAATCGTCAGTCTGGCCTCATAGCCTGCCGCCACCGAGATCTTTCCCCGTGGGGTCAGTCCCGTCAGTGATTGGGCTTTGCCTTTCATACCGCAATACATGAATCTCACAACTGCCAGCCGTATGCTTTCGTTAGAAAAAAATTGATGAAAGGCTCATTCACGACTTTGGAAGTGGGAAAACCACATGATGACTGAGGAGCCCAGAGACATGACTGAGAGAGACGGCTAACAAATTTCAAACCGGGTGACAAAAGATAGCATGAGTAGTGGGACAACCTTCGTGCCACCACTCTTTCCATTGTTGCCAGATGCATCCAAGATGGCGGCGATGACCTCATTCAGATGGCGTTCTGTAGACTTGGCAACAGTGCACGATACGTCATCCAATATGGCACCCATGATGTCAGCTGATGGCACAAGCACAATTATCCAAGATGGCGGCTTTTGGTGGGAATTTGGAATTTTTGCAGGAAGATAGGTCGTGTGGGCTATCTCCATTAACCTAGCCCCCCTTCCCCAGGAAATGGCGGGAAGTTCAAATTCCATCAGGAGAATGCAACACACCACAGCTACCTCCACTAAACTAAGAAAATGGCAGGAAAATTAGTCACTTGGGCTACCTCCACTAACCCAAGTCATCTGACTGGCACCTCCTCCTAGGAACTGGCGGGAAAAGGACTAGGCCTGTGCTGGACAGGATGAATGTAAGTCTTTATTTTGCAGGCAGTCTTTATTAGAACAATTAGAGGCAGTACCACCATCAAGTGTGTTTTCCATGGAGTCCAGAATCCAACTGAGTGCATACACAGTACTGCCACCAGAGGGCACTGTCATCCCCCATGACATATTCGCAGATGGTGGTTCAGGATGCGGGAAAATGGCAGGAAAAGCACTCAGGGTGTGCTGGATAGGATGGACAAAAGTATTTATTTTGCAGGCAGTCTTCATTTAAATAATCTGATGGAGTACCGCCATCTGGTCCATCGAATATGAGGTATGGCGTCCAACCCACCTAGTACACTGTATTTCCACCATCCCTCCCATAATTTAATCCTAGATGGCGGTCTGGGAGGAAAAATCGTGCGAAAATGGCTCAGCCTGTGATGGGCTGCTGGAAAGAGGAAGGAGTGTACTTTATATTAACAGAATCTTCCGTCGGCTCTTGGTAGAACAACATTATAATAAATGAAAAGCATCACTTTGCTTTTGTTCTACAATATTACTTTTATTGCTAATCGGTTTTCGGCTTACAAGGCCATCATGTCTGAAGATGGTCTTGTAAGCCGAAAACCGGTTAGCAATAAAAGTAATATTGTAGAACAAAAGCAAACTGGTGCTTTTCATTTATTATATAGAGTGTACTTTATTTATTTTCGAGCAATTTATTTAGGAACGGATTTAACGAAGTTTATTTATTACACTGACAAAAAACATACAATCAGACATGCTTGGGGTCATGCCACACAGCCTACAGACCTGAAAACTTCTCGTAAATTACCAAAATAATACATGTTAAATGCACTGCAGACACACAAACAACTCCTAAATTACCGAGATAATGCACTACACAGCACACAGATATGCAAACTACTCGTAAATAATGCAGTACACTGATGTGCAGAGACGAAATCAACTCGTGAATTGTCAAAATAATGCAGTACACAGCACAGAGACCCGCAAACTACTCGTAAATCACCGAAATAATGCGGTACACTAAAATGCAGACCTGCAAATTAAGTGTAAATCTCTGAAATAACGCATTCATAAGGCTCTGCCAACATGCTCACAACGCTTAAACAGCAGGAAATAATGAAGTGCACAAACACTCATTGAATGTAAAAATTCTTTCAAACTACTGTCAATGTATCAGAGGTTCCTAGGGCATACGTGAGCCACTGCCAGACGCAAACCAATGCGAGCCATCACTCACCCGCCGCTGCCGCCTACAGCAAGTAGAGTAATGTCGTATTTATTTTCGGGTATCAAATTAGAGTTCTTCACGTCACAGAACTCCATTGCATGCTCACATCTGTCCCATATGCGAAATGCCTCTGGGCAGCACGTGTGTTTACTGTTGCTGACGCTATATCTGTGGATACTGACATCACAGATCGCGCTATTAAAATTTGTTCCAGAATAGCAGAGGCTGCTTTCCCCTAGCGATCCTAACCACCCGGCCGGAGTGACCGAGTGGTCCTAGGTGCTACAGACTGGAACCGCGCGACTGCTATGGTCACAGGTTCGAATCCTGCCTCAGGCATGGATGTGTGTGATGTCCTCAGGTTAGTTAGGTTTAAGCAGTTCTCAGTTCCAGGGAACTGATGGCCTCAGAAGTAAAGTCCCATAGTGCTCAGAGCCATTTGAACCATTTGACCCTAACCAGACATATGAGCTGCATGTAGCCATGCACAAGTACCCAATATGGCTGATGCATCACTGCAAAACGTCCGCATAGCAACTCACCGACTAAAATGTTCTCAATGTTATGCTAATGTCACATAGTTATGTGTAATAAGAGCAAAGTCGACCTCTGCCAAATTGTATAGTGTCCCAGAAATAGTTAATAGTCGTTTTTGTAGGTGTTATCATGTCTTAACTTGTCTCCACGGAAATTCTTGTCCTAACAGAACCTGTTTACGAAAATAGCGCAGAATAATGCTGAGTGCATTTCTACTGATGGTCCTAACGTGACACCCCATCCATAATGTGTTACCCTTCCTGGAGATCGTTAAGTCCTGCTTCGAGTAAACAACTCCAAAAAGCAAACATTCTCATTGCTATGTAGAGGCTGCTACATCTCGGCACAAAGGATGTCTTCTGCAATGAATGCAGCATTATGATTGGTTCTTATGGAATTTACCCTCTGAATTACTGATGCTGCCAGTGTGGAAGCACCGGCTACCTTTCTTTTTTTCTTTCTGCAGATGAGACTTTCAGGAGTAAAAATCTATTTTGCACAGATCACCATATTGAACTGACAGTTATAAGTTGCAAAGTGGCCTACAGATCGTCAAGTATGGAAAGAATCTTACTTAATTACACTGCTCAGCCAATGAGGACGGGATCTCGAATATTAGAGCGTGAAACCGATCCCCAACCCAGCAATATATAACCGCATACTGTGCCAATGCAGAAAAAATACAATTCGTTTATTGCACCATACAAAAATCGCCCCTCTTACATCATTTGTACAGCTATCGACCACCAGAGGCTTGTACATATATCCCACGAAGACAGACAGCATCATATGTACTCCTCGCAGCACTAGATATTTTCCCACAGTGAACCAAAGTCACTCTCAGAACTGTTCTAAGAACAAATGTACTTTTGCATGGTTTGCCATAGTATTATACGATTTTCGCGGTACTTCTCGATATCAAGCACACAGCAGTATCCTACCAGTCACTCAAGCAACATAATTCAAAAGATATAGACTGGAATTTATTTCTCTACAAACCCGAAACTGAAGCGAGGTGAAGCGTGCTGTAAACTAATCAGTAACTAGAAACTTATCCCATCTGCAGAGATATTTATGTAAAGACATTTGAATTACCCGGCGGCTGCGCCAAGCGACAGCTCCGAATCATACAGAGGTGAAGGGCTTCCTGTGGCAGCTTTGGACCTGGATAAGGCTGCTCAGACCACTCTCTAAGTTACTTAAAAGCATACAGATTCGTGTCATTTGTAATTTGAAGAAATATTTGTCCGAGCTTTGTGTCAATCTTGATTCTTAATGTGGTTTCTTTTTTCTTTTTTTCCATAGACAAAGTTGATAGCGATACCTGCTTTTAGGATGTTCGTAATTGGGCTATGGTGGCTGTCGACTGTTAAGAAAAAGTTGTTCTTTCTCTAATAAATATTCTGAAGCACCACTGAACAGTGATAATGTAACTGTGATGAAATATATGTCTGTTAAGTGTATGGGTCTCACAGATAACGAAGACAACAGTAAAAATCTCAAATTATCTCTCATTTCCAAGTTAAAGGAGTTGCATTTTATTATAATTATGCAAAATGAAATATTCATTCTGTAGTGGAGTGTGCGCTGATATTAAACTTCCTGGGAAATTAGAACTCTGTGTTGAACCGAGACTCGAACTTGGGACCTTTGCTTTACCCGGGCAGATGCTACACCAACTGAGAAATCCAAGCACACTGCGCTGCAGACTGAAAATTCCATTCTCAAAACAGCCCCCCCTCCCACCATCTCTCTGCAGTATCCTTACATATGTTACAGGGGAACTTCTGCTAAGTTTGGAAGGTAGGACACGAGGTAATGGCGGAAGTAAAGCTGCTAGGACAGGTCCTGAGTCGTGCTTGGGTTGCTCAGTCGGTACTAGCACTGTAGCTCAGCGTGTGCGGTCAGAGGGCTAGTTCCGCTTCGAGCGACGAGCGGGAAGGTCCTTGTATATTTCACTTGTCGCACTGTCGCTTTTGTGAACATTTCCTCATTTGTGTTGTTCTGCCTGCCGAGTGAGTCGTAGTGCCCCCGCTCCATCTTTGTGGTCGTCTACTTGCACTGGCGTTGGCCTCTGCGCTATGACTAACGTAGTTTCCACGTGTATTTCACGAAAAGGTACTGTGGGCTTTACTTTTGATTAAAAAAACGTGACATGTGCATCCCGGGAGTCTAGAAATTCACGATTGGCTTGTCGGTGCAATTCATGTGAACTCTGATAAGGTCCACATCGCTTAGTTTGATCCAGACGAGTACGTGTTTTACGTGAAATTTATGGATCCCCTCCACGTTGAAAAGTCACTGTCGTGACATGGTTCTCAAGTCCCGTTCAAGCATCAATTCCGTTAGTATAGTGTCACTTGCAGATGTTTAAATTGACTATGCCAATGTTCGAGTGTTCAGCCTCCCGCCGAAAGTGGATGACAACATTCTAAAAATGGCTCTGAGCACTATGGGACTTAACATCTGAGGTCATCAGTCCCATAGAACTTAGAACTACTTAAACCTAACTAATCTAAGGACATCACCCACATCCGTGCCCAAGGCAGGATTCGAACCTGCGTCTAGCGGGTGCGCGGTTCCAGACTGAAGCGCCTAGAAACACTCGGCCACACTGGCCGGCTGACAAAATTCTAAAGGACATATTGACTCCTCATGGTAACGTGGAAAACGTCCGTCGTGAACTCTGGTCTACTCAACACAGATTACAGTGTTAAAGTGGAATTCGTTCGGTAGAAATGCATGTCAAATGCAATATTGCATCACATTTACAAGTGTGTGGTTACCACGCCCGTGTCATGTATACTGGTCAAGAGGGGAACTGCTTCCTATGTAATGAAAGTGGGCACGTTCGGTCTAATTGTACGCAGAGGGTTTTTGTATTAAAGACGTCATTAGTGCAACGTCGCAAATTGACGGTTGCAGATCTTGTTCCTTCCCCTACCGTCGCCGGATCTACGAGTACTTCTGCTTTGGATCATAATGAACAAAAATGGTTCAAATGGCCCCGAGCACTATGCAGCTTAACTTCTGAGGTCATCAGTCACCTAGAACTTACAACTAACTAAACCTAACTAACCTAAGGACATCACACACATTCATGCCCGAGGCAGGATTCGAACCTGCGACCGTAGCGGTCGCTCGGCTCCATACTGTAGCGCCTAGAACCGCATGTCTACTCTGGCCGGCCCATATTGAACACTCAGTCAGTGCTGATAATTGTTCAATGACTTTTCACCATTACTTCAGCGACAGGTTCAATATCCTGGTGCCCCCAGGATAGACCCTGTAATAGTGACAAACAAGATATGTCGCACTCAGGATGGTGATGGTGAGGACCTGGCTGTGCCTCCTGCGCCAACCTCCTCCGCATCGATTGTGTCCCCTGATCTCGATGCTACAATACCTCCCGTCCGTGGTACAGTGAGTGGCGAAGAACTTATCTTCATCATCCCTCCTGCTCACGAAGTGGCTCCTTTTGAGCTGCCTGTTTGTGAAAAGGGAGCAGAGTCCCTCCTTCGTCTTTGTGTCCTCCGTTACAGTGAGCAACGATGTAATGCCCTCCTGTTCATTCGTCTTCAGCCGCCGAAGGCCAGTTTTATAATCGAGATTTTCCTCATTTTGCAGTTTTGAGAGTGGTATCTCTCACAATGTTTCTTGCATAAATCACAAACACAATCTTCGTTTGGCTGATGAAGTCTCTTGTTTTGGTAGAGTCTATGGTGAAATCCACGCATGGCGTAAGACATTACTATGTGTTGTAGCCTGTAGTTTATTTCCATTCAACTGTCATTGTGGTGTCCGTGGACTAGAAATCGAGCCCGGTGGATCTGACGTTCTCTGTGAGGGTCTGACATGCTTCGTCGTATGGCTCGGTGTTAGGCAGCCAGTACTGCATTTTGATCTTGTCAGTGAAGTAGTTTTCCTTGGTCAATCCTTGTTATCCTTGAGGATGCTGACTTCCTGATGTCTGGAATCCTTTTCATGTAGTGAGCTTTCACTTTTTCTGTAGTTATCAGGTCGCTTATGGTGAGTTCCTCCCATATGATGCTGATCCCATAGATAGCTATTGGGGAAATGGCTGTCTTGAACAGTAACATTGCTGTATCCAGTGATATTTGTTGAGGCTGTTTGATGTGGTAGATGGCTTATATTGCTGCGGCAGCTCTTTCTTTGACAGGGTTACTGAAGGATGACAAGGTGGTTTGCAGGGTAACTCCAAGATACTTGAATTTTGACTCTACTTCTCAAGATTAATTGTGCAGGGTCATTATATTTCTGGGAGCTTGTTTCTCTCCTTCCCTAAAAGTCATTTGTTTGATTTTGCTGTGGATTATTTGCAATTCATTTCTTTACACCCATGATGTGAGCCTGTTGAGACACCTTGGAGCTCTTCTGCATTTTCTGAGCTTATTGTCATGATGTCCACATAGAGAATAAGTGATGCTGAAGTGTCTGATTATGACTGTGATGTCTGCTGTCATGATGTTGAATAATGTTGGGCTAATTGGATCTCCTTGTAGAACTCCATTTGTTTGGATTATGTTTATGGATATTGCTAAGTACTTGGATATTGTTGTATCAGAGGATATTTGAAACTGTAACTACCAACGGGTGTGTGGTTCCTATCAGATGATTTAGTTTTTGGACTAGTGTCACTCTGTCGATGAGGTCAATGTAGATGTGTTATTATAAACATAATAATCTTTGAAACAGAATTTTATCGGTCCAGTATTTTCTGTAGTATAATTTACATCTATATTATCTTATCGCTCATCCAACAGTATTTCACAAATGTCTACAACAACTCTCCTTAGTCATGTTTTGGCGTTGCTCATATTTTCTCGATAATTAATTTAGATATATTTTAGCAACAATATGACCTGCAACGTTTTCTTGTATAATGTCAGGATCCAAACAACATCCATTTTCCTTTGACTGCTTCTATATATAATTCTCTCCTTTTAAAATCATGTTTATTGTTTGTAATTTTATTTTCATAAAACTTTTCATATGATTTTTAAACATGTTGTTCTTTTCCTCAAAATTCCACACATAGTAGATATCTAAAATTTACATCCCTTTTCTGGAGCTTTATTTACTTCAACAGTTCTTCAAAGTCCATTACAGCTTCTTTCATTGTAATTATGATTACATTTTTTTTATTTTCTGTTCTGCACAATCGACACATAATGGAAATAACAATTGTTCCATTTTTATCAAACTTTATTCGTACTGGCAAAACAAGATGATACAACCGCCTTGCTGCCAATTCTTTACATTTTGTTCTGCTATATGACTTCCTCCTCCCCCCATGAACCATGGACCTTGCCGTTGGTGGGGAGGCTTGCGTGCCTCAGCGATACAGATGGCCGTACCGTAGGTGCAACCACAATGGAGGGGTATCTGTTGAGAGGCCAGACAAACATGTGGTTCCTGAAGAGGGGCAGCAGCCTTTTCAGGAGTTGCAGGGGCAACAGTCTGGATGATTGACTGATCTGGCCTTGTAACATTTACCAAAACAGCCTTGCTGTGCTGGTGCTGCGAACGGCTGAAAGCAAGGGGAAACTACAGCCGTAACTTTTCCCGAGGGCATGTAGCTTTACTGTATGATTAAATGATGATGGCGTCCTCTTGGGTAAAATATTCCGGAGATAAAATAGTCCCCCATTTGGAACTCCGGGCGGGGACTACTCAAGAGGATGTCGTTATCAGGAGAAAGAAAACTGGCATTCTACGGATCGGAGCGTGGAATGTCAGATCCCTTAATCGGGCAGGTAGGTTAGAAAATTTAAAAAGGGAAATGGATAGGTTAAAGTTAGATATAGTGGGAATTAGTGAAGTTCGGTGGCAGGAGGAACTAGACTTTGGTCAGGTGATTACAGGGTTATAAATACAAAATCAAATAGGGGCAATGCAGGAGTAGGTTTAATAATGAATAAAAAAATAGGAGTGCGGATTAGCTACTACAAACAGCATAGTGAACGCATTATTGTGGCCAAAATAGACACAAAGCCCATGCCTACTACAGTAGTACAAGTTTACATGCCAACTAGCTCTGCAGATGATGAAGAAATTGATGAAATGTATGATGAGCAAAAAGAAATTATTCAGGTAGTGAAGGGAGACGAAAATTTAATAGTCATGGGTGACTGGAATTCGTCAGTAGGAAAAGGGAGAGAAGGAAACATAGTAGGTGAATATGGATTGGGGGAAGAAATGAAAGAGGAAGCCGCCTTGTAGAATTTTGCACAGAGCATAACTTAATCATTGCTAACACTTGGTTCAAGAATCATGAAAGAAGGTTGTATACCTGGAAGAATCCTGGAGATACTAAAAGGTATCAGATAGATTACATAATGGTAAGACAGAGATTTAGGAACCAGGTTTTAAATTGTAAGACATTTCCAGAGGCAGATGTGGATTCTGACCACAGTCTATTGGTTATGTAGTGCAGATTGAAACTGAAGAAACTGCAAAAAGGTGGGAATTTAAGGAGATGGGACCTGGATAAATTGAAAGAACCAGAGGTTGTAGAGTGTTTCAGGGAGAGCATAAGGGAACAATTGACAGGAATGGGGGAAAGAAATACAGTAGAAGAAGAATGGGTAGCTCTGAGGGATGAAGTAGTGAAGGCAGCAGAGGATCAAGTAGGTAAAAAGACGAGGGTTAATAGAAATCCTTGGGTAACAGAAGAAATATTGAATTTAATTGATGAAAGAAGAAAATATAAAAATGCAGTAAATGAAGCAGGCAAAAAGGAATACAAACGTCTCAAAAATGAGATCGACAGGAAGTGCAAAATGGCTAATCAGGAATGGCTAGAGGACAAATGTAAATATGTAGAGGCTTGTCTCACTAGGGGTAAGATAGATATTGCCTACAGGAAAATTAAGGAGACCTTTGGAGGAAAGAGAACCACTTGTATGATTATCAAGAGCTCAGATGGCAACCCAGTTCTAAGCAAAGAAGGAAAGGCAGAAAGGTGGAAGGAGTATATAGAGGGTTTATACAAGGGCGAAGTACTTGAGTACAATTTTATGGAAATGGAAGAGGATGTAGATGAAGATGAAATGGGAGATAAGATACTGCGTGAAGAGTTTGACAGAGCACTGAAAGACCTGAGTCAAAACAAGGCCCCGGGAGTAGACAACATTCCATTAGAACTACTGATGGCCTTAGGAGAGCCAGTCATGACAAAACTCTACCATCTGGTGAGCAAGATGTATGAGACAGGCGAAATACCCACAGACTTCAAGAAGAATGTAATAATTCCAATCCCAAAGAAAGCAGGTGTTGACAGATGTGAAAATTACCGAACTACCAGTTTAATAAGTCACAGCTGCAAAATACTAACGCGAATTCTTTACAGACGAATGGAAAAACTGGTAGAAGCGGACCTCGGGGAAGATCAGTTTGGATTCCGAAGAAATGTGGGAACACGTGAGGCAATACTATCCTTACGACTTATCTTAGAAGAAAGATTAAGAAAAGGCAAACCTACGTTTCTAGCATTTGTAGACTTAGAGAAAGCTTTTGACAACGTTAACTGGAATACTCTCTTTCAAATTCTGAAGGTGGCAGGGGTAAAATACAGGGAGCGAAAGGCTATTTACAATTTGTACAGAAACCAGATGGCAGTTATAAGAGTCGAGGGGCTTGAAAGGGAAGCAGTGGTTGGGAAAGGAGTGAGACAGGTTTGTAGCCTCTCCCCGATGTTATTCAATCTGTATATTGAGCAAGCAGTAAAGGAAACAAAAGAAAAATTCGGTGTAGGTATTAAAATTCATGGAGAAGAAATAAAAACTTTGAGGTTCGCCGATGACATTATAATTCTGTCAGAGACAGCAAAGGACTTGGAAGAGCAGTGGAACGGAATGGACAGTGTCTTGAAAGGAGCATATAAGATGAACATCAACAAAAGCAAAACGAGGATAATGGAATGTAGTCAAATTAAATCGGGTGATGCTGAGGGTATTAGATTAGGAAATGAGACACTTAAAATAGTAAAGGAGTTTTGCTATTTAGGGAGTAAAATAACTGATGATGGTCAAAGTAGAGAGGATATAAAATGTAGACTGGCAATGGCAAGGAAATCGTTTCTGAAGAAGAGAAATTTGTTAACATCGTGTATAGATTTAAGTGTCAGGAAGTCGTTTATGAAAGTATTTGTATGGAGTGTTGCCATGTATGGAAGTGAAACATGGACGATAACCAGTTTGGACAAGAAGAGAATAGAAGCTTTCGAAATGTGGTGCTACAGAAGAATGCTGAAGATTAGATGGGTAGATCACATATCTAACGATGAGGTATTGAAAAGGATTGGGTAGAAGAGATGTTTGTGGCACAACTTGACCAGAAGAAGGGGTCGGTTGGTAGGACGTGTTTTGAGGCATCAAGGGATCGCAAATTTAGCATTGGAGGGCAGCGTGGAGGGTAAAAATCGTAGAGGGAGACCAAGAGATGAATACACTAAGCAGATTCAGAAGGATGTAGGTTGCAGTAGGTACTGGGAGATGAAGAAGCTTTCACAGGATAGAGTAGCATGGAGAGCTGCATCAAAACAGTCTCAGGACTGAAGACCACAACAACAACAACAACATATGACTTCCTACTACAATGTTTTGTTTTATATATTTTTGGTAGATAACTTACTGGATAATAATCATAAAATTGTACTGTTGGATAAAAACTACATAATTCGATATATCTTATTTTTGTGATAACACCGTCCTTCTGAAATTTGCTGCATCTGTATAGACACCATAACAAGCTCCTCTCAAACTTAACAATTCGACAACTTCCAGTGACTGTTTCAATCTTTTATGTTTTTATATACTGTTGAATTAATCCAAATGCATTCCCACATTTCTCACACATTATATCCAGTGTTCCATATTTCTGCATTTTGCATTAATGTATTTAGATATAAATCATCGATCGATTCATTATTTTTGTTGTCAGTTGTTTCAGTTTTAAAACGTTTTTACAGCCATTCCAACACCAGCCATGGTACTGATAAACAGTACTGGTCTCTTTATCAGATCCATTTGCGCCATCTATGTTTTACTTCTCTGTTAATAAGTGTGTGTTGAACTGTTTAAATGATTTAACAAAGTTATACATTCTTTACTATAACACTCGGTTTATTCTTTATCCAAGATGAAATTTCTCTATTAGCTAAATATTTAGATGTGTAGCTACCCAAAAATACTCTGTCAATAGTTAAATGATGGAATGGGTCAATATTTCCTGTTTGTAGGAATTGTTTTCTTATATGTCACCAACCTCTTCTCTGTATATCTACACCAAAATAACAATCAATTCCTTTCATCATATTGAATATATAGTTTTCTTCAATGTTTTGACATTGCCTTTTGAGAAATTCTGCTCTTTCTTTTGGTTTCATGGTTTTAGCACAATAATATACAATATCATGAATTGGTCCTATATAATTTTCATTTTCCTTTGCATAGAAGAAATGTGGGAAGTAACCTTTTATTAATTCTTTCAAATCAAATGTTTTAGGGAATTTAATTAGTTTTTGTTCTACAAAATTGCTGCTATCTATAACTTTTAGATTTAATTGTTTCCTCACCAATAACATTAATTTAAACTTGTGTAGGTAGTATGTGGTTTTATTGCATTTTAAACACAATACTTGAAAATGAATTGTAAAACATGACCTTTATGAACTCAGCCATGAATGTATGGTTTTTGCTTTCTTTAAACATCATCGAATTCTTGGATTCATCATCTGTTTTGAACGTATGAACATTGCTGTTAAAGAAATTGTGAATGGTAACAAGATTAGGAATATGTATTCCTGTTTCTTGTGAGCATCATACTCAGAAAATGTGTATTTCTCAGTACATGTATAAGTAATTCTCTTTGGGGATCATTTATCACAACATTTAAACTCTTTTTTAGTTATTTTATTGGATGTGAAGCATTCAGAAACAGAATATACTTCGAATTCTCCATGAATGTGACAGTTATTACAATTACAACAACCATTGACTGTATAGCCTTCTATAATTTATCACTTACTAACACCACCTTTTTTCAATCTGTATTATTTATTATTTAGGTGTGCTTTAATTACTAATTCTTTTCCACAGTTTCTATATTTTTCAAAGCCACTTTTATATTCATCTGATCCTGAACAAATCTTTTTACATCCTACACATTTGTAACATGTACCACAAACTCCTTACCGATTGCTTAAGCTTTCTTCATTATAACAACATCTGTTACACTTTCTGCAATATAATTTTTACTCCACAGTTTCATGTTTTCAATGTAGTATGCACACTCCTGTAAGCAAGTCACACTGATTTTTTTGTTGTTATTTGTTTTCTTACATTTACCACAGAAATGTTAAGATCCTACAGTTGCTGCCATACTGCTAATTACATCAGAACAGTTGTTATTTTTGTACAAATATATTTTTATTTCTTTCTGGGGATCATAACAGATATCTGAAATGAAATTCTTATCAGATACAACAGTTATCTATATACCCAATAATTGCTCAACACTTTTAATTCAGTCTAGGTTTAAACCTACTTCTTGGTGTTTGGCTAATTGATTATATATCTTTTGGTTAATTCTTTTTGTACTTCGTGTTTGTGACCTTCTGTAATTCTCTTAGTATCAAATAGGTAAGAAAACCACTTCACTTTACTTTCACCCACTGCATCTCATCTACATTTTATGCCTTTTAATAATAATATTTAAATAATAATAATATTTTTAGAAATATTAAAGATATTATCTACACTAACGGACAAAAAATTTAAAAGACTTTATACTAATTAAAGAACCATTTCATGATGATATTATATGATATGACATGATGCATAATCTTTTAGTTTCTTGTGAAGAGAACATGCTACATTTCGTATCCGAAACATGCTGTTCAAGCTAAGAGACCTTTTCTCTTAGATTAAAATCCAGGAATATGTAAAGGAGCTAAACAAGGTATTAATGCAGATATGGGTGTAATGAGAGGTAAATATAATAATCCAATTATTATTTATTATCAGATAGAATTAACAAATCCTTAGGTTAATACGTTTTTAAGAATTAAGAGAAATTTGGTAAAGATTTTGTAAAGAATATTACTATTTGTTAGATTCAGACATAAAACAGGATTTTGCATGAGTTTTTAAGGAAGCAGAAATGTGTAGATTTTGACAACTAATTTTGGATTTGGAATGCAAGAACAATATAAAGATGAATGTGATGTAATAATTAACAAGCATACCATTACAGTGGGAAGAGACTACCTAATATCCCAAATCTAGGGTGCAGCCCACAAAATACTTCGTTGCCAGTTAACCAGCCCATGAGTTTAAGAGCAGCTTAGCAACAACACTCCAGACAAGCGGTTAAAGGGAATGTTTGTTTCTATATTATGTAAACAAAATGGAATTAGAAGGCTGGAAGCAAAAATTTATAATTATATTAACCTAGATTTCCAAAAAGCACATCAGTTTGAACCATTATCAGATTGTTTAGAATTAACAACAACTAACAGTAAATATTTTGATAAGGCGCCATTTTATTCTGTTCCATTATATAAAATGTAGCAAAAATTATTTGATGCTTTGTTAAGTAGTTTATGCCTTATCAACTAAAATATATGGCAGTATGTCTGTTAGGGTGACTAAAACTTAATGAAGGGCTACAAATAAAATTTAAAACAGAAAATAATAAAGAAAGAGATATATTTATTACCTTTGCTTTATCGTATTTCCTGCCCATTGCTTGCTCATTATTGCATAGAAATCTTTGAAAACTCAGATAATGTAGCTTCCATAAATCAAATAAGTTTTATAAAATCTGGAGACATATATTTATAATTACAACAGTAAAGTTTCTAGAGTACCCATGGAAAGAAATATCAGAAAATTTGGATTAATACAAGCAAATAATATTATTCCACTCATTTCTACAAAAACAATTAATATTGCCAACAAATTCTATCTGTATTATATTTAGGAAATTACACCAACTAACATGACACATTTGCAATCTACTACAATATGAGACTAAGAATTAGAAAACTTGAGCATAGAAGAAAGGAAACTACAATATTTAAAGGAAGAACACAAAAGTAATTTTGAGAAGCAACAAAAAAAAGAGAAAAGGAAGAAGGAATAAAAAACTATTTTAAATGAAAATGTACAGATTTTCCGAAACATGGAGCTTGTAAAATATACGTTTCTGTGATAAACGATAAAAATAGAGTTAGTATGAATAAAATGGTTATAAATCTGTATATATTGTTAAAGGTCTCAATAAAAATTATATAAATGAAGAAAGATAGCAATATTTTTGAAAAAGAAGGCTTTCTTTGTCTTCCATGTCAGGGTCTTTGATAAGAACTACAAGCTGTTTACTTTTCCAAGAGGGGACTGATGACCATAGATGTTAAGTCCCGTACCGCTCAGAGCCATTTGATCCACTCTTCCAAGGAAGAATCATTTTTGGAGACAAAACAGATGTCTTTTTCCACTTGTCATGGAAATTCGTTTCCCAGAGTAGTTCACTTATAAGTAATAACTATTTTTGACATCAAATAGAGTTTACTTGAACGTGGTAGGGAAACTAGAAAATCTGAATAGGGAAATGCAAAGGCTCAATCTAGATGTTGTAGGGGTCAGTGAAGTGAAGTGGAAGGAAGACACGGATTTCCGATCAGATGAGTATCGGGTAATATCAACAGCAGCAGAAAATGGTATAACAGGTGTAGGATTCGTTATGAATAGGAAGGTAGGGCAGAGAGTGTGTTACTGTGAACAGTTCAGTCATGGGCGACTGGAATGCAGTTGTAGGGGAAGGAGTAGAAGAAAAGGTTACAGGAGAATATGGGCTTGGGACAAGGAATGAAAAATGAGAAAGACTAATTGAGTTCTGTAACAAGTTTCAGCTAGTAATAGCGAATACCCTGTTCAAGAATCACAAGAGGAGGAGGTGTACTTGTAAAAGGCCTGGAGATACGGGAAGATTTCATTTAGATTACATCATGCTCAGACAGAGATTGCGAAATCAGACACTGGATTGTAAGGCATACCCAGGAGCAGATATAGACTCAGATCACAATATAGTAGTGATGAAGAGTAGGCTGAAGTTCAAGACATTAGTCAGGATGAATCAATACGCAAAGAAGTGGGATACGGAAGTACTAAGGAATGACGAGATACGTTTGAAGTTCTCTAACGCTATAGATACAGCAATAAGCAATAGCGCAGTAGGCAGTACGGTTGCAGAGGAATGGACATCTCTAAAAAGGGCCATCACAGAAGTTGGGAAGGAAAACATAGGTACAAAGAAGGTAGCTGTGAAGAAACCATGGGTAACAGAAGAAATACTTCAGTTGATTGAGGAAAGAAGGAAGTACAAACATGTTCTGGGAAAATCAGGAATACAGAAATACAAGTCGCTGAGGAATGAAATAAACAGGAAGTGCAGGGAAGCTAAGACGAAATGGCTGCAGGAAAAATGTGAAGACATCGAAAAAGATATGATTGTCGGAAGGACAGACTCAGCATATAGGAAAGTCGAAACAACCTTTGGTGACATTAAAAGCAACGGTGGTTATATTATGAGTGCAACCGGAATTCCACTGTTAAATGCAGAGGAGAGAGCAGATAGGTGGAAAGAATACATTGAAAGTCTCTCTGAGGATGAAGATTTGTCTAATGTGATAGAAGAAGAAACAGGAATCGATTTAGAAGAGATAGGGGATCCAGTATTAGAATCGGAATTTAAAAGAGCTTTGGAGGACTTACGGTCAAATAAGGCAGAAGGGATGGATAACATTCCATCAGAATTTCTAAAATCATTTGGGGAAGTGGCAACAAAACGACTATTCACGTTGGTGTGTAGAATAAATGAGTCTGGCGACATACCATCTGACTTTCGGAAAAGCATCATCCTCACAATTCCGAAGACGGCAAGAGCTGACAAGAGCGAGAATTATCGCACAATCGGCTTAACAGCTCACGCATAGGAGCTCCTTCCAAGAATAATATACAGAAGAATGGAAAACAAAATTGAGAATGCGCTAGATGACGACCAGTTTGGCTTTAGGAAAAGTAAAGGGACGAGAGAGGCAATTCTGACGTTACGGCTAATAATGGAAGAAAGGCTAAAGAAAAATCAAGACACATTCATAGGGTTTGTCGACCTGGAAAAAGCGTTCGACAATATAAAATGGTGCAAGCTGTTCGAGATTCTGAAAGAAAGTAGGGGTAAGCTATAGGGAGAGACGGGTCATACACAATATGTACGACAACCAAGAGGGAATAATAAGAGTGGATGATCAAGAACAAAGTTCTCGTATTAAGAAGGGTGTAAGACAAGGCTGTAGCCTTTTGCCCCTACTCTTTAACCTGTACATCGAGGAGGCAATTATGGAAATAAAAGAAAGGTTCAGGAGTGGAATTAAAATACAAGGTGAAAGGATATTCGCTGATGACATTGCTATCCTGAGTGAAAGTGAAGAAGAATTAAATGATCTTCTGAACGGAATGAACAGTCTAATGAGTACACAGTATGGTTTGAGAGTCAATCGGAGAAAGATGAAGGTAATGAGAAGTAGTAGAAATGAGAACAGCAAGAAACTTAACATCAGGATTGATGGTCACGAAGTCAATAAAATTAAGGAATTCTGCTACCTAGGCAGTAAAATAACCAATGACGGACAGAGCAGGGAGGACATCAAAGGCAGACTCGTTATGGCAAAAAAGGCATTTCTGACCAAGAGAAGTCCACTAATGTTAAATACCAGCCTTAATTTGAGGAAGAAATTTCAGAGGATGTACGTCTGGAGTACAGCATTGTATGGTAGTGAGACATGGACTGTGGGAAAACCGGAACAGAAGAGAATATAAGCATTTGAGATGTGGTGCTGTAGACGAATGTTGAAAATTAGGTGGACTGATAAGGTAAGGAATGAGGAGGTTGTATGCAGAATCGGAGAGGAAAGGAATATGTGGAAAACACTGATAAAGAGAAGGGGCAGGATGATAGGACATCTGCTAAGACATGAGGGAATGACTTCCATGGTACAAGAGGGAGCTGCAGAGGGCAAAAACTGTGGAGGAAGACAGAGATTGGAATACGTCAAGCAAATAATTGAGGACATAGGCTGCAAGTGCTACTCTGAGATGAAGAGGTTAGCACAGGAAAGGAATTCGTGGCGGGCCGCATCAAACCAGTCGGTAGACTGAAGACCAAAAAAAAAAAAAAAAAAAAAAAAAAGAGTTTACTATAGAAAGAGGAAGATAAAGACACGATAGATAATTTAAAAATCGATCAAATATAAAAATAAGAAATGCTGTAAACGACTAGAGGCTCTACAAAAAGGATTAGTTCTATTTCTTTCAAATATGGGCACTGAAAATTATAAAGAGAAAAATAGATAAATGATTTAATTTGGAAATATACAAAATTGGTTATATTCCAATTATTTGCTTGAATAAAAAAATTCGAATAAAAAAACTAGATCTACATTAAATATTAAAGTTAGATTAGATAAAATTAAAACAAAACCGAATAAACACAGAAAATATCATTATTTGTTGCATAAATTTTTCTGTGCAAATTCATGCATATGTATTTACTTTCATTGTTTTGATTTTATCTGGAAAATCTTTAATGTTAATGGGGATCTTGTAAATTACTTTCAGCTAAACTTTCTGTAAATTTAAGAATATAATAATCTCCAAAAATATAATGAGGAAAAATTAAATTTAAAGCTTCAACATCATAAATATGTTAAACATTATATCTTAGATAATTAAATAATAACAGAGGGCATTCCTTGTCTATGCTTACCTTGGATATACAAACCAATAAATCTATCACCAATGTGCCTTACCATTAGGAACAATTATTTCACCTACATCTAGAAGTACTTATACTAAAGCTGAAAGAATGCTAAAATTACAGTTCGATTTTAGAAGAATAAAATGCATTACCAGATTGCTAGTTGAAGAATACCAAGTAGAATGTTTGGATGTAATTTTAGTTAAAATTGGTTACACAAAAATTATTGTTTATGGAAAAACAGATGCATTTGTAGAATTAAAAGATTTAAATAAACTCAGTACAGAGACATATACAGAGGTTCTAAAAAAACTATTGAATATTATGTGGAAGAAGGTGAGTCAGATTCTGTTGAAGAAAGTGCAATAGCTAACAATAAATATTATGAGGGTGAGTTTAGGGAAGTTGTAAAAGACTACAATGATTTATGAATACACTGAAGAAGGACTTAATTTTTGCTGTTCAATTTTTGGGTTTAAATTTTAGTTTTCAACATTGTTATTTTCATGAAAAATTGTTAAGCTAGCTAGTTTGTAAATAAAATAATTGTGCAATAAACATATGAGCAATATTAATTAATAAATTAAAGCTAAAACATTACATTAATTAATGCTAATTGTACATTGAATGCACATTGGCCTTATTTACTGACTAGCTAGCTTAACAATTTTTTAACAACAATAAAAATACTGGACACTAGAACAATAAACAGAAGAACTGAAGAGCAATATTTAAATCATTCTTCATTATATTCATACAACATTGTCCCATTTTATTGTTTTATCTCAAATTCGTCTTTATAATACTTATTATTAAATATTTTGCTTCCATCAATAGAATCTGACTCACATTCCAAAATCATTTTTAATTGCCTTGCAAACCTGTTGTATATATATATATATATATATATATATATATATATATATACACTGTGTGTATTTCAATCTTTTAATTCTACAAATGCACGTTCACATGTTCTTTATTGTAAATAGTAATTTTTGGAAACCGTTTTTAGTGGAATATCATCCAACCATTCTACTTGGCATTCTTTTACAAGCAAATTAATTATCTTTTCTCTTATACCTAGGTTATGAATTTTACTCTTGTAAAATAGATCTATAATTTTAGAATTCCTGTCTCCCTCCATTTATTACTACAAATTTTAGTATAACTATTTTTAATTAAAATAAATGAAAAAATTAATTATTCCTAAGGCCGCTTTTGGAGACAAATGTATTCCTTTCTGTTAACAAAGAAATTATAGGAAAGGAATGGATTCTGTCATTATGTAGTTATTCCGGATATGTGTTGTTGTTATGGCCATCAGTCAAGAGACTGGTTTCATGCAGCTCTCCATGCTACCCTATCCTGTGCAAGCTTCTTCATCTCAAAGAACATACTGCAACTTACATTCTTCTGAATCCGCATAGTCTATTCATCTCCTGGTCTCGCTTTAAGACTTTTACCCTCCAAGCAGCCCTCCAACAATAAATTGGTGATCCCTTGATGCCTCAGTATGTGTCCTACCAAACAATCCCTTCTTCTAGTCAGGTTGTGTCACAAATTCCTCTTCTTTCCCATTCCATTTAGTACCTCCTCATTAGTTACATGATCTATCCACCTAATCTTAAGCATTCTTCTGTTGCAGCACATTTGGAAAGCCTCTATTCTCTTCTTGCCTAAACTATTTATAGTCGATGTTTCACTTCTATACATGGGTACACTCCATACAAATACTTTCAGAAAAGACTTCCTGACACTTAAATCTATACTCGATGTTAACAAATTTCTCTTCTTCTGAAACGCAATTCTTGCCATGGTCAGTCTATATTTTATATGCTCTCTACTCTGAGCATTAACAGTTATTTTGCTCCCCAGATATCAAAATTCATCTACTACTTTCAATGTCTCTTTCCCTAACCTAATTCTCTCAGCATTACCTGATTTAATTAGACTGCTTTCCATTACCCTTGTTTCGCTTTTGTTGATGTTCATCTTATATCCTCCTTTGAGCCACTGTCCCTTCTGTTCAGCTGCTCTTCCGGGTCCTTACTATGTCTGACAAGATAGCAATGTCAGTGGCAAACTAGAAAATTTTTATTTCTTCTCCATGGATTTTAATCCCTACTCCGAATTTTTCATTTGTTTCCTTTACTGCTAGCTCAGTATATACATTGATTAACATCGAGGATAGACTACAACCCTGTCTTACTCCCTTCTCAAACACTGCTTCCCTTTCATGCCCCTTGACTCTTGTAATTGGCATCTGTTTTCTGTACAAATTGTAGTCTTTCACTCTCTGTATCTTGCCCTTGTTACCTTTAGAATTAGAAACAGAGTATTCCAGTAAACATTAGTTCCAGTAAACAGTAGTTCTAATGGGATGTTGTCTTCTCCTGGGGCCTTGTTTCACACAGGTCCTTCAGTGCTCTGTCAAACGCCTTACGTATTATCATAAATCCCATTTCATCTTCATCTATGTGCTACTCCATTTCAATAATATTGGCCTCCAGTACATCGCCCTTGTATAAACCCTCTATGTACTCTTTCCACCTTCATTCCATAATGCTCTTTCTGAAACTCTTTACAACATCTGGTTCTTGCATTTTAAGCAGGTTCCATCTCCTTAAATTCCTACCTTTTTGTAGTTTCTTCAGTTTTAGTCTACAGTTCGTAAACAGTAAGTTGGGATGAAAGTCCACATTTGCCACTAGAAATGTCTTACAATTTAAAACCTGGTTCCTAAATCTCTTTCATGCCATTACATAACATCATATAATCTATTTGAAACCTTCCAGTGTCTCCAGGCCTCTTCCACATATACAAACTTCTGTCATGATTCTTAAACCGAGTGTTAGTTATGATGAAGTTATGCTCTGTGCAAAATTCTACCAGGTGGCTTCCTCTTTCATTCCTTACACCCATTCCATGTTCATCTACTACTTTACCTTCTCCTCCTTTTCCTACTATCTAATTCCTGTCTCCCATGTCCATCAAATTTTCGTCTCCTTTCGCTATCTGAATGATTTCTTTTATCTCATGATACATTTCTTCAATCTGTTTGTCATCTGCGGAGCTAGTTGGCACATAAACTCGTATTACAGTGGTAGGTGTAGCCTTTGTGTCTATCTTGGCTACAATTATGTTCATAGTAGCTTACTCATGCTCCTATTTTTTTTACTCATTATTAAACCTACTCCTGCATTGCCCCTATTTGATGTTGTATTTATAAGCCTGTATTCACCTGACAAACAGTCTTGTTCCTCCTGCCACTGAAGTTCACTTATTCCCACTATATTTAACGTTGATCCATTCATTTCCCTTTTTATAATGTTTACCATATTTGTTCTGCAGAAGATAGAAATATAATTTGTCATCTTCATATTTTTGGATATTATTATATGTTTAAATTTATACCATGTTTAGTTGGAATTAATGTAGGATATCCACCATTAATGTAAAAGTTTTTTAAGGGAATAATATAGTTACAGATAAAACCTCAAATATATAGACATAAAAATTTAAACAATCAACACTAATGATTTTTATGTTTATATAATGTTGTTATAATTTTATCTAATTTATGTTTAATCTTGTAGTTTAGATCTAATTTTTTAATTCAAAATTCTTCCACAAGCCAATAACTGGAACAGAAATATTCCTGAATATTTTTGAATAAAAAAATGGATTCTTTTCAATGGGAAGATTGGAAATAATTGGATTTAATTCTTCTTGTAGATCCTCTAATTCTTTACAGCTTTTTATTTCTATATTTTCTAGTATTTGACCTTTTTATATTTCTGATCAGTTCCTAATCTTCTTCTTTATTCATTAAAGCCTCTTTCTTTTCAAAAATAGTTACTTTTTACAAGTAAACTGTTCTGGGCAAGGAATATCCATCAAAAGTAAAAAAACCATCTGTTTTTATTTCCAAAACTGGATCTTCCTTGAGAAAGTAGAAAATTTCTAATCCTTGCTGAAGAGCACTACACGGAATACGAATAAATCCTTTTTTCTTAAGAATATTGCTATTTTCCTTCATTTCTATAAGTTTATTTTCATTGTGTCCATTAACAACAGATAATAATATTTGGGAATTTCCTACACCCATTACACCTGCATATGTAAAGATATTTTTATCGTTTGTCACAAAAGTATATATTTCAGACCTTTATTTTTGGGACAGTCCATCCATTGTCTATTTATTCATAGTTTTCTCTCATTTTTTGTTCCTTCTCCAAAATATTATTGTGTTCTTCTTTTAAAGATTGAGTATTATCCAAATATTCCCGTTTTCTTTCTTATTTGCCTAAGTTTTCTAATTCTCAATCTCATTTGGTTGTAGATCCTAGATATACCATTTTTATTTTGTTTCATTTCTTTAATGCAAAATGGATAGAATTTGTTGGTAATATTAATTCTTTTTCCACAAATGAATGCAATAATATTAGTTATTTTATTAATCCCAAATTTCCAATATTTATTTCTTTGGGTACTGTAGAAACCTGTAGGGCACACCTGAAAAGCTATAAAATTGGTTTGGCCAGTCAATACTATTGTAATTTGCTATCGTCGACCACTGCTCGAACCCATCGAGAAGAAAACAAAGACGGTTGCCAGAAGCAGCTCTTCGATTGTGTACCAAAGTGCCCTGGTAGAGACGCAGCAGATGGGTGGACGACGGTCTGCAGCCAATTCGCAGAACAACAGCAACGTTCAGCCAGAAAATCCCAGTGATGCGAAATAAAATAAACAGAATAACATCAGATAAAATCCCGCAGAAAGGTTTTGCTGAAATTTTGCATCTCTAATTATTTTAAAATTAAATGTAGTGCGCAGCCGCAAGCTTAAGCCAACTTTAGCTGGCGCTCTAAAGCCCGGTGTTTTCTGGGATCAAAAATTTGTCCTCCTGTAATGATATAGATTTTCATCGTCATAACATTTACTGTATTTTAAACTAATTCTACTGCGCTCAATGTACCCAGTAAAAATTGATATGGAGGAGTACGTGTGTGTGCTGAGCGCAGTTGGAATGCTTTTACTACTAGCGTGTGGTTCACTTTTCCGTGTGATGCTCTGTACCAACCCAAAAATAATTATTTCGCATTAAAAGCACCCCGACTGCGCTCAGTGTGCCCAATTGCTACTAAGGTGACAATGAGTGGCCATGTAACAATCTGCGGACAGACGAAGCCTATTTCTATCTCCAAGAACATGTCAATACACAGAATTACAGAATGTGGGCAACGGAAAATCTTCATTCACATCAACCGGGACCACTTTATTCTGCAAAGGTGAATGTGTGGTGATGATTGGGTGCTTAGTTCATCGTGGGCCCGTACTTTTGTGAGCTTAGTCCTGGGGGTACTCTTACCCGTACCGCCAATGGTAAACGCTATGAGAGTGTTTCGCGCACCGACGTCATTCCAACCCTTCAGCAGTTTCGAAGTGTGAGTTGGGTCGTTTCTATGCAAGATGCCACTTCTCGGTACATTGCACAGCCAGTGAAGTAGCTGCAGCAGAGGCAGTTTGGAAATGCTGGGTTTATTAGCCGTCGTTTCCCTTCATATCGTCCTACGTCCAGATCACCTGATCTTCATCTGTGTGACTTCTGGCTGTGAGGTTCTCTGAGAGATGATCAGCACTCCAACGTAGCAGAATTGAAAGCACGTATTGCACATCGTATTCTGCACGTCACCCCCGAGACATTCCTATCTATTGTGGAATGTGCTGTTCCTCCATTTCAACTTGCGTCAGTGAACGATGGACAGCATATTGAACACGTTTTGCGCCAGTCTCACGACTATTAGGAACTGATGTCATTTGGCTTTTTATATGGTTCTTGGCCTCTGAACAATTAAAAATCCATTTTCCCCATTCGATGTAGTACGACCTTTCCTTGGTGGCTGTGCTTACCAATTTCACAACTTTTTCTTGTCTGATTTGTGCAGTCATCTACATTGAACAGGAGGGATGGTGTAATGCGCAATTCCAGTCACAAGCATCGTATTGCGATTCATCTCTCATTTTTAGTCAATCCCGTTTACGTTAAGACGCCGACAGTGTCTCCTATTGGCAAAATTTTCTTTTAAATTGTTTTTGTTCCATGACGTTTCCCCCTGCATCAATAATATGCTATTCAAATTTTACGTGCTTCTGAAGAGTAGTTCCCTTTCTACGGTGATTTGAAACAGAAACTTCAATTATGGTCACCCTGTACTTTGTTCCAACCGTTCAACGTTTTCTGTGATATCACATTTTTACAACACTAGTGCATTGTTAGACTTGGAGGACAGGAAACAGCCAGAAGTCAACAGGCCAACATCAGCACTTCAAATTGCCAGCTATGTCAACGAGAGGTGACTGGTGTATATCGAGCGGCACTCCATACCACACAACGCATGGTGCTGAGCCAGTAGAAAGCCACCCCTCTGGCCTGTCTCATTGCTGGCTGTACAACCCCGACGCCGCACTTTCTCTGCTGCCGCGTCATGGGTTACACGCAGCAAAAGTCACCATGACTACAGACTGCGGTGGTGCAGGTATCGGCAAGCTGTTACTGTGCTCACATGTCTCGATGGTGTCAGGCTCATGCCCTGCCCCCTGTTATACGATGTGGCGCTACGATTCCTCACATCCGAGCAAGGGATGTGACTGTACTGTCGGATGCCATTGGTATGCGTCACAGGGTATCCTGCACGGCGTTGAGCATAACTTTCTTCAGCCCATCAATTCCATATTTAAATGACAGCCAGGGTATCCCAATCAATGCGAATAGCAATATTACGGGACCATAAGCCTCTCTCCAAGAAGATCTACATAGTAACTCTGCAAATCGCACTTAAGTGCTTGGCAGAGGGTTCATCTAACAACCTTGACAACAATTCTCTGTTATTCCACTCGCGTGGAGTAAAAAGGAACACGTAAATCATTCCGTGCGAGCACTGATTTCCCTTATTTTATTATGATGAATCATGATGATCGTTGCCCCAAGTGTATAGGTCAGTGTCTCCAAAATATTTTCGTATTCGGTGGAGAAAGTTGGTGTTCGAAATTTCATGAGAAGATCCCACCGCAACGAGAAACGCCTTGTTTCAATGATGTCCACCCCAGATCCTGTATCATGTCCGTGGCATTCTCTCCCCTGTTTCTCGATAAAATAGAACGTTTTGCCCTTATTTGAACTTTCTCGATGTACTCCGTTAACCCTATCTGGTAAGCATCCCACACCGCGCAGCAATACTCCAAAAGATCACGGACAAGCGTAGTGTAGGCAGTCTCTTTAGTAGATCTGTTGCATCTTCAATGGGATCTGCCAATAAAACGCAGTCTTTGGTTCGCCTTCCCCACAACATTTTCTGTGTGTTTTTTTCCGGTTTAGGTTGTTGGTAATTTTAATTTAACACTAATGTGGATGACCTCACACTTTACATTATTTACGGTCAATTACGAATTTTCGCACCGTACAGACATATTATCTAAATTGTTTTGCAGCCTGTTTTGATCTTATGATTTTGCTGGACGATGAGAACAGCTTTATCTGCAAACAACCTAAGACGGCTGCTCAGATTGCCTCTTAAATAGATAAGGAAAATCACAGAGACCATAACACGACCTTCTCGAACGCCACAAATCACTTCTGCTCTACTCGATGATTTTCTTTCAGTTACTATGAACTGTTACGTCTCTGGCAGAAAATCACTAACATCTGAGACGATATTCCATAGGCAAGCAACTTGATTACAAGCCACTTATGAGTTACAGAGTCAAAAGGTTTCTGGAAATCTAGAAATACGGAGCAATTTGAAATCCTTCGTCGACAGAACTCAACACTTCGCGTGAGTAAAGAGCTAGTTGTGTTTCACAAGAACGTTATTTTGAAAATCATTGTTGCCTTTGTGTCAATAGACCGTTGTCTTCCAGGTAAATCCTGCTGCATATTGACGTTAATGATACGGGCCTGTAGTTTATTGGATTATACTACCTCCTTTCGTGAATATTGTGATCTGTGCAACTTTCCAGTCTTTGGGAACGGATCTTTCACCGAGCGAGCCGTTTTATAAGATTGTTAAGAATGGAGCTCTTTCATCAGCATACACTGTAAGGAGCCAGACTGGTATACAATCTGGACAGGAAGACTTCCTTTTATTAAGTGATTTAAGTTGCTTCACTTCTCCAAGAATATCTGCTTCCGAGTCACTCAAGTTGCCAGCTGCTCTTAACTCGAATTATGGAATGTACTTGGTCGTCTTTGCCGAAGAAATTTCAGAAGGCTCTGTTAGTAACTCTGGTTTAGTAGCATTGTCATCGATGGTATGGCCATTGCTATCACGCAGAGAAGCGTTGATTGTGTCTTGGTGCTATCACGCCTTACATATGATCACCATTTCTTTGGATTTTCTGGCAGGTTTCGAAACAAAATTTCGTTGTGGAAATAATTATAAGCATCTTGCATTGAAATCCGCTTTAAATTTCGAGCTTCTCTAAGGAATCGCTAATCTTATGTTTTTTGAGTAGCACTATGACTCTAACGCAGTCAAATTCCAGTAGAAGTCTTAGACGTTTCTCTGTCTTACTGGAGGGATAGCACAGCCTTCTGATCAACAGACAACATTCAGATGCTATGTCTGAATGAGAAATCCGTTTCTCGATGTTTGCTTATGTACAGTATGCAGTTCATGTTATCACCAACACCTACATAGTGTTGTCCCCTGACAATCATTTGCGTATCTAGGCACCTTGATGGTGTAGTAGTTTCAATGGCAGGCAGTGTAGAGCAGCCTTTGAACGTTGGTGATGTGAACGCCTTGGAGTGTAGTTCGGACCGGCTGGTAGTTGCACTGCATCGTAGCAGGAAGCCTGTTCTTATACCATATAGCCTCAAGTTGTCGGCTTTTCGGGAGTGGAGTGTCTCGGGTGACTCCTCTGCGGCTTGCCAAAGAGGACTGAAAAATGTTGGAATGGAAGGACAATGTCACCCAGAAGCTAATTTTGTGTTCAGAGGTGTGATAATATGTCTGCATTCTGAGAGACCGCCTCTACTTCTATTAAATCGTCCCAAGAGAGAGATCGCACATGTACAAATTTTTACAAGATAGGAGAAACGCAGAAAAACATACAGCATATCCTTGAAAAAGGTCTCTCTCCAGCCACAGATGGAGGAGTAACAGGCACGTCCGGTCTAGCGATACGGGGATCCATCTGGTGATTTCTGTACCTCGGTTCTTATAAACGGCGCTGCTACCTGCCCTGCCTGGTCTTCGCGTGTTCTGACGTTGAGCTCCAACTGATACCAGGTACTCAGGCCTTAAACCAACTGATCGGCCTGGGAAGAGGTCGGTTAGCCAGCAAATAAATATCCACCATATGTAATAAAAACAAACCCTGTTGTCGAGGCTCGGTGTCCTCTAATTAAGTTCGTGTACGGTAGTACCAACTTCAACTCAAGGATAAACGTGCATCACTGCAAAATTCGATGAGTCTTCACGGAAGCCACCAGTTAAAAGTAATCATCCGCCCAACATAATTTTGACGAATTAGCGGCCACAGTGAGACATTAAACAAAATATGTGGCCACACAGAACTTTATAACAGAGATGCCAGACTAGTTCAGATACCTTTAGCACTTCCACCCAAAAAAAAATCTCCATTACTATTAAATTTCCACACGCATTAATAACCTGAAGTCCATATGCAATTTTGTAACACAACACTGTGTAACTACAAAATAGGCTGATAAGTGTAGACTTACTTAACAATACCAACGGGAGACATAACGTAACAGCGTGTCTAAAGCTTCCTCGATGGAATCCAACATCATCTTAATCTGCAGTTATTGTCACAGTTAAGAATGTAAATATTGAGGACGTAACTGTCACTCACTAATTTATTGTACAAAGTTGTACTTTCCGAACATCAGATGAGCTAAGAATAAAACTTATAACGCAACTGAGGTTGAATTGCCACCAGATACATGTTCGGATGACTACCAATACCTGCCGCAGTTCGCTGAGAACTATGGAACTCTAGTTCACAACTCAGATAAGCCGCACCTGTAACTCAAGCGTAACCTTGGTCTAAGTCTCTCGTACTTTTGTGATCAATTTGTCTACTACAAAACATACTTTTATGGAGGCACAATCCTTCAGGGTCAGGAGCGGCTCGGTTCCGCCGTTGCTAAGGATGCCTTTCCCCTAAAGCCTCGTCTTACGTTTCAGTTCAACATAAGTCTTTGTACGTAGGCAGACTTCTAGAACATTCGACATGTCTCGCTATGGTACCTCCTGGTGACCTCGCTTTCGCCACTCAGCAGAGTCGCAGTAGTTGGACAAGGCTTGCCTCCACGAATTCTGATGCGTTACACGATTAAAATTCTCATGACACTTGAACCAAACGTCGGATTTAGATAACTGTTGCATCAATAAATTGAAAAATCCACAAATCATACTTAATGCTGCGGTTGAACACAAGTTGGGTTTCCCTCAAGTCAACAGATAAGCTAATTTGTGATTTTCTAATGAACAGGGAAACTGCATTTCAGAGCTCCATCCCATAATATTGAAACGTAAAATTTATCACTAGCACTTCATCTGAACTTCAGGAGATACCTACAGAACAAAACACTCCAACGGTGGCGGAAGTTCAAAAATGGTTCAAATGGCTGAGGTCATCAGTTTCCTGGACTTAGAACTACTTAAACCTAACTAACCTAAGGACATCACACACTTCCATGTGACCGTAGCAGCAGCGCGGCTCCGGACTTAAGCGCCTAGAACCGCTCGGCCACAGCAGCCGGCTGTAAGTAATTCTTCAACTTACCTAGTAGGCATAAAGTCGTTTTAACCCACGGTTTGGCAACACATTTCCAATCCGACCAATAACTATCTTAATATGTCCGAGGAAATTTTCCCATGCTGACCATTGTTCTTCACCATTTTTGCTGGAATTCTTACTTATTATAAGGAAAACCATATTTTTGAAAACTATCTGTAGGCAGCTGCACTTCTTTTGCAATTAAGTCACCTGGAAATTATATTTTTCCTACCCACCAAGATTTTGATCATATCCAGTTTTTGTTTTTGTTACCGTTTGAATTCTTTACAGAGAAATCGATCAATACGCTTCCTCCGCTGTTCCTTCCAACGTTTACAGGAGATGAAGTACCATCCCATATCTAGCATAGATATCAGAGTGTTGCAAAAACAACGAAATTCTCGAACTATATGATTTCGTAGTATATGACGAACATCGAAGCCCACTTTTTCCTCAATGATGAAAACAAAACACAAATATTAACCAACAGTGGAAAGCGCAATGATTAGTCGACGTGACTGTGATAAAATTTATACCAAGCAGAGACATAGCAACTAACTTGGCTGAATACACTATATGATCGAAAGTATCCGGACACATGGCTGAAAATGACTTGCAAGTTCCTGGCGCCCTCAATCGGTAATGCTGGAATTCAGTATAGTGTTGGCCCACCCTTAGCCTTGATGGCAACTTCCACTCTCGCAGGCATGCGTTCAGTCAGGTGCTGAAAGGTTTCTTGGAGAATGGCAGCCCATACTTCACGGAGTGCTGCACTGAAGAGAGATATCGATGTAAGTCAGTGAGGCCTGGCACGAAGTCGGCGTTCCAAAACATCCGAAAAGAGTTCTGTAGGATTCAGGTCATAACTTTGTTCAGGCCAGTCCATTACAGGGATATTATTGTCGTGCAACTACTGCGCCAGAGGCCGTGCATTATGGGCAGATGCTCGATCGTGTTGAAAGATGTAATCGCCATCCCCGAACTGCTCTTTAACAGTGGGAAACAAGAAGGTGCTTAAAACGTCAGTGTAGGTCTGTACTGTGTTAGTAACATGCAAAACAACAATGGATGCAAGCCCTCTCCATGAAAAGCAAAACAACATCATAGCACCTCCGCCCCGAATTTCACTGTTGACACTACGCACGCTGGCAGACGACGTTCACCGGGAATTCGCCATACCCACACCGTGGCATCAGGTCGCCACATTGTGTACCGTGGTTCGTCACGCTACACAACGTTTTTCTACGGCTCAGTCGTACAGTGTTTAAGGTACTTACACCAAGGAAGGGGTGGTTTGGCATTTACCGGCGTCAGTTTTTGGTGGTGGTAAGGACAATGGGACCAAACTGCTGAGGTCATCAGTCCCTAGGATTAAGCACTACTTAATGTAACTTAAAACAACTTACGCTAAGGACAACACACACACCCATGCCCGACGGAGGACTCGAACCTCCGACGGGGGCAGCCACGCGAACCGTGACAAGACGCCCTAGACCGCACGGCTACCCAGTGCGGCCGTTTACCGGCGTGATGTGTGGCTTACGAACAGCCGCTCGACGATGAAATCCAAGTTTTCAAACGCCCCGCCTAACTGTCATAGTACTTGCTGTGGATCCTAATGGAAGTTTGGAATTCCTGTGTAATGGTCTGCATAGATGTCTACCTATTACACATTACGACTCTCTGAAACTGTCGGAGGTCTCTGTCAGTCAACAGAGGAGGTCGGCCTGTACGCTTTTGTGCAGTACGTGTCCCTTAACGTTTCCACTTCACTATCACATTGGAAACAGTGGACCTAGTGATGTTTAGGAGTGTGGAAGTATAGCGTACAGACGTCTGACGCAAGTGACACACAATCACTTGACCGCGTTCGAAGTCCGTGTGTTCCACGGAGCGCCCCATTTTGCTCTCTCATGATGTCTAATGACTACTGAGGTTACTGATATGGAGTACCTGGCAGTAGGTGGCAGCACAATGCACCTAATAAGAAAAACATATGTTTTGGGGGTGTCCGGATGCTTTAGATCACGTATTGATGTCGATAGCCAGTGCTCCCGGAATTCTGGCTAAGAATTTGTTGAGCTAGTACTGTGAAGGGTCGCAGCTACCTGTCACAGTCCAGAATTTTCGGTATGGCAAACCAAGTTCAAAAACTGAATCTTTTGGAAGTCCTGGAAATCAATAAACACCTACTCACAGATCAGATTTATTATTAAATGATCAAACATAGCTCACTACTTCTTCTCTGCCAAACTTCACTTCATGTTCACATTTCTCCAGTTATTCCCGCACTGTATCTTTCATTCTGTTCCTCCATTTCTCTTGAATTTTTTTATTTTACTGTGATTGTCTATGTGCCACATATATTCTCCTGAATTTATTTATTTCACTGTGATTGTCTATGAGCTACATATATTCTCTTGCTTGTCTCTTGCTTTATATTACGTATACCTTCAATATAGTAAGAGAAATTCTTCATACCACTAACACACTATTAACATGTTTTCTTTTCGATTTTGTGACCTCCTTTCCGCAATTCCAATGCTATTACGGACCATATTCCTTTTACAACCTTAATTGGATTATTACAGTTTCAAAAGGCATAATGGACTCTATCTCAGTTGTAAATATAATTTAACTTATGTATTTCCCGTTAGAATTGTCAGTTATATCTTCCACTCTCTTTCTGCGTTTAAGTGTCCAGTTGAGTTCTTTCACTACCGAAAACTCAGTTTTTGAGTTGACGCTGTTAAGGATTACCAGGAAGGCGCTTTGAATACTCTTCATTCTTATTTTGTTTATCGATTCGTGCTCCTTGGCCGGTCGGAGTGGCCGAGTGGCTCTAGGGGGCGCTACAGTCTGGAACCGCGCGACCGCTACGGTTGCAGGTTCGAATCCTGCCTCGGGCATGGATGTTTGTGATGTCCTAAGGTTAGTTAGGTTTCAGTAGTTCTAAGTTATATGGGACTGATGACCACAGCAGTTAAGTCCCATAGTGCTCAGAGCCATTTGAACCATTTTGTGCTCCTTGAATGCTCACACTTGTTCGCAGATATCCGTTTGGTGTATGTTTTTTTTTCTTTTTTTTTTGTTGCCTATCGTCGAAAGCTTTTCCTAATGTTCCTCTTTAATGTGAATATCTGCATCAGTACAGACCCTTCCAGGCGGTAGCCTATTTGCTCCTCCTTAAGTATATACTCAGTAGAATGTAACAACTAGACTTGAATTCGTCGAGGCTAATACCCAGCGTGGTCTGCAGTGCTGGGTTAAAATTGTTCTCGTGACAATCGACTATTTGTGTGCTAAAATCCTGCTAAGAAGAGAACAGAACGTAATGGAGTTATCTGGGAAAAGTAATACCGTTAACGCACTCTACTTTGTTGGTTTTAGAGGCAGCGCTTTTAATGAAATGTACGAGTAATTAGGAACGATAGATGTGTACGCACACATTACGTGAAGGGCAGGCGGCGCTTAGCAGGGTGCTCGCGCCTGCAAAAGGTCACGGGTGGCTGGCGGCGCGCGTGCGACCACCCCAGTCCGTGCCGCGCACTGCCGCTCCCACACACGGGGGCGCTCGCTGCTGGTGTACTCTGCACACAGCTGGGGGGCGGACTGCTACATTAATACTTATACCACACTCCGAGTACAGCACATTTAAAAACTGAGCTTATACTGGAACTGGGTGCCAACTTATTATGTATCGTGTTCGTGTCGGCTCAATACATTTGTGTCACCACGAGTGGGTCTTATTTATGCAGGTCTGCAAAATACGTCTTACAATCTAGTTTTTGAAGCGAAAGTTCGTGCTAAAACATTTTACAACCATTTTAGTCACTGCAACAACCTGTGGATGGCAAAATATTGTAGGACCATCTTTAAACGTCTCACCGCTGTACTTTGGACACAATAATTCTACGGCTGAGGCAGTTGCCCTCCTCAGATGCTCCAAACAGCAGATTCATATTTATAATTAAACCTTCCCTATTCAACACGTCATAACGCGGAAACTCGTTCGCCCCCGGTAGCTGAGTGGTCAGCGCGACAGAATGTAAATCTTAAGGACCCGGGTTCGATTCCCGGCTGGGTCTGAGATTTTCTCCGCTAAGGGACTGGATGTTGTGTTGTCCTAAGCATCATCATTTCATCCCCATTTACGCGCAAGTCGCCGAAGTAGGGTCAAACCGAAAGAGTAGCACCAGGCGAACGCTCTACCCGACGGGAGGCCCTAGTCACACGACATTTACATTATTTAACGCGGAAACTAATTGCCATACGAGTACCAAACTTGGTGGCATTAATGTCCAGAGTATGGGGAGGATGATTTCCATGCGTCACAGCGCTACGGTCCAGTTTCAACTATGCCACCAGGTGCCGTGATCAGTCGTCGCGATTTATGGTCGTACACACCTGACCAGTCGCAGTGCACCTCTTGGGGACGTGTCAACATGAGCTTGGACAAGAGGAGCAGCGCATCAATGGTGAAGCTCTATTATCAAAACAACAGCAATGCTGTAGCTGCACTTCGAGAATATCGCTGACTGAAATGATTACGGAAAGGTCCTCTTTCTCCACCTGCTGTGCGGAGCGTGATGAAGAAGTTCAAATCAGCTGGAGAACCGAGCGTCGCTCCTGGTAGAGGCGATTACCGGTTGCACCACAGGTGGTTGATGAAATCGCTGTTGCTATGGCAGACAACGCCGCGCGCAATTCCCGATCGTCAGGCAGTGCGCCTGCTATGCCACTATAGTTGAACATCCCGTGGTCCACTGTACGGAAGGTGCTTCGAACCATTCTCAAATGGTATCCGTACAAGATCCATATCGTACAGCAGCTTCCAAAAAAGGGCACACAACGACGTGTTGACTTCCCTCTACACTTTCTTGCAAAGGTGGAAGTTGATGAGTTCAGGCCCTGGATCATCATATGGGCAGACCAAACTCGTTTTTTCTGCGAAAAGTGAGGTGAACACACAGAATTGCCGAGTGTGGGGAACTTCACCTCCAGTCGCTGTGCATGAAGTTCCTCTGTATGGTGAATGTGTCAGCGTATGGTATAGCTTCAAGGCTACGGTCATCATTGAATTCTTTCTTGAACAAATTGGTGCCCAAAGACCAAAGACGTGCAGTTTGACTGGCCAGCATTGCTGCGATATTCTCAGCCAGCATGTCATACCCGCCCTACAGGAGAGAGACGCATTGAACTCAACAGTTTTCATGCCAGATGGGGCCCCACCGCACATCGCTCGTGAAGTTCATCTGCTTCTCCGAAACACACTTGGAAACGATCGAAATATCATCCGATCGTTTCCAAATGCTTCGCCGGCACGATCACCTGATCTCACTCCCTTTGATTTCTGGTCCTGAAGGGCTCATCTCAAGCGCAGCATATGAAGAGAGGTAGCCAACACATCTACGGACATGCTTCGATCTGCTGTGCAGAATGCAATCCTGGGCTTTCAGAGAGTTCTGGGTACTCATGGGCGTCATATTGAGCCGCTTTTGTCGCGGTAATGGTGCTGGTATATAATGGTATGATGTACCGTAGCAGCAAATTAAAAGTGTTTCAGTTGAGTTGATTCTGCACTATTTCTCTTCCTCATGTCCTTGACATTAATGGTACAAAGTTTAATACTCGTGCGGTTATTATTTTCCGTGTTATAACGTGTTAAATAGGGAAAGTGTAATTATAACCACCTGGTATGTACGCTATCTGTCTGCAGACCAGCCACACGTTGCTGTTTTGCTGTAGTCAAGTATAGCGCAGTCAATCTGCGGAACATCATGAACTCTTTCGACTACTGTGGACGTGTTAACATGCAATGTCGTGCATCTCTCCAGGTCATGTGGTCACTTAACACGTTGAGCTGCATCTCTGTCCCGTTCACCCGGTAAAAATCTTCAAAATTTAGAAGTTCTCAGGTGGGGTGGTTCCGGACGTTTCCTGTTTGGGACTGCCTGTTGAATCCTCATCCACATATTCCACTTTTGCTGTAGAATATCGCTATCATCGTTGTTTAATTCCTCACGGACCGTGTACTTTCCCGTTTCATCTACAATATGTCACACCATACTTACACATATCATAAAACGCTGAAGGTAAGTGGAATGACAACGATGTTAGATTTTGTATATCTAAACCAGTGATGAGTCCTCTGCGGAAGCTATAGTAACGGCCCTGCCCACACGCTTCAGTAACAGAAACCACTTGACTCGTCTTACAACATACGTACTCGATAGTTCCTCGGTATCAGAAGAATCTCGTGAAGGACCACGCTATAGTGTTGCGCATTTTTGCAAAGAATTAAGTGACACTTTGATCATTTATGAGTACGTTTCATGATATGGCTTCAGAACGCAAGCGTAAAATACGTAACAATCACGATTTATTAGGTTGGTCTTAAGTCCGTGGCTTTTTGCCACAAGTTTAATAAACACAACAGACACACGTTAGGGAGACTCCAGTAATCCATGATATATTCTCTTCTAGTACTTACAAGTCTCTCAACTCTGGGGTAACTGTTCGATTGTGTAGTCCGCAGCTCGTGGTCGTGCGGTAGCGTTCTCTCTTCCCAAGCCCGGGTTCCCGGGTTCGATTCCTGGCGGGGTCAGGGATCTTCTCTGCCTCGTGATGACTGGGTGTTGTGTGCTGTCCTTAGGTTAGTTAGGTGTAAGTAGTTCATAGTTCTAGGGGACTGCTGACCATAGATGTTAAGTCCCATAGTGCTCAGAGCCATTTGAACCATTTTTGTTCGATTGTGCGATGGTAGACATAACGTTGGTTTGAGACGAATAACTCGCTGAGCCACGTTCGGAGCGCATTTTTATACGGGAAGGAAGTTCCTTCAAGGTTGTTCAATAGAGAGGGTAAAGGCGGGTGTGGAATTACTTCCCGAGCCATTTCCTGTCAGTCTAGCAGAATGCGAGCCGGCGTTATTGTAGAGTAGCATCACTACTCGCAGTCTTTGGTCCTGTACTGCGTCTGCAAGACGTCTCAGTTGTTCCCAGTAAACGTCAGGTGTGATAATCATACACGGAGGAAGCAGCTCGTAGCACTCCACGCCGTCGCTGTTCCACCTGATCGTAACATTATCTTTTATGGATGCTGCTTTGTTTGGGCTCAACGATTTCTTTCGTTTCCTTACGTTAGCATACATACACTGTTTCACGTCTTAAGTTACGATACAGGACAGGAACGTTCGGTGTTGTTCACTCGCCAATTGATGGGAAAGCAAAGAGGTGGGCGTATAGCCACCCGCTAACTTTTGTGATTATTTCTTAGAGCATGCGGTAGCCCCACATCCGATTTTTGAATCTCCCTATTACATGCAAATGTCGCGCGATTGTGGAATGACCACAGTCCATCACACTGCCAGTTCTCGAGTTCGCTGACGTGGATCGTTGTAGGATAATGCGTTTAAACGGTCTTAATCAAATCCCGGAAGTCTTCCTGAACTTAGAGTGTCACCAACGTCAAAACGATCCTCCTGAAAACAAGAAACGCATTTTCTTGCCGTGTTCTGTGCGATGGCATATCCCCATACAACGCGCAAATATTTCTGGCTGCCTCCGCTGCGGTGATGCCTCTATTAAACTTAAAGAAAAGAATATGTCGGAAATGTTACAATTGCTTCACTCGGCACTCCATTTTCTAACTTCCAGAAATCCTCTCACTATCTCAAAAAGGCGAAATGACAGTATGTAAACTATAACAGCAACGGTTAACTACAAACTGAAAATGACAATCGATAAATAAACTAGAATGAAATTCTCACTCTGCAGTGGAGTGTGCGCTGATATGAAACTTCGTGGCAGATTAAAACTGTGTGCCGGATCGACACTCGAACTCGAGACCTTTGTCGTTCGGGGACAAGTGCTCTGCCGACTTTTTTATCTCATTTTTATTTCTAATTGATCGCTGTATTTGCTCGGGTCTGACGCCCTTTGACACTTGTTCAAGTGACCCATTAACTCAGTTTTATTATTACAGAGGGCACCTAACCTTCTGACCGAACACGCTGAGCTACCGTGCCGGCATCCGACTGAGCTAGCGAAGCATGACTCTACGGCTCGCCCTCGCAGTAGGAGACGAAGTACTGGAAGAATTAAAGCTGTGAGGAGGGGTCGTGAATTGTTCTTGGGTAGCTCAGTCGGTAGAATCCTTCCTGCGAAAGGCAAAGGTCCCGAGTTCGAGTCTCGGTCCGGCAGACAATTTTAATCTGCCAGGAAGTGTCGATAAATTAATAGCAACCGAAATACCAGCATGTAAGACGAAAACGCTACGAACTTAAGTACCAACCTAATAAACCACTTCCAATTCCAGAACTGATAACGTGCATCAGAAATGAATTCTCTATACTTTACTCACACAGAAAGTCAAGTATGCTGTATTTAGTGAATCGCTCGTTGTCAAATCTGGGAGATAAAGGACTTGAAAATTACTACAGCTGCATTTTCATAGCTCAGGCTAAAATAAGCCGATATTTCGGTCAGAGTTGTTCATTTGATCACCGCAGTTACCAACGACGTAACTCTTCCGACAGCATTGATTACTTTCCTGAATTCTTCAGTCGTAGCTCTAAAAATAACGTAAAAAAAAAGGTTACTCAAATTTTCGATTGAGTCACACAATGAATTTCACCTGCGCCAGATCCTCCTGTCTGGTGAAAGCATATTGTAGCTGAAACTGCGATTATCTTTTGAACAGTTTACGCTATCTAAGGGTATACGTTCTTTGTGTCAACAACGGTTATTCATGCCATGGCTGCGCAACCTTGTAACAACGGCATGTGTTGCTGTCCGTAGAGACGGGCACAACAGAAACGCTGCAGAAGCTGAATCGAGGAGAAATCCAATTTGCGTCAACTGATTAGTATGAAGGTGGTTTGGCGAACCCTCTGCCAGGCACTTAAGCGTCATTTGCTGAATAGCTATGTAGGTGTAGATGTAGATATAGTTCTCATAATAACGGTGTGCGGCAATACTTCGACCTTGTGCAACACGACAGGCGTGCTGACGGACAGAGAGCAGTTTGTCCCTCTGACCTGCAGATAAGCTCAAAAGCACTAGTACGTACGACTGAGACAAGGTGCAGAAATTCCGTTTGTCAACTTCTGAACCTGTACGTTTCAATTTGTCCTAGTATCGCCAGGGCGGTAAGAGGGGGAACTAACTATGTCGACATATAGTCTCGTTCGCCTCTTGTCAGAGTCTTAGGAGAAGCTTACGTAAAGGAAAAAAACTCTGGTCAGCTACAATTTTTGAACGATTTTGTAAAGGAAACCATCAAGAAAATAGATCCAACGCGTAGATGTACTGTTCAACAGAAAGAGAAAGCCTGCAATTACATCATCTACGAGCGCTATATGTGCGCGTTATCTTCTACGTTTTGCCTCGTTTTTATGGTTTCCTACATCACGAAGAATTACTGGTCATGATCAACAGCACAGGAAGAAAAATTTATAAAGCACTAGGATAAATTAATCATAATCCGACAAATACGAGTAATATGCTCGTAACTTATCCAAGCCCGTGACAGAAAAAGAGGGAAAATACTTTTGGTGTATGCAAAGAGAACTTGAACATTGATTTCTCATTAGGAGTGTTGCCTAACACTGAACAACTGCCCAAGTCAACTCCGATACTGGACATTTCTGTTACTATAATAAACTTTTCCAAAATAAAACAGAAAAAATTAAAATGTTGAAATGCATTTCACACTGCATCGATTAAACAAAATACATAAGGGATGGCCTCTATCTAATACTGAATTACTCGTAGATAAACATTATCTATTCAAATACTTTGACGTTTTGGGTTTTAATGTTCCCTAGCGACAATTTTCAGAGAATACATGTTGACTACGCTCCGCTAAAACAAGAGTTAATTTTTCGTCCCATTACTTCTCCTGGAACTATGTTTTATTTTTGTCTTTGTCATCATCATCTTCCCTATATTTTACATTTTCTTGTATCTTGTATCCCCCGTAATAGTACTGAGGATTCTTCCTATTTTCTGAGTTAGTCGATCTCTTTTTTGATCTGGTTATTTTTCCACTGCATACATCTACCACGATTATTTCCTTCTCCAGTCTTCGTACATTTTTATACAACATTCTTTGTACTCTTGCCTCATATCGTGATATAAAATGCGATCTAACTGAGTACGTCTTTTGACTGTCATTAAAAATTTCATTTCATTTGCCTTAAAGCTGACACTTGATAATTTCGCACACCGCCAGTGTTTCGGAGCCACAAAGTAGTGATGAAAAGACTATAGGTTCATAAAATTTAAATGATTTTCGTGTCTGTTTTTTTCCATTTTGACACTAGTATAGTTATTCTGGAAAAGATTTTCAACACATATATTTTTCATTTATTTTCCTTTCTTGTCTTACGTAGCATCTGACTTATTTAGAATGTGATACAGGTTAATACATCTTACAACCTACGAAAAATTTTAATCTCCTGGGACGTTTTGCCCTGAGCTCATGTAGACATTTTTTCGATGTTTAAGCTGGAATTGGCAGGTGTTATGTTCACTGATGTACTGATTCCTGTAGGGCTACTAACTTACCACAAAACAGCGTACCACTTCCATTTAGTGACACTAATTTGTTAATACTTATTGATAGTTTTCTTTATTCTTCTAAATCGCTTTTATAAATATGCTTATAATCCTGTTGATTGTGATACGTTTCCTGCCATCTAATTCACATCCGTTTCACTGTTTATGTTTTCAGACGTCTACTTTATAGATCTGATGATAAGACTGGCTCATCGACTTGGCGCGGTAGCGGTTCCAACACCCTTCCAAACATCCTGGGCAGAGCCGATATCCTTTTCTGCCTTTCCGTAATTCCAGCTCGTGAATCGCCCCTGATGACGTCGTCGTTGACGGGACCGTGAAATCTAATCTCCCTCCCTTCAGACGCCTCGGTCTCTTCTTTCTCTCTACAGTTGCGTCAAGTTCTGTCAGCTTAATCGAGTGCTTATCTCTCGTCACTCAGTGCGGGGAGTACCTCTAAGTGAAATTCTAATCTTCCCTCCATTAAAAGTTGCAGAATGGAACCATTATCTAGGGGAGATCTGCCGTTATTAAGACCCAGCAAGTCCCTTAACAACATTGTTTAAAGAGTATTTACAGTTCACCTACGATTTTTGTAATATATATTTTAACCAGTGTTCAGGAAACTTCTTCGATATTTCTGCGATTTGTGTTTTCCTTTATATTTTTTTAAGTAAATAGTACGTTATCTGTGTTGTCCTCTAACTTACTGGTATATGCTAGATGACATATTGAACATATACGATTATCGTTTCACCGTATTTAGTGAATACGTCATTAAATGTCATGGAAACTGCGAGTTTTCTATTGTGTTTTCCTTTTATTGCATTCTGTCATTTTAAACATAATTTTGTCAGTTCTTCCGGTTTTTTTTCCTATCTTGCCTCTTTACAACTGTACCTGCAATTATTCTAACCATACCTACACTAGTCCAGTCTACGCTGGTTACCCAAAAGTTTTGCACATACTTGGTCAAAACCGTTACTGAATTTATGTAAGCGGCACTGGTTATGCAAAACGTTACTTTTTGGAAACTATCGCCCAGGTCAAACGGTTCGAGATTTACGTCGCACTTTGCCATGGGGCAAACAGTGAGTAACTAACTATCCATCCCGACTCGTACTGTAAACGTTACGTATCACCTCTTACGTCTGCTTGGTACGTGTTCTCCACTATTTACCGCAGACAAGCAGTAACGTTCCAACATTCTGAAATCAACACTGACGCCATTACACCTATAGCAGCATGTGCATCAATATGTTCACGTGTCATTTGCGCCGATACTGTTCTTTCACTTACATGTGAATTTCCTGTTCCTTCTGGAGACAAAGTCACTGTACCATTACATAATATTATTCAGAGTGATTTATATCCTTACCTTCGTGTATACAGTGGTATTATTTTCATTTTAAATCTAACGTCAAACGTGATAGCGTCACCTGTTCATCAGTTCTGATATGTAATCGCTGCTGTATTTAGCAGTTACGTCTGTCTGTGCCCATTGTTTGTGTTTACATGCTGCCTACATTGGAAAATCAGAAAATATTTTCATTAAAACATATTAACTTTTCTTTTATCGGAGCAGTTACACCAGCTGCAGTGTTTACCATCCAGTGAGCTACAGTAACTAAAGGCAAAGTAAAAGGGTTTCGTAGGGTTAGAAATTGCATTACTGTCCCTAAAGACATTATTGTGCACAGCATCGTGTGGTGTAATGGCTGGCTCTGCAGACTACCTGCTGGAGTTACGAGACATGCGGAATACCTCACCGCAATCTCCACCAGGCCGTATTCACCCAAGTTAAACCTGATTGCAGCAGCGCCTAGCACAACACGTTCTCTTTCACATGAAACTTGCTGTATTGTTGTAGGTGCACCAGAATGCCACTTTAGGGACGTCCAGCACTTTTATCGTCACACATAAAAGTTTACGCCGTACAGCAGTGGCCGCAATAAAAGGTTACAGCCTGTCCTGGGGACCCTGCGTACTCCGGCAGCGCCACACTACGACGACTGTCCGAACAAATGGTTTCAGTTGCGATTTCAGAACGCCGCTATCTTCAGCAGCATTACTTACACTTTAGGATCTGTGCGCTTTTCTGATTTGAAAAGGTAAGTATGTCTTGTCCCATTCGTGTATGTCTCAACACTACACAGATGTCCCCTCAACTCAAAACTTGGGTTTGAATCCAACCCATTGCGCAACGTGCAATTTTTGACAAATACTAGTCGCTGTCAGAGGCGAAAGAAGAAACAAGAGACTGAAAAAAAAGAAACGTGAAGTTTGAATGCCTCATTCTCGTAACAAAGCTCGAGTGAAGCGTAGATACAGCACTCGTTCCAAATGTTCGGAGACTGATATTCTTGCTGAAGTACAAGCGATGCCAGTGTAGCTACTAGGGTGGCAGCTGCCACTAACAACTACAAACAACAGACGTGTGTTGGACCACACAGTTGTGAGCAGGCAGCGTCATGTGGTGGGCGTGTGGCCGCAGTGAATCAAGGCTGCTGTGTCACAAACATCTCTAGAGTGTTTTGAAGACGAAAAAAGTGTACACAAAGTTTGTCCCGCACGCCTCGATTCCCGAACAAAACAACAGCGAGTGAACGCCTGCCGAGGACAATTGTTTCCTAAAATAAAAAAGGGAGCGGTATAGTTCAGCATACTCGGTGTTTTCAGTGGGAACCTACCACAAAATCACAAGGTGCAGAATAGATCTCTGATGGTCGCCAATATCGAGGCTGGAGTTTAACAACAACGCAAGGAAAGACTTTTCTACGATTTAATCGATTGTACGGACGTTCTGCTAAAGTAGTGCGAGACTGTGTACAATTACAGAACCATTAAAACTGCTTTCTTACATTTTCCTTTAGTGTGATTGAATGCGAAGGGAGTCATCGATGAAAACGCAACCACGCTTACGTTACTCGCATCTGACAACATTATGAAGGATATCTGTGGAACCAGCTTAGTGGTAGCGATTCGTGGCTGAAAGGAAAGGAAAGAAACAGTTTGACTTTCCATTACGTACTGAATTCCCTAGAAATAACAAACCCGCTGTGGAATTTTCCAGCAAGTTAACTTTCTCCCAGTAATCAAAAAAGTAGTAATCAGCATTCTTGTGCTCTCCTCTCTCTCTCTTTCTCTCTCTCTCTCTCACCCTCTTTCCCTGTCTTCTTCTCAAGTCTTCGACCAACGATACTGTCAAATTTTCTATAGTTCTACAAGTGGATATCATATATATTTGGTGTTTCAGAATGAATTGGGCTAAAACAGGTTCATTTCAGACCTCTGAGTCCTTTTCAGCATACCAACGGCTTGTTTATATTTAGGCTTCAAAAATTTCTCATCGCAGACACTGGCATCTCATTCCAGCGCCTGTCGCTTCCTGCTGTGTTGTATAATGGAAACTAATGGTAATTTTCTCGTTTAGCGATTTTCGTTTGAACCTGTTTAATCCGAATATTCAACAACGTAAAATATTTTGTGTTTCTCTGTCATGACATGTATGACACGAGTAGTGGAAAAGGGATCTGGGGAAGTTTGGTTTGTGCAGGATGCATACGTTCAGGTGCAAGCATATATTCAGGAGCAAGTTTCCCCAGCCCCTTGTCTTAGCCTATTGTTATGCTAACTGATTTATGACCTCCTGTGGATTGATTTATGACCACCTGGGGATAATCTGTCCTTCTAAAAAAAACCACACATCTTCCCCTCCCCCTTCTCCTCCTCCTCCATCCCTTTGGGAGGTCACCAGTCCTCCCCCTCTCCTCTCGCCGATAAAAGCACATTTTTGGTATCAAATTAATTGACTAATTTATTAAACTGATCAATTAATTACCCCTCCTACTCTGCAAAATACCCCATGCTTCCTCTCCCCCCCGCCACTCCAAACCCAGAAAAGAAGGTCAGTCAGGCCGTGCAGAGCTGTTAGTATGGAAGGAGCAAGTATTACCCTTTCCAGCAACTACATGTCCTAATTACATAATTCATTGCAGCAGATTGGAGATTTTGTCTTGTTGGATAATTTTCTTGTATATGCTCACCTTCACATGCAGGGATCGACTGAGGTAGTGCATAATGCCACCACTAGGACAGCATGAGATTCAAATCAGTGTCAGTAGTATATTGTACAACTGAATTTGCATATTCTTTATTTAATCAGTCTGAAGGAGACAAGCATCCATCACTTGCGTACAGCTCACTGTGCGCCCCAACCCCCACTTCCCATGACGTAATAACAGTAAGCACCGAGGAACTCAATGAAGTGCGGTGTGTTAGCCGCCATTCTGGGTCGACGCATGTGTATTTGTCTTCTGGGTGCCGCCATGGAGGTCAAAAACCGCCGAAAGTCCTAATTACAGATCACAATACTAAATACCACTGACTGTCGACCACAAGATGGTGTCCTTTGATATTCCATACCGGGAAAATCACCTCCGCTCTTTCTCATGTGGCTACTTCCTGGTGAAACACTTGAACTTGTAGGCCAAGGTGACGTATCTACCGGCCTGAGAGACGTCTATTTGTTTTTCGCGGCTGCTGAACAAAGCATCAGGTGGCGGCATTCCTTTCATCAGGAAATCCAGACCCGCTCCCTGTCTCTGTCTCTCTCAGGTGGTTACGTCCTGTTTGTGTGAACTCGTGGGTGAACCAACATGTAACAACATAAAGACGGAAGTTTTAATCCAGTTGTGTTGTCTCCAGTGGACGCAACTGGAGCTGGCGCGCTGAGAAAGTTTCTAACTGGCGCCACGACTGGGACTTTGAAGTTCGCCTCCAACCAGAAGTGCTTCCTAATCAGCAACCTCTGCACCACCATTGGTGAGACGGTCTTCCGTGTTGTGATAAGCAACGGCCACAGGCAGCAACGGACGGCTCGTGTTCGTCGTTGGCGTGCGACAGTTCTAGTACAGTGTTCCAAGGCTGCAGTTCGTAGGTACAGTTCGTCGTGGAGATCAGCCTGACAGACTTAGTCTAAAGTGGAGTCGCCTACAGACAAATATTTACTACAGCGATTGACACTGTTACACCCAGGACGGTAATGCTGGCATTGTATTCAGTAGTCCGCTCCTTGACAGGCCGCTGCTTGCTTGTATCTACCCGCAAGCACTCCAGCGGCTTGCTGTACAACTTTAGTTAAGAATCGCAGCACAATAAAGTGTAAATTTATTTGCTACTAATTTGTTTGTAGTCACAGTTCCCCCATCTACCTTGGAGACATCATACACGTCACATCCTTCGTCAGAATGCTGTGTTCTTATTGGTTAATACTGCAGACAAAGGGAGAGCTGGAGCAATCGCGTTATAAAAAATGGCGGGAAATAGTGCATTTGCACTACCCTATCACACGAATTGTTTAACAATTTACAGCAGTCAAACAGCTCACTTAAAACGATCACCACCACCTTACGATGTTCCTTCTTGGTAATAAAACCTACTTTAACATTTGAGAATCACACACAAACATTTTGTGAATCGAGTACTTAAATTTCCTTCACAGGCCGAGTGTAGTCCTAAATATATCCGAGGTCTTGCATGCACCGATGTTTGAGAACACATTCCTCCAAAACAACGTTTCGACCTTACACTGGACATATCTTGTTAAAAAGAATCTTCCGATCGCACACACTTATCACGCGCCGTCCATCGACTACGATGGTCCGCGGCTGCGGCACCATGCCAACACCCTCGCACACAGATCCTGGTACCCACATGCCGGCCCTACCAGACGCTCACGGGCCAGAGAGACCGCCACCGTGGCCGACTTGCAGTCAACCGACCAACTTACATGTGGGGCAGTAACAGTCCAGCGCGGACACTCACCATGTTGACTCTTCCCACACAACACGCACGTCCATTTCTGTGGCCGCTCTACCAACATACTGGCCATGGACACTGTGAGACAAGCAGGCGCGGCTTGGATTTATACTTCTAACTGAAAATTCCACCCCAACGTAAGCTCCTCAGTTCAAAAAATCCACTTTACTCGATCCAAAATGGGGATACTGTTCCCCACACACCTAGAATTACTCAGTAAGAATGTTCATTGATTCCCTTAATACGTGTCACTTCAGAATACAGGAGCAATCGGACCATACAGAAGTTTTCACAACGCTAAAGTATCTTTAAGAGCCAACGGCCTTGCCGCAGTGGTGACACCGGTTCCTGTCAGATCACAGATGTTAAGCGCTGTCGGGCTGGGCTAGCACTTGCATGGGTGACCGTCTGGTCTGCCGAGCGCTGTTGGCAAGCGGGGTGCACTCAGCCCTTGTGAGGCAATCTGAGGAGCTACCTGACTGAGAAGTAGCGGCTCCGGTCACGAAAACTGACAATGATAGGGAGAGCGGTGTCTTGACAACATGCCCCTCCTTATCTGCATCCAGTGACGGCCTTGGGCTGAGAGGATGGCACGGCGGCCAGTCGGTGCCGTTGGGCCTTCCAAGGCCTGTTCGGACAGAGTTCAGTATAGTTTAGTTTTAAAGTATCTTTATCTGTTGTGAAATTCGGTACAATAGTATGTGTAGCCACAATTCGATGGCCTTTACCAGTAAAACTTTAATTAGTTTAATTGACGTATTCAAGTTTTAGCTGTAAAACAGGAACACAGTAAAATCCCACTAGAGAAAAGGTGTAAAAACACTCTACATTAGATTCGTTTGTTTGTGTTAATCTATAGGTAACAGGTGAGAGACAATAGTGTTACGCTCTCACTATGTTCAGATCTGTTCTGTAAGAACCTTGTGCATAAGCACTAAACCCTTTGATGTGACATGTAATTGTGAACTGGAAGTTGAAACAAAATGTCATTACCATCAAAACGGCGTTATATCCGATTTATTGGAAAACGTGCATTCGACATAGGGTCGGCATTAATTCCAGAGATCACGAGCTTTTACCAAGAATGAGAAGTCAGTTTGTCCATACACCTACAATTACTTATGCAGCTTTATTTTCAGATATACTAAATGAAACTGAAATTATTAGGAGACAAAGATATAGGTAGCTAACAGTATTGAAGGGATAATACTTGATATTCGTTTTCTGAAATTTCATCGAAGCGAAAATAACGCTAAGCAATACTCCATTTTTCAATAATCGGCTAATATTAACTACAACGCTTGCAGCTCTGGTCACTGTAGAAAGAAACTACTGAAATCATTTTTGCTACGAAGAAGTTGTTTTAAAATATAACCAATGTACATTTCAATTTCAAAGATACTTTTTATCTCAGATGAATTTCTATCAGAGAAATCAATCAACGACGTTAAGTTCACAATAAAAGTAAACGCTTGGATGTAAGTTCCACTAGTTATACAAAACACCATTTTTTTAAAGTTCCCAAACATGTTTCAGCATCTCTGTGCCATCACCAGTGCGTTTCAATTTGATATAATCGGTAACATGAACGTTTTTACACAATGATTACAAAATTATGGAAACTATTAATTCAAACAACTATCTGTTTCTGTTAGTTAATACCTCTACATTCGGCTTGCATGGTTTTGCAGGACCAATAGCATATTATTTCGTACTGGTAGCTTAACATCTGCAATCAAACGATGTTGACTGGAAATTTTGTTGGGAGTTAATCTACCGTTTTATGCTGTAAAAGTAATTCAGTTTGCCGCGATATTTCGCTGATATATTCGGTTTTGATTTTTTCTCAGTACCCTAAGGTGTTGTGAATCACTCGTAAATACAATACCTATTTTCTGCAATTTGGTTGTAAAAGCAATTTACACTTACAAGGCACACTGCAGTTGTGGTTGTTGTGTGTTTCAGCCCAGCCAGTGTCCATTTGTTCAGCAGTGAGTTCGGTGCCAATTTGGAATATTTTTTACATTTTATCTTTATGTACTTGTGTGTGTGTGGGGGGGGGGGGGCTAGACTTTTCAGGTGTTTGTGTTGTCTTTTCTGAAATCTTCCTTTAATATGTTAAATAGTGTGCCCTTGCAGAATGTGTTAATTTATGACCTGTTTTCCTTCTGCTATTGCCTTCTATATGTGGAAGTGATTTCCTCAATGTTAAGTTTGCTGTATAGGATGTGGCTGGGTTTTAGGATTCTTAAGTCTGTTTCTATTGTTGTTGATTGTTGATCGGGGGCTATTAGGTGTTCAGCAAATGTGTTATGGGAGCTGTTGCTTTTTAAAGGTCTGAGATGTTCTGAATATCTGGCTTTTAAGTTTCTGCATGTCTGTCCTATGTATACCGATTGGCAAGTGTTGCATGTGAGTTCATATTTTGCTCATTCGTTAAATTTATCGGTGGGTGTTTCTTGTGTTCTGATCTTTTTCTGTACTGTGTCCTCTGTCACGTATCCTGATTGGAGTCACTGTTTCTTTAATATCCTATGTTATTCTAGATGAGTATGAGCCATTGTGTTTTGTGTGTATGTTGTAGTTCTCTTGTGTCTTGCACGTGGTCATTGTTTGTGTTATGCGTTGTAGTGTGTTGAGTGAGGACTTGTGTGTGTGTGTGTGTGTGTGTGTGTGTGTGTGTGTGTGTGTGTGTGTGTGTGTGTGTTATACGTTCATGTCTACACTGTTTACATATGTTTTGATTTAATTTGTCTGCCATATGGGTATCATAACCACTTTCTAGTGATATTTGTTTTCATGTGTTGCCTTCTTGTGTGTGCTTCTGTTTGCTTATGGGTGTTCTGTTTAATCTATGGAGCATGAATCTGAAGTTTGGTTGCTTATGTGTCAATGGGTGGTTCGACATGTTGTGAAAGGTGGTGCTAGCGGTTGTTAGTTTCCTGAATATTGTGATTCTGTGTGTGTTGTTTGCATTTTGTATGGTGAGATCTCAGAAATGTAGTGTGTTGTTTGTTTCTATTTATAATGTGAAGTTAATTTTTGGGTTTAAGTTGTTTATTTCATTGTGTAGCTGTTCTATATGAGTATGTGGTTCATCAGTCAGACATGTTATGTCATTGGCACAACAGTACCAGTATATGATTTTGTAGATTTTTGGTTTTAGTATGTGTCTGATGATCATGTTCTCCAGGTTGTTTATAAATATGTTTGCTAGAAGGCCTCTAATTGGTGATCCTAGTGACAGCCCTTCATGTTGAGAATAAAGTTATTTGTTGAACACAAAATAATTTTGTGATGTTATGGTCTTGAGTATTGTTGTTATTTCAGTTTTCTTGATGTTGTACTCTTTGTGTGAAGATGTTGAACATTACATTTATTTTAATAAAGTGTATGTCGATGTGACAAACCAATGATATAAGGGTTGCTGTGTACAGTATGTGCATGTTCTTCATTCTGTCAATCAATTCCTTTGAGTATTCCAGGTACCTGTTGTTATCAGAAGTGTACAATCTTTTTAGTAACGTATCTGTCTGTTGTTCTAGGTGGTGGTAGGGAGCATTTCGGAAGGTGATGATGGGTCTTAATTGGATATTACCCTTGTGAACCTTTGATAGGGAACTTAGGATGGGTGCCTTTCTATTTTTCTGTGTCATCCATTTTATCTTGGCTTTTGCGAATTATTTATGTTTTTCAGTGTCTGTTGAATATTTCTCTGGTACCTTGGTGTTGGGTCATTGGTCAGATTAGTGATGTTGTTGTCTTTCAGAAAATCTACTGTTTTATCTACATATTCCTTTTCAGCCATAATTACAGTAATATTCCATTTGTCTGCTCTTGTTACTATAGCATTGTTCTATAATTTTTGTTTTAGCTTGTTGTCTATGAATTTCTGTGATGTTCTATCATTAGAGATAATGGTGAATTTGCGTGTTCTGTGTTATGTGTTATTTCTGCAGCTACTAATTCTCTTGTCAAGTTAGCATTAAAATTTCGTGTGCTGTGTCTTTCTTGTTGGTTGATAATGTGTTTAGATTCTGTTATGAGCTTTTTCATTGGCTGGTATGATATGTTTGTGATGATGTTGTCTTTTGGTCCATTGTTTTGAAGTTCCCAAACATGTTTCTGCACCTCTGTGCCATCATCAGTGGGTTTCTGTTTCATTTAATCTGTAATGTGAACATTTTTACAAAATGATTACAAAGTTATAGAAATATTTCGTTCAAACAACTATACATTTCTGTTAGTTTATTCCTTTACATTCGGTTTGCACTGTTTGCAAGATCACTTGCGTATTATTTCATACTGGTAGCTTGTGATGCGGAGATTAGGAAATTGTATGATAAAAAGCAGTCCCTCAACACTGAGCTTTACCAAGCACATATAGAATTGACCGATAAATTTAAAACACCAGATCACTTTGTGGAAATAATATAGAGAAAAGGCATACACACAAAAAGTAATCCAAGAAAACAGGAGAAACAAAACTGCACAAGCACATTAACTCAAAACAGTCAAAACCAACAATATAAATTCCATGATAGAATCATTAACCTAACTAACATAAATCATAACAAACAAGAGAAAAGCCTACAAGAAAAACGATCAAAACACAACATTAACGCAGACATATCACAAAAACAATAGAAAACCTCATAACAGAATCTGAACACATTACGAAAGGAACAATAGAGATTCAGCACACAAAATTTTAACGCGAAATTGACTAGAGAATTCGTAGCTGCAGAAACAACACAGATAATCAGAACACACAAATTATCTCTAATAATAGAAATTATCTCTAATAATAGAACATCAGAGGAGTTCACAGCCAACAAGCTAAGAATTACAGAACAATATCATACCAACAAGAGCAGACAAAGGAATATTACTGTAAATATGGCTGAAAAGGAATAGATATACAAAACACTGGATTTTTTGAAAGACATCATCACTAAACTGCCAGTGAGCAAATGAAAGGTGCAAGAAAACATTCAACAGACACTGAAAAACATCAAAAATACATTCTCAAAAGCCAGATACAAAGGATGACACAGAGAAATCCAAAATCACTCATCTTAAACACCCTACCACAGGTTCATAAGGATAATATCCCATTAAGACCCATCATCACCTTCCGAAATGCTCCCTGTCACCACACAAATTTCTAAAAGTTTTACACGTTTGAGAACAACAGGAACCTGGAAGACTCAAAGGAATTGGTTGACAGAATCAAGAACATGCACATACCAGACACAGCAACCCTTAGATCATTTTGTGTCAAATCAAGGTATACTTGTATTTCAATAGATGATACAATCAACATCATTACACAAAGATTATACCGACAAGGAAACTCACCAGACACACATATTACTGAAATGACAACCACAATCAAGACCATATCATCACAAAATTATTTTGTGTTCAACTAAGAATTTCATTCTCAACATGAAATACTGTCACTGGGATCACAAGTTAGTGGCCTCCTAGCAAACATATTTATGAACAACCTGAAGAACATAATCTTCAGACACATAATAAAATCAACTATAAAGTTGTATACTGGTTCTGTTATGTCAATGACATAACATGTCTGATTGATGAACGACATACACACACAGAACAGGTACACAATTAAATAGACAACTTACACCCAAATGTTAATTTCACATTAGAAACAGAAACAACAACACACTTAATTTCCTGGATCTCACCATACAGAATGCAAACAACATACACGAATTCACAATATTCAGGAAACTAACAACCACTAGCAACACCTTTCACAACCTGTCTAACTATCTATTAACACATAAGCAAGCAAACTTCAGATTCATGCTCCAAAGGTTAAACAGAACACTCATAAACAAACAGAAGCACACACAAGAACTCAACACAATAAAACAAATATCACTAGAAAATGATTAAGATACCCATATGGCACACAAATTAAAACAATTGATATGTAAACATTATAGGCATGAACTTATAACACACACACAAAAGTCCTCACCCAACACAGAACAACGCAAAACGCAAACAATGACCATGTGCAAGACACAACAGAGCTTCAACATACTTACAGAATACAATGGGACACATTGACAAAACTGTTCACAGACTAGTCATCATATTAAAGAAACAGGGACTCTGAATAGGATACAGACAGAGAACACAACACAGGAAAAGATCGGACACAAGAAACACACACAGATTAATTTAATGGAACAGGAATATATCAACTCACAGGCATCTCTTGCCAGTCAGTATACATAGGACATACATGCAGAAAGTAAAAACGATATGTTCAGAACACCTCAGAGGTTTAAAAAACAGCAGCTCCCATAGCACATTTGCTAACCACCTAATAGACCCCAATCACCACCGAACAATAGAAGCAGACTTAAGAACACTGAAACCCAACCACAGCCTATACAGCAAACTTACTGTTGAGGAAAACACTTCCACATACAGAAGGCAATAGCAGAATGAAAACAGGTCATAAATGAATACGCAACACTCTGCAGGGGTACACTTTTTAACACATTAAAGGAACATTACAGAAAAGATAACACAAACTGCTGAAAAGCCCACCCCCCACATACACATACACACACACACACACACACACCTGATAAATGAATACACTTAACTCTGCGAACGCAACCTTTTAAAACACTAAAGGAATATCAGGTAAAAGTAAACACAAACAGCTACACTGGTGAACAAATGAAAACTGGCCGCGCTGGAACACACAACAATCACAATTACAATGTGTTTGGTGAAGTGTAAAGTGCTTTTTAGACAAAATTTCTGAAAATAGCTGTTATATTTACATGTGCTTCGCAACACCTCATCAGGGCGCTGAGAAAAAAGTGCTTCCCACACAAAAACGTAAATAAAATCGAATATATGAGCGAAATATCGCTACAATTTAAATTACGTTTAAAGCATAAATTGATGGGTTAACTTCCAACAAACATTCTCATCAACATCTTTAAGTTACAGATGACTGGCTACCAGTACGAAATAATACGCAAGTGGTCCTGCAAAACCATACAAACCGAATGTAAAGGTATTAACTAACAGAAAGAAATATTTCCACGAGTTTGTAGTCATTTAGTAAACTCCTCACATTACAGATTAAATAAAAGAGAAACCCAGTGATGATGGCACAGAGGTGCTGAAACATCTTTGCGATCATTAAAAAACCGTGTTGTGCACATCTGACGAATTTTTCATCCAAAAATTTTAACTGCAAACACGAAAAATACAAGAGATGCAAATCCCAAGGATGAAAAATATACTATAACCTGGATCCTGGATAGTTTTGTCTTCTTCGACTTATCTGGGTTACATCGATGTGTGCTTCATATTAAAATATTCTACTACATCTTAACAAGAAAGAATTACTTACTGGCATCGAACGTTTAATACGACCCTCAATGAAAAATTGCCGGGAGAAGAGCAGATGAAATACATTGACGCATGCCACCGTGGGTCTTCACATCAAGAAAATTTGGGGTGCGGCTCGAAACTACAGAAAAGATTTTGTAAATTCAATAATACGACGGAGAAGACTTTGATCCTAATCGTTCCAACTCAGAAGAAACGGAATTCCTCCCACTGCAGAGAGAAGGAAGAATTCAAGAAAACGACAGAGAAGATTTCAGACTTCACCCCGGATTACGAGCGGACTGGCACCTACAACGAACATAAAACAACTAAGACTAAAACAACAAACAACATAACTGGTAACTATCGTTTATTTGAAGACTTTATTAGTCGTAAAATCACGAACAATTAGTGAAGGGCAATTATTTAATTGGGTGTATTGTAAATTTTATGGTAAATAATCTGTGATTCTTTTTCTGTCATGTCTCTGTCTTTTATTAATTTACATTATATCAACATAACTTCACTGAGAGAATATTTTATCAGTGAAGGTTTCTCTGAATACTGCTGAAATTGCTGATGATTACAAAAGGTACGTACGATGGTATTTGAAAACTTGCTTTTTGCGTAGCATCTTCATCTTGATGAGGACTAGTGCGGTAATTTAAATTAGTAATTAATGCAAGGCAAGGTATTTTGCAGTTAGTGCTAAGTAGTTAGAATAGTGTGAATTTTCCCAGTTGGGTGTGTATTAACATCGATAGGGAATAGATTTGTTGAGAGAGTTTATTGGTTCATATGCCAATGATTAGACCCTCAAGAGGTAGGATGGATGCCGATAGACTTATAGATCCCAGATAACGAGAAAATTTAGAGACTGTAATGATAATGAAACAGAAAATATACTCATGCCATCAACTGAAAGAGTCAATAATGTTGAACCATCGAATCCAGGCCTCTCAGCCTAGATTATCGAACATTGTGAACCTAAATGGGAACAGTTTTACCAGATAAGGTCGAGGAACATATAGAATCAGTTGCAAAATTAGACGAAGTACCTATCTGGCATATGGTTTCTGATCGGCTTACGGCTCTTCTAATGTGATTAGACGAAAAACAGAAAGATAGAGATCAGAGGCTACTTGCTTAACTAGCGGAGAAAGATGAAATAAGGGAAAAGAGACAGGAAGATAAGGACAGAGAACTGGAAGCATAACGAAATAGAAAACTCGTGGGAAGGGATAAAAAAGGTCTTTGACGACTTACCTCAGGTCCGTAATGAGTTGGTGAATCAAACAGAACGTACGAAAGTTTATCAACCTTAGTTGCTCAGTTAAAATTATACGTAGTACGTTTCCAAGAGAGACAATTCAGACTGAAAAGACTGTCGCGTCAATGACTGATAAATTGTCGTACCTTGAAGTAGAAACCAAGAAAAACGTAGGTGAAAATCTCATGAAACAATGTTGAAAGAGGGAATATGAAATGTCCGAATGGACCGAGAACAAAACTGCTGAAATCAATAAAGAAACAAATTCCGAAGTAGCTTCTGTTGTTCAGTCAGATGATAAAGGTTCAGACAAGCATGCAGAAGCCACGATCGAAGATGTGAAAGGCGAATTTCGGTAAATTAGAAACGAAGCAGTACTTGAACTTCCTAAATCGGGGGAAGAAATTAACCGAAAGGCTGAAGCACGCGAAAGCGACGTCTCAGTCAGTAACAGCAAAGAGCAGGGCATTTTGCCAACTAAGACGAAGTTGAGCGATAATGCATCTCCTCAGTAGATATACAACAGTGAGCATATTACGCCGAGACAGTACTCGGAAAGCATAGATGAGGCAAAAAGTTGCTGTTCAGCACTGTCATTATTAAAACTTGAACAGAGCTCTATTAAAAACCGACAGTTCCAGACTTATTCTTCAGAGAAGGATATCTTACACCCGACACTATTCACAAAAGTTTTAGGAACATCTTTCCACGATCGTGGAACGAACAGCATAAAATAGTTCTTTGTGTCGCACATAGCGGGGCTGCCTTGTAGGCAAATGAATTGTTGATTAGTGTGACACGTAGGAAGACTTCGAACGCAGGTTTATTTCCAAATTTTGGTCTGATAGCAAATAATAAAATCCAGGGAAAGAGTTTTATAATCCTGAGTACTACAATTCCAAGAAACGCAGCTTACGGATATATTTCGAGCGCTGCGTTAATAAACACTGCACTCTGAGGCACATACCGACCTCGATTACTTTTTGTCCATACCTTATTATCGTTATTTGACCTCCGAGAAATGAAAGGAATTGGGAATAATCAAAATTTTGGTGTGAATTCTATGGAAAATAACCACTATCATAATAATGGACATAACCAGAATCGGAACAATAATAGTTATAACCGAAATAGAAACGGCCACGGAAGTGGAAATGAGAACGTAAATGGAAACTTTGACTACCTGCCAGCTCCACCCACTAATTTTGATGTGAACTTCCAGTCCTAAAACAACCTAAATTCAAACCAATGGCAACAACCCAACCATAACAGCCGCAGTTACTATTCTGATAATCAAAACTGCAATAAAGCTTCTTGGCAGGCTTCTGCTGCTACCGTCGCCACTGAAGAGCGTTTGACAATGCAACAATAAGAAAATAGGCAGAGCAATAACACGTTACCCATCCCAAGTACCTGAAAATAGGGCAGCAGCCCGGTCATAGCATATGCATAGCAAACGTTACGGACAGACCAATACGGAAAATTAAAAATGACCAATCTTTACTTTCCGAGGCTGTTTGCAGAGAATGAGAGAGGCTATGACGGAAACCGAGTTGTAATGTTACGATATAACGACGGCATAAAGTTACAGAATGAATTTAGTAAAGGACCCAGGAAGTTTAAATCATGAGAAGACAATATGCTACAGGCAATGATTAATGCATTCTTAGTGATATCCCTGTAGATATAATTGTAGAAACTGAAGCTAATACTTCCATGGTGAGCTGTAGTTTGTACAAGGAGTTCAGTTTAAAGGGTAAGATTCCGTTTTTCCCCATTCAGACTTGTAATGTTACTGAAGCTTTTGGGGGCAGTCAGACTGTAAAGTTTCAAATACAGGTTAATGTTGTAATCCAGAAGGAAGTATTGAAAAGCATCTTCTTGGTACTGAATAAACTATCGGTCTCTTGTATTTCGGGATGAAAATTTGGAAATTTATGATTAGTTCCTGTGGGACCAAACTACGGAGGTCATCAGTCCTTAGGATTACACTCTGCTTAATCTAACTTAAACTAACTTACGCTAAGGACAGCACACACACCCATGCCCGAGGGAGGACTCGGACCTCTGACGGGGAAGAGCCGCACGAAACCTGACAAGGCGCCTAGAGCGTGCGGCAACCCCGCGTGTCATTTGGGGATGAGATTTCCTGAGCGAGAGGAAAACCATAACGGATGACGAGGCAGGAATACCATTTTTAAAAAGTAAAGTAACACTATAAGGCTGGATCTTGTAAAAATGCTGGAAGCTCACTGTAAACACTACCAGCTAATTGACATAAAATGCGTCAGTCCAGTGGTACTGAACACTGAAGATGAATTTAGTTTGTATGGTGTCCATAATCGGAAGGTGACAGTAATTTAAGAACTTTTAAGTATTAACGAGTCTGAATCCACGTATCTGACAGAGGAACAACAAAAGGAATTTGGTACTCTGTTGAATAATTGCATTAAGATTCTCGAAGATAAGTGCGGAATTAGATTATGTGTATCATATGGAAGTTTCCCCCGACTTAGCCTCCTATGATCATCTTAGCCTGTACCCTGGTCCAAAAAAGAAGCAGTGACTAAAGAAATCCATAAAATGTTTTATTGGCTGATCACTGAGCCGTCTAGTTCTTCGTACAGCAGTGCGTTACTCTCAGTGACCAAGTCAGATGGTAGTGTTTGCTTGGTTTTGGACCCGTGGGACATTAACAATATATGTATACCTGTCCGCACATGACCCAAAAACTTTCAGGATCTATTACAGAAATTCTGCGGGGTGAAATACTTAACCTCCATGTACATAAAATTCTTGTGCTGGCAGGTCAACGCAGATACAGAATCTAGTAGGTACATACCATTCATCTTCTCTAGGAAGACCAGTTATTTTCGACTCAAGCCGTCTGGTCTAAATGTGAGCGGAGGCGTATTTATGACACGGGTGGTTGCTGTACTGGGACCAAAACTGCTTGATAATGTTATTCTCTATTTAGATGATGTGTTAATCGCCACACAAACGTGGGAAGAGCACCTTGAATTACTAAAAAGGGAATTTGAAAAGTTTATGGAATATGGGGATACCGCAAATCTGACGAAATCTGCATTTGATAAGAATGAGATTAAGTTTTGAGGCCATATTATAACACTATTAGGAATAAAACCAAATCCTAAGAAATTGGATGCTCTCATAAATTTCCGACCAATCCCATTAAGAATAAACAACTAAATAGTTTTTGAGCCTCGCTTCGTTTTTCCATAAATTCGTGGATAATTTGTGGTTGATCAATGGTCATTTGTTGAGCGTATTATGGAGGAATTAGCCGTGGTATTGGTCACCACAATATGCAGAAGTATACAAACAAATAAAAACTTCCGTAGTAGGATCAGATATCTTGCATCACCCAAATATGAATGAGAATTTTTGCTTGGCCGCTGATGCACCACTAACAGGATGAGGTACTTGCTTATTTCAAGTAACTAAGACTGGCGATCAACATGAAATCAGAACGAAGGGTTTTGCCAGCCGGATTTGTGTGAGTGCAAGAGAGGTTGTACTGTAACAGAATTGGAAGTACTTGCCATGACATCGGGTTTGGAACAATTTAAATATTTCGTGTATAGGAAACAAATTAAAGTTTTACTGTGACCACAAATGAGAAAGCTTATTATTGTCGTGTCGAATACTCCATAAGAGGCTTGACAGATGGGTGTTCGTATTGGAAAGTTACGACTTGGAAATAAGCTGTGTAAAAGGAAAGGACAATATAGTGGCAATGCATTTTGAGACTACCACAAGGTCTAACTAAACTACATGAAATACTAACATAGTAGATTTTCAAAGTCTTGCTAGTTAAAAATTCCCCGTTTCGCCACTAATAAGTGAACAACTGCACAGACATCGCAAATTTACACGATAACGACCATTAATGAAGTAACATTAAGCAGACTGTACTCCGATACAATGATCCAGTTGCTGCAAGCAAGAAGAAACTGTCTGCTGATGTATTATTCTCCAAGAGCAACGATGCAGCTAGCATACGGAAACTTTGCATCCCTTCTCGGTGTCTTTTACGTTTCATTTCGTTTACTCATTATGTGTGGGGACAGTCCGAGTCTGAAAAGTGTACAGCCAAAATGCTTCGGCACTCTTATTACCCAAACTTGAAGAGAAAGGTAACTACCGTGTTAAGAACTTGCATAAAATGTTAAAAAACTAAATCTAGCAATAAATGTTGTAGAATGCAGCTACATGCTATCATTCCTACGAAACCATTACAACCATCTAGTGATATTACTCATGTATTGCCATCTGCCAGAGGCAGCGTTAAATGTTATAGCACGGTACAACTTAGCTACCGATTATGTTAAGCTGTATACAATAAGATTCGTACAGCTACGACCATTAGTAGGAGTCTCAGTCAATATTATGTCCCACTGGTGGGTAGGCCCGACCCTGATAATGCATCATATTTTACTGGACATAGATGGGAAGCCTGTATGCGACAACATAATATTAAGCATATTATGGTATCAATATTCAATCCTGAAGCAAGCCGGTCGTCTATCATTCACATGAGATCCCCGTGGTGAGAATTCAGTGCAGGACAGGAAGCATTTGGTTCTAGATGTGAAAGCAGAAATCTTGCTGGTAATAAGAATAAACATCTTCTGTGTACGAGAAATACTTTAACGTTTAATATAAATCCGTATGCCAGGAAGACTTTGTCTAGAGGGTAGATTTTTTACGGAAGTGAACCGCTAGCTATAAACACTACGGATAAAAAGAGAGGAGAAACTCCTGAAACGTGGTCCCACAGGAGAATGCTATGAATGAGATATACCTAGGGAATAGTGTACCTTAGCACAGGCGATGTTTCGGCCGGTACTTGGGTGCTGAAGAACGAGGTCCGATGGAAATGTTGATACCAAGAAGCGGAACCACGAGGAAGCACAGTCACTGCTAGACGCGGCTACGGATGAGACAGGGCGTAGACACACCCTCAACAGGCCCATACCCCACCTCTGCAGAATGGTTTCATACGTCAGATCCGAGTGCCACTCAGCCCAGTCTGCAGTCATCGCGGAAGATAACAGCATCGCCTTACTACAGCCAGGCAACGGCCTTGCCGCAGTGGATACGCCGGTTCCCGTCAGATCACCGAAGTTAGGCGCTGTCGGGCGTGGCCGGCACTTGGATGAGTGACCATCCAGGCCGCCATGCGCTGTTGCCATTTTTCGGGGCGCACTCAGCCTCGTGATGCCAATTGAGGAGCTACTCGCCAGAATAGTAGCTGCTCCGGTCAAAGAAAACCATCGTAACGACCGGGAGATCGGTGTGCTGACCACACGCCCCTCCTACCCGCATCCTCATCTGAGGATGACACGGCAGTCGGATGGTCCCGATGGATCATTTGTGGCCTGAAGACGGAGTGCTGTGCTCACTACAGCCAGCAGTGCGCGAGTTGCTTTAGACACAAGCATGTAGCAAAATTCGTAGCCTGTTGTAATTTGAGACAAGAGACGGTTACCTTGTGTCGTAGCACGTGATACATCGGCGTTCAGGACGAACCACACAGTACTGAATAGGGGAGAAAATTCTTCTGAAGACCCATCCCAAAGCTGAAGTTCTTTGTTTCTTGTCCTGTACATAGGGTAAACAGTAATGACATAGTTTTGAGCAAAAGGGTTTTTTGCGTAAGCAGTTTTTAGATTTAGGCATCTGTTTCTTAAAAAAAATAATTATGTGTACTACTTGTAAGCAATTAACCGGTTTTGATGTTCAAAAGCACCAAAAGCTGTAGAGAAACTGATTTCTATCAAAGTTTTAATCCTTACAAACCACCAACTCGCAGCTGGAATATTTAATTTTTAACCGAATTTTCAGCTGCGAACAAGTATCTTGCAATGATGACTAAACGTTCAATCCAAATGAAATTCTTATTTTGAAATATTATTGATGGCCTTTTAACGAACCTTCAGCTCCATAATTGGACATAATAATGAAGTATTTTACTGATTTTCAAAACGAGCTTTCACCATCTTGGGAATGATTTGTTTTAATGATTTTCATAACGAGCCTAATTCTCTGCAAAAAAGTGAAAGAGACATAGATGACCTTCAGAAATGACTTCATTTCACTTTTTGTTAAATGTTCATTAATGTTCCTCCAAATCATGTAAGACTAATTATTTATTACTTCCAACTGAGCACAATGTATTACTAATCCAAGGGTGTGCGTGTTGCACAGATAAGATTTATGTCTGTTTAGTTAAATATATACTGAATATTTACTCATCAAAACCGAAGTTCGATTTAGTGTCAGTTGAAGTCGTTTGGACGTAACGCGTGTTTGAGATGAATATTTTCACTTAATTAAATCGAGACTAATGGTTTTGCTCGTGTTATATGTTCTTATGAAGGCTAACCGCGAATACCGCAACATAGAAGAAACCGTGACCCATAAGCCGTCCGCACGTAGTAGTCATTGCAGCTGCACAGATTACCCCAGTACATCTCCCATCAGACCCCTATTCTTCAACTTACCTAAAATTACTAACGCACCTGTCACCTACCTGAATCTGCGCGTGGAGTGAGAACTGGAGTCAAGGCTAGTACCACAAAACTCTTTCTTAAGCGTCATTCCTATGTACACAAGAAATTATGATCGTAAACAACAAGACTAGGACAATTGTTATTTACGATCATTATTTCTTGTCTACATAGGAACGACGCTTAAGAAAGGGCTGGATAGTACTAGCCTTGAGTCCGTCACCCTTTTGCATCTAGCTGTCGAAAACGAAGAGTCGATAGTTTGTTTGCCTCGTCACAGCCATTAGACCGAGCATTTTTCAGGCCGCTAAATATTACTTTAAAGAGGCTTTTCATTCATGATTGTAGCTAATGCAAGCAAAGACAGAAGAATTGCAAGGCAGCAGTTTGGAGAGTTGCTCTTCAAGGCATGGACTTGTGTTGCAACTGTCCAGAGTGGTGTATCCGCATTTAGAGCTACAGGAATTATCCCACGTGAAAGAGCAATGATTCCTAACCATATCTTTGCTTCAAACATAAATCATAGTGAGACCGAATTCCCAACTCCTGAAGATATGTGTAATGATTTGACTCCAGATGAGCTATCAAAATCAGCGTCTGAAAGAAATTTGTTAACAGGACTCCTTTCTGCTTGCAAACATTGCACAAGTCTGGCTGCTGTTCGACCAGCTGCATGCGCAATTGCAATGTAAATGTAAGTCTGTAATTCCTCATGGAGAAATTCCATCAAAATTGCTGGAACAGTTTCACCTGCTCGTGCACTACCCCAGAGAAGTAAATCAAAACGAAAACAGTAAGCAATGAGTCTAACATGCGACGAGTTTATAGCAACGAAAATGACTGAAGGAAAGAAGAAAGGAAAAGTCTCTGCTCAAAAAATGCAGCACGTAAAGGAAATCAAATCCCCAGAACCAGATGAAAAAAACCGCCAAAGAAGACACAGTTTCAGAAGGAGATGGTGATAGTATTTCCGTACATAGTAGTTCCTCCGACGAATTACATTTTGAAGAAAACGATTGTGTAGAGTGTCTTGAACTTTATCAAGAAACATCGTCTATCTCTGATTGGATTCAATTTGTAAGATCAACCATATGGCTTCATGAATCATACATCTGAATCACACACTCTCTATGAGAATATTTGTTGTTTCTGCGGACGAGTTAAAAATAAACTTGAAAAACAAAAGTCACCGTGTGTGTCTTTTTCAGTTTCTTTTGCAGTTGGCCATCTGCCTGTCCCTACTGCTAATTCTTGCCCGCTATTTGATACTTTCATGAAATTTACAAGGCATCGTATATCATGAGAATGTTTCTTTGTTAGAAGGTTTCTTATAATACGATAATTTCTGTAACAATATACAATGTTCAGACCACCAATATTGCCTAAGTTTTTTACGTATTAAGTGTTCATATATTGATGAAAATTAATTTGAAAAAATTGGCGGCGTCTACCCTGCCTTTATCTTATGGTTCTCAAATTGTTTATCTAAATGGTTCAAATGGCTCTGAGCACTATGCGACTTAACTTCTGAGGTCATCAGTCGCCTAGAACTTAGAACTAATTAAACCTAACTAACCTAAGGACATCACACACATCCATGCCCGAGGCAGGATTCGAACTGCGACCGTTGCGGTCGCTCGGCTCCAGACTGTAGCGCCTAGAACCGCACGGCCACTCCGGCCGGCTGTTTATCTACTCTTTCATAATACACTTTAGTTCGTACGTGCACATTCAGTAGATAATATATGACTTTTATCAAAGACAGATTCACAGGTATTTGCAATAGCCGTATGTTACAATATCAGATACAAAGGTTCATAAGGGTACCAAAACAGCGATTTAAAAGCAGCTCAGCAACAACTCTTTACGAAGCGAAATAAATCATTTCATAAAAATACACCAAAGTGTCCTGCAGTGGCGAATTCGTCTTGGCCTGACATAATTACTTCGGCATTACTATAACGGGGAACTCCACAGACCGGGATTGAATTCGCTCGGCCGCAGTCTCGTTTGGTGGTCATGGAACAGAGAAAAATATAGGAAAACACGCTTTAGAGAAACAGAAAAAACTTTAAAAAGTGTGTTATTGTCTCTCAATGTTTAGTGTTTCTGAGGTATTTCATATCTTGTGTGTGTGTGTGTGTGTGTGTGTGTGTGTGTGTGTGTGCATCCCACGAATAGGGAAATGTCAGACATTGTAATAAGCGAGTGAGGAATAGAAAATCAAGTGAAACTGCTGCATACTTTGATATACTTGCCAGATTCTAGAGATATATTGCGAAATGACTTGCTCCCCTTGTAGCAGTATTGTGTAGTAAGCCATTGTAGCAACGGATGATACCTAGCGATTTAAAAAAATGCGCAGGGCAGGGCGTTCCCAGTTTGTAGACGAGTCGTCGTAGACATGCGCACAACTGCAGGCCGATATTGCTGAAGTTCATCAGTTGTATAGTTATGGAACGTAAAATGTTTTCCTCACGTATTACATTTTCGTGGAATGAAATGTTCACCTATAAAAATCAACATGGATTCCTGGAACAGAGGTCTTGCGAAACTCAACTCACGCTGCTCGTCCGTCAGATCCTGAACGTTGCAAATACCGGCGCCCAGGTGGGTGGCGAGCTGCCTGACTTCAGGAAGGCGCACGCTTCAGCTAGGCGCCGTATTTTAGTAAAAGCGCAAGCTTACTGTGTAGCGAACCAGGTTTATAAAAGGATGCAGTACATCCTTTGTGATAAACCTTTTGCATTTCCTTTATGTTTTCGTCTTCCTTAAAGGCAAAGAGACAAGATGAAGCGGTAGCCCATCATAAAGCCTATGCCTACCGTCATGTATTTTTTGACTTTCAGTTGTTAATAAACAGAGGATTTTTTCTGGTACCGGTAGGAGGAAGGAGGGATTCGCGCTCAGCTAGTGAAAGAGTGAGAAGCACGTCGATTTTTTAGCGAGTAATTGTAGACCGCCATTTTGGGGTCGCTATGAATAAGTGAGGGGTGTGGATTTCATATGTGTACCGTTTAGAAAAATACAGTATTGTTTTATTAACAGAAAGGTCGTGTGAGTTGTTATTTCAAATAGTACAATAATTACAATAACTGAAGCCCACCTGTGTACTTTGGAAAATTACGAAGATCCGATAAGCTTAATAGGAACACGGTCAAGACTTCAAAGGTGAACGCGGCGACCAAACGTAGTATTATAAAGAATGGTAAGCACAAATCTACAGCGGAGAAAGAAACTACTCCGCCCTGCAAAATAATATGAACTAATACGGAGTTATTTCCAGGCATAGCTCAGCTTATTGTGCTTGTCATTCGCGCCGAAAAATTAATCTCATTAATTCAATACATTTTAAAAAGCCACGCATTTTATTATCATCTATTCCATTATTTAATTATACTATAAAGTGGCGACCGTGACAGGACACGAACCTGCAATCTTCGGACCCCCCTACTGTATACTGTCGGAAATAAGTCTCTTTATTTAGGGAGACAGTATACCTTGCAGACAGAACACGTCGTTCTTAACGATACAAAATCGACGCATGCAAATGTTATTTCTTCAGTTCCCCACTGCACAGGGCTGTTACTGTTTACAACTTACATTAACGATCCAGTGCATAACGCTAGTGTCTCCGTGGATCTGACGCTGTTTTCTATAAGAAGGCTGCAGTTCCAATACGTCGTAACGAAATGGAGGAATACTTGCAGAGAATCAACGATTCGTGCATGAACTGGCAGTTCACCGCTGACGTACTGAAATGTATCTTAGTCGACATCAACAGACGAATAATCCACTCCTCCGTAGCTATCCAAAATGGAATGAGCAAATAACAAAAATGATAGGCAAAACAGATGCAAGGACGAAAATCACAGCGAGAATCCTAAGGAAATGAAATTCGGCCACGAAAGAAGGGGCACATTACACACTTTTCCGCCGATTATTGAGCACTGTTAATGAGTTTGGGACAATTAACAAACTGTAAGAGACGAGAAGATTCAACGAACAGCAGAGCATTTCGTCACCGGAACGTTTGCTAGGCATAAAACGGTTATGGAGGTGCTCAAAAAACTACAGTCACAGGTGCTAAAAGAGAGGCGGAGAGGAGCTGTGCAGCACGCAGGGGCGGCCGCTGCAGAAATCCCGAGAGAGTGCGTTCCGAGGAGAGCCGGGCAGTGTGTAACGTCCTTCCCCATACGTCTTATCACGTAAGCACGACGTGAAAATCAGAGAAGTAAGAAGGAGACGTAACGACAGTCTTACGCTAACTATACAGGGTGATTCTTTCCGCCGTGTACAAACTCTACGGATTGATCCGCGAGAGCATACGGAACAAAAATGTCTAATGAACTAACGTCTGGAAATGCATGGTTTCCATACTTAATACCATTTATTGAATCACACTTTGTCACGGAGACTGCAGTCTAATACGTGTTGTACTGCGCAGCCACAGACACAATATGCATGGTTTCCTCCTCGAGGGTGGTACTGTTCCTCAAACGTCATGCCATAGGCCCTCTGTTATCATAGTAATTGGTACTGCTGTGCCCGATTTACTTCTCTTGCTGACTCATCCTGTAGTGGATGAGATACAGCGTTGTACGTTATGATCGCTGCCCGTTGCCATTTACCTTTCCGTAAGTAAATGCCCATGGAAAGGCAAATCCATGGATAACAGGTGAGATATTGAATTTAACTGATGAAAAAGAAAATATAAAAATGCACTACATGAAGCAGGCAAAAAGGAATACAAACGTCTGAAAAATGAGATCGACAGCAAGTGCAAAATGGCTAAGCAGGGATTGCTAGATGACAAATGTAAGGATATGAAGCCCTATTTCATTGGGATAAGATAGATGCTGCCCACAGAAAAATTAAACAGATCTTTGGAGAAAAGAGAACCACTTGTATGAACATCAAGAGCGAAGATGGAAAACCAGTAATAAGTAAAGAAGGGCAAGCAGAAAGGAAGAAGGAGTAAATAGAGGGTCTATACAAGGGCGATGTACTTGAAGGCAATATTGTGAAGGTGGAAGAGGACGTAGATGAAGATGAAATTGGAGATATGGTACTGCGTGAAGAATTTGACAGAGCACTGAAAGAGCTAAGTCGAAACAACGCCCCGGTAGTAGGAAACATTCCATTAAAACTACTGATAGCCTCGGGAGAGCCAGCCATGATAGAACTCTACCATCTGGTGAGCAAGAAGTATGAGACAGGCGAAATACCCTCAGACTTCAAGCAGAATATAGTAATTCCAATCCCAATGAAACCAGATGTTGACAGGTGTGAACATTACGAACTATCAGTTTAATAAGTCACGGCTGCGAAATACTAACACGAGTTCTTTAGAGATGAATGAAAAAATTGGTAGAAGATGATCTCGGGGAGGATCAGTTTTGATTCCGTAGAAACTTGGAACGCGTGATGCAATACTGACCCTACGACTTATCTTAGAAGATAGGTAAGGAAAGGCAAACCTACGTTTCTGGCATTTGTAGACTTAGAGAAAGCTTTTGACAATGTCGACTGGAATACTCTCTTTCAAATTCTGAAGGTGGGAGGGGTCAAATAGAGGGAGCGAAAGGCTATTTACTATTTGCATAGAAACCAGATAGCAGTTATAAGAGTCGAGGAGCATGAAAGGGGAGCAGCGGTTGGGAAGGGAGTGAGACAGGGTTGTAGCCTATCCCCGATGTTATTCAATGTGTAGTTTGATCAAGTAGTAAAGGAAACAAAAGAAAAATTTGAAATAGGAATTAAAATCCATGGAGAAGAAATGAAAACTTAAAGGTTTGCCGATGACATTGTAATTCTGTTAGAGACAGCAAAGGACCTAGAAGACCAGTTGAACGCAATGGACAGTGACTTGAAGAGAGGATATACGACCAACAAAAGCAAACCGAGGACAACGGAATGTAGTCGAATTAAATCTGGTGATGCTGAGTGAATTAGATTAGGGAATGAGACGCTTAAAGTAGTAAATGAGTTTTGCTATTTGGGGAGCAAAATAATTGATGATGGTTGAAGTAGAGAGGATATAAAATGTAGACTGCCAATGGCAAGGAAAGCGTTTCTGGAGAAGAGAAGTTTGTTAACATCGAGTATAGATTTAAGTGTCAGGAAGTCGTTTCTGAAAGTATTTGTATGGAGTGTCGTCATGTATGGAAGTGAAACATGGACGATAAATAGTTTAGACAAGAGGAGAATAGAAGCTTTCGAAATGTGGTGCTACAGAAGAATGCTGAAAATTAGATGGGTAGATCACGTAATTAATGAGGACGTACTGAATAGAATAGGGCAGAAGAGAGATTTTGGTCACAACGTGACTAGAAGAAGGGATCGGTTGGTCGGACATGGGATCACCAATTTAGTATTGAAGAGCAGTGTGGAGGGTAAAAAACGTAGAGGAGGACCAAAGAGATGAATACACTAAGCAGATTCAGAACTATGTAGGTTTTGGGGATCAAGAAGCTTGCTCAGGATAGAGTAGCATGGATAGCAACATGAAACTAGTCATTAGACCGAAGACCACAACAAAAACAACAACAAGTAACACCATGTCGGCAGTCTGTCGATTCGAATACCGAACCATTGTGTACAAAACTGTTTCAGATCCGCTACAAGGTGATCACCAAGAGAAGTGAATCGGACATAACATTGCCGATTACTACGGCAGGAGAGGGCGATAGGACGTGAAGTGTGAGAAACTGCACTACTGTCCTCGAGAAAATCACGCATACTGCAAATGTGGCTGTATGCTACAGACAGCAGTCTTTGTAACAAGGATTGAATAAATAGTTTCTAGCATGGAAGGCATGCATTCCCAGACGTAAGTTCATTAGCCTTTTTTGCTTCATGTTCTCTCATCGACTTTGTACACATTGAGACAAAGTCGCCCTATATATACAATTTCAAAGCAGTCAGTTAAGAACTTTTGAAGATAAACGATTTTGAACAAACCAACATTTACATTTTTGTGTATATAATATGATTACGTGTAGTAGCAGTATAAATATTGACTTCAGTTTTAAATTACCGGTCTCCGTTTAACGTATGCGAACAGCTATTTAAAGGCCTATACAGTTAACCAGAAAAGATATTTCACGGCAGAGAAAGAGACGAAGACAAAACGGAAAATTTTTCTGTGTCTTGTCTTGTGGCTGTGAGAATTGCAATTCACCTGAAACTGCTTTTCATTAATCAAACCCCCCTGAGTTCTCGGCCGAGCAGGTGGTTAAATTTACATGAGTTATCGACCGTGTACCCCCAGACGATTCTCAAGTAGTCGCTGAGTGCCATAAAACCTACGGCCTCGTGTGTGTACAGCCACTCTTCCGGCAGTGACGTCATTGGCATTCAGGCCAATGCCAAGAGGGGCAATGTTTTCCGTGGCCACTTCAGAGTTGAACGACATTTACTGCCGACACGACCTCTTGAATCCGAGTTTACGTCATCTCACTCTTCCTACAGACGTGACCTTCGAATGTCTTGAACTACACTGATCAATAGAGTGTTATCCAATTTGCCATTCACTTTTGGCTGGATTTTTAACACATTACAGGAAAACTACAGAAGATGATGCACTGAAAGTGAAATGGATTTTTGTTACTCGTTACTAACTCCATGCTGAAGTACACTCCTGGAAATTGAAATAAGAACACCGTGAAATCATTGTCCCAGGAAGGGGAAACTTTACCCATGGAGACGATCGTAGAGATGCTGGATGTAGTCCTGTGGAACGGCTTGCCATGCCATTTCCACCTGGCGCCTCAGTTGGACCAGCGTTCGTGCTGGACGTGCAGACCGCGTGAGACGACGCTTCATCCAGTCCCAAACATGCTCAATGGGGGACAGATCCGGAGATCTTGCTGGCCAGGGTAGTTGACTTACACCTTCTAGAGCACGTTGGGTGGCACGGGATACATGCGGACGTGCATTGTCCTGTTGGAACAGCAAGTTCCCTTGCCGGTCCAGGAATGGTAGAACGATGGGTTCGTAAACGGTTTGGATGTACCGTGCACTATTCAGTGTCCCCTCGACGATCACCAGTGGTGTACGGCCAGTGTAGGAGATCGCTCCCCACACCATGATGCCGGGGTTTGGCCCTGTGTGCCTCGGTCGTATGCAGTCCTGATTGTGGCGCTCACCTGCACGGCGCCAAACACGCATACGACCATCATTGGCACCAAGGCAGAAGCGACTCTCATCGCTGAAGACGACACGTCTCCATTCGTCCCTCCATTCACGCCTGTCGCGACACCACCGGAGGCGGGCTGCACGATGTTGGGGCGTGAGCGGAAGACGGCCTAACGGTGTGCGGGACCGTAGCCCAGCTTCATGGAGACGGTTGCGAATGGTCCTCGCCGATACCCCAGGAGCAACAGTGTCCCTAATTTGCTGGGAAGTGGCGGTGCGGTCCCCTGCGGCACTGCATAGGATCCTACGGTCTTGGCGTGCATCCGTGCGTCGCTGCGGTCCGGACCCAGGTCGACGGGCACGTGCACCTTCCGCCGACCACTGGCGACAACATCGATGTACTGTGGAGACCTCACGCCCCACGTGTTGAGCAATTCGGCGGTACGTCCACCCGGCCTCCCGCATGCCCACTATACGCCCTCGCTTAAAGTCCGTCAACTGCACATACGGTTCACGTCCACGCTGTCGCGGCATGCTACCAGTGTTGAAGACTGCGATGGAGCTCCGTATGCCACGGCAAACTGGCTGACACTGACGGCGGCGGTGCACAAATGCTGCGCAGCTAGCGCCATTCGACGGCCAACACCGCGGTTCCTGGTGTGTGCGCTGTGCCGTGCGTGTGATCATTGCTTGTACAGCCCTCTCGCAGTGTCCGGAGCAAGTATGTATTTCAGTAACAAACCTGTCTTTTCTATCTCGTGCATCTAAATTGTTACAGGTCGTATCTCTGCCTCGGTAATGCTGTTTGCCATATCAGTGCTTGTTGTGACTGAATTACTTTCGACGTCAAATAACGTTCTTGCGAAATTTCTAATGTGGCGGGATCTACACGAACACTCTGAAGTGAATATGGTGAACGAGAGGGTGAACGAGAACTCCAAAGACACTTTTCCAGAAATTGTCGTTTAGTACTTGGTTTCCACCGCGAAGCACCTAACAGTGCTAGTAGGCTTGCGCTACGAGAATAAAGTTTTCTTTCCCCTTGAACCAACTTAAGACCTAGATGCAGGTTCATGTACGAATGTTGTATATGGAAATACGACATACGCTAGACTCTAGCTTATGACAAATAGCTTAGGAAAACTATTTCACACTTATGTATTGCCCATATTCACTTGAGTTGAAACAGAGAAGTCAGCTGATCAGCCTTGAGGAGCAAAAGAAGTCTTATACGCTGCAAAAGCAACTGTTCTATTAAATATCTAAATGTTAGAAGGAAGATTTTACACCTATTTACGCACGTGTGCTCTTGTTACAAGTGAAATACATGGTACCTGGCATTGTCTCCACCTAGACTGCTCTGAAGTATGTCTTAAGAAATACATTTGTTGAACTAAACATTTTACTAAAAATACTTTGGTGACCACCTGTAGACCGCAAAATAAATATTCTTCTTAAAAAAACAATGTTTCATACTTAACGTAAGACCGTAATGGCAACGTTACCAGCTACGTGCAACACACGTTGTCGATTTATGTGATACTGCAGCACAATTTCGTACACACGTAAATGAAATAAACAATTTACTGACAATGATTTGTTAACCAATCAGATCACATAACATGAATTTTGTCTTCCAAAGAAAAGAAAAACTTTACCCTTTATTTAAGCAAGTCTTTGAATGGTTGACTATGGGCTGAAGGATACATTTGTAATCGCCGTTCGAAAGAACGATGAGTAGATGTTATTATAGTAGAAGATATGGTACAGCATGCACTGGCGATTCGACCACACATATCGTCTGCCGTAGTTGGGGCTTCGTCATAGACTCCGCCTTTTTGTGCTCCCCAATGAAAGAAATCGAGAGGAGCGAAATTAAGGGCCTCTCAGGCCATTTGACAGTAAAATTTTGTGTCAACAGAATCTTCCGTCGATTTTTGGTAGAACAACATTATAGTAAATGAATGTGCTTTTCATTTATTATGAAATTTCGTCCTACCCACCGTCCAGGAAAGTTCGCATTTAGTATTTGCGTTGCCACACGGGACGAGAGAGCTGGACAGCTGACTTCTTGCAGCCACATACACTGTCGAATATCCAGTGGTACCTCTTCTAAAAGAACTGGCAGAATGTTCATCAGAAAGTATGAGCACGAGTGTCCATTTAGAACTCCTGAGATGAAGTAACCGACCAGAATGAAATTTCCTATGACGCCGCACCATACGTTTACGCTCCACGGCCGTTGATATTGGACGTTACGAAGCCAACGTGAATTTTCGGCTGCCTGTAGCGCATGTTGTGCAAATTTGCATTAGCGTATTCAGTGAACGTTGTTTCACCAGTAAAGAGCACACGCTACAAAAATTTATGATCGTCTCTCAGTTGCTGTAGAGCAAACCTATAACTCTGCACCACAATGCAAACCGCGGTCGTCGTGTGCCTGATGCAGTGACAGATGATGGGGATGGAAGTTCTGTCGATGCAGGATACGAAGGACTCTCGTCTGGCTGTTTGCACGTTCCTTAGCAGTATGTTTCGGTTTCAGTAGCGTCGTAGCTAGAGCAGCTTCTTCATCTCCTCTGTCAGTTGCAGTCTCCTTTCTTTCCCTCTTCTCGACGTTGAATCACCCTGACCGCGCTGTAGCGTCATAATAATTAGCGCGGTTGCCTATCGCGTCGGACACTCGTGATCCAGGCAGACAGCCCCCTACCTCGGTACTGTTCTTACGGAATTTCTGTTACATTCTCCACACAAAAGCAGAATATTCACCTTCTCCTCATCGGTGTACATGTCTGCACACAACGAGTGTTGAAACAGAAATGAGCGGGCTGGAGTGCAGACAAGTAAACAGGCAAATTTGTTGACATTCTGACACAGCTTAACACGAGAGCTCTGCATGCCAGTGTTTGCATCGTTAATTGCGATTCTGCTAGAAAATTCTATTTCTAAAATTTTTTAAAACAGGTTTCAGCATCAACATTAACAAAAGGTATGTCAGTGTGACTGTCTTCCCAAGAGCTACGGAATGCAGTTATAAAAATTATACGGTTCCATTAAAAAAAAAAAAGTACTTATTTCAATATCTACGTTGTTATAAAAAAAATACTTGCCCCTCGACGCTCTAACATTATCGGAAAACCGCATTTCTATATATCTAACCGTTCACGAAATGAAAGGGATCTTACATCTCACGTGACTCACCCTGTATACAAGTATAAAGGTTTACAATTCAGTCTTCAACACAATGAGTGTCGCGGAGACAACGAGCCCTGACTCCTATGAAAGGCTGTCACTTTTATGAAATGGCAAAAACACAAAATGGGCTCTGTGCCTCGATGTTTGAACTTAAGTAGACCCACCGCTGGGGCCTCGGGGAGGGGATGCTTCCACATCACTGGTAGCGGCGTAACCGCTCGAGGAAGCGCCGCCATGCCACGGTGGCGGCTGCTGGGAACGCGTAAAGTGCGGCTGACCGGATGGCCGGATGGAGGCCGGCACCGCATCCGCGGCAGGGCTGGTCGTGCATTAACAATGATACATAGCATACTGTGGACGTGCTTCTGATGAAGGGCGGGCCGCTATGCACCTCGTGTATGGGTTCACTGAATGCAGCGGAAAATCGGTACCACAACGCTATGCTCATCTGTTTCTGCACCGCTGGCAACCACATTACCGAAACTTCCTGGCAGATTAAAACTGTGTGCCGGACCGAGACTCGAACTCGGGAGTCTGTCTACGTCGTAGTTATTGCATGTTACAGGCTTCTTCACTGTTCGGAGGGTATTTTCACAGAGAAAAACGAGAATGTGGTAACTAAGCAAATATACCATACTTACATCATTATTCTGTAAAAAGCCAACGGCGAGAGTGGGTGCCTTACACAAAAATACTCTGAAGAAACCTCTGAATAAACCCTAAAGGATTTAGGTAGTGCCGTGGTTCACCCTGTACGATTTATTTCGGTTGTCTAGAATGTATCTTCCGTTAATATTTATCTTTGGATCATTTACAAACAGTGACAGTTACCTGCTCGAATGATTTGCCGATCAGTTGATGATGATGAAGTCCCATACTCCTTGGCAGAGCGTAGGGGAACGATGCGGGAGACCCGCACCGCCGTACTAGGCAAGGTCCTGGTGGAGGTGGTTTGCCATTGCCTTCCTCCGACCGTAATGAGGATGAATGATGATAATGAAGACGACACTACTGTTATGCATATCTCTATGTGTAGCAATAGATCTAATATTCAGCTGAGAAACCCGACATCATCATGGTATTTATTTATTTCTGTGCCCGAGACTTCGTACGTGTGGAATTCTTTTTCTTATTAAAATTTTTTGTATAACGTTTCAAGAAGTGTGATTGGGACGACAAAAAAAACTTGTTTGTTTCATTAACACGGACAGAGCTGGCTGTGGGAAAAGCAACTGACAGGAAGGTCCACGCCCCCTCACGCAAGGTGTGGCCTCGTGCTTTGTTTGTGGTCATGGCATGATTTAAGCTCACCTGCAGTTGTACACGTCTAAAGCGAAACTGGAAATTGTTAGGAATAGGCGGGATTCCGGGTATAAAATATAAAAATCTACCTTGTGTGCGGCACAGTCTCTGAAAATTTTCACCTGTATGATGTTGTGTTGGAACGAAGTAATTTTAAGCTTTGTACAGTTATACAATTTCGGTGGTGTTATCCTTCGCAACGTAATAATTGGGACGCCATTTTTCAAGTTAATTTTGTGAAATGCAAGATCAGGTGGGCTAAAAGAATTTAAAAGTTCGTCTGGATACTTTGAAGACTCATATCGCTCCATAACTCTGTTAATACAATTGCCCTTGGGGAATACACACCAGTGCAGTTTTAAAACTGTGAATTTATGTGGGTTCACTTGAAGCACCACATTTTCGAGCAGAGCAGTCAGATCACTGCCAAGTTGTGGAAACAAAATGTCTTTGCAGAAACCTGGGCTCATTTTGAAGCAGCAAATTGCCGATAAGGTGATAAAACTGTCCCCAAACCTTACAGGTGAGCTTCATAGTTCCTCCTGTTACTTGTTTCACGCTGAAAAAATGCTACTTGAAACGCATTATTGTTTGGGCAGACGCTGTTCAAAAACTGTTTTGATTGCTTAGATTGTGGATGGTCATCATTCAGTAGATATTTTAAGATTAAACGGCATTTCTGAAAAATTTCGATATACACTTTTCCTCTCGAGCAACACATCCCAGCTGTATATTTTGGACTTTTCAGTCTCTCACAAAATTTACAGTTTGTGATCATCCCACCAACTGCAGCAGATGTGACATAATCACTCATAGGATTACATGTCCATGCATTTTTTTCTTTATTGACAGAAGGAAGTTTCACACTCCCCGCAGCTATTTCTTAGATTCTTGTGAGTCTTCAGACGAAACTGACATTCTATTTAGCGGGTGTCGAAGAGTAACAGCGTGTAGTCGAGCTTGGCGCTGTTCTTCTGTCTGTGCCTATCGTATTCCATCTGTTATCTCCCTTTCGCTCAACGCAAAATTCTCACGATATTGACGCGTGCGTTCGTGGTTCACCAGAGCTATTATTCTGCCTGCCGCTTGTGTTGTCATCACCTTCTAAGGCTGCACTGGATCACTACTTCAGCGTGTAAGCGTTTGTGAAGCTCGTGATAATTACTGGCCATCACGATCATCTCAGTCACCCTTCACGTTGGCCATTGCTTCTGAGAGATCGTGAGGCAGCTGTGCGAACACGTTGAGGGCTTCGGCGGTTTCCTCTTTGAGTGAAGGCTTCAGAGCAGCGAGATGATGCATGACGCTCTCGTTCAGAGCTACGTCGCGCTTCGCATTCGGAAGGATTTTCAGAAAAGCCAGCTAAAGCCTGATGTTTCACCTGACGATCTTCACTGGATTCTTGAGATCGCATAGTCCTATCTATTATCATGTACTGAGACGGACTCGATCCTTTTCTAGGCATTTTTATTCGTAAACAAAAGAAAATCAAAATGTAACATGCAGGCTCTCAAATCACAAAGGAAACTCAATAAATTCTTTTTTCTCAGCCTATAAGTAAAATATAAATAAAAGGTGTCGAAAAATGCAAAACATTTTCATTAAGTTTATAATATACAAAGTAATGTCAGTAAATTCGTATATCATACCAAGTAAATGCAATGTAAGTTGGTGTTCGTAAAGATAAGATTTTGACGCTTTATTCTGTCACCGATGTAAACTTCCAAAACTACAACTGTCACTGAAGTAAAATAAACTAACAGTGGCATCTAATGGTTGTTTGGTGTACAACGAAACTAACAGCACCATTTGGTGGTTCTTTGGCGTGCTGCACAGTGGGGATCGTATCGCAGAGGTATAAGTCCGATCTGCTAAGCTGACCAGACTCCTAAAGTTATAAATAAAGGCATATTTCTTTTCTGTGAGCCGACGTTGAAGAAATAAAGCCTCATGTTACCTCGGGCTACGCTAAATTTATCTGTGAAAGCAACATAAAAATTCATCTAGCAATTTTAGAGCTTAGCGTGGTGAAACTGACAAACTGGCAGGCAATGTTTTAAAAAATAGTCTTATTGTATTCTGTTAAACTCCCTACATCATCCGCAGTCACGTTTTGGTGAATGTTTTTAATGTACAGACAAGTTCTTATTACAGTTTTATCATCAGTGTAGATTCGCTCGGCATATTTACACTTGTCTGTCGACTGTCTGTGCCTGTATCTAACGATAAAAGTTTGTCTTCGATCGACCTATATCCATTTTCTTGGTAACTAGTACAAATTACTAAAATTATTGTTAATACAGGTTATCCGTCTTGAGACGACTGCAACGTAATTAAAAATAATTACATCAGACGCGTTTCGCTTTTATTTATAAAGCATCTTCCGTGGTTATTCTGTAAATTGGATACATACGTTTGCACATTTTTGATTGTTTTAGGTTAAAAGCAGCGTTTTCTTTATAAAGTTGGTCTTCAAGGTACGGTGTTTCTTTATATATTCTACTACTTCCTTACTGCTAGCAGTGGTTGGTGTCGAAAGGCATCATTTCACATCTGCACTTGGTAGCGTTGACATTCTGCAGTATCTCTTGCCTTGCATTATTTACACTTCACTTTTTAAAACTGCTTCTCATTCCGCACTGTCAGTGTTTATGTCTGTTCGTTTGTTTACGTTCCCGTTGTACTGCTGCCAACCTGTGTGTGTGTGTTTGTGTGTGTGTGCAAGAGAGAGAGAGAGAGAGAGAGAGAGAGAGAGAGAGAGAGAGATAGTAAAATTGTCTTTTATGTAGGTAGAGACGTGAGAGGAGTGGGAGTGAGTTGATTTTATTTTTTTTTATTTTTATTTTTTGCAAGAGGGGGGGGGGGGGGGGCGAAGACAGAGATGGGGCTGGAAAGTGATTATAGGACAGAATCGGGGACGAGATGGTAGTGGTACATGGAGCCTTCGGGTACAAGTGTAATTTAATCTTATATTTAGTGGTTAATCAGTTTAAAGGGTGTGTGGTTTGCCAAGTTGACCCGATCATTTATGAGTTGTTTCTTTTCTGTTACGTTTTTTGGATGTGGTAGTTTTCTTGTAAGATGAGGAGGTATTTTTTGTTGTTGTTTAACCTTATGATTTCCACGTCTGTGTCTCTGGTTCTAGTTTTTTGTTGGTGTTGGTGTAGGTGTTTTGCAAAAGTTGGATGATTTGTCCTGTTCTTACATGCTCTTACTTGTTCTGCGTATCTGGTGTCAAATGTCCTCCTGGTGTGACCTACGTATCTTCCATTTCATTACTGCATTTCTGTTGGTATATTCCTCATTTCCGATACAGATCAGTTTCTCCTATTATTTTTGGGAAGTATTTCTGAACTGAGTTGTTCGTTTGGTGTGCTAGTTTAATGCCTTGTTTTTTGAAAATATTGGATATTCTGTGTGTGTATTTGTGGTTGTGTCATTGTGTACCATCTTTTACTTTCTGTTTTTTCACACTTTGTGTTGTTTCCATTCTTGTATTTTGAGTGTCTGTTTGTGATTTTGTCCTTGTGTTGGTGACAGTTGGGTCTTTCTCCTTTTCTGTTTCTTGATTTTCTTGTTCAGCTTTGTTACTAAGTTCCCTTGCTATCCCCCGTTTGTGGCTATTTGTATTATAGTAGTCATTTCTTTTTGTAATTGTCTATGTCTAATGGTACTGTGTTTAGTCTATGGAGCCTGCTTTTGATAACTGGGATGTTGTGACATTTCATGTATAATTGTTTTTGTTGTTGTCAGTTTTCGGTAATGACAAATGTGGGCTGTTTGTTTTGAATCTTCAAGGTGATGTTCTAGAAATTTAACTGTCTATTTTCTCTTTCTCTATTGTAAAATGTATATTATCATGAACAGAAAGTATGTCTGTGTGTAACTGGATAAATTTATTGTTTGACTCATCTATCAGGCATAAGATGTCAGCCATTTATCTAATCCAGTATAGGATGTTATAGATAAGTGGCACTTGTTCGTTACATATAATATATGTTCTGCATGGTTCATAAATATGTTTGCTATGGTTCCAGATATGGGGGATCCCATTAATAATCATTCACTTTGTAAATATAAATCACTATTGAACTGAAAATAGTTCTGTTCTGTTATTAGCTCTGGAAGCCTGCACTGTTTCCTTGATGTATTCAAGTGGAAGTGTTCTGAGTGTTTTAACATTTTGTTGTACAATGTTTATTGTTTCAGTTATTGGTATACTGGAATACATATTCTCTACATCAAATGACAGGAGGGTGGCTGTGCCTGGAACTTGTATGTCTTTTATGTACTGAATGAAATGTGTGCTGTTTCTTATAGGCCTGCCTTCTTGTAATTTGTAGTGTTCTGATAAGATTTTCAACATGTATCTAGCAAGTTGGTAAGTGGAAGTGATTCTATAATTTACAGTAGCTCTGACGGAGAGATCCTCCTTGTGTATCTTTGTCTGGCATCAGAGGAAAGGTGCGCTGGCTATTGTTTGTAGCACTTTTCCTTTTTCGTTGTTTCCTATTGAATGTTCAATGTCTTTCAGTGTGTTTCTCTACTTCGTTTGAAATCCGTTTGTTGTATTTGATTTTAGTTTTATAATTTAATTTTTTGTGACGACCTCTTGTGTCTTACTGATGCATTGTTCTTTATCCATGAGAACCACTATGTTTCCTTTATCTGCCTTTGTGATGTTGTTGGGTTCCTGTAGATTCTTTCTCAGTTTTGTCAGTGTTATGGAATCTGTATTGTTTCGGTTTCCCTGTTTTCTTTTATCTGTGTTAACATGTTTTTGTTTTCAGTAGTGACTAGCTCTCTCTTCAGACCAATGTTTACCTCACTTCTTTCATTTCTGTTTTTCTGTGTCAGAATGCTTTCCGATTCAAATATGAGGTTCTCTATGTATTTTTTTCTATTTGTGTGCTGACGTCGTGTTCCAGACCTTCTTCGAGTAGTTTTATTTCTTCTGCATGCAAAACAGTGTCAGTGAGGTTGATCCATCTTGGATACGAGTGGTATTTTTCGTTAGACTGGTTGTAATTTGTGGCAGCGTTGGGTGTTTGTTTAGCTATTAAATTTTCACTCTTTTTTCTGAGTGTTGCTTTTTCATTTTTTCTATCACGATATATGTAAGATTTTCAACCTTGCTAACAAGGTGGGAGAAAACAGCGGTTTTATTCTGAACACTCCTAAGATTAAGATGTGCTTTATATAGTTCCCAATTTATGGTTTGCTTTTTGGCATAAAGAGACTTGATTTCGTAGTTTAGCCAATTTCTTTGTTTTTGCTTCGTTTTCTTTGCACTGGTAGAACTTTTTTAACCTGTACGTTAGTATATTTAGGTATGATATTATTTGATCTGCAAGTGTTATAAACTTCATTTGTTGGATTGCTTTATGCAGGTTGACATGTATCCTTTTAAACTTCATGTAGAGGCCACTTGGAAATGCCTGACAGGGCGTCCACAATATGTTTGTTTGCGTGGCCATCTTCAAATGTTCAAATGTGTGTGAATTCCTAGGGGACCAAACTGCAGAGGTCATCGGTCCCTATACCTACACACTACTTAAACTAACTTATGCTAAGAACAACACACACACATATGCCCGAGGGAGGACTCGAATCTCCGGCGGGAAAGGCCACGCAGTCTGTGACAGGCCATTTTCCGCAGCAGCTGTTAACATCTGTTACTATAGGTTATCCGTATTGAGACGGTTACAGAATAACCACGGAATGTGCTTTATAAAAAAAAGCGAAACGCGTCTGGTGTAAATTAGATTGCAGTCAGCTCAAGACGGATAACCTATAGTAACAGATGTTAATAGCTGTTGCGGGAGATGGCCACGCAAAGAAATGTATTATACTAAAATTATTTTCGATGTACTTTGTTCATTACAACCAGTGCCCTTTGTTTTTTAATGGAGCGCTACTAGGTTGAGGCAGGGAACTGCGTACATTTCTGGCAAGCTACCAAAACGTATTCTTCCCACGCAGGTGCCCCTACTGTGGGTAGAGGGCACTATAGCGCAGATGTGACTCATGGCATTCTCTTTGAGGTCCCGCTTGTGCTTGGCGTCTGTCCTGTGTAGTATCAGTTCAGCTGAACTCATCATTTCCTCCGCGGCTGGTGACCAAAGACTCCAATTCAAAGCAATACGGCTTTTTGATGTACGTACCTGCTTAATACCATTGCTGTACACCACTCCTTCGATTGTCCCAAAATCAGGCCTCATCTGATGACATGGGGAGTCATTAATATTCCGAATCATATTTTTATCGGGTTCAGTTATTTTTCTTTTAATTGGATATTTAATTATTAATGATACTTTTATGTTACGGCACTATATTGGGCAGTGCCGCATACAGTACACGATCGCACAGAGAGGTTTCCTCCACTGCTGGAATCATGTTGTGCAGCACATAATTATTTCACGACAAATCGAACTTTGTAGCAGATCTGTGGTATGAAGAGATGCTCCCTAACAGAGAAGATATCTTACAAGCCGATGTCTAGATAGGAGACAACGCGGAGAATGGGTGTCAATCAGTAAATATTTTAAATACAAATCTTAATCAAGTAATCCATGTCTTACATAGGAAATATCCTCTAGTGTCTACCAGTCAGTGGGCTTAATGTTGTAGCATTATTCCTATGCACGTACTTGAAATTCGTTAAGCAAACGGCCGTTGGAAGTCACTCGAGAGCATACGAAGAAGTACGAAACAGTACGATGTCGTTCAGTAGATTCTGTTGGGTGCCCCGTCCATCAGCTGCCGCCTGCACGTTATACGGGTGAGAGCTATGTGCCGACAATGATTTTAATATTTTTCTCTTTCGAGTTAATTTCTTTAGTTATTATCAGAAGTGTATTTCAATAAGGTTCCTGGTGACTATTTTCAATAAAATTACCGTGATGAAACCATTACTCAGCATTCATATTGAAAACCACACTTCATCAGTTTGCAACAAACTAGCGCTAGAAACGAGGGCTGTTCGGAACGTAAAGTCCGATGGGTCGCGAAATGGAAATCACTATGAAAATCTAAAATATTTTATTTGCAACAGTTAGCTACACCTTCCAGTTACTTCTCTACACAGTTGCCACTCCGAGTTAGACATCTGTCGTAGCGTTGTACCAAGTTTCAAATACCCTTGTCACAGAAGGCAACTGCCAGTGCTTTCCGCTAATTCTCTCTACTGGTCTATAGCTCGTTGTCTACGCCGAAATGTTGTCTTCATAGCTAGAGCTTCATGTGAGCAGAGATGACAATTAGAGGGAGTCAATTAGGGGCTGTATTGTGGGAGATCAAACAGTCCCATCGAAAACTCTGCAGGAGCTTCCTCAAGGCCCCTGCAGAGTGTAGCAGAGATTTGTCACAGAGAAGGAAAAGCGTGGCAGCTACGTTATGTGGGCTGCCTGACATCAGGCAAAACCTCTCGCTGGACCCTAGCACTTGGCGGAGACACTGTTGTTTTACGTATCTTTACGTGCTCACTGTGCGCTCAGAACTAATGTGCCGCAATCGACAGATACATTACAGACACTGGCCAACAAGTACGTGCAACGGTTCATTGGATTTTAACTGTGGTTTCCATTTCACACGTGATCAGATCTTACTTTCCGCACAGCCTTCATAACAAGTACATCATCAGAAGAACTGCATCATGGAACATGTAGGAGATTAATTAAATGGCTCAACATTTTTTTGCAACTGACTATTTAGTTTTTGCTGCAGAGCCCCCACGTAAATAAATTGGAATTACTTACTACTAGTATAGATGACAACGCCAGATTAGTAAAACAATCATAAATTTGGCGATCTAAATCGAAGGAAAAAAGAAAATGAAATAGCTTACCGAGATTACACTAGTTATATAGTCTGTCGCTTGTTAACGCATATCTCTGTTTCGCTTCGATTGAAATGGAGTAAACCTCTTTATACACTGTTAAGTCTGTAGTTGCTCAAAAAATTTGTATCGATGTTAGTAAATGGTATTTCTTACCGACATTCCTAAGCGACTCGGGTGCAAGGGCGCATCGGTTGATAGCTCCTAAATATGTGATCTGCTTCTTCATCTTTGCCACAGTGACAAACTGGAAGTTGTGCTATGCTTATGCGTTTTTAGGACTGGTAGACAGTGGCAGTCGTTGAATTCTACCGCTCTGTGGCAACTTCAAGTTTCCATCTACACAAGAGTTCATGGTCAGGCTGACAGCACTGGTGTTATTTACGCGTAGTTGTCTGAGAAAAGTTTCATTCTCTGTTCCTCTCAGTCCGAATCATCTTACTTTAAATCTATGATATGTCGTCCACTGGTATGAGTGTATAATTGCCTATACCTGAGATCACCGCTTCCTGGGCGAGAGAATCACCCATCTCGTTTCCCACTAAGTTGTTGTGCGCTTAAATCCATTATGTCGATCACTGACGCCATTGCTCTATACTCAGGTTACGTGGGATCTAACCTCTTCGGCTGTAGGGTGGTCTTTATGCCCATGATTAATATGTTCAAGGAGGTTGAGCGCAGATTTAGAGACCGAGAAAGGTGACAGCGTTTTCCAGTGGTACCTGGTGGCAGTAATCAAGGGCTTCCAAGACCCCTGTAAGCTGTGCCGTCATTGGCGTAATTGTTTTGGCAGTTTGTGCTTAAATGCTACTTGCAAGTGAGAATTCTGGAAGGCGCTTCCCGTTCCCTCGTGGATCTTTGAGGATTACTCATAGAATATCATAACCTGTGGATATTTGGATCGAAGTTCGCCCAGGGCATTGATTGGAATGGTCCATATAACTGGCTCGTCACGCCTCACGCCGAGTTCAGCGATACTACAGAAGTTAAGTCTTTTCAAACTTGAGACGGCTAATCGATATCTTGTGCTTCCTCCATATATTGCCCCACTAGTGGCGACAGCTTCCGGCACAACCAATTATTAGACGTGTAAGGGATTACAGAAGATTTATGGATACAGGGTAAAGAGACATCTGAAAATTTAGCCCCCTTCGTTAGAAATGTTAGCCGGTCGCGGTGACCGAGCGGTTCTAGGCGCTTCAATCCGGAATCACGCGACTGTTACGGTCGCAGGTTCGAATCCTGCCTCGGGCGTGGATGTGTGTGATGTCCTTAGGTTAGTTAGGTTTAAGTAGTTCTAAGTTTAGGGGACTGATGACCTCAGAAGTTAAGTCCCATAGTGCTCAGAGCCATTTGAACCATTTGAATTTAGGAATCTTATGTTTACAATTGAACATTTTGCACCCTACCTGTTAAAGTCGTGCGTTACTTTCCACAAATAATGCATTTCTCGGGGTTCACTTCATGTCGCTAAGACATATTCTAATCGCCAAGTATTGCGCCTTGTTGTGTTTCTGTGGCAAGATGTCAGTCGCCTCTCCTCAGTATATACTTGCACAGTTCAGACGATTAACCGTTCTCGGCCACGATACACGTTAATGCAGGTGCAGCGGCCCGCACCCTGCGTTACTCCTGCCACTTCTCGTAAGACTTTGATATTCCTCTCATATTTTGTTACAACCGAGTGGTTGTGATTAAAGCGCAGCTACTCACAGAGGTCCACAGTGGACCGTAATTAGCGTACGGCAGCGAAACTTTGTAGATATGCTGACGTGTTAATGCGGAACGGATTTACGCTGTAAAAAAAAAAAAAAAGCCATTAACTTCAGTTGTGGTCACCAGGTGAAAATCTGGCTCTGTACGCTGTTTGTATGGGTGTATGACATCCACACTGATTTGACATGTCATACTGTGAGTGAACATTATTTCTATCGACAAGAGAGACCGTGCCCTGATAGTGAAACTGTTTTATGTGAACGGCAATATTACGTTGCTGCACTGAAAGATTATAGCCGACTGAAATTTATGAGTAGAGGTTCGATGTCTTAAAAGGTTTAAAGGAGATGATTACGAAATTCGAAAACTCTGGTGAGCTGAGTGTGTCACCTGGAAGAGGAAGTCGTCATGTCCCAGTGAAATTTACTGATAAGTTTGCTGTAGCTGCAACTGTCCACGCAACATGGGCCACAGTTAGTGCTAGTGTTCTTGCTGTCTCCTGAGAATTGTCCATCCCATGCTCAACAACACTGAAAGTGGTGTGGTCTATTTTACAGCTGTATCCTACCAGATCCAGGCGGTGCAACAACTGAGACTTCATGATGCGCAGCAATGTTTTGAATGAGGTTACAGAATTCGATCAGATCAGCTATTTAATTTCTCGGTATTTCTAGCTCAGGATATGTTTATATTTGACATATCCTGGCAGATCACCACTCTTTCTCTCCCTGCACTGTGCTGGAATTGCCGCCGGAATCGCCTAGCCCTGATAAATCGTTCAGGCATCATCCTGATCCAGTACAAGAGGAAATCGAGAAAAAAGTAATTATACACGCAATTAATTGAAAATAATTCGTGGAGTGGCGCATCAGATCTCAATCTAACGTCTCAGATGATAAAGGTTCTTCGAAACATTCCATGCGCAGCTCTGAAACAATCACCACTCATGTACCTACCTGACTGAAATAGTAAGTAAGCTTACCAACAAAATGAGCTCCCAACACTATAACATTATAATGACCCAACAGACCTTTTTGAGCGAAGCTCATAAATGATTATAGATATTATCAACACGCCACAGACTAGTGTACCGTACGAATTACTGTTAATGAAAATGACGCTTCACAGTCATACTGTAACTTGTAATATTGACATCTGTTAACTCGTTACTCAGGTAAAAACAAAGCTGCACTTGGCATCAAATTATTTCAGTTAATTATTCCAATTCTTATTACAGCACTTACACAGTCCTAAATGTATGAAAAGGTTCTGCATTTAATTATTTTTACAAAGCAGTTGGCGTTTCAAGCCAAAGATATATTTGTTACTATGCAAATAAACTGATGTTAACTTTTTTCTAAGACTTTTCATTCATTTATTTATATTGTATTGCTGACTTGAGTGTGCTTGCTCTACTTTTTATAAGTCAGATTGTTTTTGTTGGCAGGAGAGCCAACACCGTGTTGCTAGAGGATGCCGAAAGGCACGCGTTTTAGCTCACGCAGGCTGCCGTGCGGTCTGGAATAGGGCAAGCAAATTAGAATTTATAAAAACGGACGTAGCTGGTGGAATACTTAACTTTAATCCGTTAATGAAGAACGTTGGTCTTGACGGTACATGATGCACAATATCAATAGTAACTGATAATGGCGCCTTGCTAGGTCGTAGCAAATGACGTAGCTGAAGGCGATGCTAAACTATCGTCTGGGCAAATGAGAGCGTATTTTGTCAGTGAACTATCGCTAGCAAAGTCGGTTCTACAACTGGGGCGGGTGCTACGAAGTCTCTCTAGACCTGCCGTGTGGCGGCGCTCGGTCTGCAATCACTGATAGTGGCGACACGCGTGTCCGACGTATACTAACGGACCGCGGCCGGTTTAAAGGCTACCACCTAGCAAGTGTGGTGTCTGGCGGTGACACCACACAGTCACTAAACTTGCAACCCTCATTTTTTTGTACTTCCCTTTTCAAAGTTCAAATATGGATAATTCTGTTTCAAACTTCCTGGCAGATTAAAACTGTGTGCCCGACCGAGACTCGGGCACACAGTTTTAATCTGCCAGGAAGTTTCATATCAGCGCACACTCCGCTGCAGAGTGAAAATCTCATTCTGGAATTCTGTTTCACTTCACTTAGAATTGTGGATAAAATGATAATGTAGGGACTTTGTTATAATTTTAACGAATCAGAGTTTATTTTGGCTTATTAAAATGAATCAGACCTTAACACAGGCAAAGGTTGATGTGAGAGAGTGACCAAAACGTATTCCCCATACTGAACGAGACAGAAACTGAAAATGAAAGAAAAAAAGCCCAACATAAAACCTATCCGTGACTGACACTTTCAAACTCGGCTTAGATAATACATTTTCAAAAACTCAACCACTTTAGATGTTGGCTTGTCACATACCTTCTACAAACCTTATTGAATGTCACTCATCAAATGCTATTAGAATAATGGTAGCAGGTGGATTTTCCGTTTCCAAACGGTTCAGCTAGGGCAAGGTTGGTTGGCTGATTAGTTGGTTTGTGGATTAAAGGGACTAAATTGCGTGGTTATCGGTCCCTTTTTCCTTACACAGTTCCCAAAATAAAACCATGCCCCAAAAGTATCCTATCGTCTGATATTCAGAGACGGAACAAAATTCGTAAGACGAACAGTGTAACCACACTGAAGGAGAAAATGAAAGAAGCAAACCAAAATTGTAAACATTAACTAAAGTGAAAAAAGCGGTAGCAGGCGTAAAAACAATATACCTCATGTCCTAGACTGGCTGATCGCCGGAATAAAAGGGCATGAGCCAGTCACTCTGCAACACACAAAATCTACTGCCCAAAAACACAAGGCAAGAGAAACACAGATTATGAAAAGACGAACACAAAGTCGAACAGACAGCACCAGAGGGAGCGAGAAAGAGTTGAGATTGAGTGATAAAATCGCCCCTCTCTAATAAAACTTAAAACTATGACAACCATCGAGGCATTGTCACCTAACGCCGTAGGTAGTGCATCGGGAAGGTTAAAAGACCGCCTCAGGGCTGCTAGATTGTCCACAAGATGTGGACTACTGTCAGTCGAGAGCCACTGCGACATTGGGATAGGTCCTCACGATGGAGGACGTGACTGTGGGTCAGCCAAATATGGGCGATGCCGAGCCGGTAAAGGGCAATAGGATCCCTGCGAGACGCTCACATGGATCACATCCACACATTTGTTGTCTCCTTTATAGCACGTAATTTATTTGCTATACTTAAGATGTGCCAACCGGTGTCGCCGAACGGTTCTAGGCGCTTCAGTCTGGAACGGCGCGACAGCTATCGTCGCAGGTTCGAATCCCGCCTTGAGCATGGATGTTTGTGATGTCCTTAGGTTAATTAGGTTTAAGTAGGTCTAAGTTCTAGGGGACTGATGACCTCAGATGTTAAGTCCGATAGTGCTCAGGGCCATGTGAACCATTTTGGACCTAAGATGTGCCATTCGATATTCCACATCCCGAAATAAGACCAATCAGAGATTAGTCTCCGGAGCGCCGAGCTCGAGTGTTTGTTAGCAGACTGTTTGGTCAGCCTATCAGTTCATTTCCTGCGATTCTGATATGTCCTGGGGTCTAGATGAAGGTCACTTCACGTCCAAAGTTTGTGAGGGTATAAACAGGCTCCTGGATAGTCATTACCAAAGCATGGCGGGAGAAGCACTGATCGAGAACTTGTACGCTGCTTAAGGGGTCGCTACAAATGAGGAAGGCCTCCCCAGCAGAGGAACAGATATGCTCAAGAGTGCAAGAGACGGTTACCACCTCCGCAGTGAAAACACTGCAGCCATCTGGCAAGGAGAGCGGTTCAGTATCTCCTGCATGAGCAAAAATGAACCAAAAGTAACCATCAACCATCGAGCCATCAATGTAAATTACCTTTGAACCCTTGACGCATCAAGAATAGAGAGAAACTGATGGGAGAGGATCGCAGGATGAACTAAGTCATTTTTGACTTGGGATAGATCCAGACGAAGCTGTGGCCGAGGTAGACTCCATGGAGGTGTACGTGAGTGGATCCATAGGAAAGGCAGAGGACATGATCAGCAATAGTAATCCCCAATCTAGGCCGCTGTTGCGAGAGATGGATCGCTGTGTTAGAGAAAATGAGACAGTAATTCAGATGTTGAGGCAAGCCCCAAATATGTGCATTATAACTAGCAAGTAGTTATCCCTTGATATGCAATAGAGGAGCCACACCTTCCACAAGTAGAATGTTTACTGGGCTCGTTTAGAAAGCCCCTGACACAAGTCGAACACCACAATGGTGTATAGGGTCCAGCATCCACAATGCTCATGGCGATGCTGAACTGTATGCCATGCACCCTTAGTCGAGACGGGAGCGTACAAGGGCTTTGTACAACTGCAACAATGTAGGGAGATCTGCACCCCAGTCGATGTGAATCAGGGACTGAAAGATGTTAAGATGCTGCCAGCTCTTTTACTTAAGCTAATGAAGGTAGGTAAGCGAAGTTAAGTGGGAGTCGAAAACCACTCCTAAAAAGCGATAAGAGTCCACTACATTAAGGAGATTGTCATCACCATTAAGTGCAGGTGAACTATATGACATCCACAGAATTTCATGGGACAAGTCTTGGTGAATGGAAACTGAAAGCCATGGGTGATGGCCCAGCAATGCGCCTTTTGTAGGGCTCCCTGCAGTCGACATTCAGCCACACCAGTAGTATATCAGCTAAAGGAAATGCAAAAGTCGCCACCATATAAGAAGGGTCATACTGAGGACCCTGCAGTTGCTGCAAGACAATTAATGGTCACTAAAAAGAGCAGGATGCTCAGTACATAGCTCTGTAGGACCTGATTCTCTTGGATGTGAGGGGAACTGTGTGAAGTACCAACTCGAACTCTAAATGTGTGGAGCCACAAGAAGTTCTGTAGAAAAATCCCAAGCTGGCCTCAGAGATCCCACTCGTGTAATGTAGTGAGGATGTGGTGAACCCATGTGGTGTCTTAGGCTTTCGTCAGGTCAAAAAAGACGGCAATAAGATGATGACGACGAGAGAAGGCCATTCGGATGGCAGACGTCAGTTATACCAAGCTGTCAGTGGTAGAGCAACCTTGGCGAAAACCATCCTGGGATGTAACTAGAAGTACCTGAAACCCAAGAAGCCAACACTACCGCCAGCTCACCATATGTTCGAGCAGTTAGCACAGAACGTTGGTGAGGTTAATAGGATGATAGCTGTCCACTTCTAGCGTGGTCTTGCCAGGTTTATCACTGGAAGAGTGACACATTCCCGTCACTGCGTCTGGAATTTGCCTACACTCCAGATGTGTTGAAGATGGCAGGGATATGGCGCTGGTAATCCACTGATAGATGCTTAAGGATTTGAGGATGGATGTGCTCGTACCCAGAGTACATGTAAGGACAGTGTGCAATGGCACTGAGGAACTCTCCCTGAACACGGCGTTATGTGGCGCAGGGTGGTGTGTAGTAAATGATGTGTGTTGATCTCCACCCACTGCTTTAGGATACAAAAGGCAGGGTGATAATTGTCAGATTCAGAGGATTGATCATAATGCTCAGCAAAATGCTCTGTGTTTGCATCTGGGCCAGTACAGATAATTCCATTCATGGAAATACCAGGTATACTTGCACAGGTCTGGTATCCATAAAGGAGCATAATCTTAGTCCAAACCTGGGAAAGAGAGGTTCATGTTCCAATGGTGGAGATGTATTATTCCCACCACTTCTGCTCCCATCGTTCTATTAGTTGATGGACCTGGGCAGAGAGCTGTTTGAACTCAGTTAGGTGTCCCAGGGATAGGTGCTGCTTATGACACTGGTGGGCCTGTCTATGAACTCAAATGGCCATTATGATTTCTGGCGACCACTGGGGCTCTGTCTACCGCTGGGCGCAACCAGTGGAACAAGTAATTTCCTATTCAACAGCAGAAATAATGGTATTAGTAAAATGTCCTGGGTCACTTCATCGATGTTGCCATGTGATGGAGTTATAATGGTGGTAGGAGAGATGTAAGCATCCCCATCAGCCTTGGTAAGAGCCCATCTGGGCAAGCATCCTGATTAGTGACGCTGGGGGAGAGACAGGAAGAGTGGAATGTGGTCACTGCTACACAAGTCATCATGACTCTCCAGATGATAGATGGTAGAAGGCGGGAACTGCAAATTTAGAGATTATTCGCTGAGTATGTGCCACGTACCAAACTGAAATGAGGCATCTGTATTTAGGAGGCAAGGGTCGAGTTAGTAGATTCTCGACATCTTTACCACGGCCAGCAATCCTGTTTCCACCCCACAGAGGGTTATGGACATTAAAATCATTCAAAAGTAGAGATGGTGGTGGGAGTTGAGATATTAATGTAGTCAATACATGCTGTGGTACTTGACCATCTGTAGGTAGGTAGATGTTGCAGAGGGTGATTTCCGGCACTGTGCTGACCCTGACAGCCACAGCTTCTAAAGGTGTTTGAGAGGGTGCAGGTTCGCTACATACTGAGATAAGGACATACATACATACCTCACCTGGATACCCTGTTATTACGATTTCGGGATCTGCATTGGTGGAAACCAGGTTTCCTGAATGGAAACACAGAAAGCAAATGTAACGCTTAAGAGTTGCCACAGCTCAGCTATGTGGTGGAAAAAGCTGCCGTAACTCCACTGGAGGATTACTCTTTCTGTAATCTGTGAAGGCATGAAGGGACCAAGGAGGCATTTTACGCTTCAGGGTGACCTGCTGCCACTAGTTGAGTACTTCTAACCATTTCCATTGCAGCTAAGGCGTCGGCGAAACCAAGGTTCCCAGGGGAGGCTACAGTCTCCACCTCGTTCTCAGACACTGAACAGGTAAGGAGTGGTGGTGTGGGGGCGACTGTATTCTCACTGAGCCGTGGTAAAAGATTGCTGTTTTGAAGAGCGCGCCGCAGCGCGTTGTGTGAAGCAATCGCCCTCCGTTTCTGGCGGTGGCGCCGCTGTGGTAATCGCAGCTTTTGGTGTCTCCCTCTGGTGGGAAAGCGGAATGGTTGCCTGTTTACGTGTATTTAAGGGGCGCTATCAGCTCGGCAGTGTGGTCAGTCGGAGTGAGTCTAGGTCAGTCTCACATCACCAGTTGCTGGTCTGTCTCTCGTTTGTATTTGTGCGGCAGTTAGTGTCTGTCTGTCATCGGAGTGCTAGTATGTCTGTCCTTTGGATCAACTTTAAAGCCAGAAAATGAGAGTCTTGCCACTCCACCAGTAGCAGAACTCAGCTAGTGGTCGCCCGGTCGGGGCTGAGTTCCTACATCTAAGTCTGCGCGTCAGGCCGCCAGTCTGCTTGAGTTGTTCGGACAACGGTCATTAGCGGTTGGATCGGTCAGTTGGTCGGTCGCGCACTGAGACATGAGATGTGTCCGCCTTGAGCGTCGGCGCATGTGAGGGGTAGTGGCTTCGCGGTTCACACGAGAGCAACAGGAGCGAAACCACGACATCAGGCTGGCCGGGGCGAGCTGCGACGCCGTGAGACGGGAGATCGGCTCGCCTTCCTGCGTCCGTTGAAGCGGCTGGCAGCGAACGGTTCAGGAGAGCGTTGGGGATGCTGCACCAGGTCTTTTCCAGAAACCACAGTTTATTAGAAGTTAGGTGGTTGGTGATATGTTGTTTCATTTACTTGTTAAATTCTACTTTTTTTCTTGGTGAGGTCGTCCCATCATTCTTCTCCGTTTGCCCACCCACGGGAAGGTGGTTATTTGTGAATTGAGTGGTCCATTTTTCCCTTATGGAATTGGGGAGGTTTAGAGCCATCTGCGGTTCGGGTTGTTTAGTAAACCCTCCCCCACTCCCCCCCCCCCCCCCCGCCCGTCAATCTGCTGTACGTTAATAGCTGCCTCTGTCATGTTTGTCGCATTCGGTGTTACCGTATTTATAGAACTTAGGTAAAGGGCGAGTTCCTGAAATGTTTTATCTTGCCGGTCATCTTGCGGGGCGGTATATGTGTAATGTAGAGCATGTTGTAGACTTTATGTAGGTCTAAATTTCATGGATTTTATTTAAATAGTCATTTTTATAAAGTTTCCACCCTTCCATCGTAAGAGCCCTTTTAAAAACAAATTGCACGTTTGGTGGCAAATAATTTCTTAGTGTGAGTGTTTGTACCATTTCCATCCCTCCTACGGGGTGCATAGTTAATGTCCTTGTGTGAGTTGTTAAAATTTTTGGTTTAAAGTAATCTGGTGTGTTGCAGATTTCCACCAGTGTAGTTTTTCGGAGGTCGTTGTGAGCGCTCGTGACTACGGCCGTGTTGAAAGGGGGCGGAAGCTTCCCAGCCCGAAGGCTCCTACTGTTAAAAAAAAAAAAAAAAAAAAAAAAAGGTATTCTACCTCTGAATAATTGTAACTTGATATTTAGAGGGTGCTTTCTGACTGCAATTTTAAGTCTGTTTTTGAAAACGCTTTTAGGAATAAAATTCACATATGTTAAAGGTAATTTTATTTTCCACCAGTTACTTCCTGGCAGCTACATCCACACTCACCTAGTGTGATTAAATGCGTTAATGTTCTTGGTGAATCACTAATAAATAAAGTAAATTCTTTAAGAAAAGATTTTGAAAGTAAAATTACGGTTCACTCACGTAACTTACGTCTTCTTCTTGGATTATTTGCCTTCTCACTATTCTTTAGGGACTTGCTGGGAGCGCTTGTCTGGAGTAGCTTCAGGTACAGGTGAAGACCATGAAGCCCTTTGACCAGCAGCTTGTGGCTTCTTCACCCACTGGCTGGTATCCAGTTTTGAATGTCGGGAGACCTTCGAAGGTAGAGTCCCAAGGGACTCCGTCCGTGTGAGATGAGCTGAAGGAAGCTGTTGCTTCTCCAGGTGGGGGGGGGGGGGGGGGAACGGTTTCCCTGGTGTCTGGATGGGGGTCATGTGGTTTCTTTGGGAACAACAGAAGAAGATCTGTCCCCAAACACCATGGTTGGGGGGGGGGGCAGATATAGTCGAGCAGCCTTGAGGGCCCACTGTAGGAGGCTTAGCTAAGAAGACTACCAATGCCTGTGAGGGCGACAATGTTATAGCTGCAGTATAAGATTATGGAGTATTTGGATGCAGTGGACGTCCACAGTTTCTACATGTGCCGCTGGAACTGCACTGGGAAGGCATGTGCCAGAATTTCCAGCACTTAAAGCACCGCTTAGGGGGAAGGACATACGGTTTTACATCGTATTGGTATACCATCACCTTGATCTTTGTAGGTAACGAGTCACCCTCAAAGGTCAAGGTGAAGCCACTGGTAGCAACCCTATCATCGTTCGGTCCCCTATAGATGAGCCAGATGAAGTGAACATCCTTCGTTCTAAGTTGGCACATAGCTCGTCATCGGACTACAAAAGGAGGCCTCGATGGAAAATAATCCTTGGAACCATGTTTAGGCTTTTATGGGGGATGACTGAAATGAGATTGATTGTCACAGGCGAGCAACGACTTTGACTGGGCGGTGATGCTGTCTCAATCTGGAGGGCCCACTGCGCATATTGGACAGCGTCGCCACTTCCACAAATTTATCCTCTACGTTGTCTACGAAAACCAGAGGCTTTGTAGGCAGAAAGAAGGCCCCATCAGTTCTACTGCATACCAAATACCGAGGCGAATGTGACTCTCTTTTTGCTGCAGCCCTATGTTCCTTCCATTGCGTAGCTAGGCGGAGGAACGATTTGGGATCATACGTCTCGGTACTGAAGTTTACTTTGCCCTCGTTAGAGACTGCTGGGGGCATTCAGTCACCTGCAAAAGATGAATTGGTCCGCTTCATTGTGGATTAACCGAGCAGTCCGACCAGGGGATCTGCCCTGGGCGCCAGCCACCCTCAACGAAGGCCACTGGGCATGGTGGCTGTTGGCAAGAGTCCTAATCGCAAGTAGACGTGCTTCTATTCCATACATGACGGCCCCTCAAGGACAGTCTGGCTACTGTACTGGATACAAAGAAATCCAGTATTGTCATGGAGTGAAAGAGGACAGTAGACAGCAGATACAGAGTGATGCACCCCGTAAGATGTCCTCACCGAACACCTCGATTACAGGTAGACTTGCAGAGCCATGACAAGAAAAGGTGTAGAAGGTCTCAGTACACAACTGATATGTGATGCACCACGTAACACATCCTTCCCCAAACGGCACCCAGCACTTCTGAAAAATTTTGAAAATGTGGAGGTCAAACGCTAAAAGAGGACCGCAACATAACTTAGTAGGCCGAAAAGCAGGCGACTCCTTTTAGTCGCCTCTGTGCTGGCGTGCGCCTTCGCGAGCACACCGGTCGGTACCAGGGAACATTGTGTACGTGCCGAAAACGACCGCTGGGCATCGGGCTTATAGGCCGCCGCCACCGACTGAGCTGTCTGAATCTTCAATCTCAATACCTCTGTACTTTGCATCGGGCTCAGTTTGCATTGCACCTCAATACGTCGGACTGTGCTCTAGTCTTCCACAGTGATAGTCGTCGCTCGCACCTTAGTTCTGAGGGAACGTTAGTCACTGTACGTAGTTGTGATGTGGACACGGAGAAGATTCAACATTTAATAAATGTTATTTGATTGCTGTTAGCCACAGTACTTCAGACTGGACGTCATTGAAGTTAAGTACTCAGTTGGTTCCTGTAATAAAATATATTTCCCACGTGTGTATTTTGTATTGTAGTGAGATTTAGCAGGCCACCCTACTATTATACCACCCTCTCCTCATCCAGCCAGGAACCACAAAAAATTACAAGAGGTCACAGCCACAAAAACGTCTTACGACAGGCAGGAATACCTCCCGTCTGTTCTAGCCCCAAAAACAACAGGGGGAACAGGGCTATGTTTTAGCGAGACGAGGCACGGGTTGTCGACCGCGTTTTACTTTTTATCCGTCGTAGCAGTATGGCGAAGGACACTTAATCTTCAGTTCAGGACCCCTGTTTCTCTACGGCGTCTTTTATGGACCTTTCTCCAAGTACCTATTTTTAGCTGTCCTTCATTCCATCGATTGGACTTAACGTGTAGTAGCTTTGACTTCTTTCTTTGTCTTCGTGTTTCACAGTTCTCACATGGGTGCGTATGACCGTAGTTGTTCTTGCCCTCTAAAACGAAAGAAAGTAAACTAACATTGAATACAGGCTAAATACACTGGTAATTACATCTCACTTCCGATCTGTTGTTCCTGTGCGTGATCCTATGATCAAGAAAAACACCAGTACGACGCTCGCTTATTCAATACTCCGCAGTATACAACAAGTTACTACCTCGTAGTAACACTATCCTCCACCAATCTACACAAATAGCTAACACTCACCTACCTTAGAGTGTGCTGGTCCCAAACTCTCCAAACTATACGCACCACACAAATTCTTTGGCATGTGCAACATACTATCACAGGCAGCAAAACCGGACCTCGTCAGACACAGTTGCTAATATTAAAACTCTCATTTGCGGTCGCACCTACGACACACAAATACCGATCTTCAAACTAACACGGCGTACCAACAACGCTACACTAAGCCCGTCACTCAAAGGTCGCTTCACCACAGATGAAGTACAAAAGAAATTTTCGAGGAGCTACTTTCAAATAAAATTCTTCAAATAGTTCCACTTACTGTGCCCTAGTATCGTTACTGCATTATCTAATCTTGCATTTAAAATTCCAAATCCCCTCCTTACGAGCTTCCGAAATCTTTCCAAAGAAAATTAACAATAAATGTCCAACTGTCTTGATAATCGATACCAAACTTTCCAAGCAGAGTATCGATAGCGCTACACGTAAACATTTCTCGACCCACTTGAAGTAACACAATATTCGTCTTACCGGCTGAACACGTATTCTTCGGCTCCTCACTAGTGACTAACTGCTTCTTTCCACAAAACCATTGCTGAACCGTAAATCTAGACAAACTAGGACGCTACCGTTATTCCTTAGCAAACACTACATAATTTCTTGTTTCTGTCGTTTCGTTGTATAGCGGCCAGCTAGCCCTGATCTCTGGAGCCCGTTGCTGCTGTAAACCACCGCCACGTAGACGATCTTCGCCGCTTCTGGGTGAACACTTGTACAGCTGGTTACAATACTGGTTTTTATAGGACATATATACACACTAACACTGACTTTAGTTACAATAAATGAAGCAATTTTTCACCTTTTATCTGCCTTACAACATTTTTCTGGCGTCATAATAGATTGAAACGACCACAAAATTTACGTAACGACACGGACACTAGACTGTTCATAACTAATTTTGAAATGTTACAAAGATATTTGACGACTCGCTCCTCCCAGAAAACATGTGGCCCTAGCCTCATGGACGGGATCTCTTGCATCAGGTGCCTGGTGTAGATTCTCACAGCAGACTTGTTGTGTGAAACACTTAGTCCGTTTTCTTCCGGCCTGTAGTCTAGAGCTGTCGTTGTTGCTTGGACTTTATGTTGTCCTTATTTCAGCATAGCGTAGTGTTTTGGGGTGATTCCATTTTTTCGTTGTCCTGTCACTTTATACAGCATGGAATTTGTCTGACTTCGATGCGTTACTTGCACCATCTAAAAGATCTCGATTCAGTTCGATTCGTGTTGTGCTTAACAGCGAGCACATAGTCACTTGTAAGACTCTGTAGAAACAAACCTATCAGTTAACTGGGAAACCCATCGAGCTGGAAGTCTGTGTCTGAACCATATTGATTTATTCGATTTTTTCCTACGCACATTAAAGGGCTGTTCTTGGAGTTACACTTCCAATAGGCCCTGGATTTCGTGGTGTTATATTGTTAGTTAAAACAGGCATTTACTGTTCATTTGTCATTAGTCGTTAAGACTCAGACTAGCATATTAAAAATAAGAGCTTGAAGCCATTACCCTGCGTTCAGTCGTTAACTTGTGCTTAACATATCTCCCAGAACGGTCACTGAGTTGTCTTGTGACAGCCAGAGCGAGAGCACCAGCAGCAGCGAGTACTGTTTGTATAAAGCGTTTTTGTACTTATTTGCTGCGGTTAGCTTTTAAATAGTTTTTCTGGGAAAACCTAGCGTAGTTTTCGCGTCTCGTATTTCAGTGAGTGTTTCTTGATTATCAGAGTAGCTCATCAGAAGATTATCTTGGGAAGTTGTCACCGTATAGAGTAGGGTAAACATAGTCATGTGTAGGGACTGTGGTTGTTGTGAGCGGACGCAAGGAGAATTGGCCACTCTTCGGGGGCAGGTGGAGGCTTTGTCTGTTAGGCTCATCGAGCTCGAGGCGCAGGCGTCGGCTCGTAGTGGCGTTGGGGCAACTGTGGTGAGACCTATGCCTACTTCGGTGGCCTTGGAATCACATGGAACCCCTGATGTCGCTGCGTCTTCCGGCAGAGAGCATCTTACCGGTCAGCCATCACTCCAGGGTGAATGGCGGACAGTGGTGGGCTCGCGCGTGCCTGGCCGAAAGGCGAAGGTGGGATCTGGCCGCGTGGCAGCTGCCTTACCCCTTTCCAACAGGTACGGGGTGCTTCCTAGAGGTGATGACATCGTTTCCGAGCCACCACAGGATGCCTCGCCTGTTGGGCCAGTGGCCGATTCTCCGGCAAGGTCCCGACAGGCACAGAGGGCGGGCCTATTAGTTATAGGGAGCTCCAACGTTAGGCGGGTTATGGAGCCCCTCAGGAAAATAGCGGGTAGGTCGGGGAAGAATGCCAGTGTGCACTCGGTGTGCTTGCCGGGGGGTCTCGTCCGTAATGTGGAGGAGGCCCTTCCGGCAGCTATTGAACGCACTGGGTGTGACCGGCTGCAGATAGTAGCACATGTCGGAACGAATGACGCCTGCCGCTTGGGTTCTGAGGCCATCCTTGGTTCCTTCCGGCGGCTGGCTGATTTGGTGAAGACAACCAGCATCGCACGCGGAGTGCAAGCTGAGCTTAATATCTGCAGCATAGTGCCCAGAGTCGATCGCGGTCCTCTGGTTTGGAGCCGTGTGTGTGGAGGGTCTAAACCAGAGGCTCAGACGACTCTGCGACTATAATGGTTGCAAATTCATCGACCTCCGTTATTGGGTGGAGAACTGTAGGGCCCCCCTAGACAGGTCAGGCGTGCACTACACACCGGAAGCAGCTACTAGGGTAGCAGAGTACGTGTGGCGTGCACACGGGTTTTTTTTAGGTTAGAGGGACCCCCCCCCCCCCCTTGGGCGAAACGATAAAATACCTGACGGCTTAGCAGAGAGGACATTATCATCGTTGATAAAGAACGTCCGTCCTCAGAGACCAAAAACAGGAAAAGTTAACGTAATATTGGTAAACTGCAGGAGTATCCAGGGCAAGGTTCCTGAATTAGTATCTCTTATTGAAGGAAATAGTGCGCATATAGTATTAGGAACGGAAAGTTGGTTAAAACCGGAAGTGAACAGTTACGAAATCCTAGACACAGAATGGAATATATACCGCAAGGATAGGATAAACGCCAATGGTGGAGGAGTATTTATAGCAGTAAAGAATTCAATAATATCCAGTGAAGTTATTAGCGAATGCGAATGTGAAATAATCTGGGTTAAGTTAAGTATCAAAGGTGGGTCAGATATGATAGTCGGATGCTTCTATAGACCACCTGCATCAGCAACCGTAGTAGTTGAGCGCCTCAGAGAGAACCTGCAGAACGTCGTGAAGAAGTTTCGTGATCATACTATTGTAATAGTGGGAGACTTCAATCTACCAGGTATAGAATGGGATAGTCACACAATCAGAACTGGAGCCAGGGACAGAGACTCTTGTGACATTATCCTGACTGCCTTGTCCGAGAATTACTTCGAGCAGATAGTTAGAGAACCAACTCGTGAAGCTAACGTTTTAGACCTCATAGCAACAAATAGACCGGAACTTTTCGACTCCGTGAATGTAGAAGAGGGTATCAGTGATCATAAGTCAGTGGTTGCATCAATGACTACAAGTGTAATAAGAAATGCCAAGAAAGGAAGGAAAATATATTTGCTTAACAAGAGTGATAGGGCACAAATCGCAGAATATCTGAGTGACCACCATCAAACGTTCATTTCTGAGGAAGAGGATGTGGTACAAAAATGGAAAAAATTCAGAAACATCGTCCAGTACGCCTTAGATAAGTTCGTACCGACTAAGGTCCAAAGCGAGGGGAAAGATCCACCGTGGTATAACAATCATGTACGAAAGGTACTACGGAAACAAAGAAAGCTTCATCATAGGTTTAAGAGTAGTCGAATCATAGCTGATAAGGAAAAGCTGAACGAAGCGAAAAAGAGCGTAAAGAGAGCAATGAGAGAAGCATTCAACGAATTCGAACATAAAACATTGGCAAACAATCTAAACAAGAACCCTAAAAAGTTTTGGTCATATGTAAAATCGGTAAGCTGATCTAAATCCCCTATTCAGTCACTCGTTGACCACGATGGCACCGAAACAGAGGACGACCGAAGAAAGGCAGAAATACTGAATTCAGTGTTCCGAAACTGTTTCACTGCGGAAAATCGTAACACGGTCCCTGACTTCAGCCGTCGCACGGACGCTAAAATGGAAAATATTGAAATAAACGATATCGGAATTGAAAAACAACTGCTATCACTTAGTAGCGGAAAAGCATCCGGACCAGACGAGATACCCTTAAGATTCTACAGTGATTATGCTAAAGACCTTGCCCCGTTTCTATCAGCAATTTATCGTAGATCGCTGGAAGAACGTAAAGTACCTAGCGACTGGAAGAAAGCGCAGGTCGTTCCCATTTTCAAGAAGGGTCATAAATCAGATGCGAATAATTATAGGCCTATTTCGCTTACGTCAATCTGTTGTAGAATAATGGAACATGTTTTGTGTTCTCGTATTATGACGTTCTTAGATAATACAAATCTCCTTCATCATAACCAACATGGATTCCGCAAACAGAGATCATGTGAAACTCAGCTCGCCCTATTTGCCCAAGAAATTCACAGTGCCGTAGACACTGGCGAGCAGATTGATGCCGTATTCCTGGACTTCAGGAAGGCATTTAATACGGTTCCGCACTTACGTTTAGTGAAAAAAATACGAGCTTACGGAATATCGGACCAGGTTTGTGATTGGATTCAGGATTTCCTAGAAGAAAGAACACAACATGTCATTCTTAACGGTTCAAAATCTGCAGATGTAGAGGTAATTTCGGGAGTACCGCAGGGAAGCGTGATAGGACCTTTATTGTTTACAATATACATAAATGACTTAGTTGACAACATCGGTAGCTCCGTGAGGCTATTTGCAGATGACACGGTTGTCTACAAGAAAGTAGCAACATCAGAAGACTCGTACGTACTCCAGGAGGAACTGCAGAGGATTAATGCATGGTGCGACAGCTGGCAGCTTTCCGTAAACGTAGATAAATGTAATATAATGCGCATACATAGGGGCAGAAATCCATTCCAGTACGATTATGCCATAGGTGGTAAATCGTTGGAAGCGGTAACGACCGTAAAATACTTAGGAGTTACTATCCGGAGCGATCTGAAGTGGAATGATCACATAAAACAAATAGTGGGGAAAGCAGGCGCCAGGTTGAGATTCATAGGAAGAATTCTAAGAAAATGTGACTCATCGACGAAAGAAGTAGCTTACAAAACTCTTGTTCGTCCGATTCTTGAGCATTGCTCATCAGTATGGGACCCTTACCAGGTTGGATTAATAGAAGAGATAGAAATGATCCAGCGAAAAGCAGCGCGATTCGTCATGGGGACATTTAGTCAGCGCGAGAGCGTTACGGAGATGCTGAACAAGCTCCAGTGGCGGACACTTCAAGAAAGGCGTTACGCAATACGGAGAGGTTTATTATCGAAATTACGAGAGAGCACATTCCGGGAAGAGATGGGCAACATATTACTACCGCCCACATATATCTCGCGTAATGATCACAACGAAAAGATCCGAGAAATTAGAGCAAATACGGAGACTTACAAGCAGTCGTTCTTCCCACGCACAATTCGTGAATGGAACAGGGAAGGGGGGATCAGATAGTGGTACAATAAGTTCCCTCCGCCACACACCGTAAGGTGGCTCGCGGAGTATAGATGTAGATGTAGATGACGTTGTTTGCGTGAAACACTTGTGGTATTAAAGGATTATGAATTTTTGGTGTATTTTCTGTTGTCATTGGTAACCATTCGACTACGGTCGGAGTGGCTTCCTTGCTGCAGAGTATCAGCACGGGTCTCCTGCTACTGACATGGTGGTGGTTTTCAGTTAACCATTTCCCAGACATTATATCCAACTCAACAGTAGGCCGTTCTCCTCTCTAGAGTGAAACCAGCAGAAGCCACCTCTAGCACCACCCGGCATCAGAAATGGAAGTTGCTCCGGAACGAATGGATTGTCGGACGTGTGGAATGCTTTGAATTTGTAGACGACAGACTTCATTTTTCTGAAAGATAAGAAAATGTAGCAGTGAGGAATATCACTCTAGCAAAAAATAATCCAAATTATCAGAGAATATTCCCTCTTATCTTGATTAAGATGCCAGCTTCTAGCAATATGTACGCAGGTGCGAACTGACATGCAACTTATAAACAGCTTCTTGATGCACCTACAATCAAGAAGTGTGTTATCAAAGATATTTGTGGGAAAATGGAAAATATATCAATGAGCAATATGAAACAAATGAAAACCTGCTCCTAAGGTAAGAGATGTGTTTTTCCCCTTACCTGAAGTAAGATGTACGACAGATTCGCGATCACTTGTAACTGCCAAGGTCTTTTATTATATCTGTAAGGTGCGATATGGCTCCACTTCCACTCTCATGATCATAACGTCACTTTCGGTCGAGAAACTGCGACACTCCTTTGACTCGTAGAGGCTTATTTCAAGGTTGGCTTAAGGCGTCATATCTATAACAGAATTGTGAATGCCATCGTATTTGGGAACGGTGTTTGTGCAGCATCGACGGCAGCTTCCTCGACTTTACCCAGCTACTCCCGGGGTTTCAGTTTTCAATTTCCCGCCAGCGCGCCGCCGCGCCGGGAGAGGTCGCTTTTCCACCCCTCCCTCTTCTCCTATGGATGACGCCGCCAGAGGACACAACACTGACCTGACCACACTGCACACGATTCTCATTAGCCGGCGCTCGTCTTTAAGCAGCTGCTGTTCACAGCTTTGCACCAGGTTTGGTACATGTACAAACTTACCAACATTAGTACGGAAGACCATTGTGAGGACATTTCAGTGACGTTTCACGACGCTACTAAACATCACTAAAATAATCTTCCTATAACGTTCTGCGAACGCAAGTAGCATACTGAGTAGGATACATAAATCGAAATGGTCATCACCAGCAAATAATTCCTTTCGTTCACTTCTCGTTTCCCAACCAGTCTTCCGGAATGCGACCGTGTCATTTGACGTATAAGAAGCATATCCTTTCATTAGCATTGCAGTTTCCAGATCGCGCTCCTGATCAGCGATTGATTACTCAAACGAAACTGGATTATCAAAAACAAGTGGAGTTCGGCATTTTTATTCTGGTCAGTGTGACTAGCTTTCTGCTATCCTCATTCTTCGACAAGTCATCCTTCAATACAGAGTCAATTTTCGTTTTGTAACACAACCTCCACGAAATTGTTTTGAGCGAAAACTGTTTTACTAAATGGTGTACGCTAATGATATTCGAAACTGTTGTAGAATCGTTAATGTGAATTAATTCTGTTACATTCAGTACATAACTCATCCTTTTCTTCTTCTTCGTCTTCTTCTCTCAGCAGAACGTTGACTGACAGCTTTCAGAGAATTGTATTAGTATTTTATTGCACGGTGTATCGTAGTGATGATAGCAATTGCCTATTGAGAGGAGCCAAGACATTTTACTCTTTCGTCTTCTTCACCTTATTGTTCTTCATCATCCATTTGTTTCTCTTCACACACAACAATCTGCCCAAGTACGATGCCCATTGCGTTTCCTTAACTGTAAATGTAGTTACTTGTTTTTTACCATCGGAATCCACAAGACTTCCGTTTTGATCTCTGATTAATTTACTTAACTTTTAAACGTATCTTTCCACGACTGACACTCAAATGGATGCATCTGGTGATTCCACTGTCTTACGTCAAGGTGGTATTGCATGCTTGATCTGATGTAACAAACATCTAGAAGTACCATTGTGGAATGAACCCCACAGAAATATTACAGTCAGCACATAGGACGTTAATTTTGTGAATATTTACGATACATTCTCCAACATTTAAGGTTTCCTTTTCAACTAGGACTCTCTCAGACTTAAAACTGTGTTTGTATTATAATGAAGCTTAAAATCGCATTGTTTGGCAGTTTTATTGTTTCCGATGTTCTGTTTGACAATCTTTTTTTTTTTTTTTTTTCTCTCTCCACATCATCTTCATGGCCATTTTTGATGCTGTAAAGCTTTATCTCCCTCAACAAGGCGGAAAAAGTGTCATCAAATTCATAAATTCCAGGTTTTGAAGTAACTCTGGATAGCCTATTTCATTACAAAAGTATTAGCTATTGCTTCTCGATGTGGTATTCCATATCCAATTGTTGATAAATCAGTTGAGTAAGGCAGTTTCGTGGGCATGATGGAAGGGTTATAACATCGATTTCCCGGATGTGCTAAACGTTAAAGTATGCTCGATTGCATCTATTGTGGTACTGTCAGAATGTGCTAAGAGACTTACTAATTTATATAGAGTTCAGTAACTTTAAAATAAATTGATCATGCCTCTGACTTTTAGGGGATTAAAAATTGTAGTTTTTGCGAGTAGGCAATATGAGGACCACGCTCCAATTTCAGTTCTTTGTCTTTTGTTCTTTTCTTTTCTCCCAGTACGTTTTCATATGTTCCTTATGTTTCTTCTTTCTGCCTTCAGATGGCTTTGACTAGTCTTTTTAGCTACCCTGTTTTGAAATGCTTTCATTTTCAATACTTTTTTCCCGAAAGGCTTCTCTACTGGTTATATCCTTTATTTTACATTGTTTCTTTCTAAATCCTTTGTCACTTCGTTGACCCAGCTTGCATATACGCATTCTGGCTTCACTACTGTGCTGTTGTGCCACATTTCTGCATTTTTGCATAGGCACTTTTTAATGTAGAGGTCTTTGGTGATACCATATGCTCTCCCCATTTAGTGCAAATTTTCCTACATTGTAGATTTTTCTAAAGTATTTTTTGGGGTTATCTCTCCTCTCCATTTGACCAATATATGTTTTCAGGAATTTTCGAGCATCCTTAACGATTGTTACAAACTTTTCTGCAGAAATTCTTAAGCCAGTTCTGCTGGCTATTTCTCCCATGAGATTTGTTTGTGGTATGGCAGATCCCACGTTTTCCCAAAGGGTAGCAAAATCATCTGCAACAGCAAGGCAGTCGATTTCGAATATTTTCCTTCCTCTTCCTAACCTTATAGGGGAGATGTTGAGTTCAATAAGTTCTTCGTTCCCGATTTTCACTTTTTTCTCTGACACACTATTAAAAGAAATTGGAGATAGGGCGTCACCTTCTCGCATACCCGTTTTTATTTTGAGAGGCTGTGAAATTTATCTCACAAATTTTACTTTACAGACTGTACCTGTAAGTGTTTCTCACATTAGATTTGCCGGTTTAGACGTTACGCCAAATTCTCGAATTTCTTTATCTATAGTTTCTCTGTCAACAGAATCAAAAGCTGTTTTGAAATCCATAAACATAACTACAATGTCCTTTGAATAAAGTAATTGTGGCAAATTACTGACTTGACATTAAATATTTGTTCCCAGCACGACCTTTATTTTCTAAAATCACCTTAAAATTCACCTAAATGACTGTCTAGTGTAGTTTCTATTCTGCTTAATAAAATCTTGGAAAATACTTTATATGCTACTGGCATTATCATTCTTCTTGTAAGCCAGTGCGACCAAGATCTCCTTTCCATCTGGAAGTTAACAATTGCACCTTCATATCATTTAGAGGTTTTTGGTAAAGTATCTCTCATAAATACCTTCGAAAATGTGGTATTTCCATTCAATTTTTATTATTTTTTATTTTATTTTACTTTATTTTATATTGTTGCATAATATCCTCAGGCTAGATTACTAAGCTCCCTCGTTGGACGACTTTTTAAGAAGAACATTTTTTTTTCCATCAAATACAGTCCAAGTCAATTGTTACTATATGGTTCTAACTACAAGTAGTTTCCTTCATGAAATACTGTTGCTTGAGTTGTATGATTATGTCTGACTGTTTGCATCATTAACAAACATAGCCATGCCCACCACACCACCAGAAAATCCTCCAACCGCTGATAATGCAACCAATATTCAAACAGGAGGTAATACTCCACCTGTTTTTTGGATGGTATGCACACTGAAGTCCGTCTTTGCTGTTGGAGTAAACTGTAAACAAATGTTATGGGCTATTCTCATCACTGCTCTGAGACTGAGATCACTGCCCAGTTTCAAACACCTCACACCATTTTAAGCTGTTGTAATTGTTCAATTCATTATATTATCCATTTTTCTACTTCTTCAAAATCATTTTCACACTCATTCCATTTTTATTTAATCTTTTATTGCACCAGTGACTGCTAAAGAAGCTAGTTCTTTTATGAGCTTAATGTCTTCTGTGCTGACTTCCACCCATAATCTGGTTTGCTCAATGACTGTCTGAGAAACAATCCAAAAGCGTTACATAAGTAATGTCATGTTCCTTGCATGTTGCATAAATGGTGGACCCAAAAAGTCGAATATTATTAGCCATTCCATCAACTTTGTCCATGGTCCACTGTATGAGAAGTCTGGTATATAAAATTCTACGGGTAGGTTGTTAATAACCCGATTAAGGACTTATCCATCCTGCTCCTTCTTCTTCTTCTTCTTCTTCTTCTTCTTATCCATCTTCATCTTCTTGTTTATTGCTCGAATTCCACTGCATGCATTCTGTACAAGCAATAGCCTTGTATATTAGTTGATGTAACAAATGTGTTTAAAGATATGATTCAAGGAGCATGCACTTTCACTTACCATCAGTCCTGTTACTGATGAAGGTAATTGCAACCTCAGAATCACATACATGGCGCTTCATTTCCAGCTACTTATCAGGTCCTTCCAACTGCGAAAAAAGAAGATTACTAAGCTACTTCTTCATGAAAATGTTCTCAAATTTAAGAATGTCTCTATACGGTGCAAATCGCTTGAACAATATAGGTATGAATTTCTAGAACAACTGTTTGAAAACTTGACATTGGATATTTTATATTTAGAAGTAAGGAAGATTGAGAATGGATTACTATTTGGAGGTGATGATCTACACTCCTGGAAATGGAAAAAAGAACACATTGACACCGGTGTGTCAGACCCACCATACTTGCTCCGGACACTGCGAGAGGGTTGTACAAGCAATGATCACACGCACGGCACAGCGGACACACCAGAAACCGCGGTGTTGGCCGTCGAATGGCGCTAGCTGCGCAGCATTTGTGCACCGCCGCCGTCAGTGTCAGCCAGTTTGCCGTGGCATACGGAGCTCCATCGCAGTCTTTAACACTAGTAGCATGCCGCGACAGCGTGGACGTGAACCGTATGTGCAGTTGACGGACTTTGAGCGAGGGCGTATAGTGGGCATGCGGGAGGCCGGGTGGACGTACCGCCGAATTGCTCAACACGTGGGGCGTGAGGTCTCTACAGTACATCGATGTTGTCGCCAGTGGTCGGCGGAAGGTGCACGTGCCCGTCGACCTGGGACCGGACCGCAGCGACGCACGGATGCACGCCAAGACCGTAGGATCCTACGCAGTGCCGTAGGGGACCGCACCGCCACTTCCCAGCAAATTAGGGACACTGTTGCTCCTGGGGTATCGGCGAGGACCATTCGCAACCGTCTCCATGAAGCTGGGCTACGGTCCCGCACACCGTTAGGCCGTCTTCCGCTCACGCCCCAACATCGTGGAGCCCGCCTCCAGTGGTGTCGCGACAGGCGTGAATGGAGGGACGAATGGAGACGTGTCGTCTTCAGCGATGAGAGTCGCTTCTGCCTTGGTGCCAATGATGGTCGTATGCGTGTTTGGCGCCGTGCAGGTGAGCGCCACAATCAGGACTGCAGACGACTGAGGCACACAGGGCCAACACCCGGCATCATGGTGTGGGGAGCGATCTCCTACACTGGCCGTACACCACTGGTGATCGTCGAGGGGACACTGAATAGTGCACGGTACATCCAAACCGTCATCGAACCCATCGTTCTACCATTCCTAGACCGGCAAGGGAACTTGCTGTTCCAGCAGGACAATGCACGTCCGCATGTATCCCGTGCCACCTAACGTGCTCCCGAAGGTGTAAGTCAACTATCCTGGCCAGCAAGATCTCCGGATCTGTCCCCCATTGAGCATGTTTGGGACTGGATGAAGCGTCGTCTCACGCGGTCTGCACGTCCAGCACGAACGCTGGTCCAACAGAGGCGCCAGGTGGAAATGGCATGGCAAGCCGTTCCACAGGACTACATCCAGCATCTCTACGATCGTCTCCATGGGAGAATAGCAGCCTGCATTGCTGCGAAAGGTGGATATACACTGTACTAGTGCCGACATTGTGCATGCTCTGTTGCCTGTGTCTATGTGCCTGTGGTACTGTCAGTGTGATCATGTGAAGTATCTGACCCCAGGAATGTGTCAATAAAGTTTCCCCTTCCTGGGACAATGAATTCACGGTGTTCTTATTTCAATTTCCAGGAGTGTATATATTGGTATTGGAGGGAATATCCGGGATTTGAAGGCACACTCCATGGAATCGCTAGCACATCTCCAATTTGTTCACTGGAATAATCCGAATAACATGATGAAGCAATTAGTATTCTTATTAACTACAACAGTGCTACGCAGCAATGCACGTGAAGATGAAATAATTACTCAATACGCTTCATGAAGCTTTGATTAGTGCATGAAGCTTACAACTGTAGAAAAGAAAGTGGAAGAGAAAATTTCAGGATGGGAATTTTCGTATGAGTACATTCCATGTGTTGAAAGCCCCCCATGAAATGTGCATGTCGCTGATTTGGAAATAGTTCATGTAACTATTGCTTGGAATTCTGCATATCAAAGAGCACTGAATTGATCTTGGGAACAGACAATGAGTGATCATATTCGATTTCACATGAGCATAAAATATATATTCGGAACTGTAGGGCTAGTAATACGCCTCTGACTTGGATGACGGATGTTGTGGCATGTGGGACACACCTGCCTGCATCAAATAGCATGAATTAAGGAGAGGCAGTTAAATAATTCTTTAACTAGAAAACTGTGGTCAGCTACAGCACAGATATGCTAAGAAAGACTGGTTTCCTTGAATAAGCATTTCTGTTTCCTGTTGGTTTGAAATGCAGAGTTACAAGATGAATGTGGGAAACATAGTGTTCTTGATGAAGCATGTATTGAAACTTCCATTCCTCTGAGATAAAGTTCCTTGTGAATATGGAATATCGAAATATGACGCTTATGTCAACAATATTGGGCTTGTTGACTGACCTTTTTGTCAATTCGAACGTTCTTACTCAGGGGTGGTGGTGTGTTACAGAAGCTGCAAGACTCACAGCGACCAGATTCACATTGTCTCTACATCGTTACAAATGTCGCCATAACCGTGGTCAGTAATATTATTCATCCCTTTCCTATTTTTTCACGTAATATGTAAGATGAAATGCGCTACATCCTTCTACAAATAGAATCTATGTACGTTTCTTATAAGTATCTTCTTGTGGTACAAGAAAATAAGGGCTCTTCTGGTTTTATGTTACAAAACGCAGCATGCACTGAACGAATACTGGCATTAGAGAAGGGCAGCAGCAGCCAATACTAAGCATCAGAGCTTTCAACCACAAATTTGGAACAGCAATGTTGTTCTTCTGGAAGACTGCAAAATATATTGGCTGTCAAGATTCTCAACAATCAGTGCTGGGAAACCTGACTTTCTGAACATGAGCAATATGTACATGATGCAACATGTAAAGGTGAACAATTGGACACACATGATTCCAAAAATAGTGATTTATTATAATTTCTTCACATATGGCTAGTAACAAAACTGTATATATAAAATTTCAGTTACTATTTACGAAGACTCCAGCAGTGGATCAGTAGCAGACTCTAATATTAGATATGTAAAAGAAGGTCATGGTGGCTCCTTGTTTAATTTGCAAAGGATTTAGTCATCACTTATATAGCAGTCGCTTCCATTGTGATTATGAATCTGGAGATAGCACACTTACTTAAAAGGGAGTGCTTTAAAGATTCTGAACATCTAATTGCTTTTGAAGTGAATTATACATACGAATCTATTTATTTCACTGAACTTTTCTGTTGCAAACTGGTTGATTGCTAAATTAATTATGTATTATTCGTATTGTACAAAGTTTGGTCACAAAGTCAGGGCAATACCATTCCGATTTTGATAAGGCAGTGTAGCAGTCAAAACCTGGCTGCCTCATCTAGATATCTCAAACACTTACACAAATTGTAACAAAATACTGTTGCAGCGGATGATATTCTCATGAGTTGTGAAGACAAAATAGAATCTCTACTGAATTTGCAAGTTTCCCTGTGTGTGACGGCATAAAATATCAAACAGTACGTGGTACAAGTAAAAATTCATTGTAGTTTATTGTGATCAGTACGTAGTGCAAAATTTATACCTATACTATCATTTGTTTGGCATCTTTTTTCCTCTTTCATTCCCTCTGTAATATATTACAATGACGATTTGTACACACACATGTCATGTGCAGTTTAATGATGAAACAGAGACGGAAAGAGAGAGATGTGAAATTTACTGAGGTGTATAAATCATAGATATGATGATGACACAGATGTTGAAATACTGTCCATAATTTTCATGTTGTGTGCAAATACGTAGAAGATGAAATTTAATGACAAGACAGGTGTGGAAAGAGAGGGAATTAGACATACTGGAATACACTTTTTTTAAAATATTTTCTGCTTCCTTAATAAGTTTGATGCAACTTTCAGCCTTTGACACAGATACACTGAACTGTATGTCTCCAAAAATTTCTTCCTCACACAGTGTAACGACCACATCATGGATGACACCTCACGCTATAGTCATGATTTTCTCTGCCTCGTGATGACTGGGTGTTGCGTGATGTCCTTAGGTTAGTTAGGTTTAAGTAGTTCTAAGTTCTAGGGGACTGATGACCGTAGATGTTAAGTCCCATAGTGCTCAGAGCCATTTGAACCATATAGTCATGAACGTAGTAATATAAGTCCCCATGTAATTATTCCGTAAAATTAGACTCGAAATTAAAGTGGTCACCGTTTTTAGAGTTTCATTTCTGACAAAACGCGTAGTTCTCCTACGGAATCTTCTGAGACGAGAAAACAGTATCATGTGCAGCGTGTGAATAAAGATGGAAGTAGATGCAATTAGAAACAATTCGAAGTACGATAACCTCAGCTAGTTTGTAGCTGTCCTGGTAACAGGAGCGGTTACCGTGCTGCAGCGGGCTGCCCTCGCGCACACACAGCAGTGGCCTCATTTCTCGCAGCACCTCGGCCAGGAAGGCGCAACGTCGTTATGGCTTCGCCTGTCGCCGCTCGCCGCCGTGGCTCCCCCCATTGTCGGCAGACGCTGCCGCTAAGTGGGTTGCGCGCCGACCTCCCACCTGCTCCCCTTACCTCGGCGCCGCAGGGGATCGGCTTCTCCAAAGTACTACACACCCTCCCCCGCCCCGCGATCTCAAGTAACAGTCCGGGCCAGCCGGGCGTTACAACAGAGTTACGCTATTGTCACCCTCCGAGGCTAAGTCACTGAGTGAACAGAATTAGCCCGATGTCTCTCTACTAGATGATAATATTCTCCAAGAAACTTCTGCAGCAACCCGGTATAAGCTTAACGACACTGTGCCACACCGCCAGTGTTCCCTCATTTTCCGACCGCAACCGCACACGTATATCCCAGTGACAACTGAGATGATCATCAGTCCCGTGATGCTACTGGTATGGCTCTCGGTGATAGTCCGTCCTATGCTAGTCTCCTCATGTCTGCAGAAATACTGCTACTGTGGTCCACGTGGATCTGTTTACTGTAGTGAAACTTTCTCTGCAGTTTTTAGCCTTTACATTTCACTGCGCTACACTCTGAAACATCAAAGAATAGTTAATCAACTGATCCGTTCAATAAATCAAGATTTGGCATAAATTTTCTTCACCTCCGGTTCCTGTTAGTGTACTGCAGTCCCCAAAATAACAACGCGATCTTTTAAGTATAATTCTGTTCTTCCAATTAGACTTTATTTCTCCTTATTTCACTTGAATCTCTTGGTTACTTCTTTAATTGATGTATGAAAACCAATAAGCACATACTTGCAATATTTTACTGTAGTTATCTATTAAAAGAGCACATTATTAAGTTTATTGTAAAAACAGTATGTGCCGTGAGTCCTAGTGCAAATCTTACAATGCAGAAACATAAGTACATAGAACTGAGACTGATCTTGGAGCGGTGTTTCATATCTGTAAAGATGTCAATAATTTCCCATTGCAGCTTGTGAAGAATTTCAAATGGAATGAACAGTCATCGCATTCCATGTTATCGTTTTCGTGCGGTTTTCTTTTCGTAAGTGATGGTAGTTTACTGGGTCATTTTCTTTATTTCTTAAGTGCACACCTATTCAAAATATTTTTGTAGTCCATTTCCTTGTAGTTAAGGTATACCATTTAATATCTTGTTCACTTTTATTTCACTATAGGTTTTAATTTCTGAGGGTATATTTCATGTGACTACTACTACTACTACTACTACTACTACTACGTGATCAGGCCCAGTGGATCGCACGCATCTACAAGTTTCCTCCTCCGCTGTATTCTGTCCATTGCTCCTATCCGCCATTCGTCCACATCTATTGACACTTGGTTTAAATCTTCATGGAGTTCATCCCTCCAACGCTTCTTGGGTCTTCCTGGCGGTCTCTTTCCTGTAGGTGTGAAATCCAGGAGCTTCCGAGGCCTTCTGTGCTTTGACAGTTCTTGCTACGTTGGGCTGCTGGTATAGTTCCTCAAGCTCTTGGTTGTATCTGATCCTCCATTCCCCTGTATCTGCATCCAGAACCGGACCGAAGATCTTCCGAAGCACTTTCAAAAACAAGGAGCTTATGGAACTCCTGTTTCCGGATACTCAATGTCTCACAGCCTTATAGAACAACAGGCTGGATCAGGGTTTTGTAATTTCATGTGACGCAAGGTTTAAATTTTTCTTAGAATGTAAGTGATATGTATCTAGCTCAGTAGCTGAGGCAGTGTGTCTTGAAACCGAAAACACTCATTGTATTGATTGTAAACCCGTAAATTGAATGTACGGTTTGTTTTTATCGGAATACTCTCAGTTAATTTGACCACAAATTTCCGTACAGATTTGGTTAATGGGATAACATATGGCGACCTTCGCGAGCAACGCACATCCTCACTCTTGGAGTCAGCACTGACTCTTTCTAGCTCTGAATCCCAATACTTCCCAAAGTAACGGAAATTGACATTTGCAGGTGAGTCTCAGGCCGGTCAGTAAAACTCCGTCACCCATCAGTCGACTCTCTGTCGCCCGCTCCACACACGCCTACATATTATCATATCTGGTTACATCGGTGAGTGAGTTGCGGTGTTTATATCACGTTCCTCACTAGTAACAGAACTGCGGTCTTATTGTTTACATCTAAGTATGTTTAAAAGAAATCACCACAACATGTCACTATACTTTAATTCCTGAACTGCGACTGTGAAAAGGTGAAACCGCGTTCCCAACTGTGCAGTTTGGGAACGAGTCATCCTCTACCCTAGTCTCAGCCCTGACCGAGCCCAAAACGGCGAATTCATCTCCAACTGCAGGCGTCATTCGAGCTTGTCTTCAGAACGGAGTTGATCAGGCATGTTGAAATATTAAGGATGCCAGGAGCAGCACAACTCTACATAAATAAGACTCGATCACAGACTGAATTAATTTTGTATATTTCTATTAATACCCACAATACATTCATAATGTCCGCAGCTCGTGGTCGTGCGGTAGCACTCTCGCTTCCCACGCCCAGGTTCCCGGGTTCGATTCCCGGCGGGGTCAGGGATTTTCTCTGCCTCGTGATGACTGGGTGTTGTGTGATGTCCTTAGGTTAGTTAGGTTTAAGTAGTCCGAAGTTCTAGGGGACTGATGACCATAGATGTTAAGTCCCATGGTGCTCAGAGCCACATTCATAATGAAGCTCACACGATTGAACAAGTTATGCAGGCACTGGATTAAGTGGCAAAAGTACTTGGATAGTAGATAGTTATTATCGGAGAGGACACAGTGCTCCTTCAATCAACCACACACACAACTAACTAGAGGAAGGTACAAAATGCAGATGTAAAACACCCAATTAGTGACAGATACAGTATAAAGAAGCCGGACACAAACCTCTTAGCGAACGTTCGGTGCCTGTAGCATACAGTGAAACTGCCTCAGCATGGCTGTTTAGCGGTGGGACCGCGCTTTCTACCGACCTGACTGTACCAGACACGGAAACGGGTCTCTCGATGTCAGCAGAACTGCGGTCACAGCGAGGCACAGCTCTCGCTGTTGAAGGTACTTAAGACTTCGGGTTTCTAAGAACACAGCCGACTGCGAAGAGGGCTCTGCCTTTCATAGTCAACCTAACCGTGTTCATTTTCAGAATGATTTTGGTGCGACTGCTTGATTACGTCAGGTCACTAGACTCTCATTTCTTCTCATGACTAGATCCACTCCTCTGGGGTCTGTCAGGTGGACGAGTATTCATACGCGAAGAACCGTTGGAAACCAGAACAAAATGCTCCTTTACTACGGAAATCACCATCTTTGCGAATATTAGTAGCCACTGTATTTACTGCAGTGTAAGCTTATTTGTCCGTCGCTGACATAGAAGATAGCAAACCTTCTTTCCTTCCCGTCTGGGCAAGCTGTACCGTGACTAGGGTACATGTAAAGCTTACTGGCACAGCTTAAATGATAGCTACAATGAAGTCGATAATTCGATTGTGATACAGGCATTTTATTTTGATATAACCCATAATTGACAAAAATTATAAAAATGTAATTTTATTACCACCCACACGCCTTACAAAGGCACATTAACTAATCTGCAATTACGCGACCCCATTATCTGCAGCTGCGTTGATGAATACTCGGCACCTCGTAAGGATAACTACAAGATCAAGAATACTAGATCAGTTGTTGAAAGTGGTTAAGCGTTGGTAAGAATCTCGCTTCTGAGCATACAAATAGCTCTAAGCGCAAAACTCTGCATGGAACGCGCTTTGGTTCAATGCTGCGATACATACCGTTTATCTCCCGCGCTGAACCTCGTCGTGTGGACCTAAAAAAATGTTCATCCTACACGTATAGTGAAGGCAATCACTCAAACTGGCCCTTTGGTGAACATACCGATAATTCGGATGGCTCTGCCGTCTCCGAATCACAGCACTCCCAGTCTGAGGTAATCTCAGTTGAAAGTTGCTTCTCAAACTTCCACCCCACAGGACACCACAGATCGTGCGAATTAGAAATCAGATGCCAACTTTCTTTTGACAAAATCCGTAACTCAAAAACGAGAAAAATCCCTCTCTGCACTATTCTGCACAGAGAAACAATTCGTGTCTGAGATCTCGCCACTCACTGTCAGGTGGCTTGCGGAGTATGGATGTGGGTGTAGATGTAGATGAACTCACCGACGTCCAAGGCGAACTCCGCTTCCTTGGAAGACCATGGCCAAGACGCCGTCTCCAAGTCCACACCGCTCGATGGCTGAAGGTGAAGTCCTCTTTCTCCAAAATTCGCCCGTCTTCCATGCGTACGAAAACGAGGCGGAAGAATACTCAGTTTCCGCCAATGTCGAACGCTCTAACGTCACCGAAGTCCCTCCAACACAATTTCTGAGATTCAACTCAATGATCGTGTCTGTCATATCGTCCTTAGGCAAACGAAATTCCCGTCTTCGCCACGTGCTGCCCACTGCAGGTGGCTCCGAAGGGCGAGCTTCCCCCAAAGGCGCCGTATTGTCCCACGTTTCCGGTGACCGCTAGCTGCCGCCCACGGCGGTCCGGCGAGCTACGGCCAGCTGCAGACTTTATATTCCACAGTTCTCAACTTCTACACTTTTCACCAACGCTTTAAGTTGGTAACTTAATCGCGCAGATATGCGGGAAATACTACTCGAGAGCGCCTCATATTCATCACAAGTCAATAAAGCCATGTCCTCATGCTCTTGCCAGTCCCTTCATTATTAATACTAATGTTGACAAGCTTACGTGCAAGTGCCCAAATCCTGGCACCTTACAGCGGTTACGGCCAGAAAAAGTTATGGACATTTGCTTTACACTGGAGCATAATTATTATCCAATTTGTGTATCTTGTCAGTCCTCGCAACTCATATACAATTAAAAATCACACTGTACTCACAATTAATCCATACAATAATATGAATGCTGTCGTCAAAGTTTTGCTAATCACCAATCAGCATCGTAACAGTTCATCAGCCCAGGAGAATGTCGTTTCACGCTGTGTCCTATGATAGCGTTACTCCGCTGTCGGGACACATTTTTTGGGTTTTAGCTCAATAGCACTGCTCTCAAGAATGCAACGATGTGCACATATGCAGAAATGCTCCAAATGCATCGCTTTCATCGTATGCGCATGTAAACGTAAACACTGTCCCCCCGCGCGTTAAGCTGTTCCGACTGGCCAGCTGCGGCCTGCAAGGCACTGAGAGGAGATACCTGTGAGCCTGTGACGTGTGGTCAGCATGTCGCCTGTCCGTCCAGCCGTTATTATCAGTACACGAATCCCGATGATGCCGCTGCTTCCATACCACAGCAGCACAACATTTGAGTCGTGGATCCCGTAACAACCTCTCTACCTCAGAAAAAGTCTGCGAACGAGCACGAGTCTCTCCGCACTGAAAAGATACGAATTTGGTAATTTTGTAAACTGAAACGATTCTAGAACTGATATCGTGCGCCTGCAGGCCTGAAATATCTAGGGGGCATATCCAGTGCAGATGTAAAGGACATCATTTTGAAAAGTCTTTCATTTTACTAATCCACCGAATTTCGATTCTCTTGTAAGACCACTCCGTCATCTGGCCACAAGTGGCCCATCGGGGCCATCTGACCTCCGTGTCATCCCCAGTGGAGGATGCGGATAGGAGGGGCGTGTGGTCAGCAGACCACTCTCCCGGTCGTTATGACGGTTTTCTTTGACAGGAGCCGCTACTATTCGGTCGAGTAGCTCCTCAATTGGCATCTCGAGGCTGAGTGCACCCCGAAAAATGGCAACAGCGCATGGCAGCTGGATGGTCACCCATCCAAGTGCCGGCGACGCCGGACACCGCTTAACTTCGGTGCTCTCACGGGAACCGGTGTATCCACTACGGCAAGGCCGCTGCCGATTCTCTTGTAACCAACCTGACAAAGTTAAAATACTTCTAGAAATTTCATAGTAACAGCGCTGTTCAGCTAAGAACTGAAGCTGTCACATGATTGTAGAGAAAACTCTCCGAAGCATGTGATAAGCGAAGTATTAAAGTTTAGTGGGTAGCTGTGATTTGTGTATTTGTTCGAAACCTTACACAGGGTGAATCACCTAAAACTTGCACCGCAAATATTGCACAAACGGGAAGTGCTATTCATGTGCAGTTTTCACAGTCTGGTATGGTAACCAGGATCTCCTATTGTTAGCCAATCAACAGTTTTTAATAATATTTATAAAGCGTATTTTTCGTACGAACAATTTTTTTTTAAATGGGACAATGCCTATTGACATTAATATAATAAAAGTAGGTGAACTAGAATGTCAGTGGTGTTTGCTCGCACACGGGCACTTGCACAATATCTGTGATAGCGCGCTCTAAAGAGCAAAAGTGCACACTCTAGTTAAGAAGGTTCTGACCAGTAACGAGACAACGGACCATCACAGGCTATGATCAAATCGACCACCGGCAGCGGCAGACCGTGCTTCCAGTCTGATATGGAACGACGGCTGCACACGTACTGGAATATCAGCAGAGACGTTGGAGCAGGCTCCAGGAAAGCGTTGTTGTATGTGTGCGGGTGTAACTGGTACGTCCTTGTAGACACCGTCTTTCAGCTTTCCCCACAGGAAGAAGTCTACAGGTGTAACATCTGGGGAACGGACTGGCCAAGGTACAGGTCTTCTTTTGGAAACAATTAGTGAAGACATGCTGTAGTACTTCGTGCGCCATGGGCTGCAAAGACATCATGTTAGGTTCCTCCAAGTCTGTAGAGGCATGTCCTCTAGCATCCCTGGATGATGGTCTATTAGGAAGCTGCGATAATTGTCCACGGTCAGTGTTCCGTCTATGAAAAATGGGCCTATGAGCACATGGTTCACACCACACATGTCACTCAATGGACGCTCGCACTCCACCTGACGAAGCCAACGTGGATCGTCAACAGACTAATAGTTCATGTTTCGGTAGTTATCTGGTCATGTCTGGTAAATGTGGTTTCATCACTAAACTACATACATGATACGTCTGGAGTTTCCTGTTCTAATTCACATGTAATAATCTTTGCTACCCAGCTCTTGATTGAGAAAGGTGTGATAGGGATAAAACCTACGTCGATCGAGAATGCATAGCACACTTGCCTGAAGCATGTCACTTTCTCGTACGATTGCGCTGGAGCTAACGTGCGGATTAACTGTTTATTTCCCCTGTCCTGTCGACACTTGTTTCCTTCCGTTACGTTGTCTAGGTGTTACATTACCACTTCCACGTAACCAGTTGAAGAGATTGATATGTAACTGGCGAAATGGTTGAAGTCTGTTGGGATATCTTGCAGAAACACCGTAAAATAACGAACTGCAGCCTTCGTACACTCTCCATACACCATCTACATCTACATCTACATCTATACTCCGCGAGCCACCTTACGGTGTGTGGCGGAGGGTACTTATTGTACCACTATCTGATCCCCCCTTCCCTGTTCCATTCACGAATTGTGCGTGGGAAGAACGACTGCTTGTAAGTCTCCGTATTTGCTCTAATTTCTCGGATCTTTTCGTTGTGATCATTACGCGAGATATATGTGGGCGGTAGTAATATGTTGCCCATCTCTTCCCGGAATGTGCTCTCTCGTAATTTCGATAATAAACCTCTCCGTATTGCGTAACGCCTTTCTTGAAGTGTCCGCCACTGGAGCTTGTTCAGCATCTCCGTAACGCTCTCGCGCTGACTAAATGTCCCCATGACGAATCGCGCTGCTTTTCGCTGGATCATTTCTATCTCTTCTATTAATCCAACCTGGTAAGGGTCCCATACTGATGAGCAAAACTCAAGAATCGGACGAACAAGCGTTTTGTAAGCTACTTCTTTCGTCGATGAGTCACATTTTCTTAGAATTCTTCCTATGAATCTCAACCTGGCGCCTGCTTTTCCCACTATTTGTTTTATGTGATCATTCCACTTCAGATCGCTCCGGATAGTAACTCCTAAGTATTTTACGGTCGTTACCGCTTCCAATAATTTACCACCTATGGCATAATCGTACTGGAATGGATTTCTGCCACCATGAGCATGTCGGCATTTTCTGCATTGGTATATTCCATCATCTTCTCACAATCTACTGCTTAGACTGTCACACACTGACTATCAAGTCTAAATGCAGCCAAGGAATCCACGAGCACGCTGTAATCAAACGTAACAACATCGCAACTAGCAAAAACGCAGTTTGAAAGGCACAAAAAAGTGTCGGTGTGAAAACTTTTCAAAAAATCATATCTCATAAACGACCTGCACTAGAATGCTGCAGCAAACATCCCTGATATTCTAATTTACCCTGCTTTTAGTCTTCTGTAGACGGTAGGTATTGTCCCATTTAAAAAGCGTAAGTTTGCCCAAATATTCCTAAATATTATTACAAACTGTTTATTGGCTAACAATACGAGCCCCTGCAATCAACAGAACTTTCCATTTCCGCAATATTTGCGGTGCAAGTTTTACGTGATTCACCCTGTATAATATATTTGCCGTTCTAGGTGTTAGTGATGGAATTGACACAAGGAATATGAATGCAATTTGCACTTGTAGAATCTCCTTAAGTCTTATCGTTGAACTTCACCCAAGCACTGTACATCCATAGGAGCAGCTTCTATGTCTAAGTATGACATTTTTTGACTGTTTTAGTGCAGACATCTCTTATCACTGAACACTCTAGTATTTTACGATTAGTGTGGGTGTAAGATTCAACCTGAGAATGACGTCTGCGTCCTTCACTCAGTATTAGCTTTACCCATGAAAGTCAAGCACCTGTGTTTTGGGATCCGGCACGGGCAACAGCTGACCGAACGTGTCTCATCAGCGTTCACCTCCCAGATTTGTTGTTTTACTTTACTGAAAACACGTACTACCCGCTATCAGAGGTGTGCGTAGGCTGGAATTATTTCCATGTACCAAACAAAGTTATTTTCTACATACGTAATAGATGTGACGAAGTTTATAAGATAGTCGTCTCTCATTGTTTGGACGCGAGTGCTTCTTCAGTTCTGCTCGCTCTAAGTATCTGTTTCCTTTAATGAGCAGCATGCATTATTTGTCGGACTTAATGGAAACCAGAGTCCGCAGCTGCCAGCGAAAACTGAGAATTAACTGAAAAATAAATATCGCAGTCTCCAGCATTTGTCGGCAATTAAGATCTCGACAGACTCTGCTCCCATTTACAAGTTATTGAAAGAATGCTGAAATGTACTCAATTGTTTTAGAAACGGTTAATATTAAGATAAATCAGTCTGTATTCTGATTTATTCTGGCAGTAAGATTTGAGATAACAGCGAATAATGCACGATATGAAAACAGTGTATTGGATGCCATTGACAGGAACACATATTTTACTGAAATCTAATATCGAAAATATAACTCGACCGGAAGAAACGATTTTTTTCCGCTGAGAACATTTTTGTTACATAAATGGCAAAGGGGAATCCATTTCATTCGTACGCAACGGCTATTCAATCCAAGAGAAGGACAAAATTTATTAACTGATGTGAGGTAGTGGATGTATGGTCTGCCACAGTTCTTACGTAGTGTTTGTTAACTTTTAGATGTACTTTGCGTTTTCAAGTTCGGCGGATCCTTTCTTTCAGTCACAGTCAGCTTCTCAGAGATGTCGATGAAGATGGATACTCTACACTGTCAGCTGTGTCTCGTGACAGGCACAAGGAACTGAACCGTTGTCCTCCCGAAGTAACTCTTTTAACGCCTACAGTCCAGTATCAGATCTCAAAATGACGATTTCTTTGACGGTCCACCGTCTAATGTAGCAGTGTCGTGATTTATGGACCGTTTCTTAAAATCTCAAGTAGGAAGCAGTCATGATCATTATCATATAGTTCCATTCCTCAGTAGAACACATGGCTGAGATGAATCTTTCCATCTGGCTTGCTCTTCTGCGACTAAGTTGGTATTCTCTGAGTCTTAATACTACTGTGATCTGCTCGTAGACTCTTGTCCTCATAGTTAGCGATCCTCCAACATTCAGGTTGCAGCGTTTGGCGACGCCACATTACGACTCTCTGAGTGTATGTCCAGCCCAGTGACATCAGAGCCACGGTGAGTCTTCGGACCCGTTTGATGGGGCCTGCCACGAATCCCTCTCCTGTGCCAACCTTTTCATCTCAAAGTAGCAAGTGCAACCTACATCCTCAACTACTTGCTGGATGTTTTGCGATCTCTGTCTTCCTCTACAGATTTTCCCCTCTACAGCTCCCTCTAGTACCAAGGGGTGAAGTCACTCCCTGATGTCTTAAGAGATGTTCTAACATCCTGCCCCTTCTCCTTGTCAATGTTTTCCACACATTCCCTTCCTTTCCGACTCTGCGCAGAATTGCTTATCAATCCACCTAATTTCCAAAATTCATCTGTAGCACTACATCCCAAATGCTTCGATTCTCTTCTGTTCCAGTTTTCCCACAGTCCACGATTCACATCCATACAATGTTGTGCTCCAAACGTACATTCTCTGAAACTTATTCCCCAAATTAAGATTGAAAGGTCTCCGTTGGATTCCTTTCATGTTAATTTCTTAAATATGTTGTCATTTACGGCATAAATTCCTCTTCTAAATTTACTGTGGTGTTTCTGACTATCTGGGAGGAGACTGAGCAGTGGAACGTGTTACTTTTACACATAAACAAGAACTACTACACTTTAAAACACAGTTTATATGTAATTCATGTCACACAGTCTCATACGGAACCTACATCCACTTTCTTTTATACACTGTATATGATAAGATACTGTCATTCCCCTTCCCTTCTGTGTGAAAGAATGACTGAGCAAATGTATTTCTAGTTGCATGCTTGATGGTAGCAGACAAGCCTGTCTGCTAGAGAACAGTAGGACCAACGTCAGAACTGGTAGCTACGCTTTCTAGAAGCAAAGATGTTTCTATTCTTAGTATGGTACTGTCCGTCCCATGTCATGTTGCCCCTCTGGCCACTTCCGTTTGTATTTGTGAGGCACCCCTCAGGAGGGGCCCACGGCAGTCTGTCCACGGCGAGCGTCTGAAGTGGTAAGATCTCCGGCTAAGCACGTGTCTGCTAAGTCCGTAGGACAATGGATTTCTTAAGTTCTGCCTAACTGAAAATTTAATCTCCTTTATTTCAGGTTTATCTCTAAAATATCTAATGTTATCTTAAATTGCAACACAGTGTATTTCGAGTGTGAAGTTCAGAATATCATCCGCTATTTGCTTTGTCACAACTTTGTGAGTAAAGTGGAACCACGTATTGATCAGTAACTCTAACTAAGATCATCAATCTTAAATGCGAATGTGCGTGAGATTGTAAAGTCTCATCTTGACAATATTTTTCAATATAGCAACTTTTCTTTATGTACAACCCACGTGGGCTGCACTTCGTGAGACCAGTGCCACGTGCTTATACAATTGTTTGACCCATCAGGTTAATAGTAAGACGATAGTAATCAGTTCGAGGTTTTTCTTTTGTAAATTGATTTTCGATCTAGTTGACCACGTGAAGCATGTGGTGTAATCATCAAAGTAGCCCTCAGCTATTCTTTTCGGGAAGATTTCACAGAGAGTTAGTATGAATTTGTATACCAGTGTGTGGTAATTTCATGACGGACAGGATTGCGCTACGAACGTAACTTCTTTGGGTGAAAATTGAATCGTTGGTTGTGGTTAATTTCCTCTTGGATATGTTTCAATGTTCTTCATGTGTTATTTTATGAATGCAGTGTTGTATGTAGTCTCCCAATCTTGGCTCCCTATTTGATGTGTTCCGTAAGATTACAAACTCACATTTTCACAATCCTAAATAAGGCACCAGTTTAGTTATGAATCAAGTTTGATATGCTGAAATTTTAACGGAACAATGATCAATGTTAAAAATAAATGCCCAAATATAAACTGATTTATTTCTTTTTATTTAAATTGTCTTTTATATATATATATATATATATATATATATATATATATATATATATAAATCACCAGTTATTGTAAGATGAGTACTAAAAGATTATAATTAATGTTAGTCTGGTTGAGAATTTGGTAAGCTAGACTGGATACCTGGTGAAACAGTTGCGCAGTAATGCAATGTTAACTTCCTCACATAGCTCACAGCTTTTAACCCACTTTTATGGTCTTGAATATCAGCACCGTTTACACCTCAAATTAAAGCAACATTACAAGATCTATGTTTGATATTAGTACACTTCTCTTGCCCAGGAATGCCCGTTTTGCTTCTTCTACCACTGGTTATTTCGCTGTCTAGGTGGTAGGATTCCTTAACTTCATCTAATACTGTGTGACTATCCAATTCTGATGTTAATTTTCTCGCTGTTCTCATTTCTGCTACTTCTCATTACTTTCGTCTCTCTTCAATTTACTTTCAATCCATATTTTGTACTCTAGACTGTTCATCCCACTCAGCAGATCATGTAATTCTTCTTCATTTTCACCCAGGACAGCAATGTCGTTAGCGAATTGTATCATTAATATCCTTTCACTTTGAATTCTTATTCCACTCCTGAAGCTATCTTTTATTTCCATCATCGCTTATTCGATGTACAGATTGAACTGTAGAGGCGAAAGACAACACCCCATCTTAGACCCATTTAATACGAGCACAGTGTTCTTGGCGGTCCGCTCATATTACTCTCTCTTGTCTCTTGTACATATTGTAAATTATAGCTCTTGTAGATATTGTATGTTACATGTCTCTCCCTATAGCTTACCCCTCTTTTCCTCTGAATTTCGAACACCTTGCTCCGTTTTACATTATCGAACACTTTTTCCAGGTCGATAAATCCTATAAACGTGTCTTGATTTTTCTTTAGTCCATCCTCCATTATTAATCGAAATGTCAGAATTGCCCCTCTGGTGCCTTTACCTCTTCTAAAGCAAAACTGTTCGTCATCTAACACATCCTCAATTTTCTTTTCCATTCTTCTGCATGTTATTCTTTTCAGAAACTTGAATACACGAGCTGTTACGCTGATTGTGCGATAATTGTCGCAATTGTCAGCTCTTGCAGTCTTCAGAAGTGTGTCGACATGCTATACACCAATGTGAATAGGCGTTTCGTTTCCACTTCTCCCAGAGATTTTGGAAATTCTGATGGAGTGTTATCTATTCCTGCTGCCTTATTTGATAATAAATTCTGCAAAGCTCTCTTAAATTGTGATTCTAATACTGGATACCATATCTCTTCCAATTCGACTCCTGTTTCTTCTTCTATCACTTCAGAGAAAAATATCCTTCATAGAGGCTTTAAATGTACTCTTTCTACCTATCCGCTCTCTCCTCTGCATTTAACAGTGGAATTCCCGTTGCATTCTTAATGTTACTACCCTTGCTTTTAATTTCACCTAAGGTTATTTTGACTTTCCTGCATGCTGAATGAGTCCTTCCGACAATGATTTCTTTTTCGATCTCTTCGCATTTTATCATGCAGCCATTTCGCCTTAGCTTCCCTGCACTTTCTATTTATTTCATTCCTCACCCGCTTGTATTTCCGTATTCCTGAATTTCCCTGTAAATTTTTGTACTGCCTTCTTTCATTGATCAGTTGAAGTATTTCTTCTCTTACTCATGGTTTCTTTGCTGTTATCGGTTTTGTACCTATATTTTTCTTTTCAACTTCTGACTGCCCTTATTAGACTTATCCGTTTCTCTTCAACTGTACTAACTACTGAGCTATTCCTTATTGCTGTATCTATAATCATAGAGAACTTCAAGCGCGTCTCGTCATTCTTTAGTGCTTTCGTATCACTCTTCTTGACTAATCTATTAAACTTCAGTCGAATCTTCATCACTACTACATTGTAACATGAGTCTACTGTATATCTGCTCCTGGGTACACCTTACAATCCAGTATCTCATTTAAGAATCTCCGTCTGACCCTGATGTAATCTAACTGAAATCTTCCCTTCTCACCCGGCCTTTTCCAATATACCTCCTCCTCTTGTGATTCTTGACCACAGTATTCGCTATTATTTGCTGAAATTAATTACAGAACTCAATTACTCTTTCTCCTTTCTCATTTTGTATCCTAAGCCCATAATCTCCTGTAACCCTTTCTTCTGCTCCTTCTCCTACAACTGCTTTTCAGTCGCCTATAACTATTAGATTTTCGTCACTCTTTACATACTGCGCTACCCTTTCAGTTTCCTCATATACTTTCTAAGTCTTTTCATCCTCATCTTGCGAAGTCGTCAAGTATACCTGAACTATTGTTGTCGGTTTTGGACTGGTGTCGATTCTGATAAGAAAAACCCTGTAGCTAAACTGTTCACAGTAACTCACTCTCTGCCCTACCTTTCTGTTCATAACGAATCCTACTATGACTAATACGACTGACAGTGACTGTGAACTGATGACGGCAACAAGCTACCACAGCGCGCTTAAATTGAACAGCGACCGCTGTTTCTGCGAACTCAAGGGGCAGTGAGCGAAATTCACTGTAAGGGTTCCTACTGGCAGTGGTGCCATATTGTTACCATGTGCGTGTAGAAATCTTGAAAGCAGTGGTCAGTGTCCCTCTGTGTGGCGTTGAACGATGGATTTCCGTCTCCTCCTCTAGCTTAGATTCCAATTTCTGTCTCGATTCCAGGCCAAAATTCAAATCGATTTTTCTCCTCGACTTCACAGGACTGTATCGACTTTTCCGTTCCACACCCGACCAACTCACGCAGCGACACAGCATCGGGCATCCTCCAGGTTGACACATTGTTGTGATACTGAATTCAATGATGGCTAGGGGCATGAAGTTATTAAAGGTGGTTAAGTAATTTGCTTGTTTTGTCAGGCAGCCGCAGCTGTGACAGGCGAGGATTAGTGATGCCGTTTCAGAGAACGCGGTGGGTAGCGAAAGCAGGTATCGTTAGAGCTAGGGGAGTCTGTGGCCGACGCTTTGGCACAGCAGGAACTGAGGCAGGGGACACGGACCAGGCGGCAGGGGGTCCGCTGGACAGGGGAAGCGGCCAGCCCGGAGCGGGCTGCACCATACCTGATGTCCAAGAAGCCAGGACAGGAATTTTCACGACTTCTTTCGCTGATATCCGAGGGACTGAATTACTGACAGTAGCTCTCAGTGGTTTCTGCGTGGGCACTCACATTTCTTCCTCGGAACTTTTCTGCAATACCGGAATTAGTTAAACTTGTCAAATGGCGAAGCACTGGAGGATGCCCGACGCTGTGTCGCTGCGTGAGTTGGTCGGGTGTGGAACGGAAAAGTCGATACAGTCCTGTGAAGTCGAGGAGAAAAATCGATTTGAATTTTGGCCTGGAATCGAGACAGAAATTGGAATCTAAGCTAGAGGAGGAGACGGAAACCCATCGTTCAACGCCACACAGAGGGACGCTGACCACTGCTTTCAAGATTTCTGCACGCACATGGTGACAATATCGCACCACTGCCAGTAGGAACCTTTACAGTGAATTTCGCTCACTGCCCCTTGAGTTCGCAGAAACAGCGGTCGCTGTTCAATTTAAGCGCGCTGTGGTAGCTTGTTGCCGTCATCAGTTCACAGTCACTGTCAGTCGTATTAGTCATAGTCAGACGCCGTTATCCACTTTTAAAGTTAGAATTATAGTCAGTTTGCCGCTCTCTGTTGAGATTTTTAAACTGTACATTAATACAAATCATTTTATGAAGATGCTGGTATCTGCCTCGTACTGCTACTCACTTCCTTTTCAGTGCCAGACAGAAACAGAGCGAGGGAAACGCCTCTGTACGTGCCTTAGTTTCTCGAGTCTTATCTTAGTAATCCTTACGCGATATGTACGTTATCGACACTAGAATCGTTCTGCAGTCAGTCGCTCAAATGCCGGTTCTGTGAATTTTTCACAGTATGTCTTACGAAAAGAGCGTTGTCTTCCCTCCAGGGACTCCTACATGAGTTCACGAAGGATTTCCGTACTACTTGTGGGCTGATCGCACTAACCGGTAACAAATCTACCAGCTAGCCTCTGAATTATTTCCATGTCTTCCTATAATCCTACCTGGTGGGGTCCCAAACACTCGCACAGTACGCAAAAATGGGTTGCACTAGCGTGCCATAGACCGTCTCCTAAATCGGTGACCTACATTTTCCTATTCTCCCAACAAAACTAAGTAGAGTATTCTCGTTCCCTACTACCACTCGATGTGCTGTGTAAGAAGTCAAGCTTACAAACCAGAAGCTCATAAATTTAGATAGGCGGGAATTAAAGGTAATAGTGGAGCTTTAATATATTTTTTCGGTTTCAGTAAACTAACAACTACAAAAAGTTTTTTGGAATAACACAAACAATTATACTTGCGAGACCGGGGAAATACGATAAATGGAGTTCTGTTCATCGTGAACGAAAAGTGGCAATGTCTGCAACTCAAGTCTATAGACATACTGAAGTAGATTCAGGTTATTATTTGGAGGTCTCAGAAACAGTTATTATTAAATTTTGGTTAAGTATGACATGCCAACTGAAGAACAGAAGTTGCATTCTCAAGGGTGAGCCATCTGAAGACAAATTATTAGGAGTTTCTGTGAAAACAGAGTATCATGAAATGTTCTTACAACAATGAATAGCCATGATTTCTCAGTCAGAGGAACTCGAAGTCTAGTTTTACAGAACAAAACTTTGTCGTGTTCTAGTAGCAGCAGTTTTCAATATGTATGCTGAAGAGCAGAAACCTCAATACATATTGCGAGAGCACTCAATGCCGTTGGCCCCTTACTTAGCCTAGCGCGTAGTCCCAAGGTACAAGCATATGGAATAGGTTACCAGTTATGTGATAGGCTCTAGGGCTCTTAAGTAACTTAATCTAGTGTGTTGTGCTTGACGGCGAGTGTTAATCAGACAAAATGGTATTGTCTGGACTGCAGAAGTGCCGCCGGAGAGGTGTTATAGGAAGTACCAGTCTTATTATTTATGTACATACGTGATTTGACGGAGAGGATGAGCATAAATTTACGGCTACTTGTGATGATGATGTGTTGTACGGGGAGGTGTCGTCGCTCAGTGGCTGTAGCAGGATGGAGGATGGCGTAGATAAAAATTCTAATTTTAAAAAATGAGTACCAACGACCTTTTTGTAGTGTACCACCGGTTCTCGTCAGATCACCGAAGTTAAGCGCTGTCGGGCTGGGCTAGTACTTGTATGGGTGACCATCCAGTCTGCCGAGTGCTGTTGGCAAGCGGGGTGCACTCAGCCCTTGTGAGCCAAACTGAGGAGCTACTTGATTAAGAAGTAGCGGCCCCGGTCTCGGAAACTGACCTACGGCCGGGAGAGCGGTGTGCTGACCACATGCCCCTCCATATCCGCATCCAGTGACGCCTGTGGACTAAGGATGACACGGCGGCCAGTCCATACCTTTGGGCCTTCATGGCCTGTGCGGGACTTAGTATTTAAAAATGAGTGATAACTTTGCTGCATTGAATTTTACTCATTTGTTTCGTCCGATTGAGGTTTTTGGCCATCATCCAGGGACTATAACAAATAGGCAGAAAGGAACAATACATATTACTGACCAAAAATACACAATCCATAGTGTGAAGCACTGAAACATCATACATCAAGATAATCGAAAAGAAGTTCCTACAAATCGAAAAATTATATTTCATATGTCATGGTGCAGACGAATGCCACACTGCAGGGCATATTATGACACACACCGGCAACCATTCAGCTGAGACACAGACACTGAACTCACGGATACTTGTGGAAACGAAGTGAACGTCTGGTGCCACAGCAAAGAATGAACACGTCCGCCGGCCGATGTGGCCGTGCGGTTCTAGGCGCTTTAGTCTGGAACCGCATGACCGGTACGGTGGCAGGTTGGAATCCTGCCTCGGGCATGGATATGTGTGATGTCCTTAGGTTAGTTAGGTTTCAGTAGTTCTACGTTCTAGGGGATTGATGACCTCAGAAGTTAAGTCCCATAGTACTCAGGGCCATTTTTTTGTACACGTCGAAAGAGGTTAAAGCCCAAGACACAAACATGATTTACATCGTTGCTGGGCGTTTATATAATAATCGATTGTAAATCATGTTTGTTTCTTGGCATTTAACCTATTTTAATTTTACAGTCTTTACTGTGGCACTATGCGTTTACTGTGGTTTTAGAAGTATCCCTGAGCTCAATCTCTGTGTCTCAGCTAAATGAGTCACGATATTACACAGGTAGTTACAGATGCAACATTCATTCGTCTGCAGCATGATCTATGAAATGTATAAGACGTGCTGTTTTATTGTTTTGTAAGTACTTCTTTTCCAGTATTTTCATGTATGATGTTTCAGTGCTTCAAGACTATGGAGTGTGTATTTTTCATCAGTAAAAAGCATTTTTCATTTCTGTCTATTCGATGTAGTACTTAGATGATGGTTGGAAACCGAAACGGGCCGGTTAAATTTGTAAAATTCAAAACAGCAAAATTAACGTACATCTCGTAAAATATATTCATGCTGCATATTGTCGCCTAAAGAAAATGTAAAAATTTCTAGTTGTTGTGACGAATGAAAGCCAGCTCTAAATGTATAAAGGTATAAGTTAATGCAGATGCGGAGGGATAGCAGTCCCGAAATGATCAAATACAGCATCAGTAGTGAGCTGCTTGATACAGTGAGGTCAATTAAATAGGCAGGGGTAACGTTGCAAAGCGAAATGAAATATAAGGAGCCTGTGAGGATTGTAGTGCGGCACGTGAATCGTGGGCTTCGGTTTATTGAGACAATTTTGTTAGAATGTGTTCATGTGCAAAGGAGACGGATTGTGGAACACCAGTGCGACCCATTCTTGCGTTCTGCTCGAGTGTTTGGGATCCCCCCAGGTCGGGTTAAAGAAAGACGTGGAAGCAGTTCAGAGGCAGGTTGCTAGATCTGGCGCAACGTACCCACCGCTACGCACCAAACGGTGGCTTACGGATGTAGACGTGGGTTGTGTGAAAGACACTCACAAGCTGAATGTTAAGTACACATACTGCCTGACTCGTAACTGCGCTTTCAAAATACAGGTACCCTCAAGAAAACATAAAATATTTTGAGAAACTATTCACGCATAATTTATTATGAATGTAAATTCGTTCCATTATACTTTTTGGAATTGTGGGTTAGTTTAAAAGAATTAATCACGAAATGGTAGTAGAAAACAGGATATTCGGAGTTGGCTAGAACAAGATACATCAGTTCTCTGTACAGGCTGTTCAAGGATAAGGAATTACTATTTACGGAAATTCCAAAGTGCATTCGTGCAGATTTCTAGTTACAGAATGAAAATTCTGTGTGACTCCACAACCACAGGCGATGTTTCAATACCTCATTTGTCGGACGCCAGGCAGACATGTTCTGATGAGCCGTAGAAGACATGCAGATGCCTGAATAAAAAAATATCGCGTGTGACAGTGTCCGAAGAACGGCTGCAACTGCAAAACGGGAACGTGTATTCAGAACGCCTTGAAAATATCAAGATTCGGTAAGAAAACTGACTGCAGTGGTGAAGCAGAAAATTTATGTAGACTCACTTTACGTATACGCTTGTGGTACGCGTCAGTGTTACTAAACTGCTAAACTAGTGCAACAACGCTGTTAGAGGTGACCATTTGTAGGGAAGCAGCCTACTCACGCTGTAGTAAATTCACATCAGTTTCCATTATGTGCCAGCCAGTCTGCTGTAACTAGCTCTGACGTCATAAATGTTGCGCAATACCTTAAAAATCAAGCAAATGAACTAAAGCTTTTCTAGCATGTCAGAAATATTACTAAATTAATGTGTGTTAAATATCAGTTCGATAACTTCAGCCATTTCCGAGATTTGGATGTTTTTCTGGAAAAATCATTGGCGCAACAGAAAAGAGCTAGAGACTTCAAAATTTATATTTAGATTCATCTTTCATAATGATTTAATAAAAACAGTACTTTGGAATTCACATATTAAGATTTTAGTGGAAATTCATGATTTTCTGATTTTCATCTCAAAACTGAAGGAAGCAAGATAGATTAAGTAGGTTAATAAATAAGGCTAGGATGTTTAGATTTAAATAGGTTGGAGGTCCGCTATGATTATGAAGATGTGTAAAGTTTCTTTTTAATACCTATAAAATTATAGCGATAGCGGATCTCAAAAGGGCCAGTTCAGAGCTCATCTACTGCGTGCAGTGTAATTTAATTAATTCTCTCGCCCAAAGTATTTAACTTAGCCACGTCAAAATTTTATTATCAATACTTACCTGCGTGCTGAATGCACGTTTAAATTAAGAGCTTCTTCGGCCATCAGCCAAAGAAGCTATAAATTATTATGTAACTTGAAGTGGTGCGTTACTAGCCCAGCGGCTAGTCGGGAGAGCGGATTTGATCAGGCGTTCCCTCAGCCGTCCGCACCGCGGCTTTATATATAAGAACACTGCGCGAGGAAGCAAGGCCCCAGTTCTCTCCAGACGCTGAATGACACGCCATCTGTGTCGGTAGTCGCGTCGCTTCAGTGTATCTGCTACAAACAGCCTCGGGTGCCGTATTAAGTTACTAGAGATACGCGGAACCATGAAAACATTTCATGTGAAGTGTTAATTCTGGAATGATTTTCGTTATCTAGCTTCAGTTTGCGTATTGTCGTATTTTCACGTGCCGTCGTGGGACAGACATTCTACCAAATATTTAGCGTGGCGTTTGATGAAATATTTTCATCAAATTATGGCGAGCATTCTTTTAACATTTAATTCAGACATTTATGGTTGCATCAGGGCATTAGACTCTGAACTGCTCTGTTAGTTAGGTTGTAGGGATACTTGTGTTTTTTATCAGTGAATTTCAGAATATACTCAACTATTTTGGAAAACCATTTTTGATTAGAAATCCCGGACAAACTCCTAATTCCTCAGAGCTATAAGCTGCAGCTATAAGAACATTCTCAGGTAAAGTGGGCACTAGGATATCTATTTACTGGCTCCAAGTTTTATTAAATCACTTTCTGGGTGCCACGAAGTAAATAGAGAGCCAGTGTTGAGAACGGCAACAGACAGCATTAACAACATTCTAAAAGCCAGAAATGTTACAACATTCAAACAAGGAAGCATTTATACAGTAAATTAATTTTTACCAACTCATCCGCCGCCCCACATATGGTGCATCGGCCGGGAAATCAAATAAGTGAAAGTGATTTTTAACTATTCGGATTCGCGAGTGAAATGCGACACGCAACTGAGTATAGAACAGTGAATGTGTTACGTGTGCATGTGGACGACGCAATTGGATTAACAACGCATCTGGATTGACGGAGCTGGCACTGAGTCTAGCGGTGCTGCCGGCATCGCGAGAAGCCAGTCTCGCCGCACCGCAATCGTCCGCTGGAGCAGCCGGCGCAGAGCCTGCAATTGCGGGCCACGCAAACACACAACAGCCGTCGGAGAGCCGTCTGCAGTTCAACGTGCCACGTCGCATCAGGAATCCTGGTACGACGCGCCGGCAACGCCATACGTCGTGCAGAAGGAACTAAGTTAAGTGAAAAGCTGTTAAAAATTTTACTAACCTGCACTAAAAGACTGTCGGCGATGGAACCGTCAAATGAAGCTGAGGTTAAACTTAAATCAGAACCTACGTCTGTTGAGGGAACTGTAAATACAGACAACGGTTCAAGTGTAAATATGCATGAAAGTAGTAATGTTAAGGTGAAACATGAAGTATTGTCTCCTGACAGTAGTGGGCGAAGGGGCAATGATTCAATAATAGAGACGCCTGTAGTAAAGCGGAAAGTAGAAATTGTAAATTTATTGGATGATAGTTTCTCTGATGAATTAAAAATGAAACAGTCATCAGAGATGGTAGAGTTTAAGAAGGAGAAGTTAGATATGACTAATCAATCAGAAGTTTCATTTAGTTTTGATGATTCTGGTATTGGAGCTAGTTTTTCGTCACCTGAGTGTGATAAAAAGCCAGCTAGTGAGCAACCCAAAGATGCTGGGGCTGTTGATCTAAATGTTATATTACATGCAATAGCTGCCAGTCAAACAAATTTTAATATGCGGTTTGAGGCAATGAACAATAAATTAGAATCCAATAATGCTGAAATGTCAGCCAGTAATGCTAGAATGAATGCTGAATTAAAGGCTGAAATTTTGGCCAGCCAAACAAATTTTAATAAACGATTGGAGGTAATGGACGATACCTTCAAGGCTGGTTGCAATAAGTTGAAAGAGGATCTAGACAGTTTGAATTGTAAAATTGATTGCAATCATGAGGATATTAAGAAAAAGGTTGCTCAACAGTTTTCTGAAATGTATAAAACAGTTAAATCCGAAGTTGCTGAGGTTCGCAAAGACTTCCAAATGGAAGATGCGAAGCTGGAGCACAAGTTAACAGAAAAGATCGAGGCGGAGTCTGAACTGTGCTCAGATAAATTTAAAGATGTTAATATAAAAGTAAACACATGTCAGGCAGAAGTAGAAGCAATCAAAACTGACACTACTCATATTGTACAAAGAGTAGATAATGTTGAAATGAAAGTAGAAAATATAAGTACTAACATTGCTAACATTGAGAGTAAAGTAGCTTCAGTAACTTCTGGTAATGGTAATGTACAACAAGTTGTAGCTGCAAACGCCGCTTTTATCGGGTGTCGGCAGTTCTTGCGGTTCGATCCAGATAAAAATATCCACCCGCTAGATTTCTGGAACGATTTTGAAGATGTGATTCCACCGACTTGGTCTGAACGAGAGAAAATCTCATTTATTAAAAGCCATTTAGCAGGCGACGCTATGCGTTGGTCAGCTGATGTTATGTTGAAGTGTAAAACATTAGCGGAGTTTAAAACAGCTTTCATTAATGAGTATTGGTCTAGCAATAAGCAACATGAAGTGTTGAGAGAATTTTGAAGTGGGAAACGCTTCAATGCAGGCAAGGAATCAATTAAAGAATTTGCTAGGTCATGGATTTCACGTTTGTCACATTTGGCAGAAAAGCTAAAACCAGAAATGATTATACTAGGCCTGGAAGCTAAACTGCCATGGTATTGGCAAACTAGAATTATATCTGCCCCTAGAGACAATCTGGATCGTTTCATTGAATATTTGGAACGTGTAGAACGTGTTACTGCCAATGAGGAGCAAGCACGTAATAACCGTAATGCCAATAATAATAATAGTAATTTTAGGAACGAGCAAAATGGCAATGTAAACATCAGAACAGTAGGTGTTCGTCATCCTAAGAGAGGTAGGAATTGGGGAAATAATTATCAGAACCAACAATGGCGTCCAAGGTATAATAATTTTGTTCCAAACAGAAATATGCACGTAAACAACAGTACGGAAAGTAATGCTGTGCCAGTTAACTATAATGAAAATAAAGGAAACAGCAGTAGGCCGAGGCAGGAAAACTAGTTCCCGTCTATGAGGACACTGGCGCTCACCAGGCGGTTACTTTTCCTATGCCAGTAGTTAAGGGAATTGGTAAGACAGATCAGAATACTCAAACTGAACATGTGGATGAAGAGTCGGTAGCACCTAAGAATACAGCAGAAATATTAGATCACTCACAGTATTTGATAGATACCGTGTTAGAGACTCTTTCTAAGTGGGAAGAGAAAGAGAAGGCTCAGCAGTGTAACGATAGGGACGAGCTACAAAATACTGAATTGACAGGTGAAGAAGCAGAAGAAATTCATGCTTATGTTTACGATGAGGATGATGTGCTCTTATCTAAAGTGCCTGTGCAGGATGTTGATAATGTACTAATAGATTTAGGACAGGAGATAAGTGAGGATGTAGAGGGTAGGCTGTTGGGGGTCGATGAACCCAGTAGCTGTGACCAGTTGTCACTTGAGAAGGAAACCGACGATAATGGTGAAAGTGGTTTAGCTGTAACTAATGTTATGCCCGGTCTGGAGGCGCAGAATCGCTCAGACTATAGTAATTTGGGTCATGTTCAGCAAACTAAATGTAATGAAGTCGTGCGGTGTTTCGATTTAAAATTAATAGACCGACTGGAAAAAGCAGCTGAGAATGTAATTCAGGAAACCCCTACACACTGTGACCTAAATGTAATGAAGACAGATGTAGATCACTTTAGTTGGAGACAAATCCAAAAGGAACTACTAGATGAATTTGAGAAACCACCTGTACAACCTAGAATAAGCCACCCTATAATAATAGTGAATATGTTGGGTATCAATGTACGTTGTCTCTTAGACAGTGGAAGTGAGGTGAGTGCAATATTGCAGTCCTTCTTTGATGCATTACCTGGTAAAGACAAGCTTATAGTAATGAAGGTATCAGGACTAAGAATAATTGGTGCTACTGGCAAGGTTTCAAAAACTGTAAAGCAAGAAGCTTTACTGCCCTTTAACATTAACGGTAATTTAATTGATCATCCATGTTTAATTGTAAACAATCTCAGTATTGAGGTTTTAATTGGCATAGATTTCTTGTCAAAATATCAGAGTGTTGTTGACTTTGAAAGAAGCCAGTTAAAAATGGTCTTGCCAATAACCGGAGTAATTACAGTCCCTTTTAGTGATAAACATGTAGTAACGGATAATGAAACTTGGGAGCTGCCTATACGAGTTCTGAAAAGTAGGAGGTATTGGGACGAAGGTGTTAATCTTAGTAACAGTAAGCTGAACACAGAAGAAGAAGGAGAAGAAGAAGGAATTATTTCAGACAAAATAAAAGCTAAATTGCAGGAAATCTATACGATTTCAGACAATCAAAAGGAAGAACTGAGACAGGTTCTAAAAAGGCATCATAAAGTATTTTCAGATCGACATGGCGTGGTCAAAGGTTACCAATGAATGCTGTAGGGAGGAGGTTGTTCTGTAACCTCTACACAGTGTGGCAGCTGTGCAGTCGCAGCTGTGTGAGATCTTCTTTCCATTTCAGGTCTCACTCACTCTTCATCTTTCCTATCTACAAAAATTTCGACATCTTCTTTCCAACACATAAAATTTTCTGTTATGACTATCAAGTCAATAATAAACTAATGAATGCTGTAGGGAGGAGGTTGTTCTGTAACCTCTACACAGTGTGGCAGCTGTGCAGTCCCAGCTGTGTGAGATCTTCTTTCCTTTTCAGGTCTCACTCACTCTTCATCTTTTCTATCCACCTAAAATTTCTAACTCTTCTTTACAGCATTAAACCAATGAATGCTGTAGGGAGGAGGTTGTTCTGTAACCTCTACACAGTGTGGCAGCTGTGCAGTCCCAGCTGTGTGAGATCTTCTTTCCCTTTCAGGTCTCACTCATTCTTCCTCTTTCCTGTCCACAAAAATTTCGACCTCTTCTTTCCAGACATGAAAATTTTCTGTCATGGCTATCAAGCCATGAGTTATGTAACCATTCTATCCACCGATTAGTGAAAAAAAAAACCTAATGTGACAAACCTAATAGTGACAAACAATAGAGAAGTATGACGTAATTAAGATATAAAATGTATTTGAGTAACAATTATGTATAGTACCCTGGTAATATAGTAAGTACAAAGTGTTGTTTTATTGGAAATGGTCCACCAACAGTAATTTAAAAAGATATATTAGTTCATGTACAAGCAGGATCTGAAGTGGTAGTGAAACCTAGTGTATGCTGTAGAGCTAACTAATTAATAATAAAAGAGACTGCTTAGTGTTATGAAAAATATGCAGATAAGTTGTAAGGATAAACTCACCTGGTATAGCAAGGAAAGGCAGTGTAATGGAATTGAGCAGTGTTAGTGGTTGAGACGTGAAGGACACGTCCCTGAAGTATTTATACGATTGGAGTTGGCCATTATTTTAGTGTAGTGTGTGACAGGATACACCTACACATATTGAGGTTATGAGTTGGAGGCGTGAATGCGACCATAGGTACCCTTATGTTAGATGAGACAGAGCAGCTCATGGTGTCCTATAGGTTTAAGGGGGGTCTGCGTTGCTTCACGTCCGTAGGTATAACCTTTAAATACCCTACACGTGACCCCTGGGTGGTGCTAAGAAAGCAACAACGATAAGATGAGACCGAACTGTCTGAAAAGACCTCTCGGTCAAAGAATGACGAAGGACACGTGCGGTCCTATTCAGGACCCACAAGCTCGTAGAATTGGACCATCTCTGCGCATCTGTCAACTGAATATCGAAGGGATAAGTCGAGCAAAATCTTTCCAGGCTCACACAGAAATATGCAGTTGATATCATCGCACTTCAAGAAACGCACACAGCTGATGAACCACAGCTACAGAGTAGGGGGAAAATACCGGGCTTTAAACTGATAGCCTCTAATCACCATCAAAATTATGGCCTTGCAACTTACGTCAAGAATCACATAACAAACTACCAGCTGCTGTCAGAAAATTCTGAAAATGACATTCTTACAACTGCTGTTAAAATTGAAAACCTAACGATAGTTAACGTGTACAAACCCCCAGGGACTAATTGGCCTAATCCCGTTCTACCGTCTCTGCAACATCCAACTATATACCTCGGTGATTTCTACAGTCATCATCACCTGTGGGGATATATGGAGAATGACCTCAACGGTGAAGCGCTTGAGGACTGGATGGAAACTGAAAACCTGAATTTAATTTACGATGCCAAAGATCTGCCTACCTTCCACTCAGCTCGCTGGTCCCAAGGCTATACCCCAGATCTGTGCTTCACAACTCAGTCTCATAATTCCCTAAATCAAGTACGACGAACTGTGCTCAAGGAATTCCCACATAGTCAACACAGACCTGTTATATTGGAGGTGGGGATGTCTATACCTGTTGTACGATCACATCCTAAACCGAGGTGGAACTTCAAGAAAGCCAACTGGACTGAATTTGCAAAGCAAACAGATTCCAACATCAGATGGATCAAACCAACGTACAACAACTACAGCAGATTTGTTGGGGTTATCAAAGGTGCAGCCAGACGATGTATTCCTAGAGGGTACCGTAAAGAGTATATCCCTGGTTGGAGTTCCGAGAGTGAGGAGTTACTGAAAGAATATGAAGACCATCCTAACTCTGACAATGCAACAAGCCTCCTCCAGTCGAAGAAAGATCTGGCATGAAACTGTGGGGTCCCTAGATTACACCCATTGTAGCAGAAAAGCCTGGTCTATCATCAGGAAATTAGACTCTTCAAACCCTACAACAAAAAGATCAAAAAATGCCATCAATTTGAATGACTATGCTAAACACCTTGTGTCAGTTACAAAGAATATAAAGGACAAGCAAGCCAAAAGGGATATCAAACTACAGTTGAACACCAAGAAAAGAGCAGCCCTACAGTCTTCCGAATTCTCTACTCCATTTCAAGAAGAGGAAACTAAAGCTGCAATCAAAAGTATGAAACTTGGAAAAGCAGCTGGATATGATGGAATATACCCAGAATTCCTGGCTCACTGTGGACCAGCTACAGTAAAATGGTTGACCAACTTCCTTTCAAACATCTTGCAAACTGGAAACATCCCACATCTGATGAAGAAATCAAAAATATTAGCCATACTGAAACCAAATAAAGATCCCACAAAAGTGGAAAACTATCGTCCAATAGCACTCTTAAGTATCACTTATAAACTCCTTGAGCGTCTGATCTACAACAGAATCTGTGAAACAATCAACCATCATATTCCTATCGAGCAAGCAGGATTTAGACCTGGGAGAAGTTGTAACGATCAGGTACTATCTCTCACTACGCACATTGAAAATGGGTATGAGAAGAAATCAGTAAGTGTGGCTGCCTTTTTGGATCTATCTGCTGCCTATGACACTGTCTGGCGAGAAGGACTCCTTTTAAAATTTGTGAGTGTTATCCCATGTCGTAAACTCACGGCCTTACTCAACAATATGCTAAGCAATAGGTACTTTCAGATCTACTCAGATATTGATAGGAGCAGAATGTTTAAACTAAATGATGGCTTACCTCAATGGTCTGTTCTGGCTCCCCTCCTTTTCAATTTGTATACACACGACTTACCAGAAACATCTTCAAGGAAATTCATATATGCTGATGATATTTGTCTGGTGACTCAGTGCTCCAACTTTGCTGATGCTGAAACTATTCTATCCACTGATCTGGAAGCCTTAGACAAATATTTCAAGAAATGGTGCCTCCACCTAAATCCTCAGAAAACAGTTATATCTGCATTCCACCTACGTAACAGACAGTCAAATTACAAACCAGAAGTTGTATTCAGAGACCAAGTGTTGCCATACTGTAGTACACCAAAGTACCTGGGATTAACACTAGATAGAACTCTGTCTTTCAAGCAGCATTTATCAAATGTGGCTGCTAAAGTTAAAACTAGAAATAATATTCTTCAGAAGCTTGTTGGTACATCATGGGGAGCCAATACTAACGTCCTGAGATCTACAGCATTAGCTCTGTCATATTCTGTTGCTGAATATTGCTGCCCAACCTGGATCAACAGTGTTCACACTAAGAAGATAGACGTGCAACTCAATCAGGCAATGCGATTAATCGCAGGATGTATTCGGAGCACAAACACGCTGTGGCTGCCGGTTCTAAGCAATATCCCACCTCCAGCCCTAAGAAGATCAGAAGCTCTCCTAAAGACGTGGAAAAACATTCAGCAGAACCCCCAGCTCCCCATCCATCAAGATATTGTACAAGGAACACACCAACGCTTGAAATCGAGGAAACCACCATGGCGCACAGCACTCGACCTTGAAGGATCTGCTTTCAACATTAACAGTTCATGGAAACTCCAGTGGGATCAGTCTTCAGTAGCCAATAAACATCTAGTCGAGGACCCTTCCAAGCAGACGCAAGGATTTGATCTTCCAAGGCGTCAGTGGAGGATCATTAACCGCATTCGAACTGGACAAGGCAGATGTGGCTATCTACTGCACAAATGGGGATGGGTTGGCTCTGCAAATTGTGACTGTGGTGCCCCCTCACAGACGATTCATCACATTGTTGCTGACTGCCCTCATCGTACTTTCAGAGGAACTTTAATGGACATTCATCGTACATCGGATGAAGCAGTCAAGTGGATTGAAGAACTAGACATAGAGCTGTAAAATTGTACGAACTTGTGATTGTACATTTTAGTCCTGAAAATATTGTATATAAATGTAAATCAATGTACACATCATACGATAAATAATAAAATAGGTTTAAGGAATTTAGCATTACGCTCGTCCATAATTATTTGATGCACTTTAGTGGTAGGTCTGAGAGAGACTACCTGAGATTTCAGCGTCCGATCGAGTGGAAATGGATTGCCACGTGAGCAAACTAATCAACTGCAATACACTATGAATATGAAAGAAATGTGCTATCCTATGCTTTAAATATTAATAGAGTGAGTGTTAAATAAGTACATACACTAGCAAAGTAAGTAAGTACATAATGACAGATGTGAAACATTATTTTAGCTCAGCATAAATACACTTCAAAGTAAGTAAGTACGTAATTTCAGATGTGGAACTGACAACAGCTGAGGACCAATAAGTGGATTTAGTAGTCAACTAAACGTAGTGTGTTTTGAACACTCAAAACTGTACTATTACCAAAAGTTACTCACATGTACATGGAAGCTGAGAAAACAACCACTAATCATACTCATACTATCTCTAAGAATAAAGTAATCAAAGATGAGTCAGTTAAGTAAATAAGATGCAGATTTGTCAGGAATGTACCGAGCATTGGTTCAGTATTCTGGCCCAGAAATAATAAATTCAGATTAAATATGATTCATAATTGTATGCCTTGAGCATAGATTTTCTCTAAAGTGACTAATGGCGTTTTGAACCATTTGTTTACCGATTTATGACAGTTAAGTAACCACGAGAGTAGAATTGAAAAAAAATTCTGTTAACTTTGTTCCAGCAACATACTGAAGGATAAAATGTATATATCCCCATTTCATTGTGACCCTCCCTTAGATTTTAAGTGAACAGAGTCTGAGGTACTCTTTTTGTTTGTTCTACAGGACAAACCACATAATGGCAGCCTGGTAGCTGCGTGAAAGCGTGGAGTGACTTGGACACAACTCACAGTGACCCCTCCCCTTTCCCCCATGTAATTTAGAGAGAACGTGAAGGACGCACACCATAGCAACTTCCCCTTCTCTACCCTTGTGAATGGAAGTGTAGGACGCCAGCCAAAGCGGCTACAACCACGTGTGTAAAAATTATTTGTGAACTTTTCTTTCAGGTTTAGAAAAGACTGCTAAGAGATATTCATCTGTTTATGTGTCATGTTATTTTCTTTGAATTTGTGTATGTAAAAATGTATTTAATGGATGTAAGATTTTCATAATTTTTCAATTTGTATGTGTTTGTTTGTCTAAGGCAATATGTATGCCAAAATATTTCATGACTTTGTTTTAAAAAATTTGAGTAATGACAGTGTTTAAAAGGCAGTGAATATGCCTGCAATTTAAATAATTAATGTAGGTAATCAGTTTTCTTTAATGTTTCTACAGGTTTATATTTCAATTTTGATTTTAAATAGGGAGTTAAACTGTACTCTTGCTTCCCTTTTTGTAATTAAATTTTTTTTTCTTCATTCATTAACATTCATAAACAAAAAAAAATTTAAGTAGAGGGTGATGTAGGGAAGCAGCCTACTCACGCTGTAGTAAATTCACATCAGTTTCCATTATGTGCCAGCCAGTCTGCTGTAACTAGCTCTGACGTCATAAATGTTGCGCAATACCTTAAAAATCAAGCAAATGAACTAAAGCTTTTCTAGCATGTCAGAAATATTACTAAATTAATGTGTGTTAAATATCAGTTCGATAACTTCAGCCATTTCCAAGATTTGGACGTTTTTCTGGAAAAATCATTGGCGCAACAGAAAAGAGCTAGAGACTTCAAAATTTATATTTAGATTCATCTTTCATAATGATTTAATAAAAACAGTACTTTGGAATTCACATATTAAGATTTTAGTGGAAATTCATGATTTTCTGATTTTCATCTCAAAACTGAAGGAAGCAAGATAGATTAAGTAGGTTAATAAATAAGGCTAGGATGTTTAGATTTAAATAGGTTGGAGGTCCGCTATGATTATGAAGATGTGTAAAGTTTCTTTTTAATACCTATAAAATTATAGCGATAGCGGATCTCAAAAGGGCCAGTTCAGAGCTCATCTACTGCGTGCAGTGTAATTTAATTAATTCTCTCGCCCAAAGTATTTAACTTAGCCACGTCAAAATTTTATTATCAATACTTACCTGCGTGCTGAATGCACGTTTAAATTAAGAGCTTCTTCGGCCATCAGCCAAAGAAGCTATAAATTATTATGTAACTTGAAGTGGTGCGTTACTAGCCCAGCGGCTAGTCGGGAGAGCGGATTTGATCAGGCGTTCCCTCAGCCGTCCGCACCGCGGCTTTATATATAAGAACACTGCGTGAGGAAGCAAGGCCCCAGTTCTCTCCAGACGCTGAATGACACGCCATCTGTGTCGGTAGTCGCGTCGCTTCAGTGTATCTGCTACAAACAGCCTCGGGTGCCGTATTAAGTTACTAGCGATACGCGGAACCATGAAAACATTTCATGTGAAGTGTTAATTCTGGAATGATTTTCGTTATCTAGTTTCAGTTTGCGTATTGTCGTATTTTCACGTGCCGTCGTGGGACAGACATTCTACCAAATATTTAGCGTGGCGTTTGATGAAATATTTTCATCAAATTATGGCGAGCATTCTTTTAACATTTAATTCAGACATTTATGGTTGCATCAGCGCATTAGACTCTGAACTGCTCTGTTAGTTAGGTAGTAGGGATACTTGTGTTTTTTATCAGTGAATTTCAGAATATACTCAACTATTTTGGAAAACCGTTTTTGATTAGAAATCCCGGACAATCTCCTAATTCCTCAGAGCTATAAGCTGCAGCTATAAGAACATTCTCAGGTAAAGTGGGCACTAGGATATCTATTTACTGGCTCCAAGTTTTATTAAATCACTTTCTGGGTGCCACGAAGTAAATAGAGAGCCAGTGTTGAGAACGACAACAGACAGCATTAACAACATTCTAAAAGCCAGAAATGTTACAACATTCAAACAAGGAAGCATTTATACAGTAAATTAATTTTTACCAACTCATCCGCCGCCCCACACATTCTAACTGCTTCCAGAGGCAACAAAAATTTCATTTTCAGTAGCTCATCTAATTTTGCACAGAGACTGAAAATTTAGTACTATGTCGTAATCTACTCATTAAGTCGATTAATGTTAGGTTAAAGATATAACATAGTAAGTCAGTTTTAAAGACGGGAACTGTGCGTGTATTTTGGCAGCATTAACTCACGGCGCGCACATTACCCTGAACTTACTCATACATTATTTAAGAGGAGTCACTTAGCAACTTTCCACAGACTTTACACAATTTTCAGTTTCGAAACTCCTTCTCGCAGACGGCCCCCGTACTGCCTCCCCCCCCCCCCTCCCGCTGCCAACCACCACCACCCCCTTCCCGCTTACACACAAACACACACACACACACACACACACTCTCACACACACAGACACAAACACACAGAAAAATAAAAGGAAAAATTCGCAACACTTTTCGCGAATAGTATCGTAATACAACACTGAATGTACTTGCTAAATTATGTCATTGTGCGACACACAGTTCGGGAAATGTGACTCCACAAACAACTAGATGCACAAAAAACTGAGTGTTTCTTAAAAGGGATCGCTGTCTACGTAGACTGTACTCAGCCATACGTTAAATTATGGTTTCAGTAAAGTAATCGGATCTTCGATGCTGTTTTATACATGTGAGTTCGATTCTCTGTAGAACAGGGCTGTCAGGCATTACTGGTACTCTGATAATGCTAAAGCGTTTCTTCCTTCGTATATTTTCTTTCTACAAATCGATTACACCAAAGAGAAAATAGAGTTGTTGTTGATACTTTAACACAAACGAATCTTACGATTTTTGTAATTTAAGCATGTGCTAAATTTTGCTTACAATGTGTGGAGTCCCACATATTTTACACAACTTCACCCCAAGCAGCTACTAATTTTACTGTGAAGCCGGTCGGTCGTAAGAATTTAGGAACTTGTCTTCTGGAGACCGATAATCTCCTCTGTAGGAATGAACGTGGGTTCCCACAACAACGATCGTGTGAAACCCAGCTCGTTGTGTGCGTCCACGAGACCCGAGAAGCGATGTCGGCCCCCACGTAGATACCGTCCTTCTTGCTTTCCGGAAGGCGCTCGATACCGTCCCACACTGCCATCTAATGAACAAAATAAGAGCGAACCGAACATCAGGCCAGCTGTGTCCTTATACTGAAGAGTTTCTAGCAAATAGAACGTAAAATGTAATTCCCTAACTTCGGGCGTACCAAAGGGTATATTACAGGTCCGTCAATTTTCGCATTGGTTATAAGCTATTTTGTGGGTAACTTCATAATTTCCGTGAGGCTTTTCGCCAATGGTGCTGTTTTACACACAGAGGTCGCAGCGCTAGGAAACTGTAACAAAGTTCAGGAGATGTACGGAGGACCCATGCATGGTGCAGGACTGGCAGTTGATTTTCAACGTAGACAAATGTAACGTGTTGCGAATAAATGACCAGACACCCACTGTTGTATGATTACAGGGTTTTAGATCAATCTCCGTAAGTAGAGATGTCCATGAAACCTGTAGGACTAGGAGCACGGAGTGATTTAAAGTGAAACTAATCACAAGTATGGCAGATGCCAGACCGATATCCTTTGATAGGTTCTTCAGGGAGTGTTGTCTACCCACAAAGGCGTTTACAAAGCCATCGTTCGACCAATACTTGAATAGTCCACTGTTAATGGCAATGAAGATGAACCGAAGAAGATCATAGCGTTTGGTTGCAGATTCGTTTAGTAAGCGAGAAAGCGCCCCGGACATGTTCAGCCAATTCCAGCGACAGGCGCTACGAGAGAACAGACGTTCCCAGAATGAATCAGTACATCGTTTCCTCCCACTGCATATCAAGAAAAGAGAACAAAAATAAAGATAATAGATACACTGTAAGTTACCACGAGAGCTACCACCATTTGTTCCTCTCGCCAAGGTACAAAGGTACTCAAAGTGCGCTCTTGCACACGTTCTGAGGTGACTTGTGGAATATACACTGACGAGCCAAAACATTATGGCCATCTGTGTAATAGCTTGTTTATTTTTCGTATTTGATACGAAATACATCACTGATTCTGCGTATCAGGTTCCGACAGTTTGTTGGTAGGTTTGCGGAGATACGCAACTTTAGATATCTACGCACAGGTCATGTAATTCTCGCAAATAAAGGGCCACTGAATTGCGTACGCGGTGACGGGGTCCGATAGCGACCGATATGGGTTCCATAAGATTATCGTCAGGCAAATTTGGTCGCCGAGGCATCAACGTGAGTTCACAATAATGCTCCTCAAACATCTGTACTACAGTTCTGGCTCCGAGACACGGACATTATACTGCTGTAAGATAACATCGCCGTCGGCGAAGACATCGAGCATGAAGCGATGGAGGTGGTTCGCAGCTGTCAGCGTGTCTTCGACTACCGCCATAGGTCCCAAACAAGAGCAGGAGAATGTCTCCCACAGCGTAACACTGCTCCCAGCAACCTGTGCCCGTGGCGCGCTGCGCGCTTCGAGACACCGTTCATTTCGATAACGGCGATGGACCTAGTGTAGCAAAAAAGTGATTCGCCCGAAGACCTAAGACCTTTCCATTGATCGACGGTCGAATCCCGATGCTCCCGTGCCCACCGCAACGGTAATTGACGATGTCATTGGATCAAAATGTGGCTAGGGTTGTCTGCTACGGAGCTCATGTCAACAATGAACGATGAACTGTGTGTTCCAAAACACTTGTGTCTGCACCAGCATTGTGCTCTTTCTCCAGAGATGGCAAAGTTCACCATCTACCCAACTTTAGAAAGCAGACAAACCTCCGAAGTCTCTCTGAAGAGTCGAGTACGTCCATCTATTTGTCGCCTAGTGGAAGTTCAGCTGTCCATCTACTTCTACTCGTAGATGCTCAGACAATAGCAGTGGTCATTCGAATGGCTTCTCCATTTTCGAGATATTCGATCACAGACTCTACGTAATAATGGTCTGCCGTTTGTCAAAGTCTCTTATCTCAATGGATTTCCACATTCGCAGCCCATATCTTCGCCAGGGCGATCCCCCCTCCGTGCCTTCCACTTTTGCTACCGTGTAAGTAGGTTGTTTAGGTTTTTTTATTGGTAACGCCACCTCTGTATGAAAATCACTGGCTGTGCTGTGGGCAGTCTGTGTCTGCTTTGCATTGTTGTAATACTCGCCATTGTAGTGTTAGGCAGCTGGATCTGAACAGCGCGTAGCGTTGCGCAGTTGGAGGTGCGCAGCCAGCAGTGGTGGATGTGGGGAGAGAGATGGCGGAGTTTTGAAATTTGTCATGAACTGCTATATTTATATATGATGATATCAAGGTAAATACATTGTTTGTTCTCTATTAATATCTTTCATTTGCTAACTATCCCTATCAGTAGTTAGTGCCTTCCATAGTTTGAATCTTTTATTTAGCTGGCAGTAGTGGCGCTCGCTGTATTGCAGTAGCTTGAGCAGCGAAGATTTTTGTGAGGTAAGTGATTTGTGAAAGGTATAGTTTAATGTTAGTCAGGGCCATTCTTTTGTAGGGAATTTCGAAAGTCAGATTGTGTTGCTCTAACAAAATATTGTGTGTCAGTTTAAGCACAGTCATGTATAATTTTTCAAAGGGGACGTTTCATATGGCGACCCTGCCTGGACACGAACCTGGAATCTTCTGATTTTTTCTTGTAGTTTGTGTAATTAGTGTAGCTATTGTTTATTGCTAGCACGTAATTGTAGAGCAAATCTCCTTTGTAGTTGCAGTCTTTCATTGTTGTACAGTAAAACAGTAGTGGCATGCATGTAGATTTGCACCAAGTATTTCGCAGCTGCAATTAACTAGATATTATTTTCAGTGCTATGTTAATGTGTTCTCTTATTTTTGATCTTCAAATTGTGTTTTTCTGTGTTGTCGTGTGAAATACTGTGACAATAATGGCGTGTGAAAAACGTAATACTAGGCTCCAAAGTAAACTGAGAAATGACAGTGAAAATGAAAGCAGTGTGTTAGCGCCACCGAGTAATGAATTAACTGATGTTCAAAGTAGTAATTTGGTAATTGTGCATAGGGAAATGGAGCGGGCTGCAAACAATGGTGTAGACAGTGAAACAGGTAGTGAACAGGGATGCATTATCGATCGATCGGTCGGCAACAGCTCGCCTCAGGAATCCGAAATGACAGGACACAATTTCGTAAATACTGTAGATTCAGGTTTTGGGTCATCACCGTTTTCTCAAATAAGTCAAGACACATTTTCTGCTTGTCAAAATGTGAATGTTGCCGGTGCAAATGCACTGCCGAAAAGCGTAGAGAAACAGATTCCAGACACTAATACATTATTATTGCAATTAATGCAACAAATAGAACAAAATCAGAGACAAATGGGACAAAATCTTAAATAGTTAGACACAGTGGAACAAAATCTTAAAAAGTTAGACACAATGGAACAACATCAGAGACAAACACAGCAACAGTTAGACACAATGGAACAAAATCAGAGACGAACACAGCAAAAGCTTCAAAAGTTAGACACGGTGGAACAAAATCTTAAAAAGTTAGACTCATTGGAACAAACACTTGAACAAACATGTGAAGATATAACTACTGAGTTACATAACATTGAATCGAAATGTCAAAAAGTCTGTAATGACGTAAAAACACAAATTTGTGAGCATTTTCAACCTATTTTTTCGCGGCATGAAAGTGCATTACAGAATCACGAAGCAGCCATAAAAGAACTGCAAACCATTGTTCATGAAAATCATGAGACCTTGTGGGCTAAAATTGACTCAGCTGCATCTACCGATTCAGTTACGCAACTTGCAAAAAATCAGGGAAACTTAAAGGACACAGTAGATTCGATTTCAACACAAATGGACACTCTGAAACTTGGTTCAGAAAAACACACTGAGGAAATGTGTTCACTATCGGAGAAAGTAGCCGAACTTTCGGATCAGGTCACTAACTTATCTACAAAGGTAGATGATGATCTGAATGACACAAGACCTGTAGCCTTCACTGACACAGAAGAGTATGAACAAATTAGAAAATTCAAACAGAATCAAAATCAAATCAATACACAGTACAAAAGAGAAATCCGGGAAGTACAAGATCAGCTGACACAGGTAATACAAGAATTACGTATTTCAGAGGATACTCGCGCCCCAATACGGGAAGAGGGACACAGAAATACGGAACAGCCACAAAATAATAACACAGGGCATTTCGGAAGTTATGAAAGAAATTGGCAATGTGCACCGAATTTTGAGATGGAACGGCCGACACGACCTAACAATGACCGATATGCGACTCGCCGACATGATGATTTTGACTATAAGCTGTTCATTACTACACGTAAATTCAAAACATTTAAGAATTCTGGCAACGACATTCATCCACAAGCATGGCTCCATCAATTCTCGCATTGTTTTCCTCCCAACTGGTCGTTAGAACACAGATTAGAATTTATGTGTGGCTACTTGGAGAATGAACCAGCTGTAAGAATGCGATCGGTAATTCACGATTGCCACAGTGAAGGAGAGTTTTACCATGCCTTCCTCTCAGCATATTGGTCTCAAGCCACACAAGACCGAGTAAAACATAGCATCATAATGATGAAACGTTTCGAACAATCTGAATTTTCCAGTCTTATGAAATATTTTGAAGACATGTTGCATAAGAATCAGTATCTTTCAAACCCATACAGCCCCTCAGAACTCATCCACATTTGCTTAATCAAACTGCCTGAACATTTACGACATATTATTTTGGCAGGACGTTGCAAAGACGACATTGAAGCATTTCAGGGACTCTTACAAGAATTAGAAATTGACACTGACAATCGCGGAACGCGAAACCAGGAACACAACAATTACAGGTCACATCCGTCGCAATTCCGCGATGAAAGAAGTAATAACTTGACACGACAAGGATATTCTCACAACACAAATCGTGACCAAAACAGACACCACCCGTATGACAACCGTTGGCAGAGTAGTAATAACTACAGGGAAAGATCACCTCTCCGTGGTAATGACTATCACAGAGACAATAAGAGAAACAGGCAATATGGGAACCTAAATAAATACTATCAAGGGAGACAGAACAGCTTTAGACGCAACGGACCAGCGCGCAGTTACGATTCAGGGAGAAATTCTCCACCATGTGACCGACAAGAAAGAAACTATGGAATCTACCGACATGACGACAGACGATATGATCGTAACGACAGACCTGAATTGCATCAGAACTGGCGGGATTCAAACAGAGCAGGGCCCTCTCGTCACGGTGAATTTGTAGAAGTTAGGTTTCCAAATCCCAATAACGACGCGCGCCAACAAAGAGACAATAGGCAATGACTCACACCGCTGGCAGCAACAAAACGTACTTATGAAACTGATGACGCAGCTGCCGTAGCTAGTAATTACGTAAAAATGGAAGACATTAGGGACATCTTACTCCAGGAACACGACGTAAAACTTAACAACATTGCATATCCTGTGATTCACATTACTGTAAATGACGTTAAATTAACGGCAGTACTTGACTCTGGCAGTCCCATCTCAGTAATTAGTGAAACAGCCTTTAGCAAATGCAACAAATCGAACGATTGCCCCACACTTCCGTTACGTAAAATTAAATTACAAGGTGCAATCTTTGGAAAAAGTGTAGATGTACGCCAACAAACCAACTTAGAATTCTTTTGTCAAAGCCACAGCTTCTCTAGGAACTTTCTTATTGTTCCATTATTGTCGACGGAAATTATTTTGGGAGTAGACTTTTTGAATGAATTCAAAGCAATCTTAAACTTTCACGATGCTGAAATAAGTTTAGAGAAAGAAGGTAAGTCAATAGCTTTGAAATTTGAAGACTGGCTCTCAAACCATGATGAGGAAATTAATCGGCTTTACGTTCTGTTGGACAACTGTTCGGAATTTTCTACGGAACTAGACACTAACAATCACTCTGCAAGTACTGACAGGGATGACATCGACGGCATATTTGAAATTAATGAGTTAATTCAGAATAAAATTCAAACAATTGAGAATTGTAATGACACTGATAGGCAGGACCTTTTTCAGATTTTACAAGCACATTCCACAGTTTTTACTCACAAAACAGGAACAATCAAGGGATTTCAATACCAATTTCGTGTTCGTGAGCATACTAAATTTTGTGTTAGACCATACGTAATTCCGGCGCATTATAGGGACCGTGTTAGAACAGAAATACAATCTATGCTTAATGAGGGCATTATTGAGCCTGTAGTAAGCTCATACAACAACCCATTACATGTTGTTGAGAAGAAAAATGGATCCATCAGGCTTGTTTTAGATTCGAGACAAATCAATACTATCATCATTCCTGAAAAAGACAGGCCGCAGACGATGGAAGAACTTCTTCAAAATTTTAATGGTGTAAAAGTGTTGTCTTCCATTGATCTCAGATCCAGCTTTTATCAGATCGAACTTCATCCAGAATGTAGAAAATACACAGCTTTCCTTTGTTTCGGCGTTTGTTATCAGTTTCGGAAACTTCCTTTTGGTTTGAACATTTCTTCGGCAGCATTCATTCGTGGGTTAAATTCCATATTACCTGAGTTCTTAAAACGTCACATCACCTTATATGTGGACGATATTCTGATAGCAGAAGCTTCATGGGAACAACATAATCGCATCCTCAACAGCTTGTTACGTATTTTTGCAGAATCTGTAATTACAGTTAACTTGGAAAAGTCTGAATTCGGTAGGACAAAGGTGAAGTTTTTGGGACATATTATTTCTTCTGAAGGGATTCAGCCGGATCCTGAAAAGTTAGAAGCAATCAGAGCCATTCCAGTTCCATCCACAAAAAGACAAGTCCGCAGTTTTCTAGGTCTCGTAAATTTTTACCGTCGTTTTCTGAATATGCAAATTCTTGTTACACCAAAACTTTGTTCTCTCACTGGAAAAAATACTATTTGGAACTGGGACGAACAAGCACAATTGGAATTCAATTATTTGGAAGAAGCGTTACTTCACGCGCCAATCTTAGCTCATCCAGATCTGTCACAAGATTTCTGCCTTAGCACGGATTCTTCTAAAGTCGGTCTTGGTGCCCATTTATTTCAAGAAGCCATAGAAAATGACACTACCATTCAGAAAACCATTGCTTTTGCTAGCCGAGTGCTAACAAAATCTGAAAAAAATTATTCCGTTACTGAATTAGAAGCTTTAGCTATCGTTTGGGCATTTAACAAATTCCGTTTCTTTCTTTCTGGTAAGCACGTAAAAGTTTACAGTGATCATCGTGCATTACAATTTCTTATGTCTTCAAAATTAAATCATGACAGGTTAAAACGTTGGGCATTGTTTCTGCAAGAATTCCACTTTACAATAGGCTACATTCCCGGCAAGGAGAACATTGTTGCGGACGCGCTGTCACGCGCACCGGCTGGGCTTGAGAAAAGTAACACAGAAGGCAACCTCGAGAAAAATTTCAGTATTCTTTACATTCAGAAAGTCGCCTTTGAAAACTTCATCACCACATCTTTAAAGCATATTGCTCATGAACAACATAAAGATCCGATTTGGAAAGACATCAAAAGTAAATGGCATGAAAAGACATACACTCAGATTCGGCATTATTATCTGGTTAGAAACAACATACTCTTCAAACGCTGCACTGTTGATGACAAGCTATGGGTACTTTGCATTCCAGACGATTTTGTTAATAAGCTCATTTGGTACATTCATTTCAGCTACGCACATTTTGGTCCACGAAAATGTTATCATATTCTTCGAACGACTTCTTATTTTAACAATATGGAAAAGCGAATTCGAAGAGTCTTGTCTATTTGTAAACTTTGTCAAAAGGCGAAACCATCTACTGTCTCACATCGTGCTCCGTTGTTTCCTATTATTCCTTCTAAATTAAAAGAATTTGCTGCTGTTGATCTCTTGGGACCCCTTGTCAGAACATCCAATGGATTTTCGTACGTTCTAGTCGCTGTTGAACTTACTTCAAAATTTGTTTCTTTCACTCCGTTACGTAAAGCCACTGGACGATCTGTATCCAACGCCTTTGTTAAAAATTTCTTACGTGAAGTTGGCCACGTTGCTAAAGTCATTTCAGATAACGGACCGCAATTTAGATCTGCTGTTTGGTCACGTATGCTTCGGAATCATAAAATCAAACCTGTTTTTATTTCATTGTACTCACCACATTGCAACCCGTCTGAAAGGATTATGAAAGAAATCAATAAGCTTCGCAGACTTTATTGTCACAGAAAGCATCAGCATTGGGACAGATATTTACACTTATTTCAAAATGCGCTGAATGAAATGCCTCATGATTCCACTGCTTTACCACCTATTCTTGTACTGAAGAATGAAGAACCACCGAACAGAATCAGAGAGCTTGTACCTTTCCCGAATACACGTAAACTTCGACACAAAGACATAATTGATTTGGCTCTTAAAAATATAAAATCTGCAGCAGACAAAAGGAGAAAACTACACGGTAAAGCAAATGCAAAGAAATTGTATATTGGTCAGGAAGTTCTTATTAAAGCTCATTCATTGTCACATAAGAAGAAACACTTGAGTCACAAATTCTTTCTAGTTTACAATGGACCTTACAGAATCCGACGTATACCACATGATAATTGCGTTGAAGTTGAAACTCTGCGTACGAGGAAGAGTAAAGGTTTTCATCACATTTCACATGTAAAACCGTTTATTGAAAGATAATCTGCTTTTTAACTTTGTCTTTGCCATAAAACTTTTCACTTCACATTTCTAGTATGCTTTGTCAGACTTAAGAAACTGTTAACATGCAACAATGTTTGAAGTTAAATATCCAGTCTAGAACCTAGGGAACATTTTTAAACAGAAATTACGAATGCATTGTTATAGTGAACAGACGACACAGTGTTGCATTTGTACATTCTTGCTTGTTAGTTGCACGATTACGTAACGACTATCAGGCTTACATACTCAGGACACATACTGGTACTGCTAATGAGATTTTAATGCAACATTTTGGTTTACTTGAAAATACATTCTGGGTTTAATGTACTTTCTGTGAGATACCAGACGACACAGTGGTTAGTTTAAGTGACAACTACACGGTTTTATCACGACGCTACTAATGAGTGACAATTTACAATGTTGCTTTTGCGGTGTATCTGTTTTATATCTGCACAGTTTTTCTGAATTCTTCTGGAAATCAAAACATGTTTTATTAGTAACTTTTGTGGTATAGCTACAAGGAGACAGCCTTTTCCATAGCACAACAATACGTTACAGCACAGTACTTTCATCATCACAACAATAAGCATAATAACTAAGATATCTCTACGCAAAGCATTTCACTTTTGTTTATCATGAGGAAAGTACATTGGCTTCTGCAGAACTTAGCTTTCGGAGGAAAATAACTACGACACTTCCACAGAGATTACCTTACAACAAGAGCACAGTTTAGCACTACAGGACACGCGTCTGAGTGATTAATTTTGTACTTAAACCATTTGTTTTTCAAGATTTTTCAATTACAAAGAAAGTTTTCCGTGATACATTTCATTCCATTGCTGTAATCTGTAACACCTGAGGGTATAATTACATTAATCCTCAGGGGGGTACATGCTTACTTTGTGTACGATGTGTGTGGCAACCACAAGGAACCCTAGCTAATATGGTATTTGCTTATACAACTTTACACATTGGTACCATATTTCTCCAACACATAATTACACAGCTATCTGATCATTTAACTGAGACAGACAAACGTTTTTACTACATCAGTGACAGATGTTTACGTAATTACACAGTTGGATAACTTCACACTTACGAAATTGTATTTTTTCTGTACTTTGAGAAATGCTCACATTTTTCGGAACCATTGTGATACTATGAGAGCTTTGAATGATGTATTTGGTATGAGATCATGATTTTTAAAGTACGTTTGAGGCAGATGACACTATTGAAATGAGCAGAGAATATTTTTTATGGTTTGAAATTATTGCAGAAAGCTACAACCTTTTTGAGATTTGACTGAGGTGTTATGATGTTATTTTTACAACGACGATGTGTATTATGCTGTTGAGGTATGTTTATGTCAATAAGATGATGCTACCATATATGAGGAATGTGATTACATGTTTATATGTATATGAATAATGAATAGAAGTTAGGGACTCTTGACTTGTGAAACAGGATGTTGGAAACCAAGAATCGTACTTTAAGAGTTATGAAATGTGTGTAAATGCGTGAATGTATCACAATGCCGGCGAAAATTTTTTTTGGACACTGTTATATTCATAGGATTTTGTTTCTACACATTTGCAATGTAAATTCTCGACCTGTGAAATTTTTATATGAGACTGTCACTGTAGCGGAAACTACTGTCGTAAATATTTCCGTAAGAAAGTTAAGTGACCACCTGCACGTGCGTCGTCGGCACACCGCTGTGTCAGACACCTGGAGAACAAGCCATTAGGGTGTGCCTTTCCGGAAGCACAGGTAGAAAAAAAAAGGGGGAGGCCATTATCCTCGCTATTGACATTTCCTTGTTGAAAGCATACTGTGGAGCTCGTAATTTATGATATTTACTGAAATGCCTAATGAAATGACGAGAAATATTTTTACATCTGCACACCTGACTACGACAAGCGTCTTTCTATGAGAGTTGAGAGAAGTTCTACTAACTTATGAAATGTCACATGACTATTGAATGATATTTTTATGCTTTGGTTTGCGTAATTGCTTATTTCATTTGATACCTGTTTTCCAGCTGTGTTACAGCATTAGTTTTATAAAATAAACTTAGATGCATTTGCTAATGTGAACACTTTCTGTCAACAGATCTATTAAATGATAATTTTGTAATCCACATTCTTTAAAGAAAAAGGAGTGCTTGGAAAGGAAAGAACAATAAGAAGGGACTAGTAACAGTAACTGGACACATAATTTTCTTTTCAAGTACATGGTAATATTTTTTTTTTACAATAAGTTGTTGTGGTGCACCACTTTAATTACTTAGAGATTAAGATGTGATTATACATTTCCCTTATCTGCATTGTTATCTTTAGTGTACTATTTTTTCTGCTTGAGCTATGTCATGTTTAGATATAAACTGCTGTTTGCCAGGCATAGTGTTACTGAATTTGACTTTGTGTTACTCTGCTAAGCCAGTTTTACTACTCATTTATTTTTCTTGTTGCTGCACATTGGCTCATATTAGTTGTAATGTTGCATTGCTTGGTAATTTAGATTTACTGTAGCTTGCTTTGCAATTTTCCATTTTTTTGGTCATTGCTGTTTGTGTTACTTATTTTGTGCTGCTGCATTGCCTCGTCCCTTAGTTTAGCATCTAAGCTCAGTAGATTTAAGTTAGCTTAAGAGGGGGTAGCCTCTAAGAGAATGAGTTGCGATGAATTGGAAGAAATGCATTGAGAAGTTATACAAAAAAAAGTACAGAAAACAGGTTTAGGTAGGATATTCTTGGAAATAAATGTTGAGGTAAGAAATGTGTGAACATATAAATACAGAAAGCATGCTTAGATAGAATTTTTTTGGTGGAAACAAAGGATGAAATAAGAGGAAAGATATATGAAGTTTTGGGTTGGACTGCAGTACCACATGTTACACTGAAAACGAACCCTGTCCTTTCCTATTGGTGTTATCCCACTATATGTTTGTGTACCCTTGTGTATTTGTTTTCTTCCTGTCTCTGTGTACTGTTTCATAGAACTTTTTTCTCTTCTAATACTAAGTTACATTCACTATGATGAGGAATACTGTTATCCTCAAATACAATTGGCATTAATAATGTGTTATTTACTTTGTAAAGATGTTTAGACATTATTTATTCTGTTTTGTGTTAATGCTCATGTGTGAAGTTGATGTTTCGAAAGTTATTCTGATCTTTTATGTATGTACTAATGTCATAATTCCTGTAACACTGACGTATATGTCTATTTCTATTCTTTTGTAACGCCTGTTTTACTACAAATGTTATCTGTATTGTTATGTTCTTTAATGATGTATTTTGTACCTTTGTAATTGTATTCTCATGTTATAAAATTGTAATTGACACCAGTTCATCTTATTATTAACTTGTAAGTTACATTTCACTGCACACGTTTCTGTTGGTCATAGTATATGGATAATATGTGAGAAGTAGGGACTGTTAGTGTTTGCACGTGTGTTAATAATTCAGCAAGGGACTGGATAACAGCATTGTTTGTTCTAAGGACAATTTCAAAAACTCAAGTAGGCTGTTTAGGTTTTTTTATTGGTAACGCCGCCTCTGTATGAAAATCACTGGCTGTGCTGTGGGCAGTCTGTGTCTGCTTTGCATTGTTGTAATACTCGCCATTGTAGTTTTAGGCAGCTGGATGTGAACAGCGTGTAGCGTTGCGCAGTTGGAGGTGAGCCGCCAGCAGTGGTGGATGTGGGGAGAGAGATGGCGGAGTTTTGAAATTTGTCATGAACTGCTATATTTATATATGATGATATCAAGGTAAATACATTGTTTGTTCCCTATTAATATCTTTCATTTGCTAACTATCCCTATCAGTAGTTAGTACCTTCCATAGTTTGAATCTTTTATTTAGCTGGCAGCAGTGGCGCTCGCTGTATTGCAGTAGCTTGAGCAGCGAAGATTTTTGTGAAGTAAGTGATTTGTGAAAGGTATAGTTTAATGTTAGTCAGGGCCATTCTTTTGTAGGGAATTTTGAAAGTCAGATTGCGTTGCGCTAACAAAATATTGTGTGTCAGTTTAAGCACAGTCATGTATAATTTTTCAAAGGGGACGTTTCAACCGCAACACCACCACGCGGCATCCAACGTCGCGGGCGGCAGTGATCACAATGTTTTCACTTATCAGTGTGGATGTAAATCCTGAGGTGCATTGAAACGCTGTTCTACATGCATTTTCTTTCCACTGTTTAGTATTTTTCAATTATTTCGTACTGTGTGATGTACTTGTACTCTTCATTCATTTTCCCGTATAAACAACTATGCAAATACAGTCAAACTGACCATCGAAGCACACAAGAAATTCTGGTACCGGTACGATGTTGTAAGGAGTCTTCGTAACTGACCTCTCATGTAAATGTATACATTTTGTTATTCACGCGTGGCGTGAAGAACTTCCGCCTTTTGTAGAACTGGATGTGGCTCTCGTGTTTCCCACAGAGATAGGGTATAACGTCTGGGTTGTGCTGTAGCTCGCACATCCGGGCAATGAGCTTGCAGTAAACGCACCGCATACTTCACTCACGGTAGTGTTGAGAAACTCTACCGTGTTGTCAACGGGTGATGAATGTACGTTGTCATTACGTAAGTTGGCTTTAATGGTTCGTTTAACGTTACGTTGTGGTTACGTGCTCTAATTTTTACAGCTAGATCTGAAGATGCTCTCGTTGCTAGAATGAAACAAGTAATAAAAGTAATCTACAAATGCGCGACCAGGACCAGTTTGACTCAATATTAATTCCAAAAGCTCGATACGTCTTGTGTAGGCAATAGGTTAAAAAAAATGGCTCTGGGCACTATGGGACTTAACATCTATGGTCATCAGCCCCTAGAACTTAGAACTATTTAAACCTAAGTAACCTAAGGACAGCACACAACACCCAGTCATCACGAGGCAGAGAAAACCACTGACCCCGCTGGGAATCGAACCCGGGAACCTGGGCGTGGGAAGCGAGAACGCTACCGCACGACCACAGGTGGTTCGATAAGTATCTGAATATGTTTTCACAACGCGAACAATTACAGCTCTTACATTTAACTGCAAACGCAATGCGTACAGAAACACAGCAACGGTGCTCAGCCTTACGCGCTAAGTTACTCTGTACACTGCACAGCTGAGGTAGCGCGCTCTGGCCGAGCGGTTCTAGGTGTTTCATTCTGCAACGCGAGACCGCTACGGTCTCAGGTTCGAATCCTGCCTCGGGCATGGATGTGTGTGATGTCCTTAGGTTAGTCAGGTTTAAGTAGTTCTAAGTTCTAGGAGACTGATGACCACAGATGTCCCATAGTGCTCAGAGCCATTTGAACCACTGCGTGTGTGTATGTGTGTGTGTGTGTGTGTGTGTGTGTGTGTGTGTGTGTGTGTTATCACTCGGCTTTATGTGCCGTAATTACACATATTTGTCAAAGCTATAAATATTTATTAAGGAGCATCCTTTGAGCTATTAAATATTGAATGCAATGTGTACCGTAATGGTTGGTCCTGCTGTATCATTGAACTGAATAAAAACACGAAATGTAAGAGAATCTGAGCAGAAGGAGCTAGAAGCATATGTAATTCGGTACAACTGGATGACCTCAGATTTAAGATAGCAGGTAAAGCACGCGAAAGAAAGCGATAGGAAGAAAAGTGCTAGTGAAATTATTTTCAGAAAAAGACTGACCAGTATCTTATGTTAACGTATCCTGAACGTAATCATTTAGTCTTGTGGTAGTACTGCAGCGGATGACTTGTAGTTGCAAACAAAGTTCTGAATATGAAAAACAGAGCTTCGACAACAGCGTGGGTAGCAGCAGTATTGTAAGCAAACAGCTGCCCAACACGACTTCTCTGCGGGTTGATGTTCCACGGCAGCCCCAGTATTTATGTGTGTTCTTTGCATGAAACGAGAGAATAACGAAGAAGAGTCGCCCTAAACTTTTGTTTCGCGCGTCTGTAATTCTTTCCTGGCGTTAGTGGTTAGGGGCACTTCGAGAAATGAAAACGAACTCCAGACGGAAGGAATTAATCCAGCAACGTACCACTTAGTGTCTCGCAAGCGGAGTCAGAATATTGCGTGACCGTCGTTGGAGCCCACAAGAGTTCCCCGGCTGAATTAATCCCGCTCTGGTTACAGAAACACGAGATACACAGGCGCGACCGAGCTGCCCTGGCTGGGCGACCGAGCTGTGGCGTCGACTCTGAGGAAAAAGGGTGCGCCACGTGGAATTTATGTATCAGCTTTTTTATTCGTTTATATATTGTGCCGATTAGCCCACCTACATTCACCAGCGTTTCCTCGTATTTTTCACTATATCCGCTAAATGTTACAACGTTTATATCTGTTTACGAAAACTGAAATAGAAATAAAATACAGGCAAACAGATTTAACATCTGGACACGGTGAGCAGTGTAGGTGACAGAAAGGTTGGGAGGTAGTTAGTTTGTTAATTTTATGTTCCATGAATAATACTGTATTATAAATCGCGATGTTGCACTTTGCAAATTAATTTGTAAATATGACCACATGCCAAAAGCTTATAAAAATTTTTATTTATTTTTCTTAATATATAAATATGACTTAGTAGTTGCTATCCTCCACCTTTTACACGTTAGAATAACATAAATTCTACTAAGGAATAAAAGGTGTTGTCAAGCGGAAACTTCTTCGGTTTTCTTTCACATTTTTCTGTCAGACAATTTATGTTAATGGCTAAGTGATCAAAAATTTTTGTTTCAGTATTGTGCATCCCTTTTGTACTGAAGACAGACTTAATGTGGAGTAGTGATTGCAATTTTTCCTTCTTCTACTATAACTATGCACATCACTGGTCCTTTTCAACTGCAGTGCAATATTTACAACGAACTTCATGAGGGAATAAAAATGCTGTGGAGCAGTTCTCAGACTGCCCAAGGTCTTAAACAAATGTCTACAAGATGATAGCGGGCTACATACACATGTGATTAAATGTATCCGGACACACCCAAAAACATACATCTTAGGTGCATTGTGCTGCCACCTCCCACCAAGTACTCCATATAAGCTACCTCAATAGCCATTAGACATCGTGAGAGAGCAGAACTGGGAACGCACGGTCTTCGAACGTGGTCTGGTGATTCGGTGTCACTTGCGTCATCGTCAGTACGCGAGATTTCCACATTCCTAAACATTCCACTGTTTCCAATGTAATAGTGAAGTGGAAACGTTAAGGGACACGTACAGCACAAAAGCGTACAGGCCGACCTCCTTTGTTGACTTACAGCGGCCGCCGACAGTTGAAGAGGATCGTAGTGTGTAATAGGCAGACATCTATCCAGACCATCACAGAGGCATTACAAACTGCTACAGGATCTACTGCAAGTATTATGACAATTAGGCAGGATTTCAGAAAACTTGGATTTCATGGTCGAGCGGGTGCTCGTAAGTCACACATCACGCCGGTAAATGTCAAACGATGCCTCATTTGGTGTAAGGAGCGTAATCATTGGACAACTGAATAGTGGAAAAACGTTGTATGAAGTGACGATTCACGGTACACAATGTGGTGATCCGGTGGCAGGGTGTGGGTATGGCGAATGCGATGTGAACGTCATCTTCCAGCATGTATAGTGCCAATAATAAAATTCTAAGGCTGTGGTGTTATGGTGTGGTCGTGTTTTTCATGGAGGGGCTTGCACCCCTTGTTGTTTTGCGTGGCACTATCACAGTACAGGCCCACAATTATGTTTTAAGCACCCTCTTACTTCCCACAGTTGAAGAGCAATTCGGGGATAGCGACTGCAACTTTCAACACGATCGAGCTCCTGTTCATAGTGCATGGCCTGTGATGGAGTGGTTACACGACAGTAACATCCACATCCATCTCGGTCCGGCACACAGTTTTAATCTGCCAGGAAGTTTCATCCATATAATAGATTGGCCTGCACAGAGTCTTGACCTGAATCCTATAGAACACCTTTGGGACGTTTTGGAACCCCGACTTCGTGCCAGGCCTCAGCGATCTACATAGATACCTCTCCTCAGTGCAGCACTCCGTGAACAATGGGCTGCCATTCCACGAGAAACCTTCCAGCACTTGATTCAACATATGCCTGCTAGAGTGGAAGCTATCATCGAGGCTAACGATGGGCCAACAACATACTGAATTGTAGCATTACTGATGGAAGGCGCCACGAACTTCTAACTAAGTCATTTTCAGCAAAGTGTCCAGATAGTGTATTATTCCTCTGGCAAAGGTTTTAGCTATGAAAAGATAAAGAGGAAACTTAAGCAGTTAAAGGCAGGGAAAGAAAGTGGACTGATTGAGAAGTGAAAAGACAAAGGAGCGGAACTGGGCAAGATGTGAGCATTTCCTTTGTTGTTTGACAGATAAGAATGTCCATATACACTGATCCTACAGATCCTATGCAAACTGGGTGGGTGCGTTGCACAGCATCAGCTACGCCAGTGATTACTTTCGCAGTGTCGCTCGCACACGGGTGGAGCGTAGGGGGACCGAATCGTCTCACCCGTCCGTTGGCAGCGCCTTGGAGGCGCGTCACTAGAGCCACACCTGAATGTCCACTACTCCCAGGAGAGACGTTCGGCAACGGGTTCGAGCCGGCTCACATCATACGGCTGTGGAAGGCTGGATGATCCTACCACAGAGTTCATGCAGACACTACCGCTGCGGGTTGTTGGCTGCGATGGACTCAGGAGAAGACACATGCATGATATGCAGGACCTGGACGTCCGACGCACACCACAATGAGGGAGAGAAGGGACCAGTTGTCCGCCTCGCGCGAACAGACTCAACAGTAACAATAGAGGTCTTCAGCGGACTGTCCCGCCTTCTGCCCAACATCCTTCAGTTGCTGGTACCATCGGCAGCCGGCCCCTTGACGCAGGGCTCGCCGAACGCCGGCCATTACGACCCTTGCCACTCACAAACAAGCAGTACCACGCCTGACTCGCCTGTTGCCAGCAATAAGGACCTGGGGCCCGGCAGACTGGCAGCGGGTCACCTTTGGTGAGTAATCCCACATCTCTCTTGGAGGCAACGAGCATTGATGCCCTGTATAGGAGCGTAGTGGAGTGCGCTACGAAGAGCGGTTTGTCCGTCTGGTGAGTCCCATCACGCGTCCTCACAGCCTGACTGATAGTGTGGGGAGCAATACAGTGCGGCGCCCGTACACCTTTAGTTTTGCTAATGAGCTCTGTGACAACCGCACTGTATGTGGAGCAAGTCCTGAAACTTTGCACACCGCACGTGCCACATTTCAACAGTATAACGCTCGTCCTCACACAGCGTGCCGTGCAGCTGGGGGCACCGTACTGCAGGCAGCGGCGTCACCTGATATCTCTCCGACCTGGGACTATGTGGAATCGTGGAGTGTCTCATCAGGTCACCAACTTCACCTGTCACTAAGCGGGAACTGTACTTCAAAATGGTTCAAATGGCTCTGAGCACTATGGGACTCAACTGCTTACGTCATTGGTCCCCTAGAACTTAGAACTAGTTGAACCTAACTAACCTAAGGACATCACAAACATCCATGCCCGAGGCAGGATTCGAACCTGCGACCGTAGCGGTCTTGCGGTTCCAGACTGCAGCGCCTTTAACCGCACGGCCACTTCGGCCGGCCGGAACTGTACTTCCAGGTGCAAGCAGCGTGGGATGGAGTATCAAAGGACTACAACTAAGACCTTTAGAACTCCAAGCTGCTGCGTCTGGGCGCTCGTTTTCACAGACACGGGGACCAGACGTACCATCTGTGGCCGTGTAGCGCAATAAATTTTGGACCTTCGAAGTTCTAAATGTAGTCATTTCTTATGTGTTGCACGACTTACCTCCATGACAACAATGATCGTAACCTGCCTTGTCCTCCTGGCTGCAGTTGTCTTTATGACTATTAGTACAAGTTAATTTTTTAGGGAAAACTTGTGAGATTGAGAAAAGGAAGTGCTTCAGATTTTTCTTTAATGCAACAGTGCTCTGACCTGTGTGCAGAGTAGCTTGTTCCAGGAAAGTACAGCAGCATGAGTAAACTGCATACTTGGATATTTTGCTGTAATTACAATGAGAAGAACGAAAGTTTATTTTTGGTGCGAGGTACCGAGGAGTCGGGGAAGCAAACAACTCGCGTAGTACTCACGTAACGTAAATATTCTGAGTTATTCTGGTTGTGGGTTTGAAGCACTGACGTAGTGGTAAAGTACACATGGTTTCAGAAAACATCGTTCTTGTGCAACGCAGCTAGCTCTTTATTCGCACGAGGTAATGGCCGCTATCGACAGGGGATCGCATGTTGATTCCGTATTTCTGGATTTCCTGAAAGCTTTTGACACCGTTCCTCACAAGCGACTTCTAATCAAGCTGCGGGCCTATGGGGTATCGTCTCAGTTGTGCGACTGGATTCGTGATTTCATGTCAGGAAGGTCGCAGTTAGTAGTAATAGACGGAAAATCTTCGAGTAAAACTGAAGTGATATCAGGTGTTCCCCAGGGAGGCGTCCTGAGACCTCTGCTGTTCCTGATCTATATAAAAGACCTGGGTGACAATCTGAGCAGTTCTCTTAGGTTGTTCGCAGATGATGCTGTAATTTACCGTCTAGTAAGGTCATCCGAAGGCCAGTATCAGTTGCAAAGCGAGTTAGAAAAGATTGCTGTATGATGTGGCAGGTGGCAGTTGACGCTAAATAACGAAAAGTGTGAGGTGATCCACATGAGTTCCAAAAGAAATCCGTTCGAATTCGATTACTCAATAAATAGTACAATTCCCAAGGCTGTCAATTCAACTAAGTACCTGGGTGTTAAAATTACGAACAACTTCAGTTGGAACGACCACATAGATAATATTGTGGGCAAGGCGAGCCAAAGTTTGCGTTTCATTGGCAGGACACTTAGAAGATGCAAAACGTCCACTAAAGAGACAGCTTACACTACACTCGTTCGTACTCTGTTAGAATATTGTTGCGCGGTGTGGGATCCTTACCAGGTGGGATTGACAGAGGACATCGAAAGGGTGCAAAAAAGGGCAGCTCGTTTTGTATTATCACGTAATAGGGGAGAGAGTATGGCAGATATGATACGTGAGTTGGGATGGAAATCATTAAAGCAAAGACGTTTTTCGTCGCGGCGAGATCTATTTACGAAATTTCAGTCACCAATTTTCTCTTCCGAATGCGAAAATATTTTGTTGAGTCCAACCTACATAGGTAGGAATGATCATCAAAATAAAATAAGAGAAATCAGAGCTCGAACAGAAAGGTTTAGGTGTTCGTTTTTCCCGCGCGCTGTTCGGGAGTGGAATGGTAGGGAGATAGTATGATTGTGGTTCGATGAACCTCTGCGAAGCACTTAAATGTCCATTTCAGAGTAATCATGTAGATGTAGATAGGCACAGTTCTAATTGTGTTTAGTTTCCACTACTCGTACCGTGTGGGAGTACATGGTCGTAACGCAAGTTACGAAGAACGCACGCACCGTTCACATCTTATGGAAACATATTCCGGAACTCTTAGAGGGTACAAGGGGTCAGCGGAAGTTTTCGTATAACAGCGACTGTGCTTGTTGGCCAGCCGAGGTTCACACCGACATTTACACACAAGTTCATCACCGTTTTCTGGTACCGCCATTTCGCAATAACTTACTGTAAATTGCTGTCCTAGTCCTCGATACTTTGTCATCTTCGAATGCATCATACGCAACATGTATAGATCAGTGTATCTACTCATTACTACTATCAGTTAAGCTGCTACAGTTTATTTATTTTGTAATTTAATGGTAGTACTGTATCAGATTGGAGGAGATATATGGGAGTCATACTGACAGACACGAGCAATAGTTCTTTGCTCCACCACAAAGATAAATGCTCCTACCGTAGCACAAAAACGGCGAGTATAACGTATAATATCATATTGTTGAAGATCATACATGTGGTTGTTTTTGTGGTCTTCAGTCTAGAGACTGGTTTGATGCAGCTCTCAATGTTACTCTATCCTGTGCAAGTTATTTCATCTCCCAGTACCAACTGCAACCTACATCCTTCTGAATCTCCTTCGTGTATTCATCTCTTGGTCTCCCTCTACGATTTTAATCCTCCACACACCCTCCAATAATAAACTGGTGATCCTTTGATGCCTGAGAACGTGTTCTACCAACCGATCCCTACTTATAGTCAATTTCTGCCACAAGTTCCTCTTCTCAACAATTCTATTCAATACCTCCCCATTAGTTATGTGGTCTACCCATCTATTCTTCAGCATTCTTCTGTAGCACCACATTTCGAAAGCTTATATTCTATTCTTGTCCAAACTATTTGTCGTCCATGTTTCATTTCCATACATGGCTGCACTCCATACAAATAATTTCAGAAACAACTTCCTGAGCCTATTTTATATCCTCTCTACTTCGACCATCACTGGTATATTGCTCCCCAAATAGAAAAACTCATTTACTACTTTAAGTGTCTCCTTTCCTAATATAATTCCCTCAGCATCACCCGACTTAATTCTACTACATTCCATTATCCTCGTTTTGCTTTTGCTAATGTTCATCTTATATCCTCCTTTCAAGACACTGTCCATTCCGTTCAACTGCTCTTACAGGTCCTTTTCTGTCTCTGAAAGAATTACAATGTCATCGGTGAACCTCAACTTTTTTATTTCTTCTCCGTGTATTTTAATTCCTACTCCAAATATTTCTTTTGTTTCCTTTACTGCTTGCCCAATATGCAGACATCGGGGATAAGTTACAACCCTGCCTCACTGCCTACCAAACGACTGCTTCCCTTTAATGCCCCTCGACTCTTATAACTGACATCTGGTTGCTGTACAATATGTAAATAGCCTTTCGCTCCCTGTGTTTCAGCCCTGCCACCTTCAGAGCTTGAAAGAGAGTATCCAGTCAACATTGTCAAAAGCTTTCTCTAAGTCTACAAATGCTAGAAACATAGGTTTGCCTTTCCTTAATCTATCTTCTAAGATATGTCGTAGGGTCGGTATTGCCTCACGTTTGTCGCCTGTCTCTTACATCTTGCTCACCAGATGGTAGAGTTTTGTCAAGACTGACTATCCCGTGGCTGTCAGTAGCTCTAATGGATTGTTGTCTACTCCCGGGGCCTTGATCGACTCAGGTCTTTCAGTGCTCTGTCAAACTCTTCACACACTATCATATTTCCCATTTCATCTTCATCTACATCCTCTTCCATTTCCACAATATTGCCCTCAAGTACATCTCCCTTGTATAGACCCTCTATATACTCCTTTTTCCTTTCTGCTTTCCCTTCTTTGCTTAGAACTGGGTTTTCATCTGAGCTCTTGATATTCATACAAGTGGTTCACTTTTCTCCAAAGGTCTCTTTAATTTTCATGTAGGCAGTATCTATCTTATCCGTAGTGACATATGGCTGTACATCCTTATATTTAGCAATCCCAGCTTAGCCATTTAGTTCATTTTTATATTTTCTCCTTTTGTCAATTAAATTCAATATATCATCTGTCACCCAAGGATTTCTACTAGCCCTCGTCTTTTTACCTACTTGATCCTCTGCTGCATTTACTATTTCATCCCTCAAAGTTACCCATTCTTCTTCTACTGCATCTCTTTCCCCCATTCCTGTCAGTCGTTCCCTAATGCTCTCCCTGAAACTCTCTACAATCTCTGTTTCTGTCACTTTGTCCAGGTCACATCTCCTTGAATTCTCTCCTTTTTACAGTTTCTTCAGCTTAAATGTACACTTCATAACCAATAGATTGTGGTCAGAGTCCACATCTTCCAATGGAAATGTCTTACAATTTAAAACCTTTTCCTAAATCACTGTCTTACTATTATATAATCTCTCTGAAACCTTCCACTATCTTCAGGCTCTTCCATGTATACAACCTTCTTTCATGATGCTTGAACCAAGTGGTAGCTATGATTAAGTTATGCTCTGCGCAAAATTCCCCCCCATGAACCATAGACTTTGCCGTTGGTGGGGAGGCTTGCGTGCCTCAGCGATACAGATGGCCGTACTGTAGGTGCAACCACAATGGGGGGGTATCTGTTGAGAGGCCAGACAAACGTGTGGTTCCTGAAGAGGGGCAGCAGCCTTTTCAGTAGTTGCAGGGGCAACAGTCTGGATGATGGACTGATCTGGCCTTGTAACACTAACCAAAACGGCCTTGCTGTGCTGGTACTGCGAACGGCTGAAAGCAAGGGGAAACTACGGCCGTAATTTTTCCCGAGGGCATGCAGCTTTACTGTATGGATAAATGATGACAGCGTCCTCTTGGGTAAAATATTCCGGAGGTAAAATAGTCCCCCATTCGGATCTCTGGGCGTTGACTACTCAGGAGGACGTCGTTATCAGGAGAAAGGAAACAGGCGTTCTACAGATCGGTGCGTGGAATGTCAGATCCCGTAATCGGGCAGGTAGATTAGAAAATTTGAAAAGGAGATGGATAGGTTAAAGTCGGATATAGTGGGAATTAATGAAGTTCGATGGCAGGAGGAACAAGACTTTTGGTCAGGTGAATACAGGGTTATAAATACAAAATCAAATAGGGGTAATGCAGGAGTACGTTTAATAATGAATAGGAAAATACGAATGCGGGTAAGCTACTACAAACAGCACAGCGAACGCCATGTTGTGGCCAAGATAGACACGAAGCCCATGCCTACGACAGTAGTACAAGTCTATATGCCAACTAGCTCTGCAGATGACGAAGAAATTGAAGAAATGTACGATGAAATAGAAGAAATTATTCAGATAGGGAAGGGAGACGAAAATTTAATAGTCATGGGTGACTGGAATTCCGTAGTAGGATAAGGGAGAGAAGGAAACATAGTAGGTGAATATGGATTGGGTGTAAGAAATGAAAGAGGAAGCCGTCTGGTAGAATTTTGAACAGAGCATAACTTAAACATAGCTAACACACGGTTCAAGAATCATCAAAGAAGGTTGTATACATGGAAGAACCCTGGAGATACTAAAAGATATCAGATAGATTATATAGTGGTAAGACAGAGATTTAGGAACCAGGTTTCAAATTGTAAGACATTTCCAGGGGCAGATGTTGACTCTGACCACAATCTGTTGGTTATGAACTGTAGATTAAAACTGAAGAAACTGCAAAACGGTGGGAATTTAAGGAGATGGGACCTGGATAAACTGACTAAACCAGAGGTCGCACAGAGTTTCAGGGAGAGCATAAGGGAACAATTGACAAGAACGGGGGAAAGCAATACAGTAGAAGAAAAGTGGGTAGCTATGAGGGATGAAGTAGTGAAGGCAGCAAAGGATCAAGTAGGTAAAAAGACGAGGGCTAGTAGAAACCCTTAGGTAACAGAAGAAATATTGAATTTAGTTGATGAATGGAGAAAATATAAAAATGCAGTAAATGAAGCAGGCAAAAGGGAATACAAACGTCTCAAAAATGAGATCGACAGGAAGTGCAAAATGGCTAAGCAGGCATGGCTAGAGGACAAATGTAAGGACATAGAGGCTTACCTCATTAGAGGTAAGATAGATACTGCCTACAGGAAAATTAAAGAGACCTTTGGAGAAAAGAGAACCATTGTGTGAATATCAAGAGCTCAGATGGAAACCCAGTTCTAAGCAAAAAATGGAAAGCAGAAAGGTGGAAAGAGTATATAGAGGGTCTATACAAGGGCGATGTACTTGAGGACAATATTATGGAAATGGACGAGGATGTAGATGAAGATGAAATGGGAGATATGATACTGCGTGAAGAGTTTGACAGAGCACTGAAAGACCGGAGTTGAAACAAGGACCCGGGAGTAGAAAACATTCCATTAGAACTACTGACGGCCTTGGGAGAGCCAGTCATGACAAAACTCTACCACCTGGTGAGCAAAATGTATGAGACAGGTGAAATACCCTCAGACTTCACGAAGAATGTAATAATTCCAATCCCAAACAAAGCAGGTGTTGACTCATGTGAAAATTACCGAACTATCAGTTTAATAAGTCACGGCTGCAAAATACTAACGCGAATTCTTAACAGACGAGTGGAAAAACTGGTAGAAACCGACCTTGGGGAAGATCAGTTTGGATTCCGTAGGAATATGGGGACATGTGAGGCAATACTGACCCTACAACTTATTTTAGAAGGTAGATTAAGGACAGGCAAACCTACGTTTCTAGCATTTGTAGACTTAGAGAAAGCTTTTGACAATGTTGACTGGAATACGCTCTTTCAAATTCTGAGGGTGGCAGGAGTAATATACAGGGAGCGAAAGGCTATTTACAATTTGTACAGAAACCAGATGGCAGTTATTAGAGTCGAGGGGCATGAAAGGGAAGCAGTGGTTGGGAAGGGAGTGAGACAGTGTTGTAGCCTTTCCCCGATGTTATTCAATCTTTATATTCAACAAGCAGTAAAGGAAACAAAAGAAAAATTCAGAGTAGGCATTAAAATCCATGGAGAAGAAATAAAAACTTTAAGGTTCGCCGATGACGTTGTAATTCAGCAAAGGACTTGGAAGAGCAGTTGAACGGAATGGACAGTGACTTAAAAGGAGGATATAAGATGAACATCAACAAAAGTAAAACGAGGATAATGGAATATAGTACAATTAACTCTGGTGATGCTAAGGGAATTAAATTAGGAAATGAGACACTTAAAGTAGTAAAGGAGTTTTGCTATTTGGGGAGCAAAATAACTGATGATGGTTGAAGTCGAGAAGATGTAAAATGTAGACTGGCAATGGCAAGGAAAGTGTTTCTGAAGAAGATAAATTTGTTAACATCGAGTATAGATTTAAGTGTAAGGAAGTCGTTTCTGAAAGTATATGTATGGAGTGTAGCCATGTATGGAAGTGAAGCATGGACGATAACTAGTTTGCACAAGAAGAGAATAGAAGCTTTCGAAATGTGGTGCTACAGAAGAATGCTGAAGATTAGATGATATGCCGGCCGAAGTGGCCTTGCGGTTCTAGGCGTTGCAGTCTGGAACCGCGAGACCGCTACGGTCGCAGGTTCGAATCCTGCCTCGGGCATGGGTGTTTGTGATGTCCTTAGGTTAGTTAGGTTTCACTAGTTCTAAGTTCTAGGGGACTAATGACCTCAGGAGTTGAGTCCCAAAGTGCTCAGAGCCATTTGAACCATTTTTGAAGATTAGTTGGGTAGATCACATAACTAATGAGGAGGTACTGAATAGGATTGGGGAGAAGAGAAGTTTGTGGCACGACTTTACTAGAAGAAGGGATCGGTTGGTAGGACATGTTCTGAGGCATCAAGGAATCACAAATTTAGTATTGGAGGGCAGCGTGGAGGGTAAAAATCGTAGAGGGAGACAAAGAGATGAATACACTAAGCAGATTCTGAAGGATGTAGGTTGCAGTAGGTACTGGGAGATGAAAAAGCTTGCACAGGACAGAATAGCGTGGAGAGCTGCATCAAACCAGTCTCAGGACTGAAGACCACAACAACAACAACTGTGCAAAATTCTACCAGGCAGCTTCCTCTTTCATTCCTTACTCCCATTCCATATTCACCTACTACCTTTCCTTCTCTTCCTTTTCCTACTATCGAATTCCAGTCACCCACGACTATTAAATTTTCGTCTCCCTTCCCTATCTTAAACATTTCTTTTGTCTCATCATGTATTTCATCAACCTCTGCGTCATCTGCGGAGCTAGTTGGCAAACAAAAATTAGGCGAACCGAAATGTAATGTGAGGAGGGCTATGCGAGAGGCGTTCAATGAATTCGAAAGTAACGTTCTATGTACTGACTTGGCAGAAAATCCTAAGAAATTTTGGTCTTATGTCAAAGCGGTAGGTGGATCAAAACAAAATGTTCAGACACTCTGTGAACAAAATGGTACTGAAACAGAGGATAACAGACTAAAGGCCGAAATACTAAATGTCTTTTTCCAAAGCTGTTTCACAGAGGAAGACTGCACTGTAGTTCCATCTCTACATTGTCGTACAGATGAAAAAATGGTAGATATCGAAACAGACGACAGAGGGATAGAGAAACAATTAAAATCGCTCAAAAGAAGAAAGGCCGCTGGACCTGATGGGATACCAGTTCGATTTTACGCAGAGTACGCGAAGGAACTTGCCCCCCTTCTTGCAGCGGTGTACCGTAGGTCTCTAGAAGAGCGTAGCGTTCCAAAGGATTGGAAAAGGGCACAAGTAATCCCCGTTTTCAAGAAGGGACGACGAATAGATGTGCAGAACTATTGACCTATATCTCTAACGCCGATCAGTTGTAGAATTTTGGTACACGTATTATGTTCGAGTATAATGAATTTTCTGGAAACTAGAAATCTACTCTGTAGGAATCAGCATGGGTTTCGAAAAAGACGGTCGTGTGAAACCCACGATACTCAGAGGGCCATAGATACGGGTTCACAGGTAGATGCCGTGTTTCTTGACTTCCGCAAGGCGTTCGATACAGTTCTCCACAGTCGTTTAATGAACAAAGTAAGAGCATATGGACTATCAGACCAATTGCGTGATTGGATTGAAGAGTTCCTAGATAACAGAACGCAGCATGTTATTCTCAATGGAGAGAAGTCTTCCGAAGTAAGAGTGATTTCCGTTGCGCCGCAGGGGAGTGTCATAGGACCGTTGCTATTCACAATATACATAAATGACCTTGTGGATGACATCGGAAGTACACTGAGGCTTTTTGCAGATGATGCTGTGGTGTATCGAGAGGTTGTGACAATGGAAAATTGTACTAAAATCCAGGAGGATCTGCAGCGAATTTACGCATGGTGCAGGGAATGGCAATTGAATCTCAATGTAGACAAGTGTAATGTGCTGCGAATACATAGAAAGATAGATTCCTTATCATTTAGCTACAAAATAGCAGGTCAGCAACTGGAAGCAGTTAATGCCATAAATTATCTGGGAGTACGCATTAGGAGTGATTTAAAACGGAATGATCATATAAAGTTGATCGTCGGTAAAGCAAATGCCAGACTGAGATTCTTTGGAAGAATCCTAAGGAAATGCAATCCGAAAACAAAGGAAGTAGATTTCAGTACGCTTGTTCGCCCACTGCTTGAATACTGTTCAGCAGTATGGGATCCGTACCAGATAGGGTTGATAGAAGAAATAGAGAACGGAGAGCAGCGCGCTTCGTTACAGGATCATTTAGTAATCGCGAAAGCGTTACGGAGATGATAGATAAACTCCAGTGGAAGACGCTGCAGGAGAGACGCCCAGTAGCTCGTTACGGGCTTTTGTTAAAGTATCGAGAACATACCTTCACCGAAGAGTCAAGCAGTATATTGCTCCCTCCTACGTATATCTCGCGAAGAGACCATGAGGATAAAATCAGAGAGATTAGAGCCCACACAGAATCATACCGACAATCCTTCTTTCCACGAACAATACGAGACTGGAATAGAAGGGAGAACCGATAGAGGTACTCAGGGCAACCTCCGCCACACACCGTCAGGTGGCTTGCGGAGTATGGATGTAGATGTAGATAAACTTGTACTACTGTGGTAGGCGTGGGCTTCGTGTCTACCTTGGCCACAATAATGTGTTCACTACGCTGTTTGTAGTAGCTTACCTGCACTCCTATTTTTTTTATTCGTTATTAAACTTACTCCTGCATTTGATTTTGTATTTATAACCCTGTATTCTCCTGACCAGAAATCTTTTCCTCCTGCCACCGAACTTTACTAATTCCCACTGTATCTAACTTTAACCTATCCATTTCCCTTTTTAAATTTTCTAACCCACCTGCCCGATTAAGGAATCTGACATTCCACGCTCCGATTCGTAGAACACGTTTTCTTTCTGTGGATAACGTCCTCCTGAGTAGTCCGCGGCCAGAGATCCGAATGGAGGACTATTTTACCTCGAGAATATTTTACCCAAGGGGGCACCATCATCATTTAACCATACAGTAAAGCTGCATGCCCTCGGGAAAAATTACGGCTGTAGTTTCCCCTTGCTTTCAGCCGTTCGCAGTACAGCACAGCAAGGCCGTTTTGGTTAGTTTTACGAGGCCACGTCCGTCAATCATCCAGACTGTTGCCCCTACAACTATTCACAAAGCTGCTGCCCCTCTTCAGGAACCACACATTTGACTGGTCTCTCAATAGATACCCCTCCATTGTGGTTGCACCTACATACGGCTATCTCTATCACTGAGACACGCAAGGCTCCCCACCAACGGCAACATCCATAGTTCATGGGGGGAGATCATATATGTAATAGCTAAAAAAAGTTCTGGAGGGGGCAATGGGGGCAGAATTTCAGCGGTGGATTTTTTCCTGATGGGACGCTTGTTGTTTAACTTTCTGACTTCTGGAGGGGGGAAGGGTTAATTTTTCCTCTTAGGGGACCGTTTCAAAACATCTTGACAGATTCGCGTTTTCTTACGAGTTAACTTTAGTTCCTCAGCACAGTCAGCTCTGTTAGCTGCAGGGTGTTGGCATCTCGCAGCTTACAAGCTGAATTCAGTGATCCCGTGCCCATGATCCGAAAAATTCGCCAGCCATCGTAAACAATGTACAATATCTTATTGTTGAATATCATACCTGTAATAGCTAAAAATGATTTTCTTGTCGGACAAAATTTCTGGGGATGCATTTGTTCCTAGAGGACGACCCAAACCAATTTTTGATTTCTGGATGAAAGGAGGGGTCGAGTTTTTCTCCAAGGAGACCCTTTCTACTCTAAAGCCACCGCAGTACTACATGCATGGCGATGTGTGTAAGAACAAATGCACACAAATTTATGTGCTTCTAAAGAGTAAGATGCATTTGCAGTAGGAAGTATCACAGAGTGTGGACGCATGCATCCTAAATTTTAATGACATGACATGGCAGCTGCCATGTTGGATGACATTATGGCATATGTCATGCTGCATGACATGACATCATGTATCATATTACTTTACTTGATACAATGCTTTATTGTATGACATGGGTACTAACAAGTAAAAAAAGGTCTATTTGTCAGATGTTTTGATTTAAATATGTTTGAAGCACCCAAATATGCTGAAAAGCTAGTTAACAATTCTGGCCATGACATGATCCACCTTTTTTGTGCAATGATAGGGCCATTTTTCATTCACGTAATTATTTAGTGAGGATATTCTACAAAACACACGAAGAAATCAGCAGAAGACGGTGGTTATCTCAAACCTTCTCCTCACATTTCCGTACAGGTGCTCTGCAGAGAGTACATGTAGAAGCTAATGGCCTGTTCAGTCATCATCATAGTTCATTTTCTCAATAAACCGTTCCACAGATGGGCAACACCTTCAGATAAGATTTTCAGTTGGTATATATCACAAATATGGCAATGAAAGTCAATATCTTGAAGATTTTCTTTGCTAATAGAAACCGAATTATCGGTCGCATTTCACATTTGTCGTGGCTGTCAACTTGCGAGGTGCCTGGGCTAGCAGAGTATTTAACACTAAATTCTTCTAGAATCTTCATATGAAAATAATGCTTTAAGCCACCACCCCCCTCCACTTTTCTAGCTTTGACTTTTGTTGTTGCATATGGATGAAGAAGAAACGCGAACTGATTGTAACCGACCCTGCAAGTGGAGTAGAAAAGAGTTTGGCACCTGCAATAATTTAATTTAATTGAAATTAATTTGATAAAGGAAAGTTTCATTAACGTAGTGAGAAATAGAAGTGTTGCTCTACCAATCAAGAGAATGAAAGTTCTGTCCAAAATAACAATTTGATTTATTATGACTAAACTCAAAATAATAAACAAAACATGAAACATTTACAATACGTCAAATTGGATACTCAAATAAATGCTGTGTAGGTGAATTTGTCCGTAAATTAGATTGTGATATTTATGACCAAGTGGTATGTGGAGCCAATTCCGTGCAACTCAAATCTTAAGCGGAACACCCAGCCAACCCAACATTAATTGCTGCTACAGTAGTGAGAACTCAGACAATGAACACCCAAGACAGAACCACGTAAGAAAAGATGGGAACAGGCGCGCTCTGCTGAGCTCTGATTATCACAAATTCCCTAATCTGCCGGTGCTGCAGTCATACATTACCAAGCTCTCTTCTTAACTGCAAGGACACGATCTGGCATACCGGAGGCGACGGCTAGTTGCTTCGACATCCTGTCGTGGTGATAATGTCGCGAGTATAGCCCGAAACAAATTATCCTGGTCTGGTTGCTCCAGACTAAAGACTTCGTAACAACACAAATGCGCCTCTGAGGGAGACGAAGAAGGCTCGCCACACAATCACTGACGGTACAGTGATTGATTTTAGCAGGCGAAGTCACAGGCGAAGGCCGATACAGTCAAGTTAGGCCAAAACCGTTCAAGACAGACAACATGGGCCGCTTGTACGTAGAACGCTCAATTGCCAACTGTACTCGGAAAGTTACATTGAAGTCAAAACTTCAGCAACTTCGTCAAACAGTTACAATTAAATGAAAGTATATTAGACAGCCAATAGAAGGCAGGCTGTCCAGATCAGCGAGAGCTCAGTATTGTAACCTACTCTGACCGAAAGGTGAGAGCCGACTAAGTCAAGAACACCTGTACAAGCCGAACACAGAACATTACCGGCCCCACCACAGTGGCTGTGGTTAAACGTGCCAATAAGCAACTCGAAAACCGGAGGAAAATTTCACTCTATTGCCGAAGCACTACTATTCCACCAATGGTGATACTTGGCGCCAATTTCTGCGCCGATTTTGCTACGTCACGGAGCTATGCCCTGATCAAACCAATCACAGTTACGATTTTGCAGAAAACGCGGGAATTTGCCCGCCAAGACTGCCTGGGAACACGAGTCATTCCCATGCCTCACTGGTAGCCCACCAGAAAGTGTTTTCACTAAGTTTCTGCGACATAACGGAATCTCTAGCCCAGCCGCTCCTTCAGGCCCCTGTGGGTGTGTCGCTCCTGCTCTTATGACAATGTCGGCGTCTGGAAAGCATCCACTCGACTCCCTCACACCCGTCAGCTTAACTCTTTCAACATCAGCAGAACCCGCCTGTCACCGGACCACCTGGGTGACGAGAGACGCTGCTTGGGAAGTCTGCGTGTGAAGCAATAGCAACTTTTCACCACATGCAATTAGAGAGGAAAATATTCATATCATCTGAGTTCTCAATACTACCCTTGTATTGACAATACTCGGTCATACTTCCCCAAATCGAATTACTCAGAGTAAGATGTAAATATGAGAGGGAGCAAGTCACTGTGTGGTTCTAAAGGCATGCCACCTCTCGAACTAAAGCACTGATTCTGGGTGACTGCTCTGCCCACATGTCAAAGTAGAACTCTTTCATGTTATAGCAGGTCCTAGTACACTGAAGCACAACTTGAGTCATATTGGTGACTGTTCCAATCTCGTGACTACAATGAGTGCTATGTGAAAACGTTGATTACTTTCTCATGTAGCCCTTATGCCAGTGGACCTAGTATTAGTGATTATGTTTGTATCCGACGACTAATGAATTCTACACAGTATACACTATTGCATTCAGGTAAGGTATACCTGAAGATGTACACATTGCTATGGGAACCACAGGTACGGGAAATCCACGCTGTGACACACAGCTGCTGTCTGGGCAGTAGACGGCTCGCGTGCAGCCGTTTGCAGAGTGCCAGTTCCTCCGCGGCAGCGGGAGTGTCGGCAGCTGACGCGGGGGAACGATTCACGCGTGCGGCCGGTATTGGGAGCGCGCGCCGCACCTGGCTGCCTGGCTGGCTGTCGGCTTCGACCCACTCTCGCTCGCGAATCGACCACGCGGGGCGCGGCGGGCGGGTGATTGCGAGCGAGAACGGCGCGGCGCAGCCATTCCGCCGTGTAAGAACGAGTCGGCATTGTCTGCCGGGGCCATTGTGCCCTCGCATCCCGCCGGCCAGCCACATATGAATGCGGGACGACTGGCCAGCTTTCCCTCCTACTTGTAGAGGTGGCCTGCGTGGAGCACGGAGTGCCGACCTTCTGACGGGGCAGTTTGTGGAGAGTGCGGGTCGTACTGTCCGTTAATATGCTGCTAAGCATCGACCTAGAACCGATACATATAACAAAGAAATACTTTTTGTTATAGGAAGAGATATACTTCATTTCGGATCAGCATTCTATAATTTTAGAAGCCCTCAGATGCCTACATCAGAAGAAGATACGTACCAATATATATATATATATATATATATATATATATATATATGGCAGCGGATTATTATTTGTATCAAAAACTCCCGGATGACGTCTCGTTAAATTGGATTTTCTGTTCTGTACGTAATGTAATTAACCCTTTAACTGCTCTCGACGTGTTAACGCGCATTTGTACCTGTCCCAGCGTGGTTTGAACGTATTTACGCGCGCCACCAGTCCTTCTACCTGGTGCTCTGAACGTGTTTACATGCGCTGCCTTAGTGGTACGTGTGTGCTCCTGACGACTTGAGACGCACTGCCGCTTCTTCCGCTGTGTCCTCCGGCCGCGTTAACGCGCCCAGCCGCACATCCGTGCCCAGCGCCTGGTAGCTGTTGAGCGTTCCGCCGGCACGGTTCAAAAATGGTTCAAATGGCTCTGAGCACTATGGGACTTAACATCTATGGTCATCAGTCCCCTAGAACTTAGAACTACTTAAACCTAACTAACCTAAGGACATCACACAACACCCAGCCATCACGAGGCAGAGAAAATCCCTGACCCCGCCGGGAATCGAACCCGGGAACCCGGGCGTGGGAAGCGAGAACGCTACCGCACGATCACGAGATGCGGGCGCCGGCACGGTTGAAGTCTCGTGAGCGTTTGCTGCTGTGTTCTTGTGTCGCAGTTTCAGGCTGTGCATTTACTGACCGTTGACGCCGTTAACGTTTTAAGAAGAAATTGACACGCCGCCGTGGTTGTACAGACGAAGAAATCTTCGAAATTCTCACTAGAGGCGACAATGAGAATGAAATTTTTGACAGCGATGGTAATGATTATTCTTCGACTGAATCTCGAAGTCACAGTCCTGTGCCGTGTACTTCAGCTGGAACAACGCATCTGTCAACGAGGGAGGGATATCATTCAGAATCTGATGGGTCTGAGAGTGATAGTGAAGTGCCATTGAAAAGAGCTCGCTTTAGTGACACATTTGACTGGAAGAAAAGTGATTTTCGTCCATTTATGCATGCATCCGATGGTTCAGCTTCTGGACACAACAGTGGTTTAGGACCGGATTCAAGTGTTTTATCATATTTCCTAGTATTTTTAACGGAAGAACAGATGAAATTTGTAGCAGATACTACCAACAGATTTTATTTGTACACGAAAGGAAATACGCCAGAATCAGAACATTCTCGTTTGTCCAGATGGAAAGAAACGGGTTTCGAGGAACTGTATTTCTTCGTCGCCGTTTCTATGCTAAGGGGTCGTGTGAAAAATCTGAAAATCAGTGACTATTCGTCCAGAGACAAACTCTCGAACACTCCTATTTTCGGCGAAACTATGCCCAGGGACCGTTTTCTGTTAATTTTAAGAATGCTTCACTTCAGTGACAACTCTGTCAGCAATGAAGAAGACAGCTTATTAAAATTTAGGTATATTGTTGATAAAATACGCGCAACATTTCGCAGCACATTTCATCCTTATCAAAGGCTCTGCATTGACGAAAGACTCTTGTTGTTCAAAGGGCGATTATCGTTCAAACAGTACATTCCTTCCAAAACAAGTAGGTTTGGGAAAAAAAATTTGTGCTATGCGGCTGAAAGACTGGTTATATCTTGGATTTCATTGTTTACACGGGCACAAATACTGCAACTGACTTCCACAATCTGGGGAAAAGTGGTGACATAATAGCAACATTGATGAATCCATTTTTAGGAAAGGGACATACGTTCTATGTCGATATTGGTATTCAAGTCCAGACCCGTTTCTTTGGCTTCATAACCATGGAACAAACGCATGTGGTACTGTTCACAAAAACAAACGTAACATGCCAAAATTGTAAAACAAACTAGAACGAGGAGAAATACAGTTTATGTCCACTGATACAATCCTTGCCATGAAATTGTATGACAAAAGAGAAGTGTGGATGATGACCACCTGTAATACTGCAGAAATGGTTGAGATGGAAAAGGCAAACCGCAAGACAGGTGACAGATTAAGGAAACCACAATGTGTTGCAGATTACAACCAGAGTATGGGTGCTACTGACCGCTGTGTCATGCTGCTGAGTTCAGAGTAATCAGTACGAAAGACTCTCAAGTGCTACAAAAAGTTCTTTTGCCACGTACTGGCTCTGTGCATTTTAAAAGCCCATGCTCTCCACAAATCGAAAACTCGAAGAAACGTACGCTGAAAGGTCTCTGTTGGATTCCTTTCATGTTTAATTTCTTAAATCTGTTGTCATTTACGGCATAAATTCCTCTTCTAAATTTACTGTGGCGTTTCTGACTATCTGGGAGGAGACTGAGTAGTGGAACGTGTTACTTTTACACATAAACAAGAACGATCTGTCACACTACTACACTTTAAAACACAGTTTATTTCTAATTCATGTCACACAGTCTCATACAGAACCTACATCTGCTTTCTTTTATATACTGTATATGATAAGATACTGTCATCCCCCTTCCCTTCTGTGTGAGAGGATGAATGGGCAAATGTGTTTCTAGTTGCATGCTTGAGGGTAGCAGACAAGCCTGTCTGCTAGAGAACAGTAGGACCAACGTCGGAACAGGTAGCTATGCTTTCTAAAGGCAGAGAGGTTTCCATTCTTAGCATGGTCCTGGCCGTCCGTTGTCATATTGGTATAGGAAGCTGCCCCTCTGGCCACTTCCGTTTGTATCTGTGAGCCCCCCTCAGGAAGCACGCTCGGTAGGAGCGCAGGGCAGTCTGTCCATGGCGAGCGTCTGAAGTGGTAAGATCTCCGGCTAAGCGCGTGTCTGCTAAGTCCATAGGACAATGGATTTCTTAAGTTCAGCCTAACTGAAAATTTAATCGCCTTTATTTCAGGTTTAGCTCTAAAATATCTAATGTTATCTTAAATTGCAGCGCAGTGTAATTCTCGTGTGAAGTTCAGATTATTTTCCGGTAGTTGCTTTGTCACTACTTTGTGAGTAAAGTGGAACCACGTGTTGATCAGTAACTCTAACTAAGATCAATCTTAAATGCGAATGCTTGTGTGATTATAACGTCTCGTCTTGACAATATTTTTCCATATAGCAACTTTTCTTTATGTTCAACCCACATGGGGTGTACTTTGCGAGACCAGTACCACGTGCTTATATAACTGTTTGACCCGTCAGGTTAATAGTAAGACGTTAGTAACCAGTTCGAGGTTTTTCTTTTGTAGATTGCTTTTCGATCTAATTTATTTTAATTATCAAAATTATTGTGGAGTTACACTCTTTGTGTAAACCAAGTTGACCACGTGAAGCATGTGGTGTAATCATCAAAGTAGCCCTCAGCTATTCTTTTTGCGAAGATTTCACAGAGAGTTAGTATGAATTTAGTATACCAGTGTGTGGTAATGACATGATGGACAGGATTGTGCTATGAACGTAGTTTCTTTGGGTGAAAATTGAATCGGTTTTTTGTGGTTAATTCCCTCTTGCATGTGTTTCAACGTTCTTTGTGTGTTGTTTTATGAATGCAGTGTTGTATGCAGTCTCCCAATCTTGGCTCCATATTTGATGTGTTCCTTAAGATTACAAACTCACATTTTCACAGTCCTAAATAAGGAACCAGCTCAGTTATAACTCACGTTTAATATGCTGAAATTTAAATGATCAATGTTAAAATAAATTTCCAAATATAAACTGATTTATTTCTTTTTATTTAAATTCTCTTTTTTATATATATGTAACCGGTTGTCGTATGACTATTAAAAGATTATAATTAATGTTAGTCTGGTTGGGAATTTGGTAAGCTAGACTGGATACCTGGTGAAACAGTTGCGCAGTAATGCAAGGTTAACTTCCCCAGACAGCTCTCAGCTTTTAACCCGCTTTTATTAACAATCAGCACCGCTTTCATAGCAAATTAAAGTAACAACTTTATACATGGCGACCCTGCTCTGTGATTCCGCTAGACTCTGGAATCTCTGAAACGTTAGATTGCGAGCGTGTTATAATCTTAATTTTTTTCCCCTGCAGCGCTCAAGCAACTTCTGCGTTGTTTCTGAGCAGACTTACAAAAGATTCACGGCGTTGTTGAGTGGCGTTGTGTTGTTTGTCATGTTTTGTTTTCTGTATTTGTGTGTTTTATATGTGTGTGTGTGTGTGTGTGTGTTTTTTTTCTCGCTTGTAAATTGCACTGTTTCGATCAAAGATAAAAATTTGTTTTGCGTGTGTAAAGTGCGTACTAGGTTGGGTACCTTTCGTGTGACTGTCGTAATTTTTGTGGGATACATTTATTCTGATTAGTGTGTCGCGTACCGGATATAAATTGCACTAATGCAGACACGTAACCAAGCTAAAAGTAAGCGGTCCGACAACTTAAGCAACATGGACCAAGCTGATAATTTGATTTCGAATATTAATGCGTCGGACAGTTCCGAAAATACAATGGGAAATACTTCAGACAAAATGCAAAACAGGACGAACGGGCTCACAGCAGAGCCAGAAATTAATTTGCCTCCTACTAACCAAATTGGTTTGGCAGAACTCATGAAAGCCTTATTGCAACAAAATAAAGAAAACGCAGAGAAATCAGAAAAATCGTTCCGAGAACAAAAAGAATCATGTGAAAAATCGATCCGCGAGCTAGGCGAACAAATGACGCAGAAATCTGAAAAATCGATCCTCGAGCTAGGCGAACAAATGGCGCAGAAATCTGAAAAATCGATCCGAGAGCTAGGCGATAAAATGACGCAGAAATCAGAAAAATCGTTCCGAGAACAAAAAGAATCATCCGAAAAATCGATCCGCGAGCTAGGCGAACAAATAGACGAAAAACTAATCCAGCAGACAAATAAAGTCGACAAGTCGATGCAGAGAGTGTCCGATGATATCTCACAAAGAATAAACAATCTGGCAAGTGAAATAAAAAGTGATATTATGAAAGAATTAGGCCATACATTTGAACAAATCGATGATCGTCCGCAAGCCTTAGAACAGGGCAAGTGGAGTGGCGATGCCGAATCTAAAGAGAGCGAAGAACAGCTACTTAGGAATTTCCAAGCGCTGAGAGAAGAATGCCAAAGGGAACACCAGCAGGTACTCTCGAGGGTCCAAGAGGCGGAAACGCATTGTCCCACGTCCGTTATCAACACAATAGCGGACAACAGTCTAGCGATTCACGCGCTGGAACAGCAAGTAGAACAATTGAAGCAGACTGGGGCGGAGGACAAGAGACAAATACACGATAAGATTGCGGCATTAGCGGACATTGTAGGCACGATGAAGCTGACGGAAAGCGAGAACAATACTACACCGGTAGCGGCCACAGAGACCGAAGAAGTGCGTTCGCTTCTTAGATTTCAAAAGGGACAGTTCAAAGTGAACAGGCAGCACAAAGCTGTAACAGGCGAATTACAAGAACGCGTGGCGCATCTGGAAAACCGCATGGCGTGTGATCCCGAACTCGCCAATAGCACTAAAAATAGCCGTACGAACAGTGCAGAGAGGGACTCCAGCCACGAGGGAGATTTTGACGACAGGGAAGAATGTAATTTGAGGGGCAGACATGAGAAAAATAGAAACATTCAAGGGCCTCGCCAGGAGGAAATGCGGGAATTTGATTTCAAACATTTCCTTACGGTGAGAAAGTTTGAGATATTTCGAAATTCGCAAAAAGGAATACATCCATGAGCATTGCTCGAGCAATTTGAGTTCTGTCTTCCTCCCGACTGGGCAAGTTCACATAAGATAGAATATATGTGTGGCTATTTGGAAGGCGAACCGGCGATTCGCATGAGGTCGGCAGCGCGTCACTGCAACTCCACTCGGGGGTTTCGACAAGCCTTTCTGTCCGCCTATTGGTCGGAAGCGGCACAAGATAGGGTCAAACATGGCATAATTATGCTGCCAAATTTGAACCAGTCTGGTTTCGGCAGCCCAGCACACCTATTCGACCACATGCTGCAGGCAAATCAATTTTTATACGACCCATACGGGACTGCGGAACTAATTAGTATATGCATCACCAAATTGCCGATGCACTTGCGCCACGTCATTCTTGCGGGACGATGCAAAGAGGACGTGCAAACGTTTAAGACACTTCTCCAAGAGTTGGAATACAATACAGGAGTATGCCCGTCTAATCAGGCACAAAGTTACTACGGGACACAGCAGCGCGATCGCAGTCGTGGCCGTAGTACTAATCAACGGCGTGACTGGCCGTCGCGACGCGAACGGAACAATAATCAGGACCGGCCGTATAGAAACTGGGGCAACAGTCGCGAACACAGGTGGAACAACGGAAATGATCGAGGATGTGGACAGAATCGTGAACGGAACAGTTACGCAAACCGGAATCGATACTACGATAAACACGGTGGGAGTAGGATTGTAGGCGGAGCCCCACATGATGTTGAAATTCGGCCGGCTAACCCTAGACATAATCCAGCAAATGGACATGAACAAAACCGGCAATGACATACGATCAGCGCAGAAATCGCCCAATCGGAACAAATGAGCGACATGGCAAATGAGTAGAAAGGACGGTGAGGAGAAAGAATTGATTAGTTTAAATTTGTGACGTATGCATTTTGAATAATACGTTGGTAAAAATAATGATAAAGATGTTTCTATGTGATGTTTTTAGTTTTTTTTCTTTCCTTGTGCAATTAGGCTTTAGGTTGGTTCCAAATGTGAAGACAAAAGGTTTCTCTGTGAACGAGTGAAATGCTGTTTATGGTTTTTTTGGTGTAAATTGAAAAGAGTCGCTCCTGAGAGAAGCAAGATCTGTGTTGAATTAATGCAAAACTCAGGGGAATATCCGATCTGTGGGTATTATGGGTCTGGCAAACCCAGGTCCCCAGCTGTTAGTAGCCTTGTTTCCGATTTTCTGCTTTCAGTGCTACTATCTATCTATTACTATTCTATATCTGTCAGTATAAATGAGGATCTCTTACTATAGTATGCGTGCTGTATGAATATTTTAAGATAGGAGAACTCTGAGAAAGGAATGAGTAAGTTTGGAATCTTGAAAACAGGATGCGATAATACGATTGTTTAACCATTGGCTTCCCAATATGCGATGATATGTCAATATTGAAGATATATGTCTTTTTTGTTCTTTATAGCTGAGTACGAAAAGTGCTGTCTGTGGATTTCGTAAGTATATTGATTCCCTTCAAGGTGAAAGAAGAATTGTGGTTTGTGTAATTTACGTGGCCCTGAAATATTATTGTGGTAGTCAAATACGAGAAGTTTTTCAGCAAATGGAGAATGGTACAGAAATATGGATCCTTTCTGTAGTCTTGATTGATGTTGAGCCAAAGCCTGGAAAACTTATTCTACGTTAATACTTGTCCCAGAAAAGCGACGTTTATGTGTTTTGCTGATGCTGTGAGCATTACAGCTTACTGTTTTCGCTGGTGCGGGATGCACTGCAGCCTATATGATTTGTACTGAGGAAATTTCCCTCTTCAAGGTAGAGGAAGATTAAATAATTTTGATTATGGGACCGAAGGAAAGCTTGGTTTAAGGTAATAAGGATGAAGCAAAACATTTGTCATTTAAACTACAGGAGGATTCGGATCTTTTGTGTCTGTTGTGAGTTCAACATGTCAAGATGAAATTGTTTTACAGAATAGAGGCGACCACAATTTTGCCATTCATGAGAAATGAGTCCAGAATAACCACCACAGGCGAAATAACTGATTTGGAAGCGAAAGGTAACTTAAAGAAGGAACGAAATCGCAGCAAAATGGGTAAGAAAATGTAGTATAACCTGTATAATGCAGATATTTTTACCATTCTCAGAGTCATCTGCGTGATTAATTCTTGTGATAACGTAATTTTAGATGAAATTTTCTTACTGTTTCATGTGTGAATGTATGAGTATGATAAATGTATTATTGCGAGTCTCTTATCAGGTGTGTCAACTGGTATAAATGTTTTGGCGTGTAAATAACCATTGTTCTGTTTACTGTGTATGTTTAAGGAAAGTTCTCCATATTTATCAAGTGACAAGACATATGCCGCGAGCGTCAAGAAGAGGACGAATTAGAACTAGATTGTAGTGGTGTAAACACTTTGTTGAAGTAGCATTGAAGTAGCTTGTTGGATTAACTAGTAGTGGATAGAAGTAGAATTTTGAGTAATGCATGTTTATGGGTAGTTAGTTTGTAGAATAGACAACGGGTGTGCATGTGTGTGTGTGTAAATAACATGCGAACCCTACGCTGTCCTGACCTATACTTGCACAAGGCATAATCCTATTCATTTTTAGTGAATTAATAAGTAGCATTTGATTTATTAAAACGTAAGTGAACCACATTAGTGATGTGGATTTAAATTTTATATTGTCAGATGATTTAATTTTTATTTTTTTACTTTGTCAAGTCATATCACTTTTTTTTTACGTTGTCAAGTCATTTAACTTTTATTTTATATTGTCGATTCATCTAATTTTTTATTTAAAAAAAATTAACTCTCACTTTTGTTCTTAAAAATTGTGAAAGACAATACTAAGTGGTATTATGTATGACATTGTGTAATCACATAACTATGATAAAAACTTTTGTGAATGCAGTTGAGAACGTGAAAGCGAACCGGCTAAACTCTTACGAGACAGCGGGAGCAGCCGGACTAGTTGCAAACTGGCGGGTTTCCTAGCAGGACACGCTGTCAACTGGGCCACTTCGGCAGCACGGTCGTCAACAAAAGAAGGGCACGCGACAAACACTTTCCCTTGCACCTGGAGCTAATGGGTGGCCGCCCCGTGCGACCCTTCCTGGAGGCGATGACCTGAGATGGGCGAGCGGTCCACCTCGCGGAAATCCATCTGCTGGCAACGCACCACACGCACGCGACCGTGACGAGACGGCCGCGGTGAAACAACACAAGGGGCGTGGAGCCTTTTGACAGGTACTGTCCAGAGAAACTTGCAGACGTCAGCGACGCCTATCGACATTTCCTGACGGATGCCTACTGTCAAGCGACAGTAAATCATGGTTCGATGTTCTCTGGTCGCTAAGGGTTGCACAAAAGAAGAGCTATTAAGTGTCATCCTTGCCCAGGAATATCAAATCAGCGAGACAGTTGAGGATAACCCAAGAATGTAACAACACAAAAGGCGTGGAGCCTTTTGACACGTACTGTCCAGAGAAGTTGGCAGACTTCAACGTCTCCTATCAACATTTCCTGACTGATGCCCACTGTCAAGCGACAGTAAATCATGGTTCGACGTTCTCTCGTCGCTAAGGGTGACACAAAGAAGAGCCATTAAGTGTCATCCTTGCCCAGGAATATCAACCTGGCGAGTCAATCGAGGGTACCGCACGAATTTGACAACACAAACATGGAACCAAATCGAGATGTACGTGACACGGGCCACGAAGAGAAACTTCATGAGAGGGCAGAGACGGCGGGATTGCATGCAACAGATGGACAAAAATCCCCACTGACAGCTGCGGCGACGAACCCTCCCCCGCCCCTTTTATTGTGCCTCGGAACAGTGGAAGTACTGGGTGTGTCAGTGAACACTGATAATACGGTTCTTAGTCCAGTGCATATACGTTTGTTTCTGTCACAGAAACTTTGACTCGTGTGTTTTGCAGGGGTTCGATTTATTGCTGTTTATTAGACTGACTCTTGCATTTTGCAGGTGTTCTATTTATTGGTTGTTTTAGGCTTTGACTCTCGTATTTTGCAGGTGTTTTATTTATTGGTTTTTTTTTAAGATGTTGACTATTGTACTGTTTTATTGATCAATGTTTGTTCTTGTGTGTTGTATTAGATTTGTGTTATTTTGTTTCGTAAATTCATTCAAGTGGCATTGCTTCGTTTATCGGTCAGATTGCTATTCATTCTCATTGGACTGTGATCGATTAGCCTTTGCATGGGGCATATTTATTGTGAGGAAGCCCTTAAGGGTAACAATCACATAATTATTGTAGTTTCAGTATAATGACACAGTGCTCATTGTTTGCTAATTGAAATATAGTAGAGCGATTAAATTAGTGCCACATAGTTATTTTAATTCTACAAATTATTAGTTTTATAAGATATAGAATTTTTTTTGCTATAACCACTTTGTAAAACATGTTTTTTTCTCTTATCATTTTTTTGCTTTTGCGGATTGTGCATTGTAATGTTCTGCTTTATAATACTGATGTTATTTCATGTTTTTTTTTAATTGCTTTGGCACCTTTGCTTTTTTCATAAATTTTGCTTGTTAATAAACAGTCATAAATTTTCCTGTGTTCAGTTGGCTCTTGCAATGAGCAAATACTGGTGAACTCCATAAGGGTAACAACCAGAAATTGTTTTCATATTAATGACACAGGAACCATTGTTTTTACTTGCTGACCGAATTAGGTCTACACTACCTTTTAAATAGGTGTCACAGATTGTGTTCTTTTTTTTCTCTTTGAAATTAGTAGATTTTAAAGATTTGTTGAAATTATTGTGTTTTAGCAAGCAGCTGGTGACCTTTTGCCTTTCCTTTACACTTTTGGTTTAAGTAGGGCGTGAGAAGCCTGTTTGGGAATGTCCTAGCATGGCCAGAAAATTCCCTGCACAGTCTTTCCCCGGAGCGTTGGGGTTATGAAAGGTCTCTGTTCGATTACTTTCATGTTTAATTTCTTAAATCTGTTGCCATTTACGGCATAAATTCCTCTTCTAAATTTACTGTGGCGTTTCTGACTATCTGGGAGGAGACTGAGTAGTGGAACGTGTTACTTTTACACATAAACAAGAACGATCTGTCACACTACTACACTTTAAAACACAGTTTATATGTAATTCATGTCACACAGTCTCATACAGAACCTACATCTGCTTTCTTTTATATACTGTATATGATAAGATACTGTCATCCCCCTTCCCTTCTGTGTGAGAGGATGAATGAGCAAATGCGTTTCTAGTTGCATGCTTGAGGGTAGCAGACAAGCCTGTCTGCTAGAGAACAGTAGGACCAACGTCGGAACAGGTAGCTATGCTTTCTAAAGGCAGAGAGGTTTCCATTCTTAGCATGGTCCTGGCCATCCGTTGTCATGTTGGTATAGGAAGCTGCCCCTCTGGCCACTTCCGTTTGTATCTGTGAGCCCCCCTCAGGAAGCACGCTCGGTAGGAGCGCAGGGCAGTCTGTCCATGGCGAGCGTCTGAAGTGGTAAGATCTCCGGCTAAGCGCATGTCTGCTAAGTCCATAGGACAATGGATTTCTTAAGTTCAGCCTAACTGAAAATTTAATCGCCTTTATTTCAGGTTTAGCTCTAAAATATCTAATGTTATCTTAAATTGCAGCGCAGTGTAATTCTCGTGTGAAGTTCAGATTATTTTCCGGTAGTTGCTTTGTCACTACTTTGTGAGTAAAGTGGAACCACGTGTTGATCAGTAACTCTAACTAAGATCAATCTTAAATGCGAATGCTTGTGTGATTATAACGTCTCGTCTTGACAATATTTTTCAATATAGCAACTTTTCTTTATGTTCAACCCACATGGGGTGTACTTTGCGAGACCAGTACCACGTGCTTATATAACTGTTTGACCCGTCAGGTTAATAGTAAGACGTTAGTAACCAGTTCGAGGTTTTTCTTTTGTAGATTGCTTTTCGATCTAATTTATTTTAATTATCAAAATTATTGTGGAGTTACACTCTTTGTGTAAACCAAGTTGACCACGTGAAGCATGTGGTGTAATCATCAAAGTAGCCCTCAGCTGCTCTTTTCGGGAAGATTTCACAGGGTGTTAGTATGAATTTAGTATACCAGTGTGTGGTAATTACATGACGGACAGGATTGTGCTACGAACGTAATTTCTTTTGGTGAAAATTGAACTGGTTTGTTGTGGTTAATTCCCTCTTGCATATGTTTCAAAGTTCTTTGTGTGTTGTTTTATGAATGCAGTGTTGTATGCAGTCTCCCAATCTTGGCTCCATATTTGATGTGTTCCGTAAGATTACAAACTCACATTTTCACAGTCCTAAACAAGGCACCAGCTCAGTTATAACTCACGTTTAATATGCTGAAATTTCAATGATCAATGTTAAAATAAATTTCCAAATATAAACAGATTTATTTCTTTTTATTTAAATTCTCTTTTATATATATATATATCACCGGTTGTCGTATGACTATTAAAAGATTATAATTAATGTTAGTCTGGTTGGGAATTTGGTAAGCTAGACTGGATACCTGGTGAAACAGTTGCGCAGTAATGCAAGGTTAACTTCCCCAGACAGCTCTCAGCTTTTAACCCGCTTTTATTAACAATCAGCACCGCTTTCATAGCAAATTAAAGTAACAACCCTACAACGCCAATGCGTCGGTGCGCAGTGTGCTCGAAGCAGAAAATGCGCCGAGAAACGAGATACAAATGTAGAGCATGCAACATACCATTATGTGTAGCGCCATTTTTTTGTGGTCTATCACACTAAACGAAACTATTAACCGCCTACAATCACTCAGAAGAGAAGAAGCGACATTTATAACTTTCTAAAAGTAAAGGACAACAGAAAGTAAATAAGAAACATAAAAAATACAAAAATTGTATACAAAATAAGATAAACACAAAAAAAAATATTTTTTAACTTCGCCAGTGCCGGTCCAAAGCCCGAGTCAAAAAGAATGATGGAAAATATATTTAGAAGGTGTAAAAGATACTGCAACACTTATGATTTATGACTTTGAAGCCACTTTACAGAAGTGTTACTGCACTCTCAAAAAAACGAACTGCAATTCTCAGATGCCATTATATATGTTAAGCATAAAATTAAAAAAAGCATAGTGCTACATTGCTGATTTAAACAAACATCACGTTTGTTTGCATGGCTATCTTACACAGCATCTCTAACAATTAAATATTGTTAGCTTTGCCGTCTTAATCTTACTGCAATTAATGTAGAAGTGTTTTACACTAGACGCGTTTCGCTTTTATTTACAAAGCATCTTCTGTGTCAACTGGTTTCCCTGCTTCATGTCAACCTCCGCTAATGAAGATAGGGAAAGCAGTGGTGCGTAAAGGATGTATACATGAAGCAGGAAAACCAATGAACACAGAAAATGCTTTGTAAATAAAAGCGAAACGTGTCTGTTCTGAAATTCTTTTTCATTAATTGCAGTAAGTTTAAGACGGCAAAGCTAACAATAACTAATTCTACATATCGTTTATTATAGCGATTCCTAGCAACATAAGCAGTTTCAATGCACATCATGTGTGTCCAGTAATTCATCTGCAGGTTCACAGCCACGGAAAAAGTCTCGAGATACATCGTGTGTCAGTGATCACACACAGAAGGCGAGAAGTATTCAGCACAGGGTGCGCTCGGCCAAGCGGCGAGCTGAGCCGCAAGGGACGAACGGACGGTGGGGAGAGCACTTAGCGCAGGTACCAGGATTAGGCGGCCTAAACGGGGCTAGATGGATGCACGACTGCAGCAGCCAAAGGGGTAAATGGTCAAATCAGTGAAACATCAAAATATCGTAACAGTTTCCGCCGTGAATAAAGCACCTTGTTGAAGCGGTGTAGCTTACGTACCTTAGCGATACAGATAGCCGATTTGCTATATCGCCGGTACGGCTGCTGTGAAGGGGTACCTGAAGAAAGGCCAGACTAGCACACGGATTGCTAAATAGAGAAACTACGTTTTCGGTAGCTGCAGGGCCACTGTCTCGATGAATGACAGACATAGTCTCGTAACATTGACCCACATGTCCTTCCTGGCTGTGGGGAAAACATCGTATGAGGATATTTTTGATATCAAACTAATTTTCTAAATAATTAGACTGATAAATTAATTTATCACCCCTCTCTAGGAAATACTCAAACCATCAGAGAATCCTTCCCGCCTCCCCTTCTCGGAATTACGCAGCCCTCCCCACCGCTTCCCCCAATTCCCCCCACCTCTCCCCATGCACTCCGACATCACCTTCTCCCACCTCTCAGTGAAAAAAAAAAAAAAATTGACCGGAAAAATCATTCAGTCCGTGCTGATGTGTTAAATGGAAGAATCCCATGACAGGAAATTGAAATCAACGTCAATTACACTGCAGAACATATATTGTTTATTTCAAAAATACAATTAGCATATTATTTATATAATCAGTTTGCTGGAGACAGGGCTCTAGCTAGATCTATTTAATTGCCAGGTAAATCGGCAGGAAATCCAAATTTTTGTGGAATATTCAAGTTTTGAAGGTAAATAAAAAGGCTAAGATCATAGCATTGCAGAGGACATAATAATAATAATAACAGTAATAATAATAATAATAATAATATGTTCATTATTTATAAAAATTCAATTTTAATATTGTCACAGTCCGACTATGACGTCACACTCCTAGATGCCCACCCCCGAATAGTTGAGAACTCTAAATCCCCTCTTTCCATTGGCAGAGAATTGGCGGAAAATTCCAAAATAAGCTACAAAATTCGAGTTTCCTCCTTTGGCTGTGAAGCACAGGAGTTGGGAAGGGGTCCTTGCCATTGATCGAGTGCTGGAGAGTCCTTTAACCAAATTTCGTCAATAGCTGTTGGATGCAGAGAGGATATTTTCGCTATTAGTCCAGCACGTGTTGCTACAGCTAGTCTAACCAAAAGCTCCAAGTGGGAAGGAAACTGTCACTGAAGTGCAGTGGAGTACCATTCCTGCCGATCTACAAGTGAACAGTTCATTCGTGGGACATAAGATGAGAATGTCAGATGCCTTAATAAGGCAGGTACGTTAGAAAATTTAAAAAAGGAAACGTGTAAGTTAAAGGCAGATATAGTGGGAGTTTGTGAGGTATGGTGGCAGGAGGAACAAGAATTCTGGTCAGGTGAGTACACTGTTATAAATATCAAATCAAATAGGGGTTCTTGTTGTTGTGGTCTTCAGTCCTGAGACTGGTTTGATGCAGCTCTCCATGCTACTCTATCTTGTGCAAGCTTCTTCATCTTCCAGTACCTACTGCAACCTACATCCTTATGAATCTGCTTAGTGTATTCATCTCTTGGTCTCCCTCTACGATTTTTACCCTCCACACTGCCCTCCAATACTAAATTGGTGCTCCCTTGATGCCTCAGAACATGTCCTACCAACCGACCCCTTCTTCTGGTCAAGTTGTGCCACAAACTTCTCTTCTACCCAATCCTATTCAATACCTCTTCATTAGTTATGTGATCTACCCATCTAATCTTCAGCATTCTTCTGTAGCTTCACATTTCGAAAGCTTCTATTCTCTTCTTGTTCGAACTATTTATTGTCCATGATTCACTTCCATACATGGCTACACTCCATACAAATACTTTCAGAAACGACTTCCTGGCACTTAAATCTATACTCGATGTTAACAAATTTTTCTTCTTCAGAAATGCTTTCCTTGCCATTCCCAGTCTACATTTTATATCTTCTCTACTTCGACCATCATCAGTTATTTTGATCCCCAAATAGCAAAACTCCTTTACTACTTCAAGTGTCTCATTTCCTAATCTAATTCCCTCAGCATCACCAGAGTTAATTGTACTATATTCCATTATCCTCGTTTTACTTTTGTTGATGTTCATCTTATATCCTCCTTTCAAGACACTGTCCATTCCATTCAACTGCTCTTCCAAGTCCAAATGTCATCTGCGAACCTCAAAGTTTTTATTTCTTCTCCATGGATTTTAATACATACTCCGAACTTTACTTTCGTTTCCTTTACTGCTTGCTCAATATACAGATTGAACAACATAGGGAAGATGATACAAACCTGTCTTACTCCCTTCCCAAACACTGCTACCCTTTCACGTCCCTCGACTCGTATAACTGCCATCTGGTTTCTGTACAAATTGTAAATAGCCTTTCGCTTCCTGTATTTTACCCCTGCCACCTTTAGAATTTGAAAGAGAGTATTCCAGTCAACATTGTCAAAAGCTTCTCTAAGTCTACAAATGCTAGAAACGTAGGTTTGCCTTTCCTTAATCTTTCTTCTAAGATAAGTCGTGAGGTCAGTATTGCCTCACGTGTTCCAGTATTTCTACGGAATCCAAAATGATCTTCCCCGAGGTCGGCATCTACTAGTTTTTCCATTCGTCTGTAAAGAATTCGCGTTAGTATTTTGCAGCTGTGGCTTATTAAACTGATTGTTCGGTAATTTTCAAATTTGTCAACACCTGCTTTCTTTGGGATTGGAATTATTATATTCTTCTTGAAGTCTGAGGGTGTTTCGCCTGTTTCATACATCTTGCTCACCAGATGGTAGAGTTTTGTCAGGACTGGCTCTCCCAAGGCCGTCAGTAGTTCCAATGGAATGTTGTCTACTCCGGGGGCCTTGTATCGACTCAGGTCTTTCAGTGCTCTGTCAAATTCTTCACGCAATATCGTATCTCCCATTTGATCTTCATCTACATCCTCTTCCATTTTCGTAATATTATCATCAAGTACGTCGCCCTTGTATAGACCCTCTATATACTCCTTCCACCTTTCTGCTTTCCCTTCTTTGCTTACAACTGGGTTTCTATCTTAGCTCTTGATGTTCATACAAGTGGTCCTCTTATCTCCAAAGTTCTCTTTAATTTTCCTGTAGGCAGTATCTACCTTACCCCTAGTGAGATAAGCCTCTACATCCTTACATTTGTCCTCCAGCCATGCCTGCTTAGCCATTTTGCACTTCCTGTCATTCTCATTTTTGAGACGTTTGTATTACTTTTTGTCTGCTTCTTTTACTCCATTTTTATATTTTCTCCCGTCATCAATTAAATTCAATATTTCTTCTGTTACCCAAGGATTTCTATTAGCCCTCGTCTTTTTACCTACTTCATCCACTGCTGCTTTCACTGCTTCATCCCTCAGAGCTACCCATTCTTCTTCTACTGTATTTCTTTCCCCCATTCCTGTCAATTGTTCCCTTATGCTCTCCCTGAAACTCTGTACAACCTCTGGTTCTTTCAATTTATCCAGGTCCCATCTCCTTAAATTCCCACCTTTTTGCAGTTCCTTCAGTTTTAATCTACAGGTCATAACCAACAGATTGTGGTCAGAGTCCACATCTGCCCCTGGAAATGTCTTACAATTTAAAACCTGGTTCCTAAATCTCTGTCTTACCATTATATAATATATCTGATATCTTTTAGTATCTCCAGGGTTCTTCCATGTATACAACCTTCTTTGATAATTCTTAAACCAAGTGTTAGCTATGATTAAGTTGTGTTCTGTGCAAAATTCTACCGGGCGGCTTCCTCTTTCATTTCTTAGCCCCAATCCATATTCACCTACTATGTTTCCTTCTCTCCCTTTTCCTACACTCGAATTCCAGCCACCCATTACTATTAAATTTTCGTCTCCCTTCCCTATCTGAATAATTTCTTTTATTTCATCATACATTTCTTCAATTTCTTCGTCATCTGCAGAGCTTCTTGGCATATAAGCTTGTACTACTGTCGTAGGCATGGGCTTCGTATCTACCTTGGCCACAAGAATGCGTTCACTATGCAGTTTGTAGTAGCTTACCCGCATTCCTATTTTCCTATTCATTATTAAACGTACTCCTGCATTACCCCTATTTGATTTTGTATTTATAATCCTGTAGTCACCTGACCAAAAGTCTTGTTCCTCCTGCCACCGAACTTCACTAATTCCCACTATATCTAACTTTAACCTATCCATTTCCCTTTTTAAATTTTCTAACCTACCTGCCCGATTAAGGGATCTGAGATTCCACACTCCGGTCCGTAGAACGCTAGTTTTCTTTCTCCTGATAACGACATCCTCTTGAGTAGTCCCCACCCGGAGATCCGAATGGGGGACTATTTTACCTCCGGAATATTTTCCCCGAGAGGAAGCCATCATCATTTAATCATACAGTAATGCTGCATGCCCTCGGGAAAAATTACGGCCGTAGTTTCCCCTTGCTTTCAGCCGTTCGCAGTACCAGCACAGCAAGGCCGTTTTGGTTATTGTTACAAGGCCAGATCAGTCAATCATCCAGACTGTTGACCTTGCAACTACTGAAAAGGCTGCTGCCCCTCTTCAGGAACCACACGTTTGTATGGCCTCTGAACTGATACCCCTCCGTTGTGGTTTTACCTACGGTACGGCTATCTGTATCGCTGAGGCACGCAAGCCTCCCCACCAACGGCAAGGTCCATGGTTCATGCTGGGATTGGGGGGGGGGGGGGCAAATAGGGGTAAACGCAACAGAAACTTTAATAATGAACAAAAATCTGGGAATTTATATAAGCTACTATGAATAGTATAGTGCAAGTATTATTGTAGGCTGGATACCCTTGAAGCCCACACGCACCAGAGTAGTACAAGTTTTATGCCAACTAACCCCACAGATGAGGAACGTATTGAAAAATTGTGTAATGAGATAAAAGAAATTATTGACGTAGGTGTAAAAGACGAAAGGGAGACGAAAATTTAATATTCATGGGAGAGTGGAATTCGGTAGTAGTAAAAGGAAGCGAAGGAAAAATAGTAGGTGAATGTGGACTGAGGGCAAGGAAGGAAAGAGAAAGCTTCCTAATAGAACTTTTTTACAGAGTATAATTTAATCGTAGCTAACACTTGGTTTAAAAATCATTGAAGAGCGTTATATATGTTGAAGAGACCTGGAGACAACAGAATGTTTCGGACTGATTATATGATGGTAAGATGTAATGGATATTAAGCTGATAAGAAGAGATTGTTTTACCAGATGACAGAACACGTAGAGAAAATATAGCATACGCCACAGTGCGGTACAAGATTTTCACACTAAGAATTAATAAGCAACGATACTTTAGCGATGTGTAAACGCGGGTACGCTCCTATTCCTTCTGTCTTCGAAAGAGACGCACACAAATGTATGAATCTACATTTCGAATGAGAAGTTAGAGGTGTATGGACAACACCGCGGTCATGGATTGGCTGGGTTTAAATGACTCTGAGCACTATGGGACTTAACATCTATGGTCATCAGTCCCCTAGAACGTAGAACTACTTAAACCTAACTAATCTAAGGACAGCACGCAACACCCAGTCATCACGAGGCAGAGAAAATCCCTGACCCCGCCAGGAATCGAACCCGGGAACCCGGGCGCGGGAAGCGAGAACGCTACCGCACGACCACGAGCTGCGGACGGTCGTGGATTGGGAAAAGTGGATTTTTTAAACTGGGGAGTTTATGTTCGGGGTGGAATAGCAGTTAGAACACTTTCTCCAAACTGCACCTGTTTGCCCTGAATTGCGTAGGAGTTAGTGATGCCAGGTCGTGGCCATTGGCAGACCGGTTACGAGGGCTCGACCGACCGGAAGCCGCGTCTTGACCTGTCGCGACCGGCAGGCACAAAGAAAGGTTCTGGCTCTTCTGGTAAACAGTACACTTGGTCGATGGCGCAGGACGAAACTATAGAGGTGACGCTCAGTTTTTTCGTTTGGGGTTGCAGTGTTCATGAAAGATAACGAGCAATACATTCAGAAAAAGTATTGTACGATATATTTCTCATGTGTCTGTTGGCTACGATGCGACTCGCTACTCGTAAATGGGTGTATGTGTGTTTCATTCACCAATGTTCTCGCTACCTGACTCCACCATGTAGGGGCAGGGATTTATAGCAGCACTGCGACAGTGGGTCCCTTTCCAAATATCATTCCCATTCTTATGTCCCTCCCGGCAGCTATTCACTTATAGATCGGCAGGAGGCTAATCTCATGCATTTCGGTGTCAGTGTGCTGTCCTGTTATTACTGCCCGTCCTTCCCACGTAGGGCTATTGGCTAGACTGACTGGAGCAACTCTCTAGTGCTAGACCATAGCGAAATTATCCATTCTGCATCCAACAGCTACTCTCTAGTCGTTGATCAACGGCATCTACCCCTCCCCAACTCCTATGCCTCAGGCCATGGAAAAAAAGTTGAATTTTCTCGCAGATTTTTTTTAATTATCCGCCAATTTTTGAGTTTAAAGCCAATAGGAGGAGGGGAGTTAGACTGGAGTATTCTGGAGAGGCTATGTTGGGCTGTGGCGTCATTGTTAGGCTGTGGCTTTATTCCAAATATGAGAAATGAACAGGGTACCCTTGCATAACAGCGATGTGCAAATTGAATGCATATAAATAATGAATATATATGTTACTATCAATATTTCTATTATCATTATGTCCTCTGCAATGCAATGTACTTAACATTATGTACAAAAAACAAAATGGTGTTTTGCTAAAGGCGGACGTAACTCAAAACATATGTTATTTTAAAGCAAACACAGACAAAAGACCTTCAAAATCAAGATGCATTTTATAAATAAACAATGTATCCTCTACAATGTAATTTGCACTGATTTCAATTTTGTGTCTTCAGATGCTTCCAGTCCGACAGCTCAGCACAAACCGTTGTATGAACCGATTTGCACGTATTGAATGCTCGCAAAGTTTCCCTGTCACAGTTTACGTGTAAACACACACATATTGTGCAAAAGTGTGATGTAGTACCAACTGGTCATCACAATGGAAACAGACAGATGGATAAGCTTAATCGTTAAATTTGAGTTTTGGTTACATTTTCAATGGTAAAATATGATTACTCTGTCACTTGTATTGTCAAGATGCGACCTCACGATGGTTCCTACAAGGCGTTATCAGATCTTGATACGTATGACGAAAAAAGAAAATTGAAACCGAAATAAATAGCAAACTTTGTATGGCCCATCAATAATACTCTGTACCTTTTCAATATCCCATTTCCCATGCACAATGAAAGCTGATGCTCATGCATATATTTAGCAGTGACAAGCTTACAGTTCAAATTTTGTGGGTTATTCACCAGTTATCTTTTAGTACACTTACTTCCTCGCAAGCTGCTGTATTTCTTATGTAACACTCCATATACATGAGAAACGCATTTGAATATCAATATCATTTCTTGAAACATGTGATGATGTCATAAATAATTCTAATTTCATATCGGTCGCGATGGATAATCTTCGATATTTTATGCTAACTTATTACCAATAATGTAGTGTAGTGGAACAGCAACACGCGCAGTTATGTGTAAGTACTGTTAGAGCAGTAAGAACTTACAGAAGAAGGTAACAGCAAATAAAAGAACACACACACACACAGACACACACAGAAAATGTGCTCACTGCAAACTTCACAAACCAGTCAAGCACGTTATGTGATATTAACAATATTGTCAATAGATGTTCTAAATTTATGACTCATAACTTGAAATGAAACGTGTGGTTCCTGAAGAGGGGTAGCAGCCTCCTCAGTAGTTGCTGCGACAACAGTCTGGATGATTGACTGAACCGTCCCTGTAACACCAACCAAACCAATTTTGCTGTGCTGGTACTGCGAACGGCTGAAAGCAAGTGCTAACTACGGCCGTAATTTTTCCCAAGGGCATGCAGCTCTACTGTATGGATAAATGAGGATGGCATCAGCTTGGGCAAAGTATTCACGAGGTAAAATAGTTCCTCATTCAGATCTCCAGGTGGGAACCACTCAGGAGAACGTCGTTATCAGGGAGAAACAAAACAGGCGTTCTACGGATAGGGGTGTGGAATGTGAGATTCCTTAATCGGGCAGGTAGGTTAGCAAATATAAAAGGAAATGGGTAGGTTAAAGTTACATATGGTGGGAGTCAATGAAGTTCAGTGGCAAGAGGAACAGGACTTATAGCCAGATGAATGCAGGATTATAAATACAAAATGAAATAGGGGCAATACAAGAGCAGGTTCAGTAATTAATAAAAAAATTGGAACGCGGATAAGCTACTATTAACAGCATAGTGAACGCATTGTTGAAGCCAAGACACACATGAAGCCCACAGTTACAACGGTAGTACAAGTTTATATGCTAACTCAACAGTTGATGAATAGATGGAAGAAACGTATGATGAGATAAAAGGAATTATTCCGGTAGTTAAGGGAAATGAAATTTAATAGTCATGGGAGTCTGGAATTCGATAGTAGGAAAAGGAAGAGAAGGAAAAGTTGTAGGTGAATATGGACAGAGGGAAAGGAATGAAAGAGGATGCCGGCACGTAGAATTTTTCACACAGCATAATTTTATCATAGAAATTAAAGGAATTAAAGTCCATGGAGAAGAAATAAAAACTTTGACATTTTCCGATGACATTATAATTCTGTCAGAGACAGCAAAGGACTTGGAAGTGCTGATTAACGGAATGAACAGTGTCTTGAAAGGCTGATATAAGATGATTATCAACAGAAGTAAAACGAGAATAATGGAATATAGACGAATTAAATCAGGTGATACTGAGGGAATTAGATAAGGAAAGTGTTAGATGAGTTTTGCTACTTGGGCTGCAAAATAACTGATTACGGTCGAAGTAGGGAGGATAAATGTAGGCTGGTGATGGCAAGAAAAGCGTTTCTAAAGAAGAGAAATTTCTTAAAATGGAATATAGATCTGAGAGTCAGGAAGCCTTTCCTGAGTATATTCGTATGGAGTGTAGCCATGAATGGAAGTGAAAGTTGGACGATAAATAGTTTAGACAAGAAGAGAATAGAAGCTTTTGAAATGTGGTGCTACAGAAGAATCCTGAAGATTAGATGGATAGATCACGTAACTAATGAAAGATACTGATTAGAACTGGGGAGAACAGGAATTTGTGGCACAACTTTACTAGAAGATGGCAGGATATATTATGAGGCATCATGAGAGCGGTTGGCAGGATATATTATGAGCCACAAATGGATCACCAATTTAGTACTGGAGCGTAAAAATCGTAGAGGGAGACCAAGAGAGGAATACACAAAGGAAAATCAGAAGAATGTAGGTTGCTGTAGTTACTCGCAGATGAATAGGCTTGCAGAAGATAGAGTAGCGTGGAGAGCTGCATCAAATCAGTTTTTGGACTGAAGATCACAGTTACAACAACCTGAAACGATTTAGCGCTCATGTCAGCAACTTATAAGATTAAAGCTGTTCAGTGTTTGGACCAGCATTACATTCTTAAGCAATTCCTCATATAAAATATATATTAAATTGCCAGCAGGAAGGTTAGCGATTGTGTGTGAAATGTAAAGTAGGATGGCTATCTGTGCCGGCCGAGGTGACCGAGAGGTTCTAGGCGCCACAGTCTGGAAACGCACGACCGCTACGGTCGCAGGTTCGAATACTGCCTCTGGCATGGATGTATGTGATGTCCTTAGGTTAGTTATGTTTAAGTAGTTCTAAGTTCTAGGGGCTGATGACCTCCGATGTTAAGTCCCATACTGCTCAGAGCCATTTGAATCATTTGTCTATCTATAGGCAATATGATTTCAGAGTATGATTATGTCGACTTACACTTCAACCTGCGTAGAAGTGAATATCGTTTACAGTATTTGGTTCTTTAGGTACGTATGCGCGATGTAGCATAGATCTGAGTACCCTACTGTAACTGGGAAATTTCGTACTTCACATTCAACTTTCTTGGATGGACTCTAAGGACAAGAGGGAACGAACTCGATTTTTTCGAAATTCAAACTGAAATAAGTTTTCCAGACTCTTTTATATGCAACAGAGAATTGCAGTACATGGAAGATTGTTGTAGGGTTTCTTTCGTTCGTGCATGTACATACTGCATATAAGTAAGCGAAGAGACCCAATAGTACTGGTGATAAACCACTAGAAGCTTGCTACTAGCCTTGTGCACAGAGCACGTTCCTACGCTCCTGCCTTAAATCAGCGAACTTTTCATTATTATGTCAGTAGTATTGTCAATATGTGACCCATGATTATAGCTTTTCGTTTTATGGAATAATCCCACCTCAGATTACATCAATATGCTTTACAACTCCAAATTCATCTGACTCATAGATCGCAGATATGGAGGAACAATACCACAGCATTCAGAATCTTAATGAAGAGTATCTGACAAATCACACACCAAAAATCTCTTATCAGTAATAAAACGACTCCAGGGAAAGAACCTTAGTGCATATCAGCAACTTTTCTCCCTTGTAAATACTGCTAGGTAATATGTAAATACATAGTACAACTTTTGAATAACACCTGTGTCGTCTTTGTTAAAAACCACATCCTAGTTTCCAGGTACACGAATAAAACTAAGTACAGGCAGAGAACTGCACCAGTCGACACACTGCAAAACGACAGTAGTGCCACATATATAGTTTTCACAAGTGGAATAATACTTACATTAGAATATGACAGACTCATTCTTTTCATTCTGGGTGGAGACGGTGGGTGATATATGCTGACGCCTCATGTTCCTGTCACTACTGTGTACAGATCTCGAATCACCAAACAGATCAAATTGTAATGGTAATAAAGAGGGGGAAAGGTTGGGGTTCTGTCATTCCTATTGGCCTAGAGAGCAAATGGGCAGAGAGGATTACCTTAATTTTTCCGCTAGTTTTGTTGTTGTTGTGGTCTTCAGTCCTGAGACTGGTTTGATGCAGCTCTCCGTGCTACTCTATCCTGTGCAAGCTCCTTCATCTCCCAGTACCTACTGCGACCTACATCCTTCTGAATCTGCTTAGTGTATTCATCTCTTGGTCTCCCTCTACGATTTTTACCCTCCACGGTGCCCTCCAATGCTAATTTGTGATCCCTTGATGCCTCAAAACATGTCCTACCAACCGATCCCTTCTTCTAGTCAAGTTGTGCCACAAACTTCTCTTCTCCCCAATTCTATTCAATACCTCCTCATTAGTTACGTGATCTACCCACCTTATCTTCAGCATTCTTCTGTAGCACCACATTTCGAAAGCTTCTATTCTCTTCTTGTCCAAACTAGTTATCGACCATGTTTCACTTCCATACATGGCTACACTCCATACAAATACTTTCAGAAACGACTTCCTGACGCTTACATCTATACTCGATGTTAACAAATTTCTCTTCTTCAGAAACGCTTTCCTTGCCATTGCCAGTCTACATTTTATATCCTCTCTACTTCGACCATCATCAGTTATTTTGCTCCCTTAATATAAAAACTCCTTTACTACTTTAAGTGTCTCATTTCCTATCTAATTCCCTCAGCATCACCTGATTTAATTTGACTACATTCCATTATCCTCGTTTTGCTTTTGTTGATGTTCATCCTATATCGTCCTTTCAAGACACTGTCCATTCCGTTCAACTGGTCTTCCAAGTCCTTTGCTGTCTCTGACAGAATTACAATGTCATCGGCGAACCTCAAAGTTTTTACTTCTTCTCCATGAATTTTAATACCAACTCCGAATTTTTCTTTTGTTTCCTTTACTGCTTTCTCAATATACAGATTGAATAACATCGGGGAGAGGATACAACCCTGTCTCACTCCTTTCCCAACCACTGCTTCCCTTTCACGTCCCTCGACTCTTATAACTGCCATCTGGTTTCTGTACAAATTGTAAATAGCTTTTCGCTCCCTGTATTTTACCCCTGCCACCTTCAGAATTTGAAAGAGAGTATTCCACTTAACATTGTCAAAAGCTTTCTCTAAGCCTACAAATGCTACAAACGTAGGTTTGCCTTTTCTTAATCTTTCTTCTAAGATAAGTCTTAAGGTTAGTATTGCCTCACGTGTTCCAACATTACTACGGAATCCAAACTGATCTTCCCCGAGGTCCGCTTCTACCAGTTTTTCCATTCGTCTGTAAAGAATTCGCGTTAGTATTTTGCAGCTGTGACTTATTAAACTGATAGTTGGGTAATTTTCACATCTGTCAACACCTGCTTTCTTTGGGATTGGAATTATTATATTCTTCTTAAAGTCTGAGGGTATTTCACCTGTCTCATACATCTTCCTCACCAGATGGTAGAGTTTTGTCATGAATGGCTCTCCCAAGGGCATCAGTAGTTCTAATGGAATGTTGTCTACTCCCGGGGCCATGTTTCGACTCAGGTCCTTCAGTGCTCTGTCAAACTCTTCACGCAGTATCTTATCTGCCATTTCGTCTTCATCTACATCCTCTTCCATTTCCATAATATTGTCCTCAAGTACATCGCCCTTTTATAAACCCTCTATATTCTCCTTCCACCTTTCTGCCTTCCCTTCTTTGCTTAGAACTGGGTTGCCATCTGTGCTCTTGATATTCATACTAGTGGTTCTCTTCTCTCCAAAGATCTCTTTAATTTTCCTGTAGGCAGTATCTATCTTACCCCTAGTGAGACAAGCCTCTACATCCTTACATTTGTCCTCTAGCCATCCCTGCTTAGCCATTTTGCACTTCCTGTCGATATCATTTTTGAGACGTTTGTATTCCTCTTTGCCTGCCTCATTTACTGCATTTTTATATTTTCTCCTTTCATCAATTAAATTCAATATTTCTTCTGTTACCCAAGGATTTCTATTAGCCCTCGTCTTTTTACCTACTTGATCGTCTGCTGCCTTCACTACTTCATCCCTCAGAGCTGCCCTTTCTTCTTCTACTGTATTTCTTTCCCCCATTCCTGTTAATTGTTCCCTTATGCTCTCCCTGAAAATCTCTACAACCTCTGGTTCTTTCAGTTTATCCAGGTCCCATCTCCTTAAATTCCCTCATTTTTGCAGTTTCTTCAGTTTCAATCTGCAGTTCATAACAAATAGATTGTGGTCAGAATCCACATCTGCCCCTGGAAATGTCTTACCATTTAAAACCTGGTTCCTAAATCTCAGTCTTACCATTATATAATCTATCAGATACCTTTTAATATCTCCAGGATTGTTCCAGGTATACAACCTTCTTTTATGATTCTTGAACCAAGTGTTAGCTATGATTAAGTTATGCTCTGTGCAAAATTCTACAAGGCGGCTTCCTTTTTCATTTCTTCCCTCCAATCCATATTCACCAACTATGTTTCCTTCTCTCCCTTTTCCTACTGACGTATTCCAGTCACCCATGACTATTAAATTTTCGTCTCCCTTCACTACGTGAATAATTTCTTTTATCTCATCATACATTTCATCAATTTCTTCATCATCTGCAGATCTAGTTGGCATATAAACTTGTACTACTGTAGTAGGCATGGGCTTTGTGTCTATCTTGGCCACAATAATGCGTTCACTATGCTGTTTGTGGTAGCTAACCAGCACTCCTATTTTTTATTCATTATTAAACCTACTCCTGCATTACCCCTATTTGATTTTGTATTTATAACCCTGTAATCACCTGACCAAAAGTCTTGTTCCTCCTGCCACCGAACTTCACTAATTCCCACTATATCTAACTTTAATCTATCCATTTCCCTTTTTAAATTTTCTAACCTACCTGCCCGATTAAGGGATCTGACATTACACGCTCCGATCCGTAGAACGCCAGTTTTTTTTCTCCTGATAACGACGTCCTCTTGAGTAGTCCCCACCCGGAGATCCGAATGGGGGACTATTTTACCCCCGGAATATTTTACCCAAGAGGACGCCATCACCATTTAACCATACAGTAAAGCTGCATGCCCTCGGGAAAATTTACGGCTGTAGTTTCCCCTTGCTTTCAGCCGTTCGCAGTACCAGAAAAGCAAGGCCGTTTTGGTTATTGTTACAAGGCCAGATCAGTCAATCATCCAGACTGTTGCCCCTGCAACTACTGAAAAGGCTGCTGCCCCTCTTCAGGAACCACATGTTTGTCTGGCCTCTCAACAGATACCCCTCCGTTGTGGTTGCACCTACGGTACGGCCATCTGTATCACTCAGGCACGCAAGCCTCCCCACCAACGGCAAGGTCCATGGTTCATGGGGGGCCGCTAGTTTTATGTCACGCAATTACCCAATATGTGTGACAGGGTGTCAGGTTACGTATGTCACACAGTTGCTCGAAAGGTGTGGGCTGAGGTGGGGTTTCCCCAGAATTGTGGGTGTGAACTTGAAATAAGATCGTTATCTTTGTATCAACTGATACAGCTCCGCTACTCTAAGGACATATATTGTCGACACACCGCGTTATGAATGGGGCTATAAAATTCCCTTACCTTTGCCGTCCCTTTCTTACAGACAATTTGCGATTGTCTCATAACGAAATTCTGATAATAGTACTCTAGTGCTTTACCAGGTGATAGAAATGATAGAACATACGACCTCTAGTGTCTACAACTTAAAGAAATTGGAGGCCAAATGACAGGAACTATATATGATCAGTCAAAATATTTGGAGAATGATGAAGCCTGTCCGGTAACTACTTTCTCGGTGGAGTGCTCATGACGCATAGTTGTGCATCACCAAATGAAAGCGAAATACGTCCTCACTCTGAATGGGAGATATCCGTCACGTCCTCTTTAAAACGCTGTCCAGCACGATAGAAATTCCTGTTCAATGGAAGATCAACAGCGTCAGCATAAGGAAGGGTTCTTCAACGGAACAAAACTGAACTAACCATTGAACACATCGCATTGTTAGTTAGGACACAGTAATGACCCAGATGAAAGTAACTGGGATGCTAAACAAGAAAGAGATCACACACAGCCACAAAAATGCACAGCATAAGGCAAGAGTAATGAAAGAACAGTGACAACTGATGTAAAAAGAACATTACATATTGTAAACAGACAAAAATAAACTATGTATTCGATGCGCTGATACGACTGTTAGCACTCAATTGGTCACTAATCTCTTGCAATGAAGCTTTACAGAGCACCAGTCTTAAAATAAAGATGAAGTATTTACTGACACTGCATGAAAAAAATTATGTCGCATTAACTTCCACCAGTACGATGAAGATGAAAAGGATAATTTGTTTCCAGTCATACCTAACGTATAATGCCGTTAGAATACCTAACTACACAACTGTTGGTGTTGATGAGAGAGCTTCAACACGTATTCCGTTACTGTGAACCGCGAGAAATAGAACCTACATCCCATCAAATTTCACAAAGTAATTGACATACGGACGTCAACAGCTGTATGTCACAACCTTTGAACATTCCCATGTTCTTAATTAAACAGATTGTAAAAACATTTAATGACATAATTACGTTTTCAAAGCTACCGACAAAGTGGGGGGGGGGGGGGAATTTCTTCTGGAACCATAAACAATACAACGTGGACAATAAAGATTTTTGGTCCATTGAACAGAGTGGGTCGAGGCTGATCTCAGGAGCATAAAAATAATTATCTAAAATTGCTGTTCGGTTGTGACAAGACAACAAACACCTTCCCACAAAGCCAAGACCGGGAGATTATAAATAAATACTGTTAACAAAAGACGATAACTTGATTTTATCCCGTAGAAATGCTTGCTGTAATCCTATGGTTGTAAAAATTATCTACATATCTACATCTACATGTCTACATATATACTCCGCTAGTCACCAAGCGGTGTGTGGCGCAGGGCGCTATTCGTGCCAAAGTCATATTCCCCCCCCCCACTAATCCACTCGCGGATCGCGCGAGGGAAAAACAACTGTCTGAACTCCTCAGTACGAGCTCCGATTTTCATTATCTTTGAAAATTGATCATTCTGCGATTTGAAAGTTGGTGGCAATAATATTTGCTCTATGTATTCGGCGAAGATCGGATTTCGGAATTTAGTGAGCAGCCTCTTCCATTTAGCAGGTCGTCTGTCTGCAAGTGTGTCCCACTTTCTATGAATTTGTAACGTTCTCGCGATGGCTAAATGTACCAGTCACGAATCTTGCCGCTCTTCTCTGGACCTTTTCAATCTCTTGAATCAGACCCAACCGGTAAGGGTCCCATACAGACGATCAGTACTCTAGGACTGGACGAACCTATCGTATTGTAAGCAATTTCCTTTGCTGAAGGACTGCATCGCTTCAGGATTCTACCAATAAACCGCAACCTCGAGTTCACCTTATCCGTTACTTGTGTAATCTGAGATCATTTCGAATAGTCGCACCCAGATACTTGACGGATGTTACCAAAGACTGGGCATTTATTTCGTACTCGTACATTAATGGGGATTTTCGCTTTGTTATACGCAGTAGGTTACACTTACTAATATTGAGAGATACAAGATTACACCACGTATTTATTTTCTGCAAGTCCTCATTGATGTGTTCACAATTTTCGTGTGCTCGAAAGGCGTGGCCAGCAGTCTAATGCCGCTGTCAATACCATCAACAAGATCGTTTATGTAAATCGTAAAAAGCAGCGGACCTATTACTCTGCCCTGGGGGACACATGATGTTACGCTTATATCTGTTGAAATCTTCCCATTCAGGACGACATACTGGTCACTGTCTGTTAGAAAACCTTCTATCCAACAACATATGTCATCGGATAGACCGTAAGGGCGCACTTTTTGGAGCAAGTGACAGTGCGGAATTGAGTCGAACGCCTTTCGAAAGTCGAGCAATATGGCATCAACCTGGGATACGGTATCTAGAGCCTGCTGTGTGTCATGCACAAAGAGGGCCAGCTGTGTCTCGCATGACCGCTGTATCCTAAAACAGTGCTGGTTTCTGCAGATAAGCTTCTCAGAGATTAGAAAGGTCATTATGTCTTAACACATGTTCCATGATTCTACAACAAATCGATGTCAGTGAAATTGGCCGTTACTTATGTGCATCCGATTTTGTACCCTTTTTATATATTGCTACGACCTGGGCCTTTTTCCAGTCACGTTGAACTTTCCGCTGTTCCAATGATCTCTGATAGATGATAGATAAGAATAGTGCTATATTTGCAGCATAGTCAACTTAGTATCTTAAGGGTATAACGTCTGGGCTAGATGTCTTCATTGCGTCTAAGGATCTTAACTGTTTTACAATCCAAGATACACAAAACACTATGTCAGCCTCTGTTGCGTTTGTTCGATAATTGAAAGGAGTAGTGGTGCTGCAGTCCTCTACCATAAACGAATTTTTGAAAGCCATGTTTTGAATTTCGGCCTTCCGTTTGTCATCATCCGTTACATTACTCGTACTGTCTGCTAGAGAAGGTATTGCATTACTTGTAGCGTTTAAAGGGTTTTAGGGTTAATTTTAGAATCTGCAAATAAAATATTGCTTTCAAATTCGTTAAAAGAATCTCTCTTTGATCTTTTGACAGCTTCTTTCATTGCTCATAATTTCTGGTTGTCAGCGGGGCAGTGACTACGTTTAAAACGACTGTGCAATATTCTCTGCTTTCTCAGCGGCTTCTTAAAATGCTTTTTGAACCAAGATGTATACTTTCCCTGCCCTATATTTCCGCTAGGCACATATATCTCTAGCACGTGGTGCACAATACCTTTAAATTCCGACCAAAGATGCTCAGTATCTTTCTGTCCCGCGGTGAATGCTTGGACCTGGCTATGAAGATATTCATTAAAGATACTTTTATTTGCTTTCCGAAACAAGAAATCTCTACGCTTTTTCTTTAGTTATTTTGCACCTTCCACTGACGTAGAAGCCACAACGACACTATGTTCTCTAACACCTTCTTCTAGATTAACTTCCTCAAACAAATGTTCCCATCTCGAGTTGGTTTTCTAACCAAATGCCCAATGTTGTATGTTGAGAGCGCTCCTACAATAACTTCACACGAGTATTTGCTTGTGCCTCTTGTCATAAACGTGTAATTTTCCCAGTCAATGGACGCCAGATTAAAGTCTCCTCCTATAACTAATGGATAATTTGGATATTTATTTCCTATGTACTCAAGACTTTCCATGAAACGTTCTGCGACGTTTGTTGCTGATGCTGGTGCTCCGTAAAAACATCCTAATACAATGGTCACTCCTTGTCTGATTGACAGTTTTATTCAGACTTTTCCTCAGTCCGTCCGAGTATCGACGTCATTTACGTTTAAACAGCTTTTAATTGCATTGAACACACCACCTTCCATAGCATCAGTCCTATCCTTCCTGTCTCAAGGAAGGCCTGCATTGTCTGCCCTGTATGGCAGTGGACCTGTTCAGCAAGATTTACTGAGGGATGGACTTACTGCCAATTGCTTTCAACTTCCGACATGCCATTTCTACGACCTAGGAACAGTAAAAGTACCTCATGCTTTTAGCGTCCTACCAGTCTCCATAACATTTGCCCAGGCTGTTAACTTTCTAGAGTCTCACTCAAGGTGCGTCAGGTTGTAATGAAATATTTACTAGTTTTCCATATGTGAAAAATAGGTAACTTGTCCTCTCCCACGGTTTAGGAGACAATCTGGGCAGCCGTCTTAGGCTGTATGCAGGTAATGCTCCCCCTTGTCGTCTAGTGAGTTATCAGAAGATCAAACCCAATTGCAAACAGACTTTGATAAGATACCTCGGTTGCCCAGAAAGTAATGCAGCGTATTTTTTTCTTCAAAAATTGTTTATTGAATATAATGAGAGTTACACACCTGAAAGAGCGGTGTTTTATCTACACACCCTATTTATCCACTTAATCTCCATCCCATTCTATGGCCTTACTCCAGCGCCAAATGAGGCGTGTGTCCCTGTCGGTATCAATCCTTGTCTTGGCGGAGGAGCCAGTGCTTCACTGTGTGAATCACCTCTTCACCGTGAGAGGCACCCACATGCCTTGCTCATACTGTGGCATCAAGCAGTCAGGCCTCCAAGATGAGTGGTCTGCCAAGCGAGTTGATTCATTCTTATTTATGGAGTAACATGAACTCTAGTACTCACAATTAAGTTACAAATTATTCTTCTGTATGAATATTACACAACGGAAACGCACATCTGACTATTAGTAATTTTAACAACTCTGACTGTTCAATACACACTGGCAATACCACATTTTCTTTTTTATTTAACAGCTTTGATCAACACGTGGCCATCGCACTGAATATGAATGGCGCACACATTATAAATTCTGGATATCATGGCAACATACAATTCGAAGGAAAATGCCACCAATCTTTTTCTTTTCACTATCTTACTTATTCCGATAAATTCTATAACCTAAACACACAAATTCTATAACCTACAACAATAACACATGAGAAATTCCGCCCAATGGGCATGGATTTACATTGGTGATTCTCTATCTTATGGTATCGTTACTCTTTAAGGCTACAGTGCACATTCTGGATAGGATGGTGGATCTTTAGCTATATCTCACACTTCGACTCTCACAACCATCATCACGAAACTTTCCTCCAGACCGAGCGGTACAAAAGGAACATGCATAACCCACTACCTCTGAAACTACCTTGCTACTCTCCCATGCAAACCATACATACTTAAATTACATGGTGTATGTCATGTAATAAGGAATAGTTACAACATTATAATCACATCAATTTCAGCTTTCCCACTTCAATTAGTATTCATCCCATTTCCACACGACACTGCCCCACTTCGAAACTTTTCTTTCCTACTACGAACTCTGGACGTTATATGAACGTCTTCCTGTGCAATTCAAGCCAAGTGGCGTTGCTGGATAGACGGCTGACTCACTTTGCTTCTCTCTCAGAGTATTATAGTTTGAATCAAGCGTCACACGGAAACATAACACGCAAAATAATATTATGAACATATTCATCACACACGCAAGTCCTCAACTGATACCATGGACGAGTACTTCTCTTTATCCTTTGTCTCATACACAGACTAAGACTCACACAGTACTCACCACGTGGAAGTACTCGTCTCTAATTTCAAGTCCTGCACAAGCCATTTCTTAAATATTTCCAACTTATAGTACACACCCTAGTAATTCAGTTTAACTTCAGCATTTGGAAGTATTTCAACTTATTGCTACACTTGGTTTCATTGTGACCGTTGGTCACTTCCGAAGGTTACTACGATCCCCTTAATATTACCTGCCTGACATTTAATTCTCCCCACGAAAGTTCCTGAAATAGAGAAATTATTATTCTAAACTACTCCTAAGTATTTCACATGCATACCATGTCTCCACTCTTTTGTCCTTACGGAGCACGCCTAAGACAGGTCTTACCAACACTAGATCCAGCGGCAGAGTGCCGAAACATGGCCGTTCTTCAGGTCCCCTCGCACCTCTGCCAAAGTGGGGGAGCACCTTGCTACCGTATTGGTCAGCCACATTTCAGGCGCTCAAAGCTCTGGTAAATTTTATCTCTTTGGTTCTATCAAAGGTGACCAAATGGTAGTCTCAAAGATGATCATATATTCAGATTCACTATCTGCGGTTAGCAGACGACCATACATTCATTCATTTCACCGATCTCACCAAACTGGATGTAGGGATTTATTTTGTGGGAGTGCACATGTGATCAATTAAATAAATAAATTATCCTTCTTTCCTACACTGGTATCCAGCTTCGCTGTATTAATTGAAATTGAGTTATTTTTACAAAAAATATGTTGTTCTGACAAGAATAATAAAGTATGTTGTACCTATATTCAATGTCGGGCGGTACTGTACCCTTTCAACCATCCTCAAAATGTCTTCCGTAAGTGGTATCCTTTAATAGCCCACACAAGTGGAAGTCCGAGGGGCTGGGTCAGGACTGTAGGGTGGATGGGGTAACACTGTCAAACCCTGTTTTGCGATTTTGTTCAGCAGTCCTCAGACCTGTGTAAGGCTGAGCGTTGTTGTGTTGCAGCAAAACATCTCCTGAGTTGCTGTGGTGCCGAAGTCGCTGGAAGCGCATCTTGACTTTTGTTAATGTGTTGACATATGCTTCTGAATCAGTTGGCATCACATCAATGAGAATTACATCTTCACAGTCCCAGAACACGATGATCATGACCTTACCGGCAGAAGCAGTTGCTTTGAATTCTTTCTTATATGAGATGGGGGAATGGCGCCATTCCATCGACTGTCGTTTTGTTTCAGGCTCAAAATACTGAACTCAGATTTCATCTCCTGTCACAATATGGGACAAGAAGGCCTCCCCCTCACCTTCAAAACGTTGCAACAAATCAAGACAAGTGGTTTTTCTGTGGGATTTGTCATCCACCGTTAGACACCACGGGACCCATCTTACACACACTTTTGAATATCCAGGAGTACGGATAACTGCTTCCACACTTCTTTGCTGATTGACAGATGCAGCGCCCGTTGCCGAGTCGTAATGCCTCTGTCCTCGCGAGTGACATCAGCTCGTTTCAACATGTCAGGTGGATGGTCATGCAGCAAATCGTGGAGCTCCACCGAACCGCCCTCTGATGACCTCACTCCCTGGGCCCAGCGACTAACTGTACTTCTGTCGACAGCAGATGCTTCATAGACTTAGTGAATGTTCTCCACAGTTTCTTTCTCTGCAGTGAGAAATTCAACGACGGCACATTGCTTGTAAAGTAGGTATATCACCTACAGACGCAGTTGTGAAATTGTCCTGCAGCTACGCTGTCTGTCAAAAGTGACAGAAACTTTTGCGCGCTCACTGAGGCAAATAATACATACGCAATGTTTCTCATTGGTAGTACTTTTTTCAACTGAGAAAAAAATGTGCTGCGTTACTTTCAGGGCAACCCTCGTATCTGTATGGTGCGAAAATTGGCAATTGACCCTAAATAATGAGAAGTGTGAGGTCATCCACATGAGTGCTGAAAAGAATGCGCTCAATTCCGGTTACATGATAATTCAATCAAATTTAAAGACCGGAAATGCACATAAATATTTAGGAATTACAAATACGAACAAATCAAATTGGAAAGAACGCATAGAAAATGTTGCGGGGAAGGTGAGCCAAGGACTACGTTATCTTGGTAGAACACTTAGCTCTTATAAGATGCAACAGAGTTGCTAAGGCGACTACCGACACGACGCTCGCTTGTCCGTCCTCTTTTGGAATACTGCTGCGCGGTGTGGGATCCATACCACATACGATTAACGGAGTAAATCGACGAAGCTGAGAGACTGGAGCACGTTTCATATAATCGAGAAATAGGAGAGAGAGTGTCACTGACATGATAAAGGACTGGGAGTGGACCTTACTAAAACATAGGCGTTTCTCGCCTCCGCGGGATCTTCTCACTAAATTTCAATCACCAGTTTTCACCTTTGATTGCGTATTACTTGTTGACACCGACGTACATTGAAGGAAACGATCATCATAATAAAACAAAGGAAAATCAGAGCTCGCACAGAAAGATACAGGTGTTCGTTTTTTCGGTGAGCCTTGCGAGAGTGGAGTAATAGAGAGAATTATGGTGAATGTGGTTCCATAAATACTCTGCCAGGCACTTAAGGGTCATTTGTAGAGAATCGGCGTAGATGTTGATGTAGAGAGACAAAGACCCAAACTGATCAAACATTGTGTCACCATCCGACTCAGCAGTCGATTACTACACTTGCATCTCACCAAGTTGATTGGTTGATTTGGAGGAGGGGACCAAACGGCGAGTTCATCGGTCCCATCGGATTAGGGAAGGGTGGGAGAAGAAAGTCGGCCGTACCCTTTTAAAGAAACCTCCCCGGCATTTGCCTGAAGCGATTTAGAGAAATCACGGGGAACCTAAGTTAGGATGGCCGAACGCGGGTCTGAACAGTCGTCTTCCCGAACGCGAGTCCAGAGTGCTAATCACTGCGCCAGCTGGCTCGCTCGTACCGAGTGTAAACAGTAATTCTCGGCAGTACAACTGTGAGGAGAGTAGATTTCTGTGGAACTGCGAAAGCGAATCACTCCTCTGGAAGAACCTGGTAGCGCTCTCCATTGATACAGGACGACAATTAAGCAACTATACGGAAAAGAAACGTAAATTAGTTACAAACAACTCTCTGCACACACTTTACTCAATATGTAAACGTTACTGCACATATTCGGATTCATGTTATGACATGTTCGATATGTGTGGTGCAGACGAATAGCGAAATTCTCCATGACCGACTGAAGTGGCGTAATGTCAACGCTGTCGATGAGATGCTGAATGGCTGTTTTCAGCTCAGAAATGGTTTTGAGGTTATTTCTGTATACCTTGTCTTTAATAGAGCTTCACAAAAAGGGGTCGCATGTGTTTGGATCCTGAGAATATGGCGGCCAATCGAGGCCCATACCAGTGTCCTCTGGGTACACCAAAACTATAATGCCGTCCCCAAAGTGCTCCTCCACGACATCAAGCAGTCTCCTGCTTCGATGGGTCGAGCTCCGTCTTGCATTAACCACATCTTGCCCGAATCAGGATCACTTTGGATAATGAGGATTAAATCATTATCCAAGGCCTTCACGTACCGTTCAGTAGTTACCGTGTCATCAAGGAATGCCGCACCAATTATTCAGTGTCTGAACACTGCTCACCACACAGTCACCCAGTGAGGCTGCAGAGATTTCTCGATCGCGAAATGAATATTCTCTCTCCCCCAAATGCGCCAATTTTGCTTACTGACGAACCCATCCAAATGAAAGTCGGCTTCGTCGCTAAATCAAATCGTATCACGCATACTAATTCCCATCATGCCCTGTGACCAACCGTACGGTTTCAACGTCCTAGCGCAAACCGCTCAGAAGCTACGACGATTTTATTTCATGTAGTTCAATAATTTCCGCCCTGCAGTTCGCAGCACAGAGGGGTCTCGTGTGGCTCGATGTTCTGGGAACTGCAGACACACGGCTTTCCACGAAATGCCCCAGCTGCAGCTAATCGGGAGCAAGACGTTCTCGGAACTCCTCAGGCAGCGCTCTCCCACTATCAGTTTCTTATATTTCTATGTAATTCCCCAAACTGTTTTATTTGTAAGCACTCTGGTTCGTGTTGCTCTTGCGAGACGGCTGCCTTTAACTCCTCTCTGTCGCTGTTCCAACTCTGCCATCCTCGTGGTGCATTTCTACTTCATCCGCGGAAACCGTAATTTGATGTCGCGAAGGAACCCCTCCCCCCACCCCCCCCACACAACCGTGAAGCTGCCGTCTGCACCCCTCCCCCCTCCCCCCTCCCCCTCCCCTCCTCAACAACGTAACGCTCAACCGGGAAGCCGCCGTCCGACCACACTGCAGGGGCTACAATGAAACACACACACACACACACACACACACACACACACACACACACACACACTACTTGCAGCAACAAACTCTCTTCTGCGATCGCCTAAGGAAATCATCTCCTGCAACTTCGGAAATGCAACCGTTGTGCAGCGTCTGTCAGACGGAGTTGCGGGACACATAAAACTGGATGCTGTTCGTCACTCAGCAGATCTCTTACGAACGCAGGTTTAAATGTGTTAATCTTACACTCTGAAAATATTATTTCGCAAACTTAACGTTTTAGGCAATGCAACATTAGAGTAAATTTAGCGATGAATGATCTATCTGACTACAAACTCGATAACATACATTGCTTGAACAAATACGATGCAGAATGGAACTCACAGTTTTGGATTCCAACACAGGAAAACAAATTTAGCAAAGTGTTACTCAGCCGTATCTTGTAGAGTAGGATCTATATTAATGACTTTATTACAACATTTTGAAATTATTTACCACACATAATAACCTTAAGGCTCAAGTAAAAACTAAAGGGCAGTGGCAACAGTCTTGAAACGGCCTATCAAAAAGCAAGAGCGACTACAGCTCTTTCATTTCTGTTGGCAAAGTTACGAGCAGCCTGTACCTCACTTGACTACTGTCCACCTGCAGTTTGTCACAAGCGACGAATACGTGTAGTAAGGTGATAAAAATGAGAGCATTTATTTTTTGTTAGATTTTGTTTCACAACTATACAGCTGATTTCTCAGTTTTTTTTCCTATATATTTTTCTAAAGAAACTTGTTAATTGGAGAGTAAGTCTACGCATTTCAGACGTGTGAACAGTGACGTTAATATTAGGCAACAGAAACTTTAAAATATATCTTGGACGTAGAGTGAAACTGTCATTTAATTTATTAATGCAAACTGTTATTACTTTGATGCTGAACAGCAACAAAATCGATGACAGTTTAACGACATGCAAAAATTTTGCTTATGTATTGGAACTGTCGCTTTGCTTATCTTTTTCGTTTATTTACTAACAATACTGCTAAAGGTTGCAAATTCTCATATTTGTCATTGAATAATGTCAGTAATGATGTTTGCTTGATTTATTATTTCGTCTAAATACTTCATATTTCCCCCTTTTAATGGGTAAGAGTAACAATAAGAAAACAGTTCACAATTTCGGTCTTCAGAATGGGGAACATTTTAGCGAGCAGAAAGTTTTCAGATGGAGAACTGCCATGGTAAAAACATTTTCCAATACATGGTAGGGACGGTACAGCAACCAGTAACATACAATCAAGAGAGGAACAGCTAGTATCGGTTACAGGGATGTATTTATTATTTGTTCACCAATGATGCATTTCGCATGATTGACACTGTAACTAACCTGTTTCTGTGGGCTATTACGTTATTATTCGGAATGGAAATACTTATTGCTTGTGAAATTAACGTGAGAAGATTATGGTCGCCACCGACTCTAACCACGCAACTAATCAAAGGTTTGGCCGCGTCGGAAAATAAATTAAGTTGATCACAGACCAAAAACTCACAAAAATGCATACGTTGTGATGTCGCTCATAGGAGATGCGATGTAATTAATAGTATTTCCCGTGCACTGTTCACAAGAATCAACCATTTAAAATAAAATAGCACATGAATGGACACTGTGCAGAAGATCAGCTCCCAGCAACACACCTGAAAGTAAGACTTAATCTAAAGCATTTGTTTTAAAATAAAAGGGGAAACTAATCACTGGACCTGTGCGTAAGGAAACGCGTTGGATGTGGTACCGGGAAAGCTACGAGGTGAGTGGCTTAGGTGCAAAAACGTAATCTCGGAACACAAGAGAAAATTGTAGATAAAACCATTTATTCCTAAGATATGGATGTGAGGCATGTACACAATTCCTGATAACATTAATTTCTAAAACATTAAAGAAAAGCACCGATACATTCACCGTTATAATCTACACCTAAAATCATTGGTGTGAATCATTCATACAACTGCTGTTGCTTGATAACTGATCGCAATAACTCGTGAAACGGTACACGTTTCGCAGTACACCCGCGTGCCCACGTGGTTTGTGGAGACGCAATTTCTAGGTATCGTGGCCAAGTTGCAACAATATCACATCACACAATCATGAACAGATAACATTCTTTAAAACAAACTTGAGATCGGACAGTTAGTGATGACGGTAGCCCAACAAACTCTAGTGTTCTACCACGTGGTTGGCTCCCCACGGACGAAAGACACATAAAGCAAGGAAAATTTACGAGAAGGCAAAGCTATTAATATTTAGAAAAATAAAAGCTTATACAGGCACAGCTCAAGGCAAACAGACATTCATACAGAAGCGAGTGCTCGCTTCTTATCGACACCTTTGCGTGACGCTCTTCCGGCGGATCCAAGTCTGCTACAGAAATTTACTAAAAGAAAAATCTGACGAAGTTTTGCATTCCTTGCTGCGACAAGGCAAAGCAATCTTTCAGAGTTGAAAAGCGAGACCAAAAGCTAACAGCTCTCCTCTCGCTAGGTAACAACGCGCCACGCGGTCAGTCTAACTCACCCTCCTTCGACTGGAGCACAGCTGTGGACGCTTCCCGTACCGGCGGCAGACTGCCTCCCTTTTTCTTCTCCAGTCTCTTCCACGCTCCTCGTGTCCCGGAAAACCCGAAGATGCCATTTCCGCCACCGACCTAACGCAGGTGGATTTCTCACATGTAGCGCAAACCTCTTTGCCTACTTGACCACTACGAGAGTTGGCTATTCTGTACAACTGCTGCTGAATCTGTATGACTATCGCAGACTTTCTGCAGCAGTCTACGCCACCGTCTAGCAACGTGACACACAACCACATTCATTCAATCACACCACTATGGGAGTTATGAGAAAAGATAAACAAGGAAAAGAAAGAGAAATACTTGTGAAATTGGGCTACCGAACTAATGAAAGGTGGCTACAGGACCCATTCATCACATCTTTAGATTGGCCTACACAAAAAATATTCATTTCGTTAGAAGTGCAAAATTGGAGTTACTTGCAAGTAACTGTGACGCGGCTTATTAAATATTAGATCGTGTTATGTATATGGGATACCGACCGACGAACCACCCAGCAAATAATTTACCTTGTCAAATATTTGGGAACATTGCGTGGTGTCCTATAAATCAACAGAACTGAATACAGACGAAAAAATCATACCCAGTGACGATATATATTTCGCACAGCATGAAACAGAAGAAGAAAATGAGTTTGGTTTGTGGGGAACTCAACTGCTCGGTCGTCAGCGCCCGTACAAAGTCACAATTTTTACACAGTCCAATTTTTACACAATACAGTCTAGCCACAGTCAAGAATGATGATGATGATAAAGAAATGTGACGACAAAACAAACACCCAGTCCCCAGGCAGATAAAATCCCCAATCCAGCCGGGAATTGAACCCGGTACCCCGTGATCCAGAGGTAGCAATGCTAGCCACTAGATGAAGAAAGAGGAGAGAAGAAATTATCCTGCAGAAGCGTGAGACCTAGTCCAGTGAATGCAAAACACCATCAAACCTATTCAGATGTGTCACCATGCATTCATATCCGAGCAATGCCCATAGTACTGGACGTGTGAACACACTGAGCCATACGGCCGCAAGTGTCCATGTATCACAGCACGTGGCGTTAGTAAACTGTGCGTTACGGAGTATTATGGAATTGCCAAATATAAGCAAGTATTAAATAGTTAAATAAGAGTCACTACAGCACGCAATTTAATATCATGGTCGGGGAAAGCAAAAATCCAGCTGCTTGGAAGTCACTAAAACTAAGTTGAAAAACTAAATGCCTGCTCCAGCAAACTAATACACAGCAAGGAAATTTGGAAATTTGTGGTAAGGTCTTATGGGACCAAACTGCTTAGGTTATCCGTATCTAAACTTACACACTACTTAATGTAACTAACTTACGCTAAGGACACACACCCATTCCCGAGGGAGGACTCGAACCTCCGACGGGCGAGCCGTGGGGTTGTGACGAGACGCCCTAAGACGCGCGGCTACCCCTCGCGGCCACAGCAAGGAACATGAAAACACGCTTGAAGAATGCTGAAAACATTTTTCACTTTGTTGTCAATGTAATATGGCGGACGAGAGAAAACAAACACAGGGCTGTAGCCACGTAAGTGCTTTACCACGTATGAGAAAGAGACTCATCACCAAAGTAACTATCTTTATCTGAGTGATTGGCTGGCAGTATCGAAAAGCAACCTTTGAAATAACAGCTGTTTATTACAAGAAGTAAATCAACTACAACTTCTGTCTGTGAATGAATGTCTACACAGTTTGAGAATGGCAACGTCTCAAGGAACAGGGAAGGTTAATAACGGAACAAACATAAGAGACCGATAGCTGGTAGGCCGTCTACGGATTAGCAGCAGGATGCCGTAATGACAAGATCTTACTAGGCAATAAGTTCGTAGGCAGTCTCATGTGGATATGGCGAAGCAGTGCTCTCAGGAGCGGCTGATGGTGGTGCAGCAGTGTACGTCGTTCATTGCAAGGACAAGGCGACAACGTGGCGTGCAGCAGCAGTGGCAGTGGCAGGTGGGGTCCATAGGAGAAACGTGTAGTGAAGACTGAGTGGCTCTTGGTCAGTGACTAGAGCATAACTGGCTTTCGAAGTGTGGAGCGCCAACCTAAATAAATGCGTGCACAAGAATACATCAGATGTGTCACATGGACATATGCCTGTTCAGATGTAAGCAGGACCTATGGGTGTAGTGATGTGTGCTCCAACTTTCAAGCCACATAGTGTTGGGGCTGGCACCCACAGATGCTATGGTGGCTGCACCTAACTTGACCTCCAAGCTGAGGCAGATGCCATTCCTGAGTTGCAATGGCCTGCGGTGTGGTAGCTGAATACACGGCAACCCAGCCCTGCATAAACTGCAAATCTACTATATTACATTATAACATGAATGTAACTAGATTAATTAGCTAGACTGTGAAAGTTGCTTTTGACAACCAGTGCAGTTAACAAACGTAAAATCCAAAAGTATATTAAAATAAAGTAAAAATAAAGATGTGTGCTAGAATTCTGTGTAACATATTCTTGGTAGGTACCCCACAATCTGACGGTCTATTTGCATCGAATTAGAATTTTCGCTTTGTGGTAATCTCCATTTGACTATGTTAGGACTGCCTGTGTCCACCCAGTTATGCATGTGAGTTTGTTGAACCGAGGATATTCCTGACATGGGGAATCAGACAGTTTTGGTAGCTGCAACTAACAAACAGTTCAGATGCTAACTGGTACATTTCAGTGGATCTTCAACTCTCCCAGCTCCTGGGAAGTCAAATTTTTCTTTCATCTCTGAAACCATTGGGCTAACTTCCACTGTAACGGTAGGTAGAGGTCCATATTGGGTGGTACCATCCAGGGCCAGGAGCAGCGTAGTTTTTTATTAGTCGTTCATCCACTTCCTCTTCCCCCATCACTTGTGAGACAGGGCCCTGCGCTTTGGACTGCTAACTGGCAATGGCGAAGTGGCATGGCTGTACGTACTCTTTAGTGCTCAAATTATTAAATTCATGACCCTGCACGCAGCGTTTCAACTTGTTTGTTACTGTAACAGTTCAGTATGATATATTGCTGTTAACAGATACATACAAGTTGCATAATAATGCATATCGAAGTTTGGATCTCCCATGTGGCTGTTAAAACACAAGCCATGTTTTGGTAAATCTATACTGCATAGAGCCGGCCGGTGTAGCCGTGCGGTCTGGGCGCTCCAGTCTGGAACCGCGTGAACGCTCCGGTCGCAGGTTCGAATCCTGCCTCGGGCATGGATGTTTATGATGTCCTTAGTTTAGTTAGGTTTAAGTAGTTCTAAGTTCTATGGGACTGATGGCCACAGAAGTTAAGTCCCATAGTGCTCAGAGCCATTTGAATCATATACTGCAGAGACAATTAGGGAATTTTTAACCAGACCACTAGTATGTTTACAAGGCTTATAGTTCAGCGAAAAGACTAGGAAACTGAACAATTAAAAATTTCCAGCGATAAATATACTTCCTTCTTTTCTTATTTCTCTTCTTCCATAGTGCCACATTGGCGCTGGGCTGGCATGCTTATTAACAGGTTTGAAATGGTTAATTTTAATGGGCTGCTCGAAACCATTTCTGTTTACACCTTATTACCCGTGACTGAATACTTGTACTCCAACTGTCCGCCTGTATTAGCTACGTAGATGAGTGTAAGTTTTGCAGATCACCAATATGATGCGGGAAACTGCTTAAAGTGCGTCTACAGTGCCCTGAGGAATGACATTCGTAATTAATACGCCGGGCAGATTCGTCCTGCGTCTGACACCCCCTTTCCCATCTCGGAAGCAGCACCTTAATGCAAACACTTATCCATGTGGATATAACAAACACCTATTTTACTAAATAATTTTTATGGACTTTATGAGTAGCTCACCACCTGTGGAGTTACGTGTGTCTGCAGTCATGATACATTCACAAAAGGTTGTCGTATTTTAACATTTATTTCTTACTGTAATTTAATGTACTTGAGAACTACACCTATGAACGTATTGCCCCGAAAATACGTTGTCATTTCTGGTATTCATCTCTACAAACATGCCTGCTGAAATAGAATTATCGCAGTAAAAATATATGTCAAATGTTCTAAAATCCATAATTTCAATTCCCCTGTTGTGTCAATTACGATGCCACAAAGAATTACACACAGAATAAAATTATTTCTTATAGGTTGTGTGGTACTTGGTTACGTGCACTGACACCGTCTTAGCCTGCTGATGAACTGTTATGCATGGCATGACAGTAATATAAAGTGACATTCGACTTGTGAGCGCTACGCAAGTTACTGAACTCACTCAGAAATATTTTCATACTTCTTCGTTATTAGTTGTAGTCGTTGGTGTTGACATGTGAGATGATATTTGCGACTCTACTGACGATTCCAAACTCTGTCTGGGGAAATGGTGAAGCCTACTGAGGGCTTTCAGCTTATGAGGAATGGAATAGTCCGAGTGGTCGGATGGTGAGACTCCACAGGGCGCAGTGGTAATTTACGGCAGTCGGTGCAGAGCCGGAAGTCGGCGGCTTTGAGCGTGCTGACGTGACCCGGGCCCTGGCCCTGCGTCCCCAGACACTTCCACGCCATTGTGCCGCGATCGCGCTGGGTGTGACAAGTGGTGCCATAAAAGGTCGGGACGCACTTGCTGGCGGCGGCCGGCGAGCGCCATAAATCATCAGCTGGCCACACACGGCGCCTGCAGTCCTCACACAAAACACACACACACACACACACACACACACACACACACACACACAAGTCTCTTGAGCTTTAAACAGTACATATTTCCATACCTTTATGGTACCGACAGTAAATATTTCACTCCGTTTTCAGTTTTGTTGTCACACTGCATCCCACCTTTTCCTCCTCCTCTCGGTATACAGTTTTAATGTGGCAACTCGTTTCGAGACACTTAAAAATACACTGATGGAAAGAAAAAAGGCAATACCAAAAATAATTAATATAAAGAAATGAAATTTTGGAAACAGATTTGACTGGGTACCATATTTAAATTATTGACATTGCAAGATCACAAGTTAATACAGGTGTGAGATAAGCTTTCGCAACTGTCAAATGCTGTGATACACTAATGACCAGTGTAGCCCCCAGAATGCCACACGGGATAGCTGTGCGAACTAAGGCGCCTTGCTACAGTTTACGCGGCTCTCCCCATCGGAGTTTCGAGCCCTCCCTCGGGAATGGGTGTGTGTGTGTGTGTGTGTGTGTCGTCCTTAGCCTAAGTTAGTTAAAGTTAGATTAATTATTGTGTAAGCCTAGGGATCTCAGAAGTTTGGTCCCACAGTAACTTACCACCACCAGCACCCCCAGAATGTTGAATGCAAGCATCCAAACGTGAGCGCAATACATTGTACAGATGCCGGGTTTCAGTTTGTGGGATGGAGTTCCATTCCTGTTGCACTTGGTCAGTGACTACAGGCATGCTTAATGATGTATGTGAATGACGCTAATAGTTGTCCATTGGTGTCCCATATGTGATTGATTGGACGCAGATCTGGTAATTGAGTAGGCCAAGGAAATTTTGTAGAGCATGTTACATTACAACAACGGTATGTGGGCGATCGTTATCCTGTTGGAAAACACCCCTGCAATGCAGTTAATGAAAGTCAGTACAACAGGTGGAAACATGAGACTGACGTACAGATTTGGAGCCAGGGTGAGTGGGATAACGACGAGAGTGCTTCTGCTGTCACACGAAATTGCACCGCAGGTAATAGGTCAAGGTGTACGAGTATGTCCAGTGTATCCAGCATATAGGCAGGTCGGTTGCAGGTCCTCAGCTGACCTCCTTATAACCAATTCATGGCCATCATTGGCTCCGAGGCAGAACCAGCTTTCATCAGAAAGCACAACACGCATCCACCCTGCCCTCCAATGAGCTCTCGTCTCACACCACTGAACTCGCAAATGCTGGCGGTTTTGGGTTAGTGGTACGCACACTACAACATGCTGACTTGGAGCTGGCCTCGAAGTAACCGATTTGTAAAGTTCGTTTAGACACTATGGTGCCAGCTGCTCCTCAGATTGCTGCTGCAGATGCAGTGTAAGGCGCCGGACCCAGACAACAACACGATGGTCTTCCCTGTCAATAGTGCCACGTGGCCATCTGTAGCCCAGTCTGTTTGCGACCGTGCATTCCCGTGACGACCGCTGCCGGCATTCATGAAAGATGACTACATTCCTGCCAAGTTTTTTTGCATAATCGCATAAGGAACATCCATCTTCTTGTAGCCCTATTTCATGACGTCATTCCAAGTCAGTGAGGCGTTGATAATGGCGCGTTTGTCACCTAAAGCACATTCTTGACTAAGATGAACTCTCCACATCTAATCTCAAAGTCAACGACCGTTATGGGTATATTTAAAGCAAACCTGATTTTCATCTTCATGGTAGGGCTACTGTTGCCATTCTTATGCGATTGGCGGGAAAGTTGAATAGGAGTCATCTTTTAGATGTAGAAACACGCCTACTATGTTTCATTTCTGTCGCAGAATTCTTTCTTGGTTTTGTGGTTTTATTGCGCTTCTGTGTTTTCAGTTCTGTTGTTACTATGCGTCTCTTTCTTTGAGCGTGATAGAACCTGCAGCTTTTCTCGCCAAATAATTCTAATACGACAGTTCTACTGGAAACACTTAAAGATTTAAGTTTTATAATTATTGCAAATACCATTCGACATTCGACAAACAGAAATTACGAATGCATTGTTATAGTGAACAGACATCACAGTGTTATTGTGTTTGTAGATTCTTGCTCGTTAGTTGCACGATTACGTAACTACTATAAGGCTCACATACTTAGAACATTTACCAGTACTGCTAATGAGACTTTAATGCAACATTTTGGTTTACTTGAAAACACATTCTGGATTTAAAGTAATTTCTGTGAGATACCAGTTGACATAGTGGTTAGATTATGTGACAGCTACACGATTTTATCATGACGCTACTTATGAGTGACAATTTACAATGTTGCTTTTGCAGTGTTTCTGTTTTATATCTGCACAGTTTTTCTGTATTATTCTGGAAAGTAAAACATGTTTTAGTAGTAACTTTTGTGGTATAGCTACAATGAGACTGCCTTTTCCGTAGCACAACAACACGTTACAGCACAGTACTCTCTTCATCACGGCAATAAGCGTAATAACTAAGATATCTATACGCAAAGCATTTCACTTTTGTTTATCGTGAGGTAAGTACATTGACTTCTGCAGAACTTAGCTTTCGGAGGACAATAACTACAACAGTTCGACAGAGATTATCCTACAGCAAAACGCACAATTAGCGCTACAGGACACGCATTTGATTGATTAATTTTGTACTTGAACCATTTATTTTTCAAGATTTTTGAATTACAAAGAAAGTTTTCCGTGAAACATTTCATTCCATTGCTGTAATCTGTAACACCTGAGTGTATAATTACATTGATCCTCAGCGGGGTACATGCCTACTTTGTGTACCATGTGTTTGGCAAGCACAAGGAGCCCTAGCTAATATGGTATTTGCTTATACAACTTTACACATCGGTACCATATTTCTCTAACACATAAATTACACAGCTATCTGATTATTTAACAGAGAGACAAACATTTTTTTACTACATCAGTGACACATGTTTACGCAATTACACAGATGGATAATTTAACACTTCTGAAATTGTATTTTGTCTGTACTTTGTGAACTGTTCATATTTCTTCAGATCCATTGTGATAATATGAGAGCTTTGTATGATGTATTTGGTAAGGGATCATGATTTTTGAAGTACGTTTGAGGTAGATGGCTTTATTGAAGGTCTTGAAATTATTGAAAGAAGCTGCGACGATTCTGAGATTTGACTGAGGTGTTATGATGTTATTTTTACGACGACGATGTGTATTTATGCTGTTGAGGTATGTTTATGATCAATAAGCTGATGCTATATGATAAATTTGATTGTGCTACATATTTATTATGATGAAATATTGAAGTCTCGACGCAAGATCGACGTGTCGACGAATATGTATAAGTGTAATAGGGTGAGAAATAAGGAGTAGTGGTTAGGGACTCTGGTTTGTGAAAAAGGATGTTGGAAACCGAGAATCGTATTTTAAGAGTTATGAAATGTGTGTATATGCGTGAATGTATCACTATGCTGGCGAAAATTTTTTGGACACTGTTATATTTACAGGACTTTGTTTATACAGATTTGAAACGCAAATTCTCGACCTGGGAAATTTTTATATGAGACTGTCACTGTAAGTAAACTAGTGTCATAAATATTTTGGTAAGAAAGTTAAGTGACCACCTGCACGTAATGTGTCGTGAGCACCCAGCTGAGTGACAGTCTCCTGAAAAAAAGCATTAGTGTGTGCCTTTCAGAGGCACAGGTGGAGAAAAAAAAAGAGGCCATTATCCTCGCTATTGACATTTCTTTGTAGAAAGCATCGCAGATACGACATGCTCAATACTTGGAAATATAATTACTCGTACTTTGTGCTACTTACTGAAATGCTTATAAATTGATGGGAAATATTCGTACATCTGCACTCCTGATTATGACAAGTGTCTTTCTACGAGAGTTGAGAGAATTTCTACTAACTTATGAAATGTCACATGACTATTGAATTATATTTTTATGCTTTGTACATAGTTGCTTATTTCATTTGATATGTTTTCCAGCTGTGTTGCAGTATTGGTTTTATAAAATAAAATTAAATGCATTTGCTGATGTGAACACTTTGTGTCAACAGATCTATTAAAAAATTATTTTATGATCCACATTCTTCGAAAAAGGAGCTCTTGGAATGGAAAGAACAATAAGAAGGGACTAATAACAGTAACTGGATATATAATTTTCTTTTCAGGTACTTGGTAATTTTTCGTAGGATTAGTTTTTGTGAAGCACCACTTTAATTACATAGACATTAAAATGTGAATATACACTTCCCTTATCTGCATTGTTTATCTTTAGTGTACTATTTTTTCTGCTTGTGGGTTTGTCATGTTTAGATATAAGTTATTACATTTACTGCTGCTTACTTTGCCAATTTCCATTTTTTTGTCATTGCTGTTTGTGTTAATTGTTCTGTGCTGCTGCATTGCTCATCCCTTAGTTTAGCATCAGAGCTCAGTAGATTTAAGTTAGCTTAAGAGGGGGTAGACTATATAAGAGAATGAGTTGCGATGAATTGGAAGAAATGCATTGAGAAGTCATACGAAAAAAGTACAGAAAGCAGGTATAGATAGGACTTTTTGGAAATAATGAAGAACGAAGGGAGATACCTGAGAAATAAAGACAGTTTTGTTTGAAAAATACTGCAGTAAAAGAAACCCTGTCCTTTCCTTGTGTTATCCCACTATGTGTTTGTGTTCCCTTGTGTATTTGTGTTTTTCCTGTCTTTATGTGTTTAGCTGATGTTATGTTGTAGAATTTTTCTAATACTATGTTATTTACTTTGTAAAGATGTTTAAACATTATTTGTTCTGTTTTGTTTTAATGCTCATGTGTGAAGTTGATGTTTCGAAATTTATTCTGATCTTTTATGTATGTACTCATGTCATAATTCTTTTGTAAACCCTGTACTACAAATGTTATCTGTACTGTTATGTTTTTTAATGATGTATTTTGTACCTTTGTAATTGTATTCTTGTGTTATAAAATTGTAATTGACACCAGTTCATCATATTATTACCTTGTAAGTTCCATTTCACTGCACACGTTTCTGTTGTTCATAGTATATGGACAATATGTGGGAAGTAGGGACTGTTAGTGTTTGCACGTGTGTTAATAATTCAGCAAGGGACAGGATAACAGCATTGCTGGTTCTAAGGACAATTCCAAAAACTTTTTGAGTGCATAAGTGATGGTTATGGACTTGCTATATTATCCGCAAGACTCTTCAATGGTCATTGTGCACCTGCACAGTCACAACAGATGGCTGCTGGCCATCTCTACAAAGACTACAGTGGGTCTGCATCTTTGATGACCCACCAATACCATTATTTCTACAAGGACTGCAGTGGGTCTGGACCTCTGGTGGCCCACCAATACCACAATCTCTACCAGGACTACAGTGGGTCTGCACCTCTGGTTGCCCACCAATACCGTAATCTCTACCAGGACTACAGTGGGTCTACTCTGTGATGACCTGCCTACCAATATTCTTCAAAACTTCGAATGACTCCGCTGTGGGTTTGCTCTGTTGTGACCCATTACTTGTCTGCATGTCGAGAGTCAGCACTGTCTTTCCGTTGGAAGGACACCAATACTTCTTCAAGACTGCATGGAAATCCACTACTTCCGTGTGCATTTTCTTTTACTGCTCAGACTTTGAGAAAAACACTGCAATTTTACTGTGATGAATGATCAGGACTGTCTTTATGATGGAATGTGAGAAAATTTTAGCTTCTGACCAACATTGTATCAATAAGTGTGTGCATTTGATATCTTTGTTATTTTAATTATGAATTATTTTATCATATCATTATTGGCCACTGCCCAAAAAAATTTGTAAAATTTTTTGTAGGGTGGATGGGGGCTATGTAAGTAGACAGTTTATGTTTTCTTATTGGCAACGTTACGTAGTGCTGTGTATGAAAATCACTGGCTGTGCTGTGTGCAGTCTGTGGCTAGTTTGCATTGTTGTCTGCCATTGTAGTGTTGGGCAGCGGCAGTTGGCTATTAACAGTGCGTAGCGTTGCGCAGTTGGAGGTGAGCCGCCAGCAGTGGTGGATGTGGGGAGAGAAATGGCGGAGTTTTGAAATTTGTGAGACTGGATGTCGTGAACTGCTATGTATATTATGATTTTTCAACACTATTAAGGTAAATACATTGTTTGTTCTCTATTAAAATCCTTCACTTGCTAACTATGCCTATCAGTAGTTAGTGCCTTCCGTGGTTTGAATCTTTTATTTAGCTGGCAGTAGTGGCCCTCGCTGTATTGCAGTAGTTCGAGTAACGAAGATTTTTGTGAGGTATGTGATTTGTGAAACGTATAGGTTAATGTTAGTCAGGGCCATTCTTTTGTAGGGATTTTTGAAAGTCAGATTGCGTTGTGCTAAAAATATTGTGTGTCAGTTAAAGCACAGTCATGTACAATTTTTCTAATTTGAAGTTTCATAACATAACATTGTTGACGTTTGTAAATCCCTTTGCGATCCGTAGGCAGACCCCTGCCATCTTCCGTGAGGGCCGTTCTTAATCAAGTGATGTTTACTTTGTTGTGAACACTAAAATTGTTTACATTTAAATAATAATTACATTGAGCGAATTCTCATACGTCCTCCGCTCCCATGGAAGGGGGAGGAGTGTAAAGGATGAGACAGACAGTAGGAGATTTTACTTTATTATACGAACTCTCAAACGGTAACTTCATTTTTCCGCCGGCCGGAGTGACCGAGCGGTTCTGGGCGCTACATTCTGGAACTGCGCGACCGCTACGTTCGCAGGTTCGAATCGTGCCTCGGGCATGGATGTGTGTAATGTCCTTAGATTAGTTACGTTTAAGTAGTTCTAAGTTCTAGGGGACTGATGACCTCAGCAGTTAAGTCCCATAGTGCTCAGAGCTATTTTAACCATTTTTTTTTATTTTTCCATTAACGCCAAGCCACGGCCGGCAGCGTTAGCAACAGGAAGCAACAGGAAGTCAGCAGTGAGGAAGGGCACCTTGATCACGCGCCTCCCTCAATGTGCTTACGAGGTAACGCCGCCCCAGGCGTCACTTAGCAGGCGACGCTCTGGAAAATTTCATACGGCCCGCACGGTTTTCTCGGTCCTGACCAATCAGGGCGGAGGAAGCCGCGTGGTGCGTCGAATATACCCGGCCGCCCTTCGCCGGGCCCGCTCTCTTGTATTCTTGGTCACCCGCGAGTCGGATGCGCGCCCTGTAGCATTGAACATCTCCCGCTTCTCCCGGTTAGTTTTGGCAGACAACGACTTTCGGTAGCTTCGCGAACTATGTTTCGCCAAACTCTACGCTCTGGCTCACCCTCACCTCCCTAGGCCTATGTGACCCCTTTTTAACATGCTTTCGCCAATAAATGGCCTTTATCTAAAAATTATCCTATTCATTTCATAACGCCCACCGCCTGCCCATACGCCCATACTGTACAGTGAGAAGAGGAATATGATATTAAGGTTACTGCGGGCGTATACAGGTGCTACGCAGCATAGTTCTGGGCCGAGAAAGGGAATATTGAGGAAACAGAGGATATTCTGGGTGTTCAAGCTCGGGAGAAGGGTGCGATTAGGAGAAGAGGGGAGGAACTGTGGCAGGAGTCGTGGGAGGCTGATGATACTGGTCGCAGAACGTATCAACTTCTGCCAGATGTGAAAGAAAAGTTAGGAATGAAGTAATTTGAGCCAACTCGGGGACTTCCATTGTCCCACTGCTCATGGACCCTACCCGACATATCTATGTCGGTTTGGGAGGAGGGCTAAGCCTGTGTGTGTGACTGTGGTGCACTGGAGGGTACTCCTAACCATGTGGTTTACGAGTGATCCCTTTTCAATGATGTAGCTGCCGCATTACGACTTCAACTACCCGACAATGACACATACTTCCTACTAAGACGTGAAGAGACATTCCGAACTCTGAATAACCTAGCCAACAAGGTATCATGGAAAGTCTTAACAGAATATCTGAGGGAAAATCGGGAATAGCAGCAAATAACTAAATGTGTCCCAGTACCCTGATCCAGTACCGCCTGTGCGTGGATAGGTCGACCCACAGTGCAGTTGGAATGCGCCACGTGCAGGACGAGGAGGATAGGGTACAACAAACATAACTGAGACATGCACTGGACTTGACGTAGGATAGGATTTTAGTTAGTAGGACTTAGAAACAGGAAATACAAATAGGGAGCTGCAGTGATTCTAGTCATCCTCGGCCTGCCTAGTGTCAGGGGCATGCTGATTGTGTTAGCTCGGTGAGAAAGGCCGCACAGAAGGTTTGTACAGTCATTGACACACCTGTGACGCTGCACGCAGTAAAGGTATTCTTAGTCATAAGTAGCCATTAGAACTAAGTAGAGTACTAATAGAATGGAAACTGCCCATTGTTAAATTGTACTGTAGCCCACTTGCAATACCTGCTAACAGTAATGACATTGCAACATCGTAGGACCCACTAATTGGGCCCAGGAAATGACCTGGGGGGGTCTCTGCAGACATCATGAGACTCTGGCATAAATTGGGGGTGATACGCGATTACAAGAACTCAGCAAGAGAGTTCTCTTCAGCCTCTGTCACCTGAATTCTCCAACTTCCTACCTACACGTGGTGCCCCTGTTAAGCCGAGCAACTCAGCGGAAGGTTGGGTAACCAACCCCAGTGGGAAACTGAGTCAGTGAGCAGATAGGAGTTGGAGGAGAGTGGAAGGCAACGGGAAACCACCACTGAACTACCGCAAGAAAACCCCATGGCTTCGCTCAGCTCAAAATGTTCCGGAGTTTCAAGTTCCCCGATCGGATCTCCGGAGGGAACCAGGTTGAGAGGAGCTTCACGAAGAGTAAGGTGGTGCAAAGAGAAGCACTGGATAGGAACATGGAATGTAAGATCCATGTAGCAAGGAAAACTAGACATAGTGAAAAGAGAAATGGTGAAAATTAACATCGACATATTGGGAATAAGTGAAATGAGGTGGACTGGCATGGGAGAATTTGCTTCGGATGGCCATATGGTGTATTATTCTGGGCACAATAACAACAGAAGTAATGGAGTAGCCTTCATAGTTAGTGATAAAGTGGGAAAAGCTGTGATGGGATGCAAATATAAAAATGATAGAATGATGTCCATCAGACTTCAAGGTCAGCCCCTTAACATCACAGTAATTCAAGTTCATGCACCAACAACCGATGCTGAAAAGGAAATTATTGACCAGTTCTATGGAGATTTACAAGAATTACTACTGTCAACACCAAAAAATGATATCGTCTTCATAGTTGGAGATTGGAATGCAAAAGTGGGAAATGAAGCTGTAGAAGGTATAACAGGGAAATATGGTCTTGGTACAACAAATGAAGCTGGACAGAGACTCCTAGAATTCTTCCAAGAAAATTCATTGATAATTACTAATACACTGTTTCAACTACCAAAACGACGCCTATATACCTGGACTTCGCCAGATGGGCAACACCGGAACCAAATTGATTACATACTTTGTAATCAGAGGTGGAAGAGCGCGGTTCGGTCAGCTACAACAAGACCTGGGGCTGACTGCGGATCAGATCATGAGCTCCTGATTGCAAAATTTCGGCTGAAAGTTCAGAATGTAGCAAAAAGTATCCCAACTTGCAGATACGACCTTAACTCTATACCCTCCGACTATGCTGTAGAGGTACAAAACAGATTTAATGTATTACAGCTGGAGGACAGAAGCTCGCAAGAGATGTGGGCAGAAGTAGCTAATACTGTCAAGGAGGCCGCAGAGAAACACATTCCCAAGAAAAGGAACAGTAAGAAGGCTAGATGGCTATCAGTTGAGGCACTGCAAGTTGCAGAAGAACGAAGGAAAGCAAAAATCAAGGGAGATAGATCAGCTATGTTTGAATTAAATAAAGATTTTCAGAAATTAGCTAGAAGAGATAAAAATATATTCTTTAATGAACAGTGCAAGGAAGTTGAAGATAGTAACGTAATGGGAAAGACAAGAGATCTTTACGAGAAAATTAGAGAAATTAAAGGAAAATTCCAGGCAAAAATTGGAATGATAAAAGATAGAAACGGGAAAGATCTGAGTAAAGCAGAGGATGTTAAGGAAAGATGGGCAGAATATGTAGAAGACCTATGCAAAAAAGAACTGCATCATGACAGGGCTCCTACTGCTGATGTTAATGTTAATTTAGAACTAGAGCCAGATATTTTGGAGAGTGAAATCCAGTGGGCCCTTGAAAATATGGCTGATAACAAAACTAGTGGACATGATGAAATACCTGCAGAATTGTTTAAAGTCACTGGAAAGGATGCAGTGAAAGTGCTGCACTCAATATGTCAAAAAATATGGATCATGCAGCAGTGGCCAGAAGACTGGAAAAGATCAGAATTCATCCCCATTCCAAAGAAGAAAAGTTCTAAAGATTGCTCTGATTACCGAACAATCGCACTTATTTCACATGCTAGCAAAGTTATGTTGAAAATCTTACAAAATAGACTTCGCCAATATCTAGATCGAGAGCAGCCAGAAGAACAAGCTGGATTTAGGAAAGGAAGAGGAACTAGAGATCAAATTGCTAACATTTGGTGGATTATGGAAAAAGCGAGGGAATTCCAGAAAGATGTGTACCTCTGCTTTATTGACTACGCAAAGCCTTTGACTGCGTCGATCACAACAAATTATGGAACGTACTGAAAAACATGGGTGTACCAGGTCACCTCATTCATCTGATACGGAGTTTATACCTTGACCAAGAAGCCACGGTGAGAACTATGTGTGGAACAACGAAATGGATAAAGATTCAGAAAGGGGTCCGGCAAGGCTGCATACTGTCACCGTACTTATTCAATCTGTATGCAGAACATGTCATGAGGAATGCGAGGCTAGATGAAGGAGAAACAGGAATTAAAATAGCTGGAATAAATGTAAACAACCTCAGGTACGCGGATGATACGATCCTGTTGGCAGAAAGTGAAGAAGAATTGAGAACACTCTTACTGAAGGTGAAAGACGAAAGTGAAAAGGCTGGTATTATGCTGAATGTGAAGAAAACGAAAATTATGGCAACTACACCTACCAATTCGTGGGATATAGCAGGAGAAACCATGGAGGTAGTGACCACATTCAGTTATCTCGGTTCCCAGATCTCTGCTGACGGTGACTGCAGCCATGAAATCCGGAGACGCCTGTTGCTCGGTAGACAGGCGATGTCAAACCTTGACAAGGTTATAAGGTCCAGAGATTTAACACTAGCAACAAAGATCCGTATTGTGAGGGCTATGGTCTTTCCAGTTGTGATGTATGGATGTGAGACCTGGACCATTAGAACGACTGAACGGCGAAGAATTGATTCCTTCGAATTGTGGTGTTGGAGGAAACTTCTTAGAGTTCCATGGACTGCAAAGAGAACCAACAGATCAATACTGGAGCAAATTAAACCAGATTTCTCCCTGGAAGGTCTAATCTTAATACAAAAGCTGACCTACTTTGGACACACAATGCGAAGGCATGCCTCGCTGGAAAAAACATTAATGCTGGGGAAGATTGAAGGAACTAGAAGAAGAGGACGTCAAGGGATGAGATGGACCGATGGCAACACAGAAGAAATGTGTTCCAACCTGGAAGGTCTACGGGAGAAAGTGCAAGACAGGAAAAAGTGGTGTGATTCGGTTCATGGGGTCACGAAGAGTCGGAACCGACTAAACGAATAGAGAGAGAGAGAGAGAGAGGACCCACTAATTATGTAATGTAGTAGGTAGCATATGTATATTATAAAGATAGTGAATAAAGAATTTTCTTTTAAAAAAAAGCGATATTTACCATCTTTTTCAAAACTTAAATTCTTATTCTCGATAACTGCGATTACAATTTGACCTCTGCGCTTCAAATTACTTCTATATGCAAACTTATCTCACCTCAAAAATGCCCAATGTCCAATCGGCATTTCTTATCTCCAACAACTACAAAAAGCATATATTCTCTTTTTTTCACAGTAAAGAGCGTCGTTGTCACAGCAAAGAGGTGTACAGTGGGGGCCGTTACTGAGTGGATTTAATATTATAAAAATTCGATTTCTTATTTTTCACTTGATGTTCGCCAGTGCCTTCTGCCTGGCGGCTAGTTTCAGCGTGTAAGTCACGTTGCAAACTCAAGTGTTGAACCATCAGCAGATAAACTCACGTGTTGCTGACGAGGTTAAGCTAGCGAACCGCGCTTCTACAATTTGGCCGACCAATAGGGAGGTTGGGGAGGTGGTCACGTGGTGGTGGAGAAAAGTCAAGCACTTGTATGAATATGGAGAGCTGACATGAAAAACCAGTCCTTAGCAAAGAAACAAACTCTAAAAGGCGGAAGGTATGTATAGAAGGCCTATATAAGAGAGACGAACTTGAGAGAAGTGTTATTGAAATGGAAGAAGGCGTAAATTAAGATGAGATTGGCCATACGATACTGCGAGAAGAATTTGACAGAGCACTGAAAGACCTAAGCCGAAAAAATGCGCCGGGAGTACCTGACATTCTGCCAGAACTACTGATAACCGTTGCGCAAGATGTATGACAGAGGAGAAATACCCTCAGACCTCAAGAATAATGTAATAATTCTAATTCCAAAGAAAGAAATAGCTGACAGCTGTGAAAACAACCGAACTGTCACTTTAATAAGTCACCGTTGCAAAATACTACCACGAATTCTTTACAGAAGAAAGGAAAAACTGGTAGAAGTAGACCTCGGGGTAGGTGAGTTTTGATTCCAGAGATCTGTAGGAACACGCGAGATGACACTGACCTCACGACGTACCATGGAATATAGGCGGAGAAAAGGCAAACTTAGGTTTGTAAGATATGCAGACTTAGAGAAAGCTTTTGAGAATGTTGGCTGAAATACTCTCTAAAAATTCCGAAGTTAGTAGAGGTAAAACACAGGGAGTGAAAGCTTATTTACAACTTGTATGGAGACCAGATAGCAGTTATAAGAGACAAGGGCATGAAAGGGTAGCAGTAATTGACAAAGGAGAGGAACAGTTTTGTAGCCTATACTCGATGTTATTCGATCTTTACACAGAACAAGCATTAAAGGAAAGCAAAGAAAAATTTGGAGTAAGAATTAAAGTTCATAGAAAAGAGATAAAAATTATGAGGGTTGGCGACGACATTGTAATTCTGTCACAAAAAAAAAAAATGGTTCAAATCGCTCTGAACACTATGGGACTTAACATCTGAGATCATCAGTCACCTAGAACTAACCTAAGGACATCACACACATCCATGGCCGAGACAGGATTCGAACCTGCGACCGTAGCGATCGCGCGGTTCCAGACTGTAGTGTCTAGAACCGCTCGACCACCACGGCCGGCCCGTAGTGTAGGATGTTATCAAGATTTGAATGCTTGAATCACTCTACACATGTAATGCGGATTAAAAATTTGATTTACTAAAACTTTATGGAACATACTAAAACTAGTCTGCAAGACCATTTCAGGTCATAGACAAAATTCGGAAGGTGATACAAATTTTTGATACCTACAAATGAAAAGTGAAATGTAGCGCATGGAAATGAGTACAGATGTTATGTCACAGGTACTGACTGACTGAGGTAGTTGGTGCACCGGTCCACACACTGGACTGACATTACATTCATTTGTACATAGGGTGACTAAAAGGTAACACTATAGTGTCAGCAGTTACTGAAGTAGAAGAGATCATCCATAGTAAGTGTTTATGATATCAATTATACTTTTAATGTTGTAATTCTTTTGCCTTTATACTTTACTCAGCTGAACTGCGATACCATGAAAAGAATACAAGAAAAGACGAATTAATTATGTTTTGTACTTTACTATACCTTCCACTGATGTAGGAAAAACGATTTCAGTTCTCAGTTTCGCGTGGCTGAAGAGCACAGAAGTGTGTGAATGCTTTCATTTTACCAAGATAGCTTTCTTTCGTGGCGTATCGGTCACTGTGCCAGACAGTGCACGACGAGAACAAGGAAATTTATACAGTACTTCATGGATTAGCACGTCTTCGCCCGTCGCGCCGCGACGCATCACACGGATGAATGTCCCCAGAGAGCGCACAGCTTTCACAAACTTAAACGCAGCAGGTGGACAGGAAATATTGGTTTGCATTTCGTCGGTTGCTGGCGGAATAAAATAAGGGAACGTCAGATGGTCCGCTGCACTGAGACAGTCCCTGGGCAGGCAAAATCGCCGCAACCGCCGACCGAATCAGTGGCGAACACGGCCGAAACCGAATTACGGGGAAGGACGTGTTCAGCATAGCCGCCGGCGATCCGCAATCTCATTCCCGCGCCGAGGACAGCTTTGCGGGGAACGTGCTGAATTCTCTCTTTCTGGCTCACAGGTCGCTTCACATTCGTCTCCTGGCAATGCTCGCGATACGCCGAAATCCGATACCCGGATGCAAACTCCTTTCCAAGAACCTCGCACGCATTTAGACGAATACGAGGAGGTGTACGAATCGGACCTGTTGTGCCTTACATACAGTCGATATCGAGATGAGGAACAGATTTTACTTCATCGTTGACGAGTATGTTCACTGTGGAAGATAACTCTCGTTTTTGTGTTGTTTTAGTTTTCAGAAATCTCACTAGTTTTTTTTGGAGTTGTGAGCTGAATGCGAATTTCACGAGGCGAGCTGCAACATATGAGAATTTATGCTGGGCCCTGATTTGAACCCGGATTTCCCGCTTGTCGAGGGCGATCGCTTTAAACATTTCGACTGTCCAAGAATGATACTGTGATAGGCCAAAGTACTGTAAGAGCACTGCCGACCGCGACGTCGGGTGAGGCCTGCTGGTGCTGCGGACACGCGAAGCAGTAGCCCTGGCGAAGTTGTGGGCAGCAAATGGGAACACCCACTGAGACAAACGACTTTCGTAAAGGGCAGGATATAATCACGCAGAGCCTGTGAAACAGTATCTAGAAATCAGCGAACCTTGACGGATGTTCACTCGCTACTGTCGTGAGCATCTACGGGTAGAGGTAGAAGAACAGTAAAACTACCACTAGGCACTAAATGGTGAAACGTCCACGACTCTTCATTGGGTTGTGTGCTCTGTAAAGTAGGATGAACGGTAATCTGTGGCGTCTCTGCCGAAAGAGTACAATGTTGCTGCACGCGCAAGGGTCTCAGAGCACACCATCCGTCGTACATTGTGGGACATGGATCTCTGCAGCTGACCACCCCTATGTGTTCACGTGTTGACCCAACGACATCGTCAGTTGCCATTGCATTGGGTACGGGACCATCGGGATTCCACCGACGATCACTGAAAACGCTTCTGTTCTGGTACCTAGGAAGAGGTAACAGCGGTCAGCATTGCGCCAACGCTGCTCCGAGCGTGCGTGGAGGCAACAGGCGACACCGCGATGTGCCCGCGAGGCGCCCCCAGCGCAGAGAGCGACAGCCGCCAGCATCGAGGATCGACGGAGCACCTGCACGCACGTCGCCACGAACTCGACGCGCCTACCCTCTTGTAATGAATGCATCGACCTTCGTGAATTGCAGCCGTCTTGCTGTGCGACTGCCTGTGACATCTGGACATCTGTCTGCGTTAGCTTCAGGAGACGCCAGATGAGACAGCGAGTGCAGATTTCAGTTCACAGAGAAGTATAAGCTTCCTCCCTTCTCTATCTACTGCACCTTCCTCTATACGAAATCATATTTTTCTCCCTTTATGGTTTCCTACGTGCTACTTGTAACACGCTAAAATTAAGGTAAACAAAACAAAATGTGTCATGCTTGACTGTAATTTCGAGAAAAGTTTCAAAATCTTCAGAAAAAGCCACAAATAAAATAAATACACTAAGACCTTTTAGTATCATGCTTTCTGCATATTCCTTCAACGCTTCATACTATGGTTTGTCATTAACTATTTCTTTAAAGGACGCATCTCTATCTACCTGTGCCGGCCGGGGTGGCCGAGCTGTTCTAGGCGTTACAGTTTGGAACCGCGCGACCCCTACGTCCCAGGTTCTAATCATGCCTAGGGCATGGAACTGTGTGATGCCCTTAGGTTAGTTAGGTTTAAGTAGTTCTAAGTTCTAGTGGACTAATGACCCCAGAAGTTAAGTCCCATAGTGCTCAGAGCCATTTCAACCATTATCAATCTACCTGTCATATATTTGAGAAAACATAACTTTTGGTCCCCCCCATGAACCATGGACCTTGCCGTTGGTCGGGAGGCTTGCGTGCCTCAGCGATACAGATGGCCGTACCGTAGGTGCAACCACAACGGAGGGGTATCTGTTGAGAGGCCAGACATATATGTGGTTCCTGAAGAGGAGCACCAGCCTGTTCAGTAGTTGCAGGGCCAGCAGTCTGGATGATTGACTGATCTGGCCTTGTAACACTAACCAAAACGACCTTGCTGTGCTGGTACTGCGAACGGCTGAAAGCAAGTGGAAACTACAGCCGTAATTTTCCCCGAGGGCATGCTGCTTTACTGTATGGTTAAATGATGATGGCTTCCTCTTGGGTAAAATATTCCGAGGTAAAATAGTCCCCCATTCGGATCTCCGGGTGGGGACTACTCAAGACGACGTCGTTATCAGGAGAAAGCAAACTGGCTTTCTACGGATCAGAGCCTGGAATGTCAGATCCCTTAATCGGGCAGGTAGCTTACAAAATTTAAAAAGGGAAATGGATAGGTTAAAGTTAGATATAGTGGGAATTAGTGAAGTTCGGTGGCAGGAGGAACAAGACTTTTGGTCAGGTGAATACAGGCTTATATTTACAAAATCAAATAGGGGTAATGCAGGAGTAGATTTAATAATGAATAAAAAAGCTACTACAAACAGCATAGTGAACGTATTATTGTGGCCAAGATAGACACGAAGCCCATGCCTTCTACAGTTGTACAAGTTTATATGCCAACTAGCTCTGCAGATGATGATGAAATTGATGAAATATATGATGAGATAAAGGAAATTATTCAAGTAGTGAAGGGAGACGAAAATTTAATAGTCGTGGGTGACTGGAATTCGAGAGTAGGAAAAGGGAGAGGAGGAAACATAGTGGGTGAATATGGATTGGGGGAGAGAAATGAAAGAGGAAGCCGCCTGGTAGAATTTTGCACAGAGCATAACTTAATCACTTGGTTCAAGAATCATAAAAGAAGGTTGTATACATGGAAGAATCCTGAAGATACTGGAAGGAATCAGGTAGATTATATAATGGTAAGACAGATTTAGGAACCAGGTTTTAAATTGTGAGATATTTCCAGGGGCAGATGTGGACTCTGACCACAATCTATTGGTTATGAACTGTAGATTAAAACTGAAGAAACTGCAAAAAGGTGGTAATTTAAGGAGATGGGACCTGGATAAACTGAATAACCCCAGGTTGTACAGAGTTTCAGGGAGAGCATAAGGGAACAAGTGACAGGAATGGCGGAAAGAAATACTGTAGAAGAAGAATGGGTAGGTCTGAGCGATGAAGTAGTGAAGGCAGCAGAGGATCAAGTAGGTAAAAAGACGAGGGATAGTAGAAATCATCGCGTAATAGAAGATATATTAAATTTAATTGATGAAAGGAGAAAATATTAAAATGCAATAAATGAAGCAGGCAAAAAGGAATACAGACGACACAAAAATGAGATCGACAGGAACTGCAAAATGGCTAAGGAAGGATGGCTAGAGGATAAATGTAAGGATGTACAGACTTATCTCATGAGGGGTAAGACAGATACTGCCTACAGGAATATTAAAGAGACCTTTGGAGAAAGGAGAGCCACTTATATGAATATCAAGAGCTCAGTTGGGAACCCAGTTCTAAGCAATGAAGGGAAAGCAGAAAGGTGGAAGGAGTATATAGAAGATCTATACAAGGGCGATATACTTGAGGATATACTTGAAATGGGAGATACGATACTGCGTGAAGCGTTTGACAGAGCACTGAAAGACCTGAGTCGAAACAAAGCCCCGGGAATAGACAACATTCGATTAGAACTACTGACGGCCTTGGGAGAGCAGTCCTGACAAAAGTCTACCATCTGGTGAGCAAGATGTACGAGACAGGCGAAATACCCTCAGACTTCAAGAAGAATTTAATGATTCCAATCCCAAAGAAAGCAGGCGTTGACAGATTTGAAAATTACCGAACTATGAGTTTAATAAGTCACAGCTGCAAAATACTAACACGAATTCTTTACAGACGAATCGAAAAACTGGTAGAAGCCGACCTCGGGGAAGATCAGTTTGGATTCCGTAGAAATGTTGGAACACGTGAAGCAATGCTGACCTTACGACTTATCTTAGAAGAAAGATTAAGGAATGGCAAACCTACGTTCCTAGCATTTGTAGACTTTGAGAAAGCTTTTGACAATGTTGACTGGAATACTCTCTTTCAAATTCTAAAGGTGGCAGGGGTAAAATACAGGGAGCGAAAGGCTATTTACAATTTGAACAGGAAGCAGATGGAAGTTATAAGAGTCGAGGGGCATGAAAGGGAAGCAGTGGTTGGGAAGGGAGTGAGATAGGGTTGTAGCCTCTCCCCGATGTTATTCAATCTGTATATTGAGCAAGCAGTATAGGAAACAAAAGAAAAATTCGGACTAGGTATTAAAATCCGTGGAGAAGAAATAAAAACTTTGAGGTTCACCGATGACATTGTAATTCTGTCAGAGACAGCAAATGACTTGGATGAGCAGTTGAACGGAATGGATAGTGTCTTGAAAGGAGGATATAAGATGAACATCAACAAAAGTAAAACGAGGATAATGGAATGTAGTCGAATTCAGTCGGGTGATGCTGAGGGAATTAGATTAGGAAATGAGGCACTTAAAGTTGTAGAGGAGTTTTGCTATTTGGGGAGCAAAAGTAACTGATGATGGTCGAAGTAGAGACGATATAAAATGTAGACTGGCAATGGCAAGGAAAGCGTTTCTGAAGATGTGAAATTTGTTAACATCGAGTATAGATGTAAGCGTCAGGAAGTCGTTTCTGAAAGTATTTGTATGCAGTGTAGCCATGTATGGAAGTGAAACGTGGACGATAAGTTGTTTAGACGAGAAGAGAATAGAAGCTTTCGAAATGTGGTGCTACAGAATAATGCTGAAGATTAGATGGGTAGATCACATAACTAATGAGGAAGTATTGAGTAGAATTGGGGAGAAGAGGAATTTGTGGCACAACGTGACAAGAAGAAAGGACCGGTTGGTAGGACATGTTCTGAGGCATCAAGGGATCACAAATTTACCATTGGAGGGCAGCGTGGTGAGTAAAAATCGTATGGGGAGACCAAGAGATGAATACACTAAGCAGATTCAGAAGGATGTAAGCTGCAGTACGTACTGAGAGATGAAGAAACTTGCACGGGATAGAGTAGCATGGAAAGCTGCATCAAACCAGTCTCAGGACTGAAGACCACAACAACAACAACAACTTCTGGTCAGTCATCTGAAATACACTCGTGCGCAACATTTAAGGACGGAATTAACTTTCGCGTGCTGTGGTATTATCAAGCAACACAACTCGATGACTCTTGGATCCTACTCAAAAAGCAACTGGTACAGAATACTACAGAAGGTGACGGGAATCACACTTTTATTCTCAGACTATAATTGCCCTGAAGTTAACGCAATTTATGACGGTCCCCTAACTATTACGAAAGGTGGCACATGTTCCTCATCATGGTGTGATGACCACGGACGGCAATGCGTTCTCCGCAGCGTGTATCCATGCCGCTCACAATGGCGGTAAGAAATTCCGGATGCTGCGGGTTCCGTTGCTCCATCACCGCGGTTGACAGGAGCTGGACGGTCGCTGTGGAGTATGAGCGTGCTGGAGTGCGTCTCTCCATGGCGCCTGCGCGTGATCGACGGGATTGACGTGAGCAGGACGGGCAGGCCGGGCCACTCACACCACTCGCCGCATGCCCTCTCGTTCCGACAGCTGCCGCACTGCGCTGTACAATGCGGCCGTGAGTTGTCGTCCGTAAGAGCGAAATAATGTCTGAATACTGCCCTGCGGCCCTGTTCTGTATCGTTTATACCGATCGGTGTAGCAGGTTAGTCTCGGTTGTGACGTCATTTTCAGTTCTTTATCGAAATATCCTATTCAGTAAGCTTCTGAGACTTGTTACCGAACGGTCCACCCACCGATTTTACGACAATTGTACCGAGAGGTTTTGGATTTCGGTCTGGTCCTGTCGATCGGGGAGCTGTGGTTTATGTACACCTATAATCTGTTATTTTAAACACATTTGGCGGTTTTAGCTTTAGATTTAGTGATTGTGTTATTAAAGAATCACCAGAGGACTCTCCAGTTGGAAAGTGAGTTCCTAATAGACTATTTTCCTTTATTAGAAATATGGTTAGGTTGGGTTGTTACTGTGAATGATTACATAAAAAAAAAAAAAAAAGTTGACGATCAATATTGTCTCAAAATACGTGTTTTATTTTATCAAATATGTGTTTAAAGATCAGTAAGTATCAAGACATCGGCTCTGCTTACGTATATTACATGAGTGTGAACTGACGTTACTAGTACCTTTGTGTACTTTTTTCCCACAAATAGGTTACTTAGTAATTATCGAAACGTGTTTACAACTTTCAAGTAATAATGGAAAGCAATTATGCGAAGCCTGATATTGGAAACCTTCCAAACTTACGCAGCACTGTTTGGCACCGAAGTCAGCCTACGTTCCTCTACACAGTACTATAACAAATGAGCTCTGCGTGTCCGTTGTGTGGCGTGGCTAAGTGGTTGGTTCGCGGGAATGCGATACCAACGATCATGTGTTCACGCATGGGTGCATGCAAAAAAAAAAAGATTCCTCTGCATATATGCAACACGTTATAAAACATTGTTATTCGTTTAAGTTGAGATTTTTCTCCAATATTCGTTATTATTTACATGTAAGAGCCCATTTCCTTAGTAGTGATTTCGTGATTGCTGTTTGTTTAAAATAATAAATATGAAATTGTTGGAGACGAAATTGCTGTGAGTGAAACAACCGACAGTGACCTTTATATTTTTTTCTTGTCAGAAATAGTTCACCATTTTTTCCGAATATCTAGCGATTTCGAAGTACGCGGTTAGAAAGAAATCTATGAGCACAACTTAAACTACTAGGAATGTAACTAGCAGCAGCCATCTTCATAATCTTGCTTGACACAAGTATTTATCTGCGATTGAATCCTCAACCACAGTTGACAGAGATGAAAGATCTCTGTTGTAAAATCTTTAGAATGTAGCACCACATACGAAACATTTACATTCATTAGATGCATGTTATAAACTTCGACGAACTGCAGAAGCTCTCGAAAATGCCTTTTTTTTCAATTTTTGTTTTTAAGACCCAACTCGTTGACGCATCATATAGGGAAATGGGCTACTTAATCATTTGGATCTCTAGGAGAGTGTTATAACCACATTCTATTTATCTCCTTATTATTTGAAACTCTCGGAATCAATTTTTCTGGTGTTTTCATAGATGTATTAGTACAATGTGGTACTACACACTATTCCTAACTCATTTTCTGAAACGTAACATCCAAAACACGATGTCAGTGAGAATGAGAATAAGATGACATAATGTGGCATTTACGACAATCTGCAGAATAGTCAAATATGCTATCGTTATTATGAACGCATGGAAACATGCAGTCAGAGAACCTGTAAAACTGTTTTTGCATTTCAGCTGAGAATCATGGAAATGGATGTAGTGCGCATCATACTGTTAGGGAGGAGCCAAGGACTATGAAGGCGGGCACGTCAGCTCGATGGAATGCGGCGTCATGCGTAATGGCAATGTAAGCGCAATTTTCGGCACTTAGAAGAATAGCATGCCTGTGTCGTCTGCTAGTCGCTTTGTGTTCATGGCGCTGTTCGCGCTGCAGTGCGCATGCGCGGATCTGTGGCCGCTTGCTTTTGATTGGCTTGCGCGACACGAAGCGACAACAGTGCTTCGGTTCCCTAGACCCGAACGGTATCGCAACCGAAATGCATACTGAATAACGCAGAGACTCTAATTCGAGTGCTAGACCTTTCGGTGCTATTGAGTACTGAAACGATCGGCACAAGGACGAAAGATACAGAATAGGCACCCCGAAAAAAGGCGCATAGGGAAGGAATATCGGTATTTCTTACAGTGACCATTTGGTAATATTCAAACCTGTCATCACTTGCCTTCTTTAGCATCTGAATCATTACATTCATCTTGAAGCCTTCGGTTATTTCTCCTGTCTGATACACCAGGTGGAATATTTTTGTAGTGGCTTGCTCTCCGTGGGATCTCAGTAATTTTAAGGGAATGTTGTCTACTCCAGGGGCCTCAAATCCATTTACGTCTTTCAGCACCGTCTCAAAATCTCGCTGTATCATATCTCACATCTCGTCTTTATCTCATTCCTCATCCCTTTCAATAGTTTTGTCCTCAAGTTCATTTCCCTCGTTTAGCCCTTCTCAGTATTTCTTCCACATTTCAGGTTTATATTCTTTGTTTAGTACTGACTTGCTGTCTGAGGTCTCGATATTCTAATAGCTGCTGCTGTTTCCTCTACATTTATCTTTTATTTTGTTGTAGGCAGCGTCTGTCTTTTCCCTAGTCATGCACGTTTCTACAGCCCTTCACTTGCCCTCCATCCATTCTTGCTTAGCCATTTCGTATTTTATGCCATTGTCATTTCTTTTTTCTGCCTGTATTCCATTTTGCTTGCTTGATTTTATACATTTTTATATTTTTCCTTTCATAAAATAACTTCAATATCACCTGTGTTATCTAAATGTTCCTACTGGACCTTATCGTATTTGGTTATTTGATACTGTGCTGTCTTCACTGTTTCACCTGCAAAAGCTATTTACTTTGCGTCTCCATCAAAACTTCTACCATATGGGCATCCCTTTCAGTCTTTTCTGCCAGTTTGTCTTTTTCTGCTATTTTTATTTCTTTCATTTTGCTACAAACGATTTTTATCTGTCTGAACTATCTGAGAAATTTGTTTTGCCTTTCACTCTCTTCATCACATACGTGGTAGTTGGAATAGAAAGTTATACTACTATGGTGGGTTATGGCTTAGTGTCTATGTTGACTATGACAATGCACTCACTATTTTGTTCATCCTACATTATCCACATTCCCATTCCCTTATTCATTATTACTGCTATTATTTGATATCCTTATGAGATGTGAACTTAAATTGTCAGTTAAAGGCGTAAGTTTCACAATCTCATCTCATTATCAGACGTAACTATATGAGAGCATGCAGTGTAAGCTTTCACGGCTGGTGCTGACATCACTTAAAACGTACGGGCTAATAGCCCATGATTAGTGTATAAAACTCTCCCAACGTTTCCTCTCCGGGGAGACATCTTCACAGGTAAAGTGGCGAAATGCAACCAGAACTCGAGGGACCGCCGAATATATGGGCAGTGCAGAGCACGCAACAGGCCACCACGTGACATTGGCTACAAAAGTATCTCTGGTAGTGCCAATATACTCGACTAAAAGTAGTCGAGCATCAATCTTACGTTGCTATGTTGACATCTAAAGTTTATCTAATTTTACACCTTCCTCTTTTCTGCCAAAATTATTATGAAGTTTATAAATCTCAATAGACTCCCTATACATATGGGCGTGATAATGTGACTTTTCCGATATGACAGTCACCTAAGTGATTTTTATTTTATGATCACTGTCTTGGTAAAGATGTTCCGCTACGACCGATTTATCCGTATGCTTTACTCTTGTGTTCAATCAGACGGGTGTTAACACATCTTTTTGTGATGCCTATATAAATCACACGACCACTGGAAGGAACTGTGACTGTAAAAAAGCGTCCAACCAGAGCGCGTGGTTACTCATAGAAACAAGAAACATAAAGATTCCAAAGACAAGAGTGCAAGCCTCACAGCATCTGACTCATCAATGGACTCAGCAATGGATCTTGGCACACACCGATGCCGTAACTCAGTTGGTCAGCAGATCTAATTTCGTTTCTTGTTGTTAAGGTATGCAGGCTTATGCGTTTCTTTCTTTGAATGTTAATTCGACCTGCGGCTCGCGACATACTACTTTGTGCTGTGTGGAAGTACAGTTCAGTCTCTACTCCATCCCTGTTTTTTGCACCATCTTCATGTGTCTCCCAAATGTTCTACGCGGACTGTATCGTTTTTTTTTTCGGTGGCCATTACTTTTTTAGGGATTTAATTTCTTGATAATGGTAGAGGAACAAGATGAACTTTTCTTCACCTGACCACTATTCTCATTTATGCGCCGTCCAGTACCGGAGTAACTTCGGACCATCCCCAATTTTACATGGAAAATGTAGTTAACTACTTACAGAAAAGTATTTTGGCGGAAGGTGATTTCAACTGTGTGATGCATCCTATGGACCAGTCTCCCAATTCTAAATTCTGTCAGGAATTGCAACATTTAGTTCATTTCCGAAGACTGCAAGATTTTTGAGTCTCTAAATATTCGACTCTTAGCAAATAATTTTACTGTTAAATCTAAAGTGGATGAGTGATAGGAGTTTGGTTGTGAATTTTAAAATTTTCCCAGCGAATTGACTGTTCAAAGAAATTTCGGGCTTGCAGCCAGTCGTTGTTCAATACCTCACACGATATTTCAACTGGGCACCTGTCAGTCATCATCAGGTGAGCCGTCGCAGACTGGTGAAAATATCCTCTGTTCCGCAATATATAGCACGCTGTAACTATTTTGCGCATGCGTCGAAAACTGATAGATAGACCACAAAGTCCGCCAGCAACGCTCTCGCTGGTGGAATAGCGGAACACAGTCGCCCTCTGGGTTGCTGTTTGCCGCGGCCGTAAGCGCACTCTGTCGTCTTCGATTAGAGCAAATCGTGGAGATTTGTCTCCTCCTACCGTCCCATGAGCCTTACCTCGGTTTTCAGGAAGGTCCTGGAATGCATCCTCACTCAACACATTCACCAGCATTTCCACCAGTACCGCCTCATTCCCGCTACCCAATGTGGCTTTCGGCCGTCCTTCTCTGCCGATGACCTTCTCCTTTACCTCACTCTCCTGCTCTCCGAACAACTCAACTCCCGTCGCTTTGCCATCTTCCTCGACCTCGACCTTGATCGTGCCTACGACAGTAAATGCCATTCCGGTCTCCTCTTCAAGGTCCAAACCTTCCTATTAACTACGTCCGTCTGATGGCTCCTTTCTTTCCCACCTTCCTTCCTGTGTCGCCATCCATAACACGTATTCCTACACCTTCTACCCCTCCACTGGTGTGCCCCAAGGTTCCATCCTCTCTTCTCTCATCTCTACCTTCTTTACATGGCGGACATGCCGCCAACTTCACCCCCCTTACACCTTCTCCAGTACACCGATGACACTGCCTTCCTTGCCCTTGCTCCCACCCTGCAACGCTCCCAGCACCTTCTCCAATCCCATCTTTATTGGTTCACCACTTGGTGTAACCAGCGGCTGCTCAATCCTTCCAAGACCAAGGCGATCATTGTAGGCAAAACCACCACTTCCTCCCATTTCCTAGATTTCTATCTCACTATCTACAGCCATCCTATCAACCTCACCCCCACCCTCAAGTACCTTGGCGTCACTCTTGACTGTCACATCTCTTGGACCCCCCATCTCCAGACAATCCAAGCCAAGACACACTTCCGACTTCACCTCTTCAAGTTCCTTTCTGGCTGCACATGGTGTCTTGACCCCTCCACCGTCCATCCCTCATCTACCCTAGCTTCTGTTATACCCATCCCATCTGGATCGCCGCCCCTCCTACCTTCTACAAATCCCTTCAAAACCTGGAATGCCATGAGCACTGCCTCGCCTATCACATCTGCCTCCCCTCCCCCATGTGGATCCTCTACGACTTAATTCCGTTCCCACACCTCCTCCTTTTCCTCTAAGAGATATGGATGCTTCACACCTCCTGTAAACTTGATCCCCCTCATGCACTTGCCTCTCCCATCCTTTCCCACTCCTGTCCACTGTCACGCCTGTACTCCCACATCCCACCTGCTCTCCATCTCTCCACACTCTACACCCTTGCCCATGGTGGCTTCCGCCAATTCCCCCTCCCTGATGATGAACTCATCCCCTCCACCCCACCATCTACCCCTCCTACCAACTTTGATCCTCCCCTTCCACCCCCTGTGTCCAGGGCACCCTCTATCCCTCCTCTCTTCCTCCCTCCCTCCCCTCCCCCACTCTCCAGGCTTCCACACCACCCTAACCTCTCCCCCCCTCCCTTCTCTTCTCCCACCGGCATCAATCCCCTCCCCCTCTCCCTCCTACGCTCACCCCTCTGGAAGGCCCCTGGATTTTTTGTGTTAACAGTGCATCTTCATGCACAGGAGATCATCGCCGCAGTGCTCATGTTTACCGTCCGTCAAAGCATCAGTGTCACTCCGACCGAGCTCCTCCGTTCACGTGTGACATTCTATATTCTTTGTTGTGTGCAGTGTTGAAAGTTTTTTTTGTGTTTTATCCGAGCAGTAGGTCAGTGTACGAGCTCGCTTATTTTTACTATGTTTGTCTCCCGTTTTTGTCCTCCATGTATGTTTGTTCTTCTGTATTCCTGTTTTACTGTCTCTCTTTCCTATGACCGAAGAGCGGCGTAAATAGGCCGCTGCCGGCCTATGTTGTTTGTAAGGTATCAAAATGACAATATAGAAAAAAAAAAGTTTTCGCCAGTCTGCGACGGCACACCTGAAGATGACTGGCAGGTGCCCAGTTGAAATATCGTGCATAGTTCTTTCAACCGGATTTTGGTTGTCAACGTCAAGTCCGACATCGTCACGAAGCACTTCGCAGTGGCTCTTACTTACAAACGGACATGATAGTAGCTGAAATTGCTTCGATCGTCTTGGTTGATTAATATGGCGTTGGAATATCCGTCTCTAAATGAGGTGATCCTGAAAGTGTGGGACCATAGTCTCCATTCAACTGAGCGATACACCTTCATTTTGGAATGGTGGGTTCAACTGGCAAAGCCGAGGCTCCGACAAACTTCGATGCGATTGTGCGCCGGTACACAGGGGGAATTTCGCTACTGTCTCTTCTGTAACTTTTGTGAAAGGGCTCATCATGCTCCGCTATGTGTTACAGACGTCAGCCGAGTAAAGGCGTAATTGTGGCGATTGAAGCAGCATGAAATGGAAGGGTTAAGGATGCGACTCAAATCATGTTCCTTGGTAGCTAATGAACTGGCATTTGATTCGACATCAGACTCGTCATCAACAAACGTACATCGCGTCTCTCAAGACCGAGGATGGCAGTGTTGTGACGGCACGGAGCCCGTGTTGTATGTTGAACATCAGCTCTATGTTGGGCTCCATGAGGTGTCCGTTCATGTCGATATATCATCGGATTTGCAATTTTGTCATATGATGACACGGTTGGAAACCGTGGCTGTTATTTGAAAACAAATGTTGATGGTGTTGAGACAGCAACCAGCCACAAATTAATTTAGAGTTCTTTTACTCGAAAGGCACCTTTATCCATTTGGAATCATTACGATTCATGGTCAGACTGCTTTCATGCTTTCATTATAACATGTGGTGCACTTTTTATTGAGTAGTCGTCGTGACATTTCACGACAACTAATCAATAGAAAACGCACTACATTTCTAATGAAAGCATGAAAGACGTTTGACGATAAATTGTAATGACTCTAAACGAGTAATGGTACCTTTTAAATGAAAGAACTTAAAATAAATTTGTGGCTGATTGCTGTATCAACATCCTCAACATTTCTTATCATCGGATTTGTTTGTTCAGGCTTTGGATCATGCCCCATTTTTATATGCTTTTCAGTGTGACTGTGTTTATGACTTTCTTGTCAGATCGCCTTCTCGTAAGTGGCCAAGGTTCGTTGGCCTGCCTAATGAGTTCTAATGCGTTATTGTCCCTGTCTGGGTACTTCTTTTACGTTGCATTTGAACAAAGTGTTGAGAGAGCGGTTTGTGCTCCACACGTTCAAATTTGGAAAGACTGTGTTAGTTTCTAAATGTTTTGTTCAGGCAGCAGCGTATAAATATCGTCCGATTACCTTATTAAATTTTCATTACAAGACTGTGACAAGGGCTGTGGATAGCTAAGCGTTTGCATTGTTCGGGAAAGTTGCTGCTGACAATCAGAGCTGTGTTCTTGCTCATACTATTCTGACCCCGGTAGCTGAATGTCGTACTTTCATATCGATCGCTGCAGTTACTTCTGTTCCTGGTGCTCTAGCATTTATGTGTTTAGATAAGGCGTTCGACCAGTCCAGCCATGGGTTCCTGACGCAGGTGCTGGAATCCGTTTGGTTCACAATTTGATGCACACATTGCCTTGACTAATTTGTCTACTGGTATCCAAGCTTCGATGACTGTCGATGGTCAATTGACAACACCTGTTACCAAACGTAGGGGTTTTCAACAGTGTGTTTGCTTATCGTATCACTTGAGCGCCTACTTTGAAGGATCATTGCTCAGTGACATGGATAGACACGCTAGGGAGAGACGACTTCTGCATGTGCATGCGCAGGCGATGTGATAATGTTACTCCATTCTCCTTCCGAGATTTCATTTCTCAGGGCTATGTTGGATGCCATTTGCCTTGTATCTGGTGCACACATCAACGAAGCCAAAATTCAGTTGATGAAATTGCTAGGTTTTGATATTGCTGTCATTTCGTGGACGATTGTGGTCGATAGACACAAATCTGTGAGAGTCAATTGATCTTTCTCCAGTAAAATTGCTTACACTTATTGGAAACTAGTGATCGCTTGTTGATGTTAGTCAGCCAATCAGGCCGCAGCAACCAGCCAAGACAGATGCAGCAACAGGGAAGTAACTGATTTTGTGACTTTCACGACTTCCTAACCAGGAGCGAAATTTATATCAACTGTGTGCTTTAATACATTAGTTCCATGAGTTTCTGCATGTTAATTTAACGTCTAATAGCTGCAGTTCTTGCGTTTTCGTTTGTGTCAGAAAGTAAACCGATTTTGCGACATAATACAAGTTCCTAATCGGAGCGAATTATTTAGTTTGACCTGAGTGCTTTGGTAGTTAGGTTTTTGAATCTCTACATATTAATCTAATTTATTAGACACAGTTTTTGCATTTTCGTCAGTGTCTGCAGTATAGCTTTGCAGCACATGCCAATAGTCCATTTATCTGGGTAGTTTAATTTTCCACGGTCTTTAGTATGCATAGGTCCTGATTTTTTTTTTTTTTGGTGTGTGGATGTGAACCGAGTTGGTGGCACTTCGCTCTCAGCTCCAGGCTGTGATGGCTTCAGTTACACAGATTGAGGCTGGAGTGCATGGGCACCACTGTTGTGGGCCGACTGTGGGGATCCAACACACATTCAGTACGTCCGAGTCCTCTGACAGGTCCTCACCAGTGTCCAGCCCAGTTACTGCTCTCACTGAGATTGACCCCTCACCTGTGGTTGAGTGGGAGGTAGCCCCAGGGCGTAGCAGGCAGCGCAAGACTTCCCAGGGGGCCATACGTAGGGTGTCCCCAGTTAATGTGACAAAGAGGTTCCAGGTGCTGTCTGTCACTGACACTGTTGGTGAGCCAGATGCCATCGCCTATAGTGTTTCAGAGGAAACCTCTCAGCCTCAAGATATAGACAATCACAGAGGGTGGAAACATTGATAATTGGGAGCTTCAGAGTTAAGTGTGTTATAGGACCCCTTAGGTCAAGAAGGGGAAGAAACCCAAAATGTGTGTGCATACTGGTAGGAGTCATTCAAGATGTGAAACAGGTCTTCCCAGATGCCATGAAGAGCACAGTGTGCAGCCAACTGCAGGTTGTGGCTCACGTCAGAACCAATTATGTGTGTCACTGTGGATTGGAAGAGATTCTCTCTGGTTTTGAGTGGCTAACAGAAGTGGTAAAGGTTGTCTGTCTTACTTGCGAGATGAAAGCAGAGCTGACCATTTGCAGCATAGTCGACAGGACCGATTATGGACCTTGTAAGGTGCAGTACTTGTGGTTTACTTATTCTAGGATTGAAAACAACTGTGTAAGTTGAAATGACATGTTTAATGTCGCAATATTCGCACAAAAATACACGCTTTTACACTGTTTTCAATGTGACCACAAACAGTTGTGAGAATAACGCATATCGTCAACATCAAAAAGTGAAATAATCCGAAGCAGAACAATATTAAATATTAACTCTCAGAAGGTTAAATTACCCTAAACATGAGAACATTAAAGTTTAACTAGAAGTTTCCTTAGAAGATTGTTCCTGCACTTATGTTAGGATGTTGGTCAGTACTATGAAAATCGTCCAATTCCGGTTCAAAGTTCGGTACTATTTCTAAGATGACAATCAAGTCTATGGTGGATGGTTAGTTATGTGACAAATTGAGCAGATTATCCAAGGTCGCTCGAGTTTACAGTAGACACAAGCTGGTGAACCAACAGGTTTACGCCACTGGACGCAGTATTTTCCTTAAGCTGCAATGAGCTGTTGTCTGCAAGGCCGATCACTTCCGCTGAAATTTCTATAAAACGAATTACTCCTTTGCTGAATTTTCCAAAAGAAACTTTCCCTATGTTTCTCGTTATGCAAGAGAACATGTACTCATCCCCAGTCTTCGAATGTGGCGATATACACACACATAGTTGGAGCAGCGTGCATATTATAATGCCCTCTCAGTCCTCACAAGAACAATTAACTAACTGGCTGGTTCGTTTCTCCACAATTGGAGCTAAACGATGCTACAGCTAATTTCTAGATGGATATCAGCCGCCTCTGAACGCACTGTTTACACAAATTACTTGTCGGCGTCGTATAGAGCGTTATGTGTTCTGTTCTGCACTTGACACCAGTTCAGAGAAGAGTCCCCAAAAACTTCCATCTTGTCCTACTCATAGCCGAACTGTTTTCCCACCTGGGTTCTTTCATTCTTCACATCACAGCTTTTACGACCAATAGGAGCTTTCCTCTTATTTTGTGGAAGCTCTCTCTACCAATCGCAAGGTCCCTACCATTAAACTGCGTCGAAACTTTGGCTCTTTTCTCCTTCCTAGCACGTTTCTGCCAATCGGACAGTGTGTGCCCGTTCCAGATGCCTAAGTGCATACATTGACTCTCTCATGTGTGTACCACTCACTGGACAAGAGATCAAAAATGCGTCGCTGGTCTTGTTTTGTATCCACTTGGAATTCCAAAATACAGTTTTCTAAAAGCTTTTCTTCCTGTCCTCCCTCAGATGGGCCAGTATACTCGTTCTCTCTGTCTGAGTCACCTAGTCAGTCATTGTCTTCCCACCTGGGACACCCCTCTAAGTGGCTTCCATGGTACCCCCTGTAGTGAGGCCTTGCCTCTGCCCTCGTCCCTCTGAGTTCCAAACTAAAACCCCCTTTGCTGTTTGTTTCACCTTCTGCTCAAACATGCATTATGGGAACGGTGTGTTAATTACTTTCAATTGAGTGTCATACCTTCTTTCATTACATACAGCTAGGCAAATTTGGTCATTACCGCCAAATTAAGTTAGGTGTCATATTCAACATCCTGTTGTGATATATAAAGCTCTCATGTAAGGTGCGAATCTGACCTTCATTTATTCTGCCACCTTACATATCCTACTCATTCCGTGTTCAGTTTTGTGTTGGGTCGATCAGTGGTTGAAAATTGACTGAAGTCAGTGCAAAATTGGTTGCAGCTGCTGACTATAGCGATTGACATATTGACTGACCAAATTTCCTATTTTAATATTTTGTATAACTTCAACAGTGGTTCGATTCAGTCTCATTATTTTACATTGTACTTGATTCCATGTCTGCAGATTGGACCTCGTAAGTGATTTTCTTACATTGACTCTAATTTTCTGGTTTTTATACAATTCTATTTAACCAATCTAAGGATTTTTTCTTTTAAATTAGTTGACTACATTTTTAATTTTAATTCAAATAATCAAATAATTGGGTATATATATAATCTCGAAAATATTCTTTTTGCAGACCGATCGTATTTTTTAGCTAATTTATAATTTTTGTTAAATGACAATGGATATGTATTTAAGTTGAGGAAACCTTCATTTAATATTATGCTTCCCTTTCATAATAAATGTTACTGTTCTCTAGCTTTCATATTAATCCTAATTGAAGACATCTTCATTTCTTACAGTTAAGCTTTATGATCTATAACTCAACCATATCCATGACTTTACAGTCATAATTGTATACATTAACATGGTTATATTCCCTGCAAGTCTTAACTCTACACATTATGACTGCAAAAATTTTCAAATTTGAGTTTTACAAACATATTAAATTTCTAATCCTACTAATTACTTTACAAAATTTAATCTGACATCATGGAATAGCTAAACCCCTTCATATAAAAGAAACATCATTTGGAAATATCTATTGCTAACATCTAAAGATCTTCAGTTTCACATATTTTTGAACACAAAAATATTTACTTTTTTTTCGGATAGTAGTCTGTCACAGACAGTTCTTTCTCCTACATCTCTAACACGGTTTATTAAGAATTGTCATTTTTTTCCTTCGAGTGTCTCGACGTGTGTCTGTCGAACATGGAATGGCGGTCGGTCGTGTCCATCACCGTGTCTCTGTTGAGCATGGAACGGCGCTTGGTATGCGTATCGCCGCGTTTCCGTTGAGTATGGAATGACGGTCGGCAGAGAGAAAAGATGCTGGAGGTCTGAGCGTGTCGTGAGTGCATGGTTGCCTTTCTTTCGTTTTGCATATGCCCACGGTGCCGTTGTGATGGAGATCCCTCTTTCACAGCATAAACTGTTCTTCGTGTTTCAACAAGTCTTTATTTCGGTTCATCGTTGTTAACTTCGTCTCTAGGTTTCCATACGAGTTGTTATCTCCTATTTCTCTGTATGATATCTGAAGGTGTTGTAATTTGCCATAAAGAATATCGGATGTTTATATCGACAGAACAGTTAAATTGGATTCTTGTTGGTAGTTTAATGCAGTAATAGTCTTGTATGGGAAAGGATTTGAAAAGGTTTCTTGATCTGTTCTGGTCCAGGCTCTTCAATCTTCCAAATCTTCTGTGTTGCATCTTATGTTCTTGGTGCATCTTGCTGTCTTCTTACTTGTATCTTCGCTCTTCTCTGGACCGGGAATTAGGACTGAAGACCTGTATAACCTCGTTCTCGTTTAATCCGTTCTTATGGTGTCTTCTTTGCAGTTGTTGTGTATTCATTATTGTAATCGGTTGTTCATCTAGATAAGTTGAACAGCCTTCCATCGTTTTCTTGTTCCGTCCCATGAGTGTTCAGGGATTGTTCCGCAGTTGTCGAATTTCGTGTGGTCTGATAAGTTTTTGCTATTCTGCACATTGAGTCACAGAAATGCGTTTCTTCTGCTTCCTGTGGTGAATCTAAGCCTCCGATCGCCCTCACCGTAATACTGTATGTCCGCCTCGGTTCCGGTTCGGTGGACATCCACTATCTCTTCATATGCTGCTTCGAATAGTTCGCGATAAGTGTGTCACGTATCGAACACTTTCGCAAAACAATTGTTACAACGCTTATGTGTGGCTTTCATATGAATAAAGCTCATGTGAGGGTACATGTTGATTGTACCCAGGATGCGTTGTATCTCTCCAAACTTTTCCACAGAGGAGTTATCCTCTGGGAACGTCGTTTCCACCAAGGCCTCTTCTTCCGTCATCCCTTAGCTGACGTACCATGCACTCACACTCGGTGTCCCTCCCTCTCACGCCTAACCGCTCTCCTCAGTCTTGTCGTCGATCTGGCCGCAATGATGCCGCACCTTGTCTGCTGTCTTCATATCTAATACAATGTTCCTCTCTTAAATTACGCTGAAACATTATAAACATTAAACTTCTTTTCATCACTTTACAAAAAGTATTATTACTCTATCCAAAACAGTTTTTCTTTTCCCTCTGTATTTTTTCCATTCTTTCCCTATTTTCATTTCTTAATATAAAGGTCATGGTTTCGTCATCTTCATCACGATATTTAGTAAGAATGAAATTGATGGCGATGACGGTTAGTAAGTTAGTGACTTTCAAATTTTGCTTCCTTTTTACTTTTCTGACTACAAGCATATCACATTATTTTGAAAAATTCGCGCCTTGACTCCGACTCCAGCGTCTTTTTCTCTGCAATCTCTTCTTTTTGTCCTTAGCTGTAACAGAACTTCAAAATGCACTTTATCTCTGCTATTGTTCTTTTGCCTTTCAAAAATCCTCTCTATTGATCTACTGCTTTGTATTTAAAGATTAAAATTTCTTTTTCTCAGTAGTACTTTTCCCTTTCTCCTTTCTTTTCGATAGTAAACTATTATATTGCTTTCTTCCCTCATCATACTCTTCCATATTGAAATCATTCTCGGGTTAGTTTTTCTTCCCACTGTTTACCTCCTTCCACGAAATAACATGTTTCTTGCTTAACTGAATACTTCAATTCTCTTTCCTAAATATTATCTCCTAACGACTTCTCATATTTATTTCCTCATATCTCTCGTTCAATATCAGATTGTGGTACTTTCTACAAATCATATGTTGTTGTTGTGGTCTTCAGTCCTGAGACTGGTTTGATGCAGCTCTCCATGCTACCCTATCATGTGCAAGTTTCTTCATCTCCCAGTACTTACTGCAACCTGCATCCTTCTGAATCTGCTTTGTCTATTCATCTCTTGGTCTCCCTCTACGATTTTTACCCTCCACGCTGCCCTCCAATACTAAATTTGTGATCCCTTGATGCCTCAGAACATGTCCTACCAACCGGTCCCTTCTCCTTGTCAAGTTGTGCCACAAACTCATCTTCTCCCTAATCATATTTGCTTCACATATTCCCCCAAACTATCTCCTCAATTATTTGTTCACCGTCCTCGGCGGAACAAATTAAAAATGCCTATCTCCTTCCCACCTAACCATCTATTTCCTTCCTACTTCTTCACTTCCTTTCGTCTACAAAAATCAACTTCCTCCTCCTTCACACTACATCTGTAAGTGAGAATCTACTACTATTTCGTCAAACTTTCCGCAAGCTGATCTCTATTTTTCTCCTTACTTTCAACTCCTTCCCCAGAACACATTTCGTTTGTAGAAGAGTTACTTTAGTTCTTATTTTTCTGTCTTTTCATCATCAATATTCTTTTACCTTCCTACGAAATTTATTTTATTTATATAGTTAACTGAAATAAGTACAAGTTAAAAGTTTTATCTGGGTGCATTTTGCTGTCTTTCATACTCTTTGATTTCTGGACATTTAATACAAGTAAATTCTTGTGTGGAGTTACTCTTTTTTTCTTTTGTTTAAACTTTATATGCTCTTTAAATGACTCAGGTGTTGCAAAACCAATGATTTTCCTGTTTTCGTATTCATCAATTCGACTGCATTATTAAGGACTTCTTTACTTACTTCCTTGGGGCCATTGTATAAAAAAAAGAATTTGTTTTCGACGCTGTAACCTTCCTATTGCTTGGTGCTAATTTTACAAAATGTCGATGTTTTACTTTAGGTACTGGAGAGACTTCACTTCTAACTTGGGTATTACTGTTGTTCATCGTCAGTTCTGTCTTTTACCTGGGTTTGGTGGCCTCAACTCGACTTCTTTTACCGGTTCATTTCGCGTGTTTTGTCCCACTGAAGCTTGAGTTTCCCAGCCTTTCTGCGTTCTGATCATTCCATTACCACCTGAATAACCTGGATTTTGCTGCTGAAAACCTGTAAACTTTTCGCCTTTGTTCGCACAGGGATTGTATCTCGAATCATGGTTACCACCGTAGTTTCTAGGACCTGATCAACCACGGTAATTCCGCAACCCACCAAAACCGTGATTGTTATTTGCCCTCTGTGCGTTTCCAAAACCATAATTATTATTGTTATCCCATGGGCGATTACCACGCCTTCCAAACCCATTACCTTTTCTTACGTATTTATTGCCATTGCAGTTATTATTATTAAAACCTGATCGGTTTCTGTTGTGCCCCATAATATTGTTTTCTCTGATTGTACGTTGTTCCTTTGCGTCATAGTCACTGAATATGAATTCGAGTTCCCTTAACATTCCTTTAACTGCTTGTGTATTATCTCCTGCCCTACCAACCAATGACTGCTGATAACGTAACGGTAACTTCATTGTGCACATCTGTATCAGTTGTCCATCACTGTGTGGATTATCTAAACACTGATTCTTTTTTGTCATTTCCTCGGAAAATCTAAAGGGTTTCTTTTCTCCTGAATTGTCGAACAAATCTTTCTGTAATAACTCATACTTTATTCTATTTTGTGTTTCTGTGAACCAGTATCAGTCGAAGAATGCGGATTTAAACTGCTCATACGATTGAGAGTTTACAGCTACTCTTTGCATAGACTCCGCTATCGCGCCGCCCATATGCCCACAAATGACGTCAAGTTTATGGCTAAGTGGCCAATGCTCCGACAAACCGATCTGAAGTTGATTTAGAAATGTGCATGGATATAAGCCGTTCCCGCTCTATTTGTAATGTTGGAATTTTCTGACTGTCAAAAAGTGATCATTGTCAAATTTTTCTCTTTCACCATACGACGTTTGTGCTTTCACAACATTACTCATTCCCTTCGACTGTGTCATGTTTTCTTGTATTTGTTCTACCACATTTGGGTCTTGAGCTGACATATTTATGTTCCATCTAGCATCGTATCAACGCAGTGGTGTGCAGTTATCTAAACCGTACCGTTCCTCGTGCATCGGACTGAAAGATTCGTTTACATTTCCCGTTAATGGTCCAGTGTTTCGCCTTTCTGTTATATTCATATTGTCTTGGGGTCTATAAACTGTTGTACTGTAACTTGGAAATTCCGCAATTGGTACATGTGTTGCCGCAACTTGCTGTGTTCCCGCGTCATTCGCGTACGTTCGGAGGGTCGGCTGCCGCTCTGTTGGAATGCGTGCTTTTACCGTTTCTCGCTCCCTTGTCTGCCGTGACCGCACATCACCTGCTTCGCTAAGTTGTGTTAACTGTTCTTTTCCTATCAGCTTTCGTTTCACTTCCGTAATTATAGACGCAACCTCTTGTGGATACACGAGTAGAATTTCAAGACTTTTTTTTGCTTCCGCTACTGCTACAGAAGACTGCACAACTGACTTGTTTATTTCTGGATTTCTGTCCATCACTATGTCGGATGTTCCGTCACCTCGCTACTGTTTTCTGTACGATTCTCGATACACTGTTTCAATTGCTTATGGAGGTCTTCATACTGTTTCTGATTTTTCGAGACAGATTTTTCAATGCGTGTGTCGAATATCTTTAATGCGTCTCGCGTAACACGTTTTCTGACATTGAGCACTTCCACGATTTGTTGCGCCTTACTAGACGCTTACGTGCTAACTCATCCACTCTTTGATTAACGTTAGACACTGCATCCTGCACCTGGTCAACGCCAGAACGCATATTTTCTAGACACTGCATCCTGCGCCTGGTCAACGTCAGAACGCATATTTTCTAGACACTGCGTCCTGCACCTGGTCAACGTCAGAACGCATATTTTTCTGGTCAACTATTAACGGTTGTATCAGCTCGCGTGAGTCTCTCGCCTGTCTCCGGATTTCAGTAAACTGTTCACTAACCTCCGTTCGTAATTTTTGCTCATCTTCACGGAGTTTTTCCAACCCAGCATATGTTCAAAATTGGAGACTACGAGGGCAGTTCAATAAGTAATGCAACACATTTTTTTTCTCGGCCAATTTCGGGTTGAAAAAACGGGAAATTTCTTGTAGAATATTTTCAAACATTCCCGCTTCGTCTCGTATAGTTTCATTGACTTCCGACAGGTGGCAGCGCTGTACAGAGCTGTTAAAATGGCGTCTGTAACGGATGTGCGTTGCAAACAACGGGCAGTGATCGAGTTTCTTTCGGCGGAAAACCAGGGCATCTCAGATATTCATAGGCGCTTGCAGAATGTCTACGGTGATCTGGCAGTGGACAAAAGCACGGTGAGTCGTTGGGCAAAGCGTGTGTCATCATCACCGCATGGTCAAGCAAGACTGTCTGATCTCCCGCGTGCGGGCCGGCCGTGCACAGCTGTGACTCCTGCAATGGCGGAGCGTGCGAACACACTCGTTCGAGATGATTGACGGATCACCATCAAACAACTCAGTGCTCAACTTGACATCTCTGTTGGTAGTGCTGTCACAATTGTTCACCAGTTGGGATATTCAAAGGTTTGTTCCCGCTGGGTCCCTCGTTGTCTAACCGAACACCATAAAGAGCAAAGGAGAACCATCTGTGCGGAATTGCTTGCTCGTCACGTGGCTGAGGGTGACAATTTCTTGTCAAAGATTGTTACAGGCCATGAAACATGGGTTCATCACTTCGAACCTGAAACAAAACGGCAATCAATGGAGTGGCGCCACACCCACTCCCCTACCAAGAAAAAGTTTAAAGCCATACCCTCAGCCGGTAAAGTCATGGTTACAGTCTTCTGGGACGCTGAAGGGGTTATTCTGTTCGATGTCCTTCCCCATGGTCAAACGATCAACTCTGAAGTGTATTGTGCTACTCTTCAGAAATTGAAGAAACGACTTCAGCGTGTTCGTAGGCACAAAAATCTGAACGAACTTCTCCTTCTTCATGACAACGCAAGACCTCACACAAGTCTTCGCACCCGAGAGGAGCTCACAACTCTTCAGTGGACTGTTCTTCCTCATGCACCCTACAGCCCCGATCTCGCACCGTCGGATTTCCATATGTTTGGCCCAATGAAGGACGCAATCCGTGGGAGGCACTACGCGGATGATGAAGAAGTTATTGATGCAGTACAACGTTGGCTCCGACATCGACCAGTGGAATGGTACCGTGCAGGCATACAGGCCCTCATTTCAAGGTGGCGTAAGGCCGTAGCATTGAATGGAGATTACGTTGAAAAATAGTGTTGTGTAGCTAAAAGATTGGGGAATAACCTGGTGTATTTCAATGCTGAATAAAAAACCCCTGTTTCAGAAAAAAAATGTGTTGCATTACTTATTGAACTGCCCTCGTACTTAACGTAGCATTGGTTGCCGATAACCCTGTATCTGTTGCTGTTTTCAGATTTGTTGTTTCCGTTCTTAAATCTGCTAGCCCTGTATTTGTCTGCTTTACGACTATAGTGAGTTGCTTCAATATTGTGAACACGCTGTCTGATTCTTCGCCATGGTCATCTGTCACCATTTGATGAAAATTTGGCCGTTCGCTTCTTTCACGTGTCGTCTCACCGACATTCGTGCACAGTACGGGCGCACTTACACACATTCTTTGTGTTGGAAGCTGTCCCGTTTGGTTCAAAATTACTATATTTGGTTCAACACACTGAAGTCCTCTAATTCTGTTTCTGAACCATTACATCCGCCATTTGTTTGTTTTTGTGTATTCTCAGACTGTGATACCAATCGTGAAGCTGCTACCATTCCCACTGCACTATCACTACGTTCCGTTCCGTGACTCGCACGCGATAATTTTTGTTCTACGTCTATTTCTATCTTGTCAAGATCTTCAGTTTGACCAATCTGCGACTCTCTCCATTCTTCCGCCATCTCTAATCGTCTCGATAACCTCTGTCTTTCTCGAACTGCGTGAGCCTGCGCTCTCGTCAACATCAAGTTATATGATCTTACACGTTTCCAAAACTCATAGACAGTTTCTTAGATTATGTACACATCATTAGCAACACCGTTCACTGTTTCTGGATTTTCACACCCACGCCAAAAACGCCATGAACAATTTCGCGAGCGCCGACAAGGTCGTGCACAAGTTACTTCTACACAATGACAAATGTTCTTCAACTTGATAATACAACTTGTCTACACTTTGGATCACAGATATACTGTATTCTGTCCACTGTACATTTACAAGCATTGGGTAGCCTCGTCACAAAACATCAAAAAAATTATTCTTTTCAAAACTCAAAAAATTTTTATTTTTCTTACTAATTTGTCTAATTTCTGTCAAGGCAGACCAGTTGCCATCCTGGCAGGGTCGCCATTTATAAGTAGCAATATTTGTGGTTTACTTATCCTAGGATTGAAGACAACTCACTTTTACACAGTTTTCAATGTGACAATAAAAAACAGTTGCCAGGATAACGCATCTTGTGAACATCAAAAAGTTAAATAATCCTAAACACAACAATATTAAATATTAACTCTCAGAAGGTTAAATTAACCTAAACACAACAATATTAAAGTTTCACTAGAAGTTTCTTTACAAAATTATTTCCACACATACGTTATGATGTTGTTCAGTACTATGAAAATCGTCCGATTCTGGTTCAGTGTTCGGTAGTATTTCCAAGATGAAAGTCAAGTCTAGGGTGGATTGTTAGTTATGTGAGAAACTGAGCAAAAGGTTACTCAAGGTCGCTCGAGTTTGCAGTGGAAACAAGCTGGTGGAGCAACAAGTTTACACCTCTAAACACGGTATTTACCTTAAGCCGCAATGAAATATTGTCTGCGAGGCCACCCTCTTCCACTGAAATTCTTATAAAGCTAATTACACCTTTACTGAATTATCCAGCAGAAACTTTCCCTGTGTTTCTCATTATGCAAGAGAACATGTATTCATCCCTAGTCTTCGAATGTGGCGATATACACGCACACAGTTGGAGCAGTGTGCATATTATAATGCCCTCTCAGTTCTCACAAAAACAATTAACTAACTGGGCTGGCTCTGAGCACTATGGGACTTAACATCTGTGGTCATCAGTCCCCTAGAACTTAGAACTACTTAAACTTAACTAACCTAAGGACATCACACACGTCCATGCCCGAGGCAGGATTCGAACCTGCGACCGTAAATTAACTACCTGGGTGGTTCGTTTCTCTTCAGTTGGAGCTAAACAATGCTACAACTAATTTCTAGATGAATATCAGCCGCTGTGAACGCAGTGTTCACACAAATTAGTCATCTGCGTCGTATAGAGCTCTGTTCTGCACTCGACACCAGTTCAGAGAAGAGGTCCCCAAAAATTTCTGTCTTGTCTTACTCATGGCTGAACTGTCTCCCCACCTGGGTGCTTTCGTTCTTCACGTCACAGCTTTTTTCGACCAATAGGAGCATTCCTTTTGTTTTGTGGAAACTCTCTCTACCAATCACAAAGTCCCTACCATTAAACGGCATCCAAACTTTGGCTCTTTTTTCCTTGCTAGCGCGTTTCCGGCAACTGGACGATTTGTGCCCCTTCCAGACGCCTAAATACATACATTGAGTCTCTCATGTGTGTACCACTCGCTGGAGATGGGATCGAAAATGTGTCACTGGTCTTATTTCGTATCCATTTGGAACTCTGAAACACAGTTTTCTAAAAGCTTTTTTTCCTGTCCTCCCTCAGATGGGCCATTCTACTTGCTCTCCCCATCTGAGTCACCTGGTTGGTCGTTGACTTTCCACGTGGGACACCCCTTTAAGTGGTTTCCGTGGCATTCCCTGTAGTGCAGCCCTGCCTCTGCCCTCATCCCTCTGAATTCCAAACCAAACTGCCTCTCGCTGCTTGATTCACCTTCCGCTCAAAGATGCATTAGAAGAACGTTGTGTTAATTATCGTCGAATGGGTGTCATACCTTTTTGCATTACATACTGCTAGGCGAATTTGCACATTACCGCTAAATTAAGTTAGGTGTCATATTCACCTTCCTATTGCGATATATAAAGTTCTCGTGTAAGGTGCGAATTTGACCATCATTTATTCTGCCCCCTTACAACCTTTGCTGCAGACTCCAGTGGAGGGTCTAAATCACAGACACAGACAGTTCTACAATTGTGTAGGTTGCAGACTCCTCGACTTGTGGCAAATGGTGGTTGGGTTTCGGGTTCCACTGCATAGGTCAGGAGTCCACTATATGCAGGAGGCAGCTAAATGTGTAGCAGGGGCTGGGTAGTATTTTCGGTTAAAGGATTTTAGGAAAACACAAAAGGGCTCCAGTCACAAAGAGTGCAGGCCGAACACACGAAGAACGTATATACAGGAGCCATCGGTATAACAGTTTAAATTGCCTTAGGTGTGTTGGAAATGTACCAGAGCTGTAAGCAGTAACACAAGGCACTGCAGCTCAAATCGTAATAGGCACTGAAAACTGCCTAAAACCGGGGATAAGCTCAGCCGACATTTTTGCGAAGAACATAAGGGTGTTCCAAAAGGATAAACTGCACATGATTGGTGGTGGTGTGTTTGTTGCTGTTAGAGGCAGTTTATCTTGTCGCGAAATTATAGTAGATAGTTCGAGTGAGTTAGTATGGGCAAAGGTCATTGTTGGCAACCAGATTTAAGTAATAATTGGTTCCTTTTACCGACCTCACAATTCAGATGGTTCAAAGAAACTTGAGTTTGATTTCAAACACGTATCTGACTCATGCGATTATAGTTGGTGATGACTTTAATTTAACCTCGATATGTTCGCGAAAATACACGTTTAATTTGGAGGTACGCATAAAATATCATCCGAAGTTGTGCTAAACGCATTCTTTGAAAAATTTTTCGAGCAGTTAGTTCATGAGACCACGCGAATAGTAAACGGTTGTGAAAACACACTTGACCTCTTAGCAACAAATAATCCTGAGTTATTAATGAGCATCAAATCGGACACAAGGATCAGTGATCACAGGGTTGTCATAGCGAGACTAAATATTCCAGAAGAGGTCGAACAACTGTAGAGCCAGCAGACTCCTTGGTAGACTTCTTCGGTCTTGTAAGCGTTGTGACAACAACCTAACATTCCTTTCACCTTCGTGACAACGTTTGACATTTCCCAGTTACGTTTTTATATCTGTAACTCCTAGTAATTTCCATAGATCTGTAACCCTCAAATTTGTTTTACCTATCGATTTCTCCAAGTTTGACGAAACCTTCTTAGTAATCATGTGGAGAACCTCATACATTTTATTGTTTAGGGTAAATTGTCACGTTTTGCACAGCGAAGATATATTTCCAACATCATTTTGCAATTTGCTTTGTTCTTCTGAGGAGTTTACTAACCGGCAGCATTACCTGCGACAAATCTAAGAGAAATGTTCTGACTGTCTACTAAACAGTTAATATATATTAAAAATAACTCAAGCTACATCACTTTAGCTGCGGAATCACATTCATTACTTCTGTTTCAATAGGTGCCGTCCTGTCAGTAACTGCAAACTGTGACCTTTCAGACAGGAACTACCGAATGCAACAGTTCATCTGAGACGATACTCCATTGGAAAGCAATGTGGTTGGAAGTCGCTTATGGGGAATGACAGCAAAAGCCTTTTTGGAACTCTATAAATACAAAATCGACTTCAGACCCCTGTATGCAGTACATTATATGAATAAATTTCCAGCTGTGTTTTACACGACTGTTGCTTTTTAGATTTTATCAGGGCCTTTCACACTGCCGACTGTGAAATTTTACTTGCCAGACTTTTTTTTTTTTTTTTTCATCAGTCTACTGACTGGTCTGATGCAGCCCGCCACGAATTCCTTTCCTGTGCTAACCTCTTCATCTCAGAGTAGCAATTGCAACCTACGTCCTCAATTATTTGCTTGACGTATTCCAATCTCTGTCTTCCTCTACAGTTTTTGCCCTCTACAGCTCCCTCTAGTACCATGGAAGTCATTCCCTCATGTCTTAGCAGATGTCCTATCATCCTGTCCCTTCTCCTTATCAGTGTTTTCCACATATTCCTTTCCTCTCCGATTCTGCGTAGAACCTCCTCATTCCTTACCTTATCAGTCCAGCTAATTTTCAACATTCGTCTATAGCACCACATCTCAAATGCTTCGATTCTCTTCTGTTCCGGTTTTCCCACAGTCCATGTTTCACTACCGTACAATGCTGTACTCCAGACGTACATCCTCAGAAATTTCTTCCTCAAATTAAGGGCGATATTTGATATTAGTAGACTTCTCTTGGCCAGAAATGCCTTTTTTGCCATAGCGAGTCTGCTTTTGATGTCCTCCTTGCTCCGTCCGTCATTGGTTATTTTACTGCCTAGGTAGCAGAATTCCTTAACTTCATTGACTTCGTGACCATCAATCCTGATGTTAAGTTTCTCGCTGTTCTCATTTCTACTACTTCTCATTACCTTCGTCTTTCTCCGATTTACTCTCAAACCATACTTGTACTCATTAGACTGTTCATTCCGTTCAGCAGATCATTTAATTCTTCTTCACTTTCACTCAGGATAGCAATGTTATCAGCGAATCGTATCATTGATATCCTTTCACCTTGTATTTTAATTCCACTCCTGAACCTTTCTTTTATTTTCATCATTGCTTCCTCGATGTACAGATTGAAGAGTAGGGGCGAAAGGCTACAGCCTTCTCTTACACCCTTCTTAATACGAGCACATCGTTCTTGAACGTCCACTCTTATTATTCCCTCTTGGTTGTTGTACATATTGTATATTACCCGTCTCTCCCTATAGCTTACCCCTACTTTTTCAGAATCTCGAACAGCTTGCACCATTTTATACTGTCGAACGCTTTTTCGAGGTCGACAAATCCTATGAAAGTGTCTTCATTTTTCTTTAGCCTTGCTTCCATTATTAGCCGTAACGTCAGAATTGCCTCTCTCGTCCCTTTACTTTTCCTGAAGCCAAACTGATCGTCACCTAGCGCATTCTCAATTTTCTTTTCCGTTCTTCTGTATATTATTCTTGTAAGCAGCTTCGATGCATGAGCTGTTAAGCTGATTGTGCGATAATTCTCGCACTTGTCAGCTCTTGCCGTCTTCGCAATTGTGTGGATGATGCTTTTTCGAAAGTCAGATGGTATGTCGCCAGACTCATATATTCTACACACCAACGTGAATAGTCGTTTTGTTGCCACTTCCCCCAATGATTTTAGAAATTCTGATGGAATGTTATCTATCCCTTCTGCCTTATTTGACCGTAAGTCCTCCAAAGCTCTTTTAAATTCCGATTCTAATACTGGATCCCCTATCCCTTCTAACTCGACTCCTGTTTCTTCTTCTATCACATCAGACAAATCTTCACCCTCATAGCGGCTTTCAATGTGTTCTTTCCACCTATCTGCTCTCTCCTCTGCATTTAACAGTGGAATTCCCGTTGCACTCTTAATGTTACCACCGTTGCTTTTAATGTCACCAAAGGTTGTTTTGACTTTCCTGTATGCTGAGTCTGTCCTTCCGACAATCATATCTTTTTCGATGTCTTCACATTTTTCCTGCAGCCATTTCGTCTTAGCTTCCCTGTACTTCCTATTTATTTCATTCCCCAGCGACTTGTATTCCTGTATTCCTGATTATCCCGGAACATGTTTGTACTTCCTCCTTTCATCAGTCAACTGAAGTATTTCTTCTGTTACCCATGGTTTCTTCGCGGCTACCTTCTTTGTACCTATGTTTTCCTTCCCAACTTCAGGTGATGGCCCTTTTTAGAGATGTCCATTCCTCTTCAATTGTACTGCCTACTGCGCTATTCCTTATTGCTATATCTATAGCGTTAGAGAACTTCAAACGTATCTCGTTATTCCTTAGTACATCCGTATCCCACTTCTTTGCATATTGGTTCTTCCTGACTAATGTCTTGAACTTCAGCCTACTCTTCATCACTACCATATTGTGATCTGAGTCTATATCTGCTCCTGGGTACACCTTACAATCCAGTATCTGATTTCGGAATCTCTGTCTGACGATGATGTAATCTAATTGAAATCTGTGGTGTCACCACCAGACACCACACTTGCTAGGTGGTAGCCTTTAAATCGGCCGCGGTCCATTAGTATACGTCGGACCCTCGTGTCACCACTGTCAGTGATTGCAGACCGAGCGCCACCACACGGCAGGTCTAAAGAGTCGTCCTAGCACTCGCCCCAGTTGTACAGCCAACTTAGCCAGAGATGGGTCACTGACAAATACGCTCTCATTTGCCGAGACGATAGTTATCATAGCCTTCAGCTACGTCATTTGCTACGACCTAGCAAGGCGCCATAGCATTTGATAATTAATATTGTGAAGCATGTACCGTAACGAGAGATGTTCTACAATTGTGGATTAAAGTTAAGTATTATATCAACTACGTACTCTATTTGCTACTATTAATTCCCTTAACTGTTCCAGACCTGACGTCAGTCAGCGTGTAATTAAACGCGTGCATTTCGGCCTCCTCTAGCAACACAGTGTTGGCTCTTCTGCCAACACTTCAAAATCTTCCCATATCTCCCGGCCTTTTCCAAGTATACCTCCTTCTCTTGTGATTATTGAAGAGGGTATTCGCTATTACTAGCTGAAACTTGTTACAGAACTCAATTAGTCGTTCTCCTCTTCCATTCCTTGTCCCAAGTTCTTATTCTCCTGTAACCTTTTCTTCTACTCCTTCCCCTACAACTGCATTCCAGTCGCCCATGACTATTAGATTTTCGTCCCCCTTTACATACTGCATTACCCTTTCAATATCTTCATACACTTTCTCTATCTGTTCATCTTCAGCTTGCGAAGTCGGCATGTATACCTGAACTATCGTTGTCGGTGTTGGTCTGCTGTCGATTCTGATTAGAACAACCCGGTCACTGAACTGTTCACAGTAACAAACCCTCTGCCATACCTTCCTATTCATAACGAATCCAACGCCTGTTATACCATTTTCTGCTGCTGTTGATATTACCCGATACTCATCTGATCAGAAATCCTTGTCTTCCTTCCACTTCACTTCACTGACCCCTACTATATCTAGATTGAGCCTTTGCATTTCCCTTTTCATATTTTCTAGCTTCCTTACCACGTTCAAGCTTCTGACATTCCACGCCCCGACTCGTAGAACGTCATCCTTTCGTTGATTATTCAATCTTTTTCTCATGGTAACCTCTCCCTAGGCAGTCCCCTCCCGGAGATCCGAATGGGGGACTATTCCGGAATCTTTTGCCAATGGAGAGATCATCATGACACTTCTTCCATTACGGGCCCCATGTCCTGTGGATACACGTTACGTGTCTTTAATGCAGTGGTTTCCATTGCCTTCTGCATCCTCATGTCGTTGATCATTGCTGATTCTTCCGCCTTTAGGGGAAATTTCCCACCCCTAGGACAAGAGAGTGCCCTAAACCTCTATCCGCTCCTCCGCCCTCTTTGACAAGGCCGTTGGCAGTATGAGGCTGACTTCTTATTCCGGAAGTCTTCGGCCGCCAATGCTGATTATTTATCAAAATTTAGGCAGCGGCGGGGATCGATGCCGGGACTGAAGACGTTTTTGACTATGAATCAAAGACGCTACCCCTAGACCACGGGTGGACCCTAGCAGTGCCAATTTCTCGCCTAGTACAGTGCATTGTGGTTTCGCTGACATCTGACATCTCTCCAGCTATGCGTCCTCTCCGGCATCATAAAGTCACAATTGAAACAGGTAGTATCAGGCGTCCCCAGTGTACGGTATTAGGTCCTATACTCGTTTCACTGTACGTAAATGATATGTCATCAGTTTAGTTATAATGAAACGCCACATGAACGCTGAGGGCCTTTATTGGTACGTAAATGCAAAAACCATAAATTTGTAGACAGTAACCGATTCTCTCTTTAGCTACCTGTGTGCACCATCAAACTGGGTTAAAGTCAATCCAACCAAAATCCAAGTGTTACAGGTCGGTCTTCCGGGGTAGTAAGCCGGAAATGTCGGTAATCAATTTTCTCCCTCAATAAGGAGTCTGGGAGTAATAATATATGAAAATCTAAATTCGACTGATCGCGTAACTACAACGTGCAAAAAGACATAGCATCTCACCACTTCCTACTAATATATGTAAATGAAGTTGTCTCTTCACCTGGAAAGGAAAATTGTACAAACACTTATACTTCTCATATATCGATTACAGCAATGTTATCCTTCAATGTTTTTTTTCAGGAAAGCTCCCGGCGGCTGAGTTCGTTATGTCGGTGATGTTCGACTCTTTGCCCACATTTCACCACCATATGCACAGCTATCCTGGCTGCGTGCAGACAAGCGCAGAGATTTCCGTACCCTCTGCCTTCTCTTATCAACGTATACTGCCCTCATATCTCTCATCGACCTTGATGCTCTTGTCTGAACAACATGGCAGAAACACTCACTCCCATCGTCCATCCACCTTCTCTAAGTCTTTCTGCGTAGCACAAAAAACCCACTCTGGATAGGCTCCTGCCTTATACTCGAGAACTCAGTAAGATGCCCACTTTCAGAAAACTATTAATGACATGTCTATTAAATCAACAGTGAGGATTACCATTATCCCTGTACATAGTCGTTAAACTCATACATCCCTGTTTCCAACCTGATCTTCCTCATTCCTTAGCCGATTCAGTCTAAGTTTAATTCCCATGGACCTTGCTATATTAGAAAGCACCTGCAATGTCCAACTGTAAATTCTTTTATATCTGCCATTGTCATTGTTGTTGTTATTTTCATAGCTTTTCTCATTATTTTTATTGTTACTATTTTCGCTATTCGTAGCAGCATCTCCAGTAGTACAGGCACTGTCAGTATTAATTTTATCGGTTGACAGTCAGCATAATTTCCTCACACTGTCACTTCAATCATTCAGATCATTTTAACACTACTTGTCACACTAAAATTGTTATTTCTTAGGTAACTCAAACCTGGTTCGATGTAAGAAAGGGCCTGATGGTAGTAACCAGTTCATAGTAAATAAATAAATATATGATACTGTATTGCGTGAGGCGGCAATCTACCGCACACCATGCACTTGAGGCATTTCATACAATGGTCAGACCATCAGGACCGTGGAGGACCGGTGTACAGGGCAAACGTGTCACAGACATTGACAACAACCGAAAAAATGTGCCAGTTCGGAATATTGCCTTCGTACCGGTGTAACTATGGGATATAGCAATAGGATACATTTGAGATTAAACTATAAAAGAATCTTTTAAATGTACACGGTTTTTTTCTTGATTTCTCCTCATAATCCTACTTTCTCCCGGATCAAACAACAAAGATATGTTCTACTTGCTCACGTGTTTGTTATTGATATCCCCTGTAGATAATTTCTGAAGCTGGTTATATTTGGATGCTTGATACCGCTAGTTGTGCATAGTGTGTGTGTCTGTGTGTGTGTGTGTGTGTGTGTGTGTGTGTGTTCTTGTGTGTCGCATCATGGTTCCTGACCTCCACAGCCCCGCAGAGCGAGGGCTTAAATTACGTGGTGTTGGGTTCTGTCGTTGCCTTTGTACGTTGAGTACGTCGGGTTGCGCGCCTTGTGAAATCTCGGCGGTTGTGGAAGATGAAAGACGGCAGCGTTGCCGGAAGTTTTCTTTGATTAAACACAGATCCTGTCACAATAGTTTCTACAATTCGGAAACGTTTAACATTAAACGTAAATACTGAGCATAAATATACACAAACACGAATATTGCATACATGTAGTGCTAAATGTAACACTATATCCAGTTTCAACATTAAGAATTGTTTTTAGCTGTCATCTTAAACTAACATCTGAAACTGCCATATGAAAATGACGTTTCAAAATCACACTTTAACTGGCATCTTAAACTAATTTCTTAGACTGGCTTTTTAATCTAACTAACTTCTTAGACTGGCTTTTTAAACTAACATCGTAATCTCACATCTGAAATTTACATCTTACACTGAAATGAAACTATTTTCCCTGTGCAATTGTTTCAACTAGTTGCAAATTTTAATAAAACTTTCGAGTTTGTTAACAAGTCTGAGATGGAGAGCAATATGCAACATAAAGCTTCTGAAACAAAGTATGAAAGTTAACTGTATTTTAGATGACTGATATAAATTTAGTTACCTTATAGTTATTATAAGAAGATCAATAGAAGATCTTCACACACGGCAAGTGATCTACTTCTTTTCATAATGATTTAAATTGTGCCACTGACGCATGAGTTGCGACATGTATGTATAGACCGACCTGTTGTCGTCGAGTGTCTTCGGCCATTTGGCCCCTGTGTCACAACAAATGCGATCAAAGTTGCCGTTCCTTACGTGAGAACTGGAAAGGCTCCACCAACCGACAACCTTGCAGCACAAAGAGGGAAAACAGAGGAACTTAACGACAAAGCAACCACCTGGCTCGCACGATTCTTCAACTACGTTATTCACTGACATCGTCTGCCGACGGTCGTTTGCAAATCGACTGGGCATGTAGTGCCCCAGTGCCTATTCTTAAGGGGGACGTAGGAGAAAATGGACTTGTTTACGTAATCTAAAACGGATTTTGGTGTTTGAAAGATAATAGAACCAAATTTTGCACGTGAGGTAATTATGCTATGGGCAACCTTCTAGAGTACTTAAAAAAAAATTTTCTCAACAAATTTGATCATGGCATTGTTGGAAATTCTCGCAACACATGCAATCACACAAGGAACGTTTTCACAAAAATTACTTTACTTACAGCTTTCATATTGTGGTCGGTAATTCTTAGTAATCAGATAAGAAAACATGTGGAACAATTGTTTAATATCAGTTTTAGAGCTCTTATAATTTATTTTTAAAAATTATTCGCATGAAACAAAGCAATTTGAACTTCACAGAAATAATTTTGACAGAATTACACGTCGGAAAAATTTTTAACACAGGAAGTTGTGTTATACTATGAAATATGTCTGCAGAAGATTCAAATTTTCTATCTCCAATGGTTCAAGGGAAAATGTTCCTCAAACACTGAAAAATGAAAGTTCCGAGAAATCCATATAAAATATTTTATAAGGAATTACACCATAAACTAGTACCTTAATGTTGATCATAACCATACATCTGGTCTTCTAGCTCTTCGTGTACCTGTTTGTCTTTTATCTGATGTTTATGGTGTGCCCTTTTGGCTATATCCTTCACAGGCAGTTCAGAACGTGCAAGACGCGCAGTATCAGTCTACTTCAATTGCTTCTCGGTGAAACAACCTACAACAAATCCTAGTCCAGTACCGGTTCTTACTCTTCCAGTGTTACCATCATTAAACACCAGACATGCATGATATGTGCCAATTTAAAAACAGTAGATAAGCTAAATGTTGTTTTTGGGCATCTCTTCCAAATGAGACTGTTGAAGTTGTCATTTGCGTTTGGTGTTCCACCATGGGTACATTTCCTTAACAAATCTGGATGAGCTAGAAACTGGAATGTTGGCTTTATGGTGTTTAAGACTGCTTCAGGAAGACTGTGTTTATATGAATAGGTTTTGTTTTCTGCTTTTGCCTGCTTTTATTGGTACCAGGATATCTCACACAATTAATGTGTTGGCTTCTCATCAGTTGAGAACTTGTGAAAAAGTATTACCCACAGTGCCTTCTGTATTGAATTCAAATCTGAAGTTGTTTTGTCTTACTGCTTCGCCATAATATATTTGCAAATTGTGGATCTGTTTGTCTGTCACGCATTGTGGCCCACTCAGTGGCTTTCCATCTTTGAGTTTTACACCTTTCTGTTCTCGTTCCAGTTTCAGAAGTCTCCCGTCCATCCTCTTCTGAATGTGGCTCATACACTATAGCTTTTCAGTGTAGCGTCCATTTCCATAAGGCTTGCTTTCTACAACAGATTTGAAAGCACTATAATCTCCATCACCAATATATTTCAGATATCTAACTCTATGCCTCATTTCGCTATGATGGAATATTAATTTCATTCCTGCTTGCTCCATGCCACCACTAGAACCATCATAATTCTTGCTGGAAATTATTTTGTGTTTTATTTGCCATTGTCTCTCTTCTTCCTTATTGTCTAACGTCTTCCTCTGTGCACAAATAGAGCAATATCTGGACATCACCTACAACTCCAAAACTTTTTCTGTGTCAACACTTATAACTGATGAAACACCGTGTAGGGAGGTGTGGCCCCTTTTCATCCATATGCTGTCCTATGAAACAAATAGATCTGTAGAAGGCAAAGGATTATTTACTTCTGTCTGAATGATTTTATTAAATTAGACTGCCTCTTTCACTACTGCCGACAAACTGCTATTGAATTCTGTTTACAAGGTTTTGAGAAGATGATTGTTTAGTGCAGAATGCGAGGCAGAGGGAGGTGGCACATTCATTATTGCTCAAAATAAATTGCTAACTTCCCTTCCAACACCAACATATCTCACCCTTAAGCAGAATCTTACGTTGACCTTATACACCCAATTGTTAGCAGTTAAGCCAGCCGAAGTGGCCGTGCGGTTAAAGGCGCTGCAGTCTCGAACCGCAAGACCGCTACGGTCGCAGGTTCGAATCCTGCCTCGGGCATGGATGTTTGTGATGTCCTTAGGTTAGTTAGGTTTAACTAGTTCTAAGTTCTAGGGGACTAATGACCTAAGCAGTTGAGTCCCATAGTGCTCAGAGCCATTTGCACCATTTTTTTTTAGCAGTTAAAGTTTTGCATCGAATGTCAGTTTGACAGCTGTCACAAAACAAGTGCATATTACACACAATACCATCTCTGTCATTCCTGTCACATAATCATAAAAATTTATAGCCAAAGTTACCACATGCACACGAATTTTTAATAACAGAACAAATAATTTATAAATCAGTTATCCTAAAACCACTAGTCTCTTCGTCTTTAGTGGACTGAAACCCTACATCGGTTCCAAGTTCCTTTGGCGCTTATAACGATATGTTTACGTAATGTGTATACATAAACATACAGTTATAAATGTCCCCGTTCGTAGTCGCTAATTATAACAATATGTTTACTTTTGTTCTGTAGCATATGGCTATAATCAGCGGTGGAAATATATTTGCGAACGCCGACCGTGTGCGGCTGTTTCTTGTTGGATCGTCTGATCAGTCGGAAGTTGCATTGCAGAGGAGAGTAAATGCCTATTCAAAATATAATTATTTTTGGATAGCTCAACATGAATTTCCTAAGGGACCGCAGTTTATCATGCATTTACCAGTAGAATATGGCGCGGAGAAAATATTTCGCCGCATGCAACTTCCGTCCGATTTCGACGAAAGAATTCGTGACTGTGAACTGTCTATTTGGCAGAAACATAAAGAAAATTAAATGACTTCATGAAGGAGTGAGACGTAGATTCTATATTAAATAAATAGTCCATACACCAGTTCCATTTAACTCTGAATTTATGGCAATTAATGGATGAACTTACACTGCAATGAAGGATTTAACATGGATGCCGTTTTGACTGGCACTTCTCGTAATGAAAATAATTCCTTTGACGTTTTCAGATACACGTCGCACAATAAATCTACTGCTGTGCAGTATTGCACTTTCAGTATTGCACTTTTACTTTACACTAAAGTAAATATTATTTTTAACGATAATAATACGACGGCAAGACATGCGCGTCCTACACAAGTTACAAGAGACAAGAGAAGAATGAGTAACTGTACATCGAGAATATCTCGTACATCAAAAAAAAAAAATAATGTGTAAAAGTGTTCTTCTTCTGTCCGTTTTTCGCGCCGCGGTTTTCAATGTCAATAACTCACTGCATCTCAGACGGCGCTTCGACAACAAACAAGTTACGTCACAGGTGGTTCACCTTTTACATTCTCGCAACATTATTTGCTAACTGTAACTGTTGGCGAGCGACTGCTCGATTAGTGAATGATTTAAAATGATAAGGCACTCGCATAACGTTACACGCTACGGAGTGGGCGCGCCATTCGAGGAGCCATGTCACGGATTGCGCGACTCCTCCCGTCGGCGCTTCGAGTCCTCCCTCGGGCATGGGTGTGTGTGTTGTTCTTAGCATAAGTTAGTTTAAGTAGTATGTAAGTCTAGGGGCCGATGACCTTAGCAGTTTCGTCCCTTAGGAATTCACACATTTTTGAGCTGCTCCTCGTCTTAGCTTCACAATTATCTTCCGCTGAATTATGTTGACTCACTTGTAGAAACTGTTCATTCACACTTAAATGGCGAGCTTTAACCACTTTCTTAAACAATTTACCACTACATCTTGGCATTTTATACGGTAAATCATACAAAAAGTACCCTGAACGCAGCATAACTGAAATGTTTATATTTCTGCACCACAGCCAATAACAAAGGGTTCAAATGGTTCTGACCGCTATGGGACTTAACATCTGAGGTCATCAGTCCCCTGGAACTTAGAACTACTTAAACCTAACTAACCTAAGAACATCACACACATCCATGCCCGAGGCAGGATTCCAACCTGCGACCGTAGCGGTCACGCCGTTCCAGACTCAAGTTCCTAGGATCGCTCGGCCACCGCGGCCGACTCCGAGAGAAAAGGAAGACACTACTTCTTGTCTTTCCTGACCTCAGGAAGGCGTTTGATGGAGAACCGCGTCAGATGATTTGATACGCTATGAGCTGCCATCAAGTTGCTGAAATACAAAACTGGGTAAAAGTGCTGTACAAAAACACCTGCAGCTGGACGCGATGCTCTGCTAGACCGATCGACGGTTTCCCAATGGCAGCCAGCGCCCACCAAGGTTCATTTTTGTTACCGCAATGGATGCCATAACTAAGAAGATTTCATCTTCGTTGAAACATCCCAAAGACTGAATACTTCCAAATGATTGCATCTCCCGGAACTATGAAAATTAATGTAGCTTCTTTTACAAAGGGGAATCTAATCGTGTCAGTTCTATAAATTTGTCGTTGTATCTTAAATTTACAATGATACTCCTGAAATGGTGCAAATTGCGACATCAAAAAAATCTGTGTAAAGGTGATGTAAAATTGGTGAATGACGATATACTTTGTAGTGCTCTCAATATTTCGTACAGTCGCGAATTGAGCATATAAGCCGGCCGGTGTGGCCGTGCGGTTGTAGGCGCTTCAGTCTGGAACCGCGTGACCACTACGGTCGCAGGTTCGAATCCTGCCTCGGGCATGGATGTGTGTGATGTCCTTAGGTTAGATAGGTTTAACTAGTTCTAAGTTCTAGGGGACTAATGACCTCATAATTTGAGTCTCATAGTGCTCAGAGCCATTTGAACCATTTGAGCATATAATGAACCGTCCTGATTGTTACTGTTTCCCACCCATCAGGCAGAAGAATTCCTATCTGCAAATCTCCTGTCTCCTCACCCTGGGGACGTGGTGTAGCAAGGCATCTGGGACCCATTCCCTTTCTTTCTTTTCTTTCTGTTCTTTGCCTGCTTAAATGGCAACTTCTTTGCTTTCTTCATTATCATTATTGTTAGTCAGAGATGTCCCGCAAGATACAGCTGTCATTCTGTAATTCCAACCTTTATACCAGGCCAAACTTCGCTAAATTACATCAGTCAGAATTAATTTGAACCGTTTCAAGTAACTAGTTTACCTGAAGCTAAGTTCAGTTAGCTAACAATAATTATTTCCTACTCTAGAAAAATTGTTGGCGTGTAAAGAGATGTAATTAATATATTACCGATAAAGTTACAAAATTAACCCAGTGGAGGCCTTAAAGTATTCATGTAGCTAATTTCCAAGACATAGTAGGAATATCGGCACTTAACTAGGTTCTAGGTCATTAACACTTCTATGTATGTTATTCTTTATTTAGCTATTTTGCAGTTTTCGTCATCAGAGAGGCTTATTTTACTTGAAACTCTTATTGTGACATAAAGTTCAGACCAAAAAGAATTTTACTGCAATATGCAATTAATTTGAGACGTAAAATTCTAATTCTAAATTATCGAAGGTACATACTTACTTATGTGAAACTTTAGTAGCCATTTTTGTGAATTTATGTAAGCACTGTGGCTGAATCCATTTTAAGTTAATCTGTTCCGATATTTCGAGAATAGAACCCGTATCAGTCATTAATATTGTGCAATAATGTCCTTAACTTAATATGAAACCGGACTGTGAGCTAGAACTATTAATAACATACATGGATTAACTTGAATAGAGAAGAAAGTCAGTGCCTAAATTTCAAGTGTGGAACCCATGACCGTCTGAACCATAATTATGTGATGGTGTAATGATGTGTTGTTACGAATGAGAAGACGTACAGTGCAGTAGGATAATTAACAATGACTGCTGATTAACTTCAATGTAAAAATGCCACAAGCATTATACATAGTCTATGATTAAGGCTGTTGTTGGTTTGTTAGGTGGTGCAGTAGGAAGACTATTGTCGTATTGCCGTATAATTAGTAGGTGCAGTATGTTCATACCTGGTTAATTACGTACTCAAGCCACAGACTGGTCATAAATAATCGAGGGGTGAGGGGGACGGGGGGTGTCTGATGTGCATGGAAGTAATGCCTGTGAAACCAAATGTGTGTGTGTCGACCATATTATTGGCTGCAAACATGGGTGAACCCACCCACATTTACAGCGAATTTCTTGGGTGTGATTGCTGCCATCGGGGAACTACGAGCTGATATATGTTCAGTTATGTCTCAATGGGACTCCTTTTGGCACTGTAGGTACTTCTGTTGCCAGAACAAATACTATTAAAACAGGACAGAGGGGAAGCTACAGACAAGTAACAGTCAAGCGTTTATAGGATTCAATGTATATTGATCATTAAAAACAGGTTAAATGCTAGACAGGCTTGTTACACTATTGAATGAAACCAACCCACGATTCAGTATTATTCATCTGTGAGACGCTTTCTGTGGGTGAAGTTAATAACACAGATATACTGTGAAACTTGAATGATACACCGTCCAGTCCATATACAATGGAACTCAGTGAAACGAGCTACTAGAAGTAAATACTGTAGCAAGACAGTACGTAGTTGGTCATGAGAAGTATCGTACGTTGACCCAAAAGAGGGGGAGGGGGAGAATGTAAACGTGAAACTCCTTACTACGTCATCATTGTTGACTGCGTGATACCTGCACCCAAGTAATCGTATAATAAAGTCGTGAACCGACCTAAATGCAACTGATCTGAATTTACACGTAGACGCATCGAAGACATCTCCAGTGGCTTGTGGCCCCATGGTGGCTGGGACCTGTTGGAGTTTGGCTGATCTGTCGTGGTGTTTATGGGAGAAAATAGTTTCCGTATGTGGCGGCGTGACTGCTGGCAAATTTCAGCTGAACGATTCGAAATGATTTACTCTGCCTTCTTGCTATCTTAATTTAACTTATCGAAAATGATCCGTCCCATGGTTGATTACCTAGTTCTCACATTGGCTGGCCCAAATGGATGAGGAATACAGATAATGTATAGATTTGCCGATGAACTTCATCGATTTTCCAATTAAGTACGCATTAGTTCCATGATTACTGACACTGGAAACCAAATTAAGTACGCAGTATTAATCTGTGACCCGAATAATGAATGTTACATGTTGAAATATTTTTTCTTTGTGCGGGAATGGACTGCACCGTTACTAAGGCTTCTGCACGTGTGTTATATTGTTTTGGTCCATGAGTTCACAGCATTTTTCCGTATTTTTGTAAGCACCACACATAAACTTAACAGGGATTTTAGTCGTAAATAATATACTACCTTCCACTATTTACAACAATTTGCCAACGCTGGGGCAACTTTTCAACTCCGCGACTGTAGAACTCACGTGGTATTGAGTCGAGGGAGTCGTTGAGGCACGTTCGGAGAGCATTTTCATCAGGAAAGGAAGTTCCTTGAAAGTGGTTCAACGGTGAGCGGAAAAGAAGAAAACCCCAGGCCGCAAGATCAGGCGAATAAAGTGAGTGTGGAATGACTTCCAAACTCAGCTCCTGTATAGCGTTTCTTGTCAGTTCAGCGAAATTCAGGAGGGCGTTATCGTGGAGTAGCATCACTTCCGCAGCCTTCCTGGCCGTCGTTCTTAAACTGCGTCTGCAGGACGTCTGAATTGTGGACGATAAAATCAGCAGTGATGGTTAACCTCGGGGAAGAAATTCATAGTACATCACAGCGTCGCTGTTCCACAAAATGCATAATATTATGAAAGCGCGCCGATCTTGTTACGGGGAAGTTATTTTCCTAAGGTCAGAGTAAGGACTTCACTTCTCGTCATCAGCAACGATACAGGATGGGAATGATCGTTCTTGTTCATGAGGCAACTGATGATGAGAAAGCAGAAATACGCATATGGCCACCTGCTGAACTTTCTGATTTTAGCTTAGAGCGTGCACTATCCATACACCCGATTTTGGAACCTTCCTCATTGCATGCAAAGGTCGCACAGTGGTGGAATGATCACAGTTCGTCACATTTGAAAATTATGGAGTATGCTGACTGTGGATTAATGGGTTTAAATGAATTAATAATTTATGTCAAAACAATCCTCCTTCAAACGAGAAAACGAAACCAATATCTTGTCGTGCTCTGTCCATGTTTTATTTATTTATTTACTCATTTCTGAGCTACATCTGCAATTAACTAATAGGTTATATATACTAGGTTACAAATGCAACTATGTAACAATTATACATTTATATATACATCCATCCCCCCCATGAACCATAGACATTTCCGTTGGTGGGGAGGCTTGCGTGCCTCAGCGATACAGATAGCCGTACCGTAGGTGCAACCACAACGGAGGGGTATCTGTTGAGAGGCCAGACAAACGTGTGGTTCCTGAAGAGGGGCAGCAGCCTTTTCAGTAGTTGCAAGGGCAACAGTCTGGATGACTGACTGATCTGGCGTTGTAACACTAACCAAAACGGACTTGCTGTGGTGGTACTGCGAACGGCTGAAAGCAAGGGGAAACTACGGCCGTAATTATTCCCGAGGGCATGCAGCTCTACTGTATGGATAAATGATGATGGCGTCCTCTTGGGTAAAATATTCCGGAGGTAAAATAGTCCCCCATTCGGATCTCCGGGCGGGGACTACTCAGTAGGACGTCGTTATCAGGAGGAAGAAAACAGGCGTTCTACGGATCGGAGCGTGGAGTGTCAGATCCCTTCATCGGGCAGGTAGGTTAGAAAATTTAAAAAGGGAAATGGATAGGTTAAAGTTGGATATAGTAGGAATTAGTGAAGCTCGGTGGCAGGAGGAACAAGACTTTTGGTCAGGTGAATACAGGGTTATAAATACAAAATCAAATAGGGGTAATGTAGGAGTAGGTTTAATAAAGAATAAAAAATAGGAGTGCGGGTTAGCTACCACAAACAGCATAGTGAACGCATTATTGTGGCCAAGATAGACACAAAGCCCATGCCTACTACAGTAATACAAGTTTATATGCCAACTAGCTCTGCAGATGACGAAGAAATTGAAGTGTATGATGAAATAAAAGAAATGATTCAGATAGTGATGGGAGACGAAAATTTAATAGTCATGGGTGACTGGAATTCGGTGGTAGGAAAAGGGAGAGAAGGAAACGTAGTAGGTGAATATGGATTGGGGGTAAGAAATGAAAGAGGAAGCCGCCTGGTGGAATTTTGAAGAGAGCAAAACCTAATCATAGCTAACACTTGGTTCAAGAATCATAAAAGAAGGTTGTATACATGGAAGAAGCCTGAAGATACTCAAAGGTATCAGGTAGATTATATAATGGTACGACAGAGATTTAGGAACCAGGTTTTAAATTGTAAGACATTACCAGGAGCAGATGTGGACTCTGACCACAATTTATTGGTTATGAACTGTAGATTAAGACTGAAGGAACTGCAAAAAGGGGGAATTTAAGGAGATGGGACCTGGATAAACTGACTATGCCAGAGGTTGTACAGAGTTTCAGGGAAAGCATAAGGGAACAATTGACAAGAACGGGGGAAAGAAATACAGTAGGAGAAGAATGGGTAGATCTGAGCGATGAGTAGTGAAGGCAGCAGAGGATCAAGTAGGTAAACAGACGAGACCTAGTAGAAATCCTTGGGTAACAGAAGAAATATTGAATTTAATTGATGAAAGGAGAAAATATAAAAACGCAGTAAATGAGGCAGGCAAAAAGGAATACAAACGTCTCAAAAATGAGATCGACAGGAAGTGCAAAATGGCTAAGCAGGGATGGCTAGAGGACAAATGTAATGATGTGGAGGCTTATCTCACTAGGGGTAAGATAGATACTGCCTACAGTAAAATTAAAGAGACCTTTGGAGGAAAGAGAACGACTTGTATGAATATCAAGAGCTCAGATGGGAACCCAGTTCTAAGCAATGAAGGGAAAGCAGATAGGTGGAAGGTCTATACAAGGGCGGTGTACCTGAGGGCAAAGTTATAGAAATAGAAGAGGATGTAGATGAAGATGAAATGGGAGATACGATACTGCGTGAAGAGTTTGATAGAGCACTGAAAGATCTGAATCGAAACAAGGCCCCGGGAGTAGACAACATTCCATTAGAACTACTGACAGTCTCGGGAGAGCCAGTCCTGACAAAACTCTACCATCTGGTGAGCAAAATGTATGAGACAGCGAAATACCCTCAGACTTCAAGAAGAATATAATAATTCCAATCCCAAAGAAAGCAGGCGTTGACAAATGTGAAAATTACCGAACTATCAGTTTAATAAGCCACGGCTGCAAAATACTAACACGAATTCTTTACAGACGAATGGAAAAACTGGTAGAAGCCGACCTCAGGGAAGATCAGTTTGGATTCCGTAGAAATATAGGGACATGTGAGGCAATACTGACCCTACGTCTTATCTTAGGAGCTAGACTAAGAAAAGGCAAACCTACATTACTAGCATTTGTAGACTTGGAGAAAGCTTTTGACAATGATGACTGGAATACTCTCTCTCAAATTCTGAAGGTGGCAGGGGTAAGATACAGGGAGGGAAAGGCTATTTACAATTTGTACAGAAACCAGATGGCAGTTATAAGAGTCGAGGGACATGAAAGGGAAGCGGTGGTTGGGAAGGGAGTGAGACAGGTTTGTAGCGTCTCCCCGATGTTGTTCAATCTGTGTGTTGAGCAAGCAGTAAAGGAAACAAAAGAAAAATTTGGAGTAGGTATTAAAATCCATGGAGAAGAAATAAAAACTGTCAGAGACAGCAAAGGACTTGGAAGAGCAGTTGAACGGAATGAATAGTGTCTTGAAAGGAGGATATAAGATGAGCATCAACAAAAGCAAAACGAGGATAATGGAATGTAGTCGAATTAAGTCGGGTGATGCTGAGGGAATTAGATTAGGAAATGAGGCACTTAAAATAGTAAAGGAGTTTTGCTATTTGGGGAGCAAAATAACTGATGATGATCGAAGTAGAGAGGATATAAAATGTAGACTGGCAAAAGCTAGGAAATCGTTTCTGAAGAAGAGAAATTTGTTAACATCGAGTATAGATTTAAGTGTCAGGAAGTCGTTTCTGAAAGTATTTATATGGAGTGTAGCCATGTATGGAAGTGAAACATGGACGATAACTAGTTTGGACAAGAAGAGAATAGAAGCTTTCGAAATGTGGTGCTACAGAAGAATGCTGAAGATTAGTTGGGTGGATCACATAACTAATGAGGAGGTACTGAACAGGATTGGGGAGAAGAGGAGTTTGTGGCACAACTTGACTAGAAGAAGGGACCGGTTGGTAGGACATGTTCTGAGGCATCAAGGGATCACCAATTTAGTATTGGAGGGCAGCGTGGAGGGTAAAAATCGTAGAGGAGACCAAGGGATGAATACACTAAGCAGATTCAGAGGGATGTAGGCTGCAGTACGTAGTGGGAGATGTAGAAGCTTGCACAGGATAGAGTAGCATGGTGAGCTGCATCAAACCAGTCTCAGGACTGAAGACCACAACATCAACAACATATACATTCATGATCTTCACATGTCTTATTGTCTCTAGCAAGGCTCATATCACTCTCTAGTGTTCGGCACACTTCACTGCAATATCGTTGGCCATTCATATGTCTTGGAATGCGCATGGGGCCAGCAAGGATGGACAGGTCAACAGGTGTGTCATCGTTTGTTTTCCTCCACATTGGCAGGGGTCTTCTTCGGCGTATCCCCACTTGGACAGGTTTTCCTTCGATCTTCCCATTTGACATCTAAGCCTCTTTAGGCTTTTCCAGACTGTCCATTCCTACTCTGATCCATCAGGATGTTTTTCTTTAATGTTCCAACTTTTCAGGCTGCCTTTCTCCAATTTCTGTTTCTACATTGATTCTCTGGTTGTAGATTGACTTTCGTTTAGTGGACATTCAACTTTTATGAAATCTTCCTTCGATTTAAGTGGCTTGCCACAGCTGGCTGATGTGCGTGCAGGGGATGTCTTCTACCTCCACGCTGACTGCCTCGTTCGGCCATCGCCAATGTTTGTCGTCTGATCTGGGGAGGGGGGCGTGGGGCTACTCCAAAACACATATAAAGGAGATCATGGTTTGTAGGCTTCCACAGATCGACTCACTATCTCCAAATGACTAAATGACAATATGTAAACCCGAATAGCAACTGTGAACTACAAACAAAACATTAAAATCGAAAAATAAACCTACAGTAAAAGGAATAGCAGCACGCAGAAACGTCTTATGTTTACATTTTCACTAAAGTACAACGAAAGTGTAATGCTGGCTTTCTCAGTCGTTTTGTATCAACTCGTGCCCCATGTACACCGCAGTGTTGCGGCATACTTGTGTACGCACTGGAGAACAAACCACTGACTAGACCTGACCATTTTGTGACTATTTGTGGGAGGTAGTCCTTGGCAGTTATGCTTCTTGTACAAAGGAATATGGAAAGACAGGTGTTTTGAGTTAGTTTCTCATTTCGTTATTATCAGCAGTTATTGGTAACTGGTCTTCCTCTGGGAGACTGTTGAGTGCATTATTTTTACTTTCGCATTCCTCTTTTAAAACTACTGCTCGGCTGAAATAAGCTTGTTTTCGCGTCAAAAACGTGTTAATTTGTACTGCAACAATGGCTGGTGATCAGTGACTTTATACCACCTTGCTGGCCAAATACTGGCGGGTAGAATTTCTTCCTCCAAGAGGACTCGAACCAGTGACTCCTGAGCATTGCGGCGTGACGCAGGGGTACATTAGCGGCCTCGACTGATTTTTCCGTTTTTTAGCGCTTGCTCCATCATTTCGTAGTTCGGCGTTACACTCTCCAAGTGTTCAGTCTCCAACCGGGCTACTGTACCACAACGTACCATTCTTTAGACATTCTTATTATTTTGAAAACTAAATCAATTGTGTTAATAACAACTGCATAGCTTATTAAAAACTATTAAACTCTTTTCTTGAAAAGCAAAATGAACTGTTTTTACTAATTAAGTTCTTAACGTAGCTCGCGGACTTTCCTTCGTAAAAAGCGAAGGCTCTTCTTTAAAAAAATTAAAACTTATATACATAAAAATTAAAATTTCACCGGTAAAAGTGTTAAAGCTTCTTCAGAAAAACAAAATCTCTAGTTTGTAAATAAACTACCATCTTCTTCAGAGAAGAAGTTTACTTCTCTTCGTGAGATGCTAGAGAACCTTCTTTGGTGAAAACTAAAGCTCTTGGAACATACTGGCAGGTAAAACAGCGTACAAGATGAAGCCCGGAATTTGAAATCTTTACCTTTGGGAGGTTGACGCTCTACCGACAGAGCTACCTAAACACGACCCAGCCTCACAGTTCTACTACCGCTAGTACCTCTTGTGCTGACGTCTACACTTTACAGAATCTATCCTGCTAAACTTGCAGGGTAGTTAGCGCTCCTGGAAGAAAGGATACTGCAGCAGCTTAGCCATAGCCTGGCGGATATCTCGAGAAGTAAAGCAGTGAGGGAGGGTCTCGGGTGGTGCTTGGGAACCTCAATAGGTACAGTCTGCTTCGACCCGTCGTGGCGAACGGTCGCTCAGATGAGTTCTCTATGGTTCTTCCTCGCAAAGCAAGCTTGTTTACTTCGCTGGCTGGAGTTTGTACATGTACATTATAAGTATAGTATTATTTTTAAATTCTGGTACTGAGTGCAGGTTGAAGGTTGATGATTGAAAATTTTATGTATTATTAATGAGGATGGATACGAATTCTCGTACAGATAATATTAAGGCACCGTGCAGTTGCGAATGTCTTAGCCTAGTTCACCCTAAATTAATAAGTTAGTCCAGGGGCGGGCAAACGATGCACGCGGCTCATGGGCCCACAGCGCTGCACGTGTGCTGCTCGCGTGCAGTCGTCGAATGGGGTAGTGGCGACAGACGGCAGGTTGCGGAAGCGTAGTACCAGGCTATGCTGCGGACGTTTATGCAAATCGACCACTACATAGTAAACGTTGTATTGGAAGTACCGGAAAATGCAGAGTGAATCAAGGAAACGGAGAAGTGGAGATTTGGTATCTTTTAAAAGGGAATGGGAGGATCAATTTTTCTTTGTACAAAAACGTGAAAATTCGAAATGTTTAATATGTGGCAGTATTCTCGCTGGTCAGCGGAGGTTTAGTATTGAAGGGCATTATAATAAATTTCACAATGACGAGTACAATTTATTGTCGGATTCTGAGCGGATGGGGAAATTGACTGAACTTAAGAAGAGCGATCTGACGATACTAGATGAATCTGACGTAAGTTACTGTTGTCACGAGAGATCTGCGACTTTCTTTCGTCATGTCTCTCATCTGACTGATTTTACATTTTATAGAGCACTGTTTTTAATTTTTCAGGACGACAACAATGATAGCCCAGCGGTACGAGCAAGTTATAATATTGCGCCTAATATAGCGAGAGCTGGAAAACCAGTTGTTGAAGGTGAGTTTATGAAGGAGTGCATCAATGATGCTGCTGATTTACTTTTCCCACTGAATGCAAATCAGTTTCGAGCTATCACTCGTTCTTGGCGGACTGTAAGTCGTCGTATAAGTGCCATGGCAGGTGACGTTTACCGTGCAATGGAGGAGTTTATTGCAGTCCACAGATATTCAGACACCGCGCAATTAGTGATTTATGTCCGCGGTGTGGACACTACTCTGCACATAACAGAGGATTTTTTAGATATGATATCTTTAAAAAGCATGAACTCCGCCGCGGAAATCCTAAAAACCGTTGAAGAAGCTGTCGATTCAGCTGGCTTAAACTGGGAACGTTTGGTGTCAGTGACGACATACGGCGCACCTGCAATGAAAGGGGAACAATGGGATTTGTTGGATTGCTAAGAAAAAAGCTACAGCGTAAAGAAGAATCATTGTACAGCATCCACTGTATTTTGCACCAAGAAGTACTCTGTGCAAAAGCAGCAAAACTGGGGGACGTCATGCAAGTGGTTATTCGGGCAGTTAAGTATATGAGATGCCACGGGCTTACAAATAGACAGTCTCACACATACTTAGCTGAAACTGGGGAAGAGTACGGTGACATGTCTTACCACAGTGAAGTCCGCTGGCTTAGCCGCGGTAATGTACTCAAAAGATTTTTTGAGCTGAGAATACCAATAAATCAGTTTTTAAAGGACAAAGGAAGGTACGACCCCAAGTTAGAAGATCCAGAATGGGTTGACGCCCTTGCATTTTTAGTGGACATTACCGGACACATGAATGCATTGAACACAAGTTTACAAGGAGAAAATCAGCTAATTTCTGAAATGGCTGAAAAGGTGCAAGCTTTCATTAGCAAGCTTGAGCTGTGGGAAAGACAGCTCTCGTCAGGGAACACAGTCCATTTCCCTACTCTGTCTACTGTGCGAGAACAGAATTGCAAAGAATATGTTTCCGCAGTTAGTGCAACAAAAGAGGAATTTCTAAAGCGATTTGGGGATATATCATATTTATCCCGAGCGTTTGGATGATTCTCGAGACCATTTGCTGCTTCTGTAGATGATATTCATCCCAATTGGCAAATGGAATTAATAGATCTACTCGTCTGAGAGACAAGTTCCTTTTGGCAAGACGTGTAATAGACCTTTATCACGACTTTCCACAGCAAGAGTTTCCTCGTCTCCATCGTGAAGCTGCGAAGATAATGTCAGTGTTTGGCTCTACATATGTTTGTGAGAGATTTTTTTCTGTTATGAAAATTAATAAGTCTCGGTTATGAGCAAACATCAGTGATGAAAATTTACGTAACTGTTTGCGTTTGTCTGTATGTAGAAATTTTGTTCCAGACATTAAACGTATTGTAAACTCCACTTGTGATGATTAAATAAAACGTATCGTAGGTAAAAGGCACTCTTTCAAACTATCATTTCTTCCAAGCACTCTCACTAACCTTATTCCTTCATTCAATAAAGCAGTCTAGGGAACAAAGCGCATTACAGAGGAAGGAGTGGAGAGCCGGTACGTTGGGGAGAGGAGAGAAACGGGTAGCCAACTTGCCCCGGTGTGCACGTCACACATGCAGGATTCCTGCCCGCCCCTGAGTTAGTCAGTGAAATGGTAGTTATCTCCTTAGGACATATCCTTTGAATTGTACTCCCGCAGATTGCTGTCAGTTACGTGAAATTACAGGATAACGAATTGTGCAATCGAATTGTAGAACCATTGTTGTTGTTGTTGTGGTCTTCAGTCCTGAGACTGGTTTGATGCAGCTCTCCATGCTACTCTATCCTGTGCAAGCTTTTTCATCTCCCAGTACCTACTGCAACCTACATCCTTCTGAATCTGCATAGTGTATTCATCTCTTGGTCTCCCTCTACGATTTTTACCCTCCACGCTGCCCTCCAATACTAAATTGGTGATCCCTTGATGCCTCAGAACATGTCCTACCAACCGATCCCTTCTTCTGGTCAAGTTGTGCCACAAACTTCTCTTCTCCCCAATCCTATTCAATACTTCCTCATTAGTTATGTGATCTACCCATCTAATCTTCAGCATTCTTCTGTAGCACCACATTTCGAAAGCTTCTATTCTCTTCTTGTCCAAACTATTTATCGTCCATGTTTCACTTCCATACATGGCTACACTCCATACAAATACTTTCAGAAATGACTTCCTGACACTTAAATCAATACTGGATGTTAACAAATTTCTCTTCTTCAGAAACGCTTTCCTTGCCATTGCCAGCCTACATTTTATATCCTCTCTACTTCGACCATCATCAGTTATTTTGCTCCCCAAATAGCAAAACTCCTTTACTACTTTAAGTGCCTCATTTCCTAATCTAATTCCCTCAGCATCACCCGACTTAATTAGACTACATTCCATTATCCTTGTTTTGCTTTTGTTGATGTTCATCTTATATCCTCCTTTCAAGACACTGTCCATTCCATTCAACTGCTCTTCCAAATCCTTTGCTGTCTCTGACAGAATTACAATGTCATCGGCGAACCTCAAAGTTTTTATTTCTTCTCCATGAATTTTAATACCTACTCCGAATTTTTCTTTTGTTTCCTTTGCTGCTTGCTCAATATACAGATTGAACAACGTCGGGGAGAGGCTACAACCCTGTCTTACTCCCTTCCCAACCACTGCTTCCCTTTCATGTCCCTCGACTCTTATAACTGCCATCTGGTTTCTGTACAAGAGGGAAATGAAAGTGCTGATGGAGGAATGAGGTTTCGTAGTGTACGACTATTCGAAATGCCTTTGGAGATTCCTGCCCATCACATTTTCAGTTTTTGAGGAGAAATGATGTAGCGATTTTCCACTGTCAGTGCTTAACCCTGTTCGCTAGGTGAAAATTGATTTGATAACAAACTTTCCGTCGTCCACCACGGCGTCGGGCTATAGAGCGCTTGTAATCTATGATGGACAATGAAGTTGCGAGTCGCCAGTGCACGCACGTGCCAAGTTACGGCGCCCCCACGTGACCCAGCCCCCGCCCGGCTACGGCTCGGCTCACGCAGCCAGTCCCGTCCAAAACATTGCGGCCCACCACCAGTAAGGGCCCCGCGGCGAACTTGTGACGTCACACTAATCTCCTCCAGGGCTACGTCCCAGCACGTGACACTGCAGGTCTTACGAGTGCCGGCACTCATCTTGGACGGGGAGATAGTAACTATTTCAGAGGAGTTTCATAGTTCTTACTTGCACGTTTAAATGCGTACAAGCTCTCGACAGCACGCGGCAAGCTGACTTTTAGTGGGAACCTTTTCGATGACGTAGTGATTTCCCGTGGGCCCTTTGCGTAGCCGAGCGTACCCGAGGTACGGCGAACAAGGTGACTAGTTGGACATCACAAGTTGATTGTGGGGTTCTGTTTCTGATGTGCCCTGTGTAGCTTTGTTCACCATACTTCGCGAACGCTCGTCTCCGTGTAGAGCCCACGGAAAATCAACATATCAATGAAAAGGCACCCACTGAAGGTGTTTACTCTGCCGTGTGCTATCGAGAGCTTCTATGCATTTAAGCGCGCACATAAGGAGTATTAAACTCGTCTAAAATAGCTGATGACTCCCTGCTGAAAACGTCTGCTGTCCCTCATAGAGACTTACAGTACCACTCGACGTGACGTTCAGACCGCGGCCTGTGTTCTCGTGGGCCTCGGTAAGCATGCGGCACACGTACACCTGTGAGCCATTATCAGCAGCTGTTTAATAGCGTGTTGCTCCACTTTTGAAACACAGTGCAACAGAGATTATGCTCGGCATGGATTCTACGAGTCCCTGACAGGATTCCAGAAGTATGCGGCACCACATGTCTACGCACAGGTCAAGCAATTCCCGCAAATTGCGGGATGGTGGTTTATGGGCACGCAGCTGGCACCCGATATGTCTTCCAGTGGGTACAGATGAGGCACACTTGCTGACTAAGACATCATCGTGAGTTCACTATAAAGCCCCTCAGACAACTTTAGCACGATTCTGACCTTGCAAAATGGATAGTTATCCTGCTGAAAGATGTCATCTTCGTTGGAGGGACACTTAAAGCACGGAGCGATGCAGTAATGTTGTTGTAGTTCACTGGTGTCATGATACCTTCGATAACCACCACAGAGCCCATGGAAGCCCAAGTCGAGATACACCCACCTCATAACTCCGCCCTCACCGACTTGCATCTGTGGCGCAGTGCACGTTTCAAGTAGCCATTCGCCGGAATGACGGCGTGTCAGGTTCCAACCATCGACCTGGTGTCACAAGACATGCGATTCATTGGACATGCGACACATTTCTATAGATCCACGGCGAAAACTAAGTGATACAGTGCCCACTGCAACCATAACTGACGATGTCGTTGGGTCAACACAGAAACGCATAGGGATCGTGCGATGTGCAGTCCAGTGTTCAACAACGGACTTTGAACGGCGCGCTCCAAAACACTTGAGCCTGCACCCCCACTATACTCAGTCGTCAAATCTGCCACTGATCGCTGCCTGTCCTGGATTACACAGTGGGGGATCGTCCAAACTCTACATGTTGTGATGAGACGTGGTAGTCCAGTACTGTACGGCATACTCGTTGTTTCACCATCCTTCAACCACTTTCCATAAGTGCTCACGACGGTAGTCCGTCAACAGCCGACCACATGCCGTTTTGGAGGTTCTTATTTCCAGACGCAGCACCCCAACAATGTCTTCTTTCTGAAACGGCATATATCAATGGGTTTCCACATTTGTGGCCCGTATCTTCGCTACTACGACGGCCCATTCGTCTCTCTTTCAATTACATGCTTTCCTTACTGCGTCACGTGCCCGCAATACCACGGCATTCAGCATCGCGCTAGGTAGTGGCCATATTGTTTTGGCTCCTTAGTGTACTCTGCCGTGACCTCGGCCTAAAGAAGATCGACTGCCGCACAAGAAACCCCTCACGTCGAACAGCCACCACAAGTAGCCCGTGTGTTTGTCATCTCATTGGCGTCGACCACGAATACATGTTCGTCTTCTCCATTCGTCGACCAGCCAATGCATGCAGAGAAGCCTGATACAGACGCGATGCCCTTTCCTGCTCTGCTGCAAGCCGAAAAGCAACTCCCACTGCCGGATGCCACTCATGATGTCCTCTCTGTAGAGACACGTAAACCGATGAATACTGATGTTGCTTTTGATGCTACATTATCAGTCCCAGTGCCCAAACAGTATAAAAACGTAATTTAGAAACGTAACACAGAATTACAAAACAACCTACGAGCAGGGTCAGTGACAGTGCCTCTGATGGTGCAACAATAGTAGGAGCAATAACGAACGATAGAGCAGTCACGAAAACGATTATCCCAGCTAAACGGGAGTCTAGAGAAACTGAAAGTGGACTGTATCGCGGACAAGTTACTCTGAAAGAGACGCAGGTACAGTGCAGGCCGCGGCGAGAACATCGGCGCCAGTTGACGTCGGAGAGCGAGGATACGTGGCGTCGGCAGTCACTTCAGAACAGATCCCAGCTCCCTATGACTGACTCCGACGTGCGAATATCAGTTTAGAGTCCACTCTGACGATCATTGAAACAACCCCTGATAAGTAGATACTAGTGTGGTTAAATACGTCCGTTGTATCACTCACCCTTTTCCATACTGGAGCAGAATAGTAGTGTAATAACATTAAACATAAAAAGAAAGACATCACCATTGAAAGTAACTGCTTGAAAATAGGTCCCACTTGAATAAGGCACAGACATGGCAATGTTACAACAAGTTAGCGTTACAGGTATTAAGAGATCTTAAATGTGGCACCCGAAATCTTTTTACTCAGTCAATGTGAAATGTCAGCTATCTTTGTTACATCAAAATATTCCAGAACTGAGAAATAAAATTAATGAATTAATTATCTGCATAGATGAATCAGAGTCCTCAAAGCCAGCTGACATAATCTGCCTCTGAACATCATATGATCACTGGTACAGACCTTTTAAGTGTTAGAGGATTTAGGTTAGCATCTCACTTTTGTAGAGCAGAAATGGAGAAAGGAAGAGTTGCCACATTCATTAGGTACCGTCATAAATTTAAGAACATAGCCATTCATAAATTTTGCCTTGAACAGCATATAGAAGCAAGTGCAACAGAAGTAGGATTTCATGAAAAATCCTTTATAATATTAAGAGTATATCGAGCACCTGCAGGTAACTTTAATCTGTTCATAAACCACCTTGAAGCTGTACTGGCCCATATAACAACCAAAAACAAAGAGATAGTGTTTGGTGGTGACTTCAATGTAGATTTCCTTAAAGTCTCTCCCAATAAGAACTTATTTAAGTTACTAACACTGTCATTCACCTTAATTCCCACTATAAATTTCCCAAATAGTGTAGCAAATTGCTCACAAACAGCCATTGATAATATCTTTTTAGAAAAGTCCAATGAACAAAATTGTATTATAAAACCATCAGTCAATGGCCTCTCAGACCATGACATGCAGTTCCTTCTGTTAAATGTCAATACAGGACAGGACATAAACTCTGTTAAATCTGAACTCATGAGGGAAATGAATAAGCAAAAACTGATTATTTTAGGACACTCTTCAGAGTAATTCACTGGAGTGATGTTTACAGTGCTAATGGCATGAATGAAAAATATAACACTTTTGCTAATAAGGCGCTTATCTTATTTGAACACTATTGCCCCCCAAAACTAACCAAGCTCAGAGAAAAGTCCACAAAGAAGCTATGGATTACTCAAGGAATAGAGGTATCTTGTAAAAGAAAAAGAAATCTATAACTGTCAGTCCGAAAAAGTTCAGATGTTGATTTTATAGCACATTACAAGAAATACTGAAAAAAATTAAAGACTGTAATACGTTCATGAAAGCAAATATATTACAAGGAAAAGATAGTCATATCAGACAACAAAATAAAGACAATATGGGATATAGTGAAGGAGGAGACCAACAGAACCAGACATGAGGAGGAGCAAATAGCATTAAGAGCAAATGATACACTGGTGGCAGATGTGTATAGTGTTGCTGAACTTTTTAACAAACATTTTATAACTGTTACTGAAAGGATGGGGTCGACAGGTTCTGTAGATGCCACCATGGAATACCTCAGACTAGACATTGCAAGTAACTTCCATTATATGAATTTGACACTCACCACCCCAGGAGAAGTAAAGACCATCACAAAACCTTTAAAATCAAAGGTTTCTATTGGTTCTGATGAAATATCAACAACGTTAATTATAGAATGTGACTCTGAGTTAAGTAGCATATTAAGCTATCTGTGTAACCAGTCATTTATCAGTGGAATATTTCCTGAATGGTTGAAATATGCTAAAGTTAAGCCATTGTTTTGAAGGGAGAAAAAGAAATAGCGTCAAATTTCCATCCAGTTTCACTTTTACCAGCATTCCCAAAAATTTTAGAAAAGGTAATGTACAATCGGCTTTATAACCATCTTATCACAAATAATACACTGTCAAATACGCAGTTCGGATTTCTAGTGTTCTGATATTGGGAAGGCTATCTACACATACAGTGAAAGTGTACTGAATTCATTAGACCAAAAATTGGCGGCAGATGGTATATTTTTTGATCTGTCAAAAGCATTTGATTGTGTGAACCACAATATCCTTATAAGTAAACTAGAATATTATGGTCTAACAGGAAATGCTGCAAAATGGTTCAAATATTATATCTCTGGCACGAAACAAAGGGTGTTAATAAGCAATCAGGCATCATCCAACTGGGAAATAATTATGTGTGGCATCTCACAAGGTTCCATCTTATGGCCCTTACTTTTTGTTGTGTATATCTGGTTGATAGCCAATTCTTTGTCGCTACACTTCGAAAAACACACTTCAGGCAGTTCAGAAATTATACGGGATGTTCCACGAGTATGTGCCTAACATATGATGACAAGCAGATAGAGGAAGTGGATAGTGTTAAATTCTTTGGATTAGAGCTTGATAATAAATTCAGCTGGGAGAAGCACACCACAGAACTGCTGAAGTGTCTATACAAAACTCTATTTGCAATGAGAATTCTGTCAGACATAGAAGATATAAAATGAAAAATTTGGCATACTGTGCTTACTTTCACTCCATAATGTCATATGGGATTATTTTTTGGGGTAATTCATCAAGCCAAGATAACGTTTTCCGGGCACAAAAACGTGCAATAAGAGTTATATATAGTGTGAACTTAGGAACACCCCGCAGAGGCCTGTATAGGGAACTAGGGATGCTAACTACTGCTCAGCAATATATTTATTCTTTAATGAAATTTGTCATGAAAAATATATCACTTTTACAAACCAGCAGCTCAGTTCATGGGCTAAATACTAGAAATAAAAATAATATTCACAAGGATTTGAAGTCACTTACCCTTGTACAAAAAGATGTGCATTATTCAGGAACACACTTTTTCAATAATTTGCCAGCAGCCATAAAAAGTTTAACAACCAATGAAATTCACTTTAAGAAAAGATTAATGGATTTATTGGTGGTCATTTCTTTGTGTTCATTGTAAATAAGTATTGTAATAGTTCTATTATATGTTTACTACCTTATAAATAAAACAAAACATTTATTTAATTTTAAATTCAGTGCATAAATGCGATCTTAGTAAATGAGTGTTTTAAAATGATCGTTTCATTAGTGATCATTAAAAAAAAGATGATCATTCCACTTGGAAGCCGTGGAAGGTACATCAGCTTATTTGTTTTAGTTGTAAATATTTGTAAAGTATTATTGTTTTTCTGAGATATTCTGCAACCTGGAGGACCTCCTCACTACGGATCAATTGGAATGAAAGTAAATCTGATCTGATCTAATGAAGAATGTGGAACACATAAAATATTTAGAATCGGGGAGAGGGAGTAGCTGTAAGGTTTTTAACATGACTTTCATTAATACTTATGCTCTGTCGGAGAATACGTCTGAACAGGAAAGGGCTGCGTTTTTCGAAGATATGGTTTTACACCTGAATGCTAACCGAGAAACCTGGTAATCGTTGGAGACTGGAACTTTACTAAGGACCAGGCACCCAGATTCAATTTTTCGCGTGAGGTATCAGAATATTGTATCCAACAACTGTCAAAAGCGTCAGTCTGCTGTCCGGGGAGATTATACATATCACACAATTTAGACAGCTGTGTAACTTCTGCAGAAGTAATTCTGGCTACTTTTACCGGTCACTGCGCAGTGAAATGTTTTGTTAAACTGACACACCAGGATGTGTGTTGGCGGCGAGATCATTGGAAGATGAGTAAAAGCATCCCCTCGACGACAAAGAGTTAGAAAAATGTATTCAGATTACTTGGAGAGCATGTCTTACAGCGCGTCCTAAGTATGTTTCTCATATCGACTGGTAGATTTGCACGTTAAAAAGAAAATACGCTATATAGTGGTACAGCGCGAGAATCAGAGGGACAAAATAGCAAAAAATTACATAGAATTTTATTATTCGTGCCTCATGGAGCTCTACGGTCAACCTCAGGTTACTACTGAGCACTACATGGAAAGCAAAAAGATCAAAGCGAAACTAACACATTCAATAAGAAAATAACTCTATGATCTCAAAATAGGTCTCAGCCGAGAACGACACTTGAAGAAGAGAATGCCTCGTTATACCACTTGCTACGGCCCACTCGGAACAAGAGGAAGAACTTCGTTGAAAAAATGCGATTTGCAAACAGTGTGCTACTTGAGGAGAAAAAGGACGTATTCATTGGGGTACACCCGTTCTTCTCCCAACTGCACAGTGAAAATACTACTGTTGAAAACCCCAGTTGACCAAATGCTTGCTGGGATCAACGTGACCTTATCATCCGGAGAAAACATCTCTCCTGACAGGCTTCGTAAGTAATGATACGTTCGAAATAGCATTTGAGCTATCATCGAAGAAAACGCCTGATCCTCAAGGCTTACAGGCACAATTTTATAGAAACCGTTCGGCGTTATCGGTCACAAATTAACAGATATTGCTAGTGAAATAACCAATGGCGGGCTAATACCAGAAGAATTCAAAGAAAGTCGTACAATTCTCACTCACAAAGGACAGGTAACTACAGATATCAACAGAATATGTGCAATCTGCCTGCTGAGTACGGGCTACACTCTGGCAGCCCGTATGATAAAATCACGCAACACGACGATATTGAAGCGCTTAGTACGTACAGACCGAACCCACCCACCAGGTCGCAGCATTGTCGCAACCGTGAGTACAGGGAAACTATCGTCATTTTCTCTACGATCAACTTGAAAGGAGGTATGTCATTTAACGCATTCGCCAAAGTATTTGATCGTGATAGCTGCAATTATCTGCTCAAAACAATACATAGATTCAGGCAAGCGTTAAAGAACATGGTGAGAGGAGAGGTAAATGGTCAGTGTAGAAAACAAATCGATATTAAAAGACTTGTTCTGCAAGGGAGCCAACTATCGATGATTCTGTATGTGATAGCGTTAGACACCGTGGTGATGAGGTTAAACAGTGAATTGGAAGGAATTACTACAGTGGATACTAAAAAATGTTACAAAAGTTTATGCTGACGACTTAGTTGTGATCATCAGAAGCCGAGAAGATTTGCCAGCACTGCAGACTGCAATGGGCCAATACTGTAACTTTGTTTAAGTTAAGAGGGTTCACAGAAGTGAAGTCATACTGGACCAAAAATGCGGAGCAACATTAATCCCTAGGCATCGTCTTCCATAGGTATCCATTCAAAATGAATGCCATCAATTGGAAAGCAATGCTCAATAATGCAACAAGGGAAAACAGATGCACGGCAATCAACATACTGATAAAACTTCTACTGTCAACAGTTGTATACTGACAAAAGTTCTTTATTTAGGACTTTACCTGCCAATTCCCAAATGAATAGCAAAATCAGTGATGACCTATGTATGCAATTACGTATGGCACGGGCTCATATTCGGAGTCGCGTCGATTGTTTTAATGTTAAAGGAAGGGCTAGTTCTGACAGACACACACAAAAAAAAAAAAAACATTGTACACAAGACGAAGTTATCCAGACATAGTAACAGCAGCCTTACTAAAAGTGACAGAACCTGGGAGTGTCGACTAATGTTGCACTGACTAATCACAAATTAAAACATGTTAGGGAATTCTACATCGAACTTAATTACATCCGAATCATGCGAATAAACCAGTCAAATACAAACAATAATTCGATCGTGGGCGGAGTGTTGCGGAATACGGAATGGAACAGAAATACCCAGAAAGAAAGTGGAATATGGTCTGAAGTAATCTCTACACAAACACCTTGTCAACCGACATAAAGGAATCCTGGTACATCGTTGTAGACAAAGTTATCAGTACGATTGACAAAAGTCATTCACTTGGATTATGCAACACAAACTTATGTCGAAAATGCTGTCTTCTAGACACGCTGAGACACAGTTTCACACGTGGTGGCCATCTATTTATCTGGAAGGGGATGCAAAGAAAAATTCCATTAGAAAGACTGTTAGTAAATATACAGTAATCTTGGAATTGTTGATCCCCGATCAAGTAGATTATACAAACACGGGAAAAACGTCATTGTGTGGCTTTACGGGGATTACTTCAACTGCATAGTTAACAAGCAAAGACGTGACCGTTTGGAAGAATTACAAAGGTATATGGAAAACGAATGGTCACTAAATGACCATAAAGCACATTTTGGGAATATGCTAAACGCTTCTCCAAAAGACAGGGGCAGAATATGACATATGCAGCGCAAAACCTTTTTGTTACTAGATAATAAGGAGGTGATGGGAACAAGTAGGGTATGTGTGTTGAGGGTGAAGTACGGCGGGGACTGGGTGGTCCCCGAGGCCGCTACGGTACCCGCGAAGGCCCATTCAGAGTTCTTAGCGTCAGCTCTGACTGGACTGTGAAACTAAAATTCTACGGTTTCGAAAACAAATACTTATAAAAATTAGCCTATAAATAGCAACTTTTAGTTTCTATTTTCGTGGTGTCATTTCATTTAATTTACCATTTTCATATCAAGACAAGGGACAACTTTTTCCTACAAAGTCAAGAAGCTGATTCCGTTTACTTTTATTTTACGGTAGTTACATCACAAAAAGATATAATTTTATTTGAACTAATCAAAGTAGTTTTGAAGCAAGAATATTGAATTGTCTTTTGAAGAATGTTTTAAGATTCAACGCATGAATCTTCTGAAACTGCCTAAAAATTTAACTTTGTGGTCAGCCTTATGACAGGTCTGGTCATGGGGGAAGCGTCGTCAGAGACCCACCGCAGGAGCGTCTAGGGAAGTGATTCCAGCAGTGGTTTCCCGATGCCTTCCACTGATGATGATGATGAAATAATAAAGAGGACAACACAACACCGAATCCCTGAGCGGAGAAAACCTCTGACGCAGCCGGGTCGAAGCCGAACCACTTGGTATGATAGACCAACGCGCTGGCCACTCAGCATTTGGGGCGGACAGTGCCTACGGAAGAGGCGCAGTTTATTTCGATAGGAAGTAACAAATTTTAATTCATCATTAATAAGTATACAGTTTTAAAGCCGATAAAACCAGGCCGAGCAGGCACACACTGGCGAGCGCAAGGCGGGGCTGTGAGGAAAAATTGTCGGCAGAGCACTTGCCCGCGAAATATTAAGGTCCCGAGTTCGAGTCTCTGCTTTAATCTGCCAGGAAGTTTCATATCAGCTCACCCACCGCTGCACAGGGAAAATTCATTCTCGAAACTAAATTTCTTCTTCGAAAATAATTAATACTCCTCTTAGAAGGCTTGAAACTAGTTTGTGGGAAACAACTGGAAAACTCTTCTTCAGACACAATCAACAGCTTTTATTAGAACAAATAGAAACCTCCCTTTGAAGTGAAACTTCCTTGGAAACAGAAAGACTCTTACTTGCCGCGAAAAAATGCGTAATATTAGTTGTACTAACTGGGTTTCCTTCTGTTCACTAACGACTGTAGTTGTGGCCTTTGAATTGTAGGCCACCAAGTTCCTAAGAAACCAAGCAAATGCATTATATTGCTGTGCTGGGAAGAAGGTGGAATCCCAGATGAGATTTGTTTGGAGTGTTTTTTAGCCCTATGCAGACCTGTTTACAAGAGTCCATTTTTTTCTAGACCAATACAAAATGTGGCATAGCTCAGAAAAAACGAATAAATTCTCTCTGGATTTCACATACTGGATTTCACATGTCAGGGTATCAGACAAGCATTCTGCAAAATACTTTTCTTCGTGCATTTGGTGTCTGTCACCAACTCATTTGGTGGGCATATTGGAAGTTTAGATGGTCCGCCGTAATTTTTTTTCAAGTGCTTGATGATAATAGAGTGTATGGGTTGGCCGATCATGTGTTTGTTGTTGTTGTCTGCAGTAGACCACTTTTATGCGCTCACCAAATATAATGCTGACGTATGTTATAAGATGACTTTAAGGTGAATACGGTCCTTGTAAAGAACGAGTTTGTGTGATAGAAGTTGTACGGACGTTTCGACGAAGGACATTTAAATGCGGGCATGTCGTCTATAAGTAGCTATTAGCGTTGCAAATTGTGCATGTAAATCACTTTAAGACAATCACACTGCTTATTTTGTAAATGAGTCTGTTTTTCCTTCTTCTGCAATGACAGTAACGTTGTTATTAGCACGTGTAGATTATTGGATCCAGGTAAGGTTCAAAACTAATACTACATTTCACTGACTGACAAAAAAAAGTAAGGCGCTCAGATTGATTGAGAAAAACGAAATAAAATCTCCTGGATTGAGAGGATACCTGATGTTACTTTGGAAATAACAATATCGATTCAAGTTCACAAAAAACTTGGCAAAATGAGCCCACTTACCGATACGACATTTTACCCTGTCTTGCCTAAATGAAAGCAGTGATTTTGTTGGGAAGGTTGTCACGAAGCTGTTTTATCCTCTTCTAAGGCAAGGTGGCCCACTGCTGTTGTAAGTAATCCTTGATATGCCGCATACTGGCACTAAATTGAGGTCCGGGCTGGTCCCACAAATGTTTTATCGGGGACAGATCTTTAGATGCTGCTAGGCACAGAAGTACCTCAACATCACTTACTCACACAGTCCATACAGACAGTTTCCACGCGTGCACGAGCATTGCCCCGTGGAAAAGACACCACAATAGGAAACTCTCGACGACACGGGGTGTCCGTGACGTACCGTTGCGATGTTAGAGTTGCCCAAAGCACTGCCAGCTTCATCCGAAGTCATACGTGATGGCTTCTCAGAACCGTGACTCGAGGAGTAAGACCACTGTTCCTGTTCAACATACTGCACGAATGGAACGTCTCGCGAGGTTGTCGCCTCCGTCACCAACTATGGTCATCCGGGCTAATGGAGAACGGCGAATCGTGGCAGCCAGTAGTCCATGCTTTCCAGCCATGGCACCACTTCAAATGCTATCGCTCGTGTGGTTGTTTCAACGTCAGGCTACATGTGAGACAGCAGTTCCCTAGTCCGGGTGCTGCCGGTCTCTAACCAATGGCGCGGGATGACGTAGAACAGTGCAATCTTCCCGGACGAGATGCGCAGATGAGAAGGGATCCCGAAGTACAGCATTCTTGGTTATGATAGTTAAACGTGGCTCACCGGAACCTTGACGATGAGTGTGCCCACCGTCCATTCCAATGGTGTCCAACGTCACGTCATTGCACATCCAAACGCCCGCAGGTTTGGATCTTGCAAGTTTTGACGAGCGGCAAAATGGAGAACTACAATGAAACGACTTTAAAAACCTGTCATTGCTGATACTATTGTCTCACACGTGCACATGGCCTCTCCGTGTCCATCACATTGGGCGGTGTTCACCCTACCAGACATGGTAACATTACTCAGCACGACGAACGACATTAATGCCCTCTGGTGGCCATTCCACCTGTCGTAAAGAACCACAGCTCTAAACATTTCAGACCCGCTAATAGTGTGTGTGAGTGTTTGTGTGTATACGAAATCAAAATGACATTATCTTATTTGGTCAGGCAGTGTATATACACTATCGATCCCGGTGTAGCGTTGAACCTAAGGGGGTAATAAACGGTTCCTTTTTATAAATAAGCTGTATATTGTTTCACTGTTCAGACGGGACACTTCGGCGGTTACAGTTAAAAAGTTTCAGATTCTGACGAGAGGACGTGCGGCCCAGCCACTCAGACGTCCATGGCCAATACTTCACCGCCAGCTGCCACCCGCGTTCCTGCCAGGTGCTGAGTTGCTGCGTTTCCCTGTCAGCAGGTGGTGTGCGTGATCAGCCGGATCGCCTACGTCACAGCAGGGAAGAGTGCCCGAGCAGGCAGGCGAGGTATGGGTTTCCATTTCGCAGCTCCTTCCCCTCCCCTCGACCCACCACCACCCTTACGCCTTCCTCCTGCCATCCTCCGGCAGAGGCAGCAGAATTTACGGAATACAAGTTGCAGCGCCAGCGCGCATCCCGTGTGAGTGATGGACCCGATAATCGCCTCTCATTCGAGAGAGCCTCGCGCACAACGAACGAGCCCCCGTGTGCTCAGACTGGTGTTCCGTTTGTTTCTCAGGGGCACATCTGGGTATTTTTTAAACTTGCTGCTACATTAACACTGCGGATATTACCATAAATCGAACCCAGAACCTGTCCTGTCAAGATTCTGGTGACTAGTTGCATTTCACCACGCAGTATTGATCTGCTAGAAAGTTTGAACACACTGCACATCCTGCTGCAGAGTGAAAGAGTGATTCTAAACTTCTGTTTTCATCATCGTATTCAACAAGATATTGGTTTGAATTTTTTCGTTTATTTGACCAAAAATTAAACGGAAAGTAAAATAAAGAAACACACAGACTGAGTGGCAAGTTGTCATTTTTAAGAAAAATTACGGACACGTATCTCTGACAAAATGTTGTATGAACAGTGCACACGGTGTTTACAATAAAATTTTCCCTATTTAACACGTTACAACACGGAAACTAATTACTGCACTAGTACCAAACCTGGTAGCATTAATGTCGAGAGTACGGGGTGTACGATTTCCACGCGTCACAGCGCGACCGTCCAGTTCCAATTGTGGCCACCAATGCCGTGATTAGTCATCGTGATTCATAGTCTCACACAGATGACCAGCTGCATTGTATTTGTTGTCGTGTCAACATGAGCTTGGACAAGAGGAGCAGAGCATTATTGGTGAAGCTCTATTATCAAAGCAACAATCCGCAGCTCGTGGTCGCGCGGTAGTGTTCTCGCTTCCCGCGCCCGGGTTCCCGGGCTCGGTTCCCGGCGGGGTCAGGAATTTTCTCTGCCTCGTGATGACTGGGTGTTGTGTGATGTCCTTAGGTTAGTTGGGTTTAAGTACTTCTAAGTTTTAGGGGACTGATGACCATAGATGTTAAGTCCCATAGTGCTCAGAGCCATTTGAACCACCAAAGCAACAGTAATGCTGCAGCTGCACCTGGAGAATATCGCCGGCTAAAAGGATTACGAAAGGGATCTCTTTCTCCACCTGCCGTGCGAAGCGTGACGTAGAAGTTCGAATCTACTGCAGAACTGGGCGTCGCTACGGGAAGAGGCCGACGACCGGTTGCACCATAGACGGTTGATGAAGTCTCGTTCGCTATGGTAGACAACGCTGAGCGCAATTCCCGATCGTCAGGTAGCGCGCGTGCCGTGTTGTGACAGTTGAACGTTCCGTTGACCACTGAACGAAAGGTGTTTCGAACTATTCTCAAATGGTATCCATGGAAGATGCAACTCCTTGTGATTTCTGATTATCGGCTACCTAAAGGACAGGGTTTACCACGGGAAGATTCTCAAATGTGCTGATCTGAAGTAGAGCGTATCAAGAGAAGAAGCCAGGATACCTACGGACATGCATCGTTCTGCAAAACGCAACCATACGCTTTCAGAGTCTTCTGGACGCTTAGTACGACTCTCGTCGCTAGATACAGGGCTGTAGGGCTAGCAGTCTCACAGAACGGCACTGACTGACGTTGATGACTGCACCGGCAGATGGTGGTCAGCAGCGGTGCTTGTCTGGACCACACGGCGGTGTTCCAGTCTTCAGGGATCACTGAGAGGGTGCTGTTTGCCGGCTAACTGAGAGATATTTATACACGGCCTGGACCCCTCAGGTGGTCGCCGAGCGCGGTAGCCGCGCTGTCTGAGGCGCCTTGTGGCTGTCAGAGCAGCTCCTCCGGCTCACCCCCCCCCCTCCCCCTCGCCCCGTCAGAGGTTCGAGTCCTCCCTCAAGCATGCGTGTGTGTGTCGTCCTTAGCGTTAGTTAGTTTCAGTTAGATTAAGTAGTGTGTAAGCTTAGGAACCGATGACCTCAGCAGTTTGGTCCCGTAAGAACTTATCACAAGTTCTAAATTCCTCATGTTGTCGCGTATATGTCTCAAATGACACATGGTCCTGTCGTAATGCATAAATGGAAACTCAGAGTTTGGTAACCGACAGTGTAGTACAAAATGAAAGTGGATTATGTAAACTGAACGTGCAGGTGCGGGAGGGGGGAAGTGAGAAAGGAAAGAGAAGAGAAGGAAATCCTGATGTCAGTTGTAGTGGAACTTGATCGGAGTTAGCGCCGACGAATCGAAATGTCTGCTGGACTGCGATTTGAAGCCAGGAGCTTCTGCTTACCAGGCAGTTACGTTGCTGACTGCGCCACCCGGACACAGAGTTTGTCACAACCGCGCGGACTCCCTCCGAACACCACCCGGCTGACGTTCCCACGTTCCCACCTGCCCCCACCTACCAGCACTCCACGGCCGCTTGCCAACTACTATCAGATTCCCGCAGCAGGTCGCACTGAAGCTGGTGCATTCATAGAATTTCGAAACGAATCTGTTACACGAATGCATGGTGCCTGTTCTTTCAAACGTCTCCAGAAGAACAGACACCACTCATTCATATACAAAATATGGAGATGATAACTTCAAGTTAGTCAAAAGCGACACCAATGACACAAGTAATGTCGTAAATATGTTTAATAACGTACACTTCTGAATACCACACAAGTAATAGCTTTAATATCCTAGATTCATGCATATAAAATGGAATCTGCAGGCACAGTTGAAATACGAAGAATTAAAGGCATTTTCCAGTACCACAGTGACGAACCAATGATACGCAAAAACTAGAAAAAAATAGCAAATAATTACTACCTCAATGGAAAGGACTAATAATAGAATAAAATCGGAGGTGAACATACATTCTGCAGATAAAATGTCGCAAAAAACAGGAAACCTAGTTACAGTACAACACAAAAAGTGGAATAGTTTTCTCAACTAAATACATCAGAAATTAGCTCACATCGTAGACAACAAAAAACTTAAATTCTCATATTTAGAAATATATGGAGTGAGTCACGAGGTTTTACCCCGGTTTAAATTTCCCGGGAGAATGTACGGCCCCAGTAACTGGTCTCACACAACACCACACCAGACATTGACACTGAAGCTGCGTTGAAATTGAGATACTACCACTGCATGGGGATTTTCGTCTGTCCAGGCACACATATTATGCATGGTGTTGATGCCATCTCTTGCAAAGGTTGCCTCATCACTGAACGTTATGAAGTGGTAGAGCTCTAGGTTTCCATTTAACCAGTTACAAATGTGCAAACGGCTCGCACAATCATGTGGCTCTAAATGGTGAACTTTCTGCACATGAAACGAATAAAGTCCATTCTCATGAAGAATCCTACATACCTTAGATTGTGTTGTCAAACGTTTAATCGGGTAGCTAGGCGTCCCGTACTTGAACGAAGACTGCGCTCTACTGAACTGAGAATGTTTTCCTCTTCTTGAATGTCATGTCTTTCGTAGTGAATACGAATATTGGGAAGAGTACCAGTTTCTGGCAATGTTCGATATGTTCCACTAAACGTTTAGGCACTCGGAATCCTACGATTAGGATACCGATGGTGATATTCGGCAACAGCAGCTTTCGCATAACCATCACAGAAGCCCTACACAGGAAACAATAACAGTAAACAGTGACTGCAGTGTCAACAACGTGTTCGTTATGCAAACGTACCACTCGCTGCACCTGTCTACCTGAGACTGGTCGTGTGTCCTGTCAACACAAGTGTAGCGCTCCGTACACCGCGGCGTGTTTCGGAACTCTGTTGTAGCTCCTTAATTATGGATCTGATCACATTACTGTATTTATACTTTTTGTTCCAAATAATATAAGGAATAACCTCCAACAACAGGGAGAAAACTTCTTGAGTAACCCTGTATAAATTCCCTTGTACAGCATCCTCAAGCTACTACATAGGATAGACTAGGTGGAACTTTCAGTAGATATATTCAACGTACCAGCTGTAACACACATAACGAGCTAACAAAATCAGCCATAGGAACCTACTAAAGATACATTGAATATGAGTTCGAAAACACAGAAAAACATGTTAAGGTTGTTTACCACGTTTGAAACTTCCATGCAATCGATATAATGGGGAAGCTGGAAAAATATTATGCACCACGAAAAGCCAGAAAAGAAAGATCTCAATCACAAGCCAGATGGTAAATCAGTTAATTTCATCAAATGTTCCTCTTGCGTATAATAACTACAGCAAATCCAGAAATATATTCACTGCTTCACATATTCCACATAATATTTGTAACATAAAACAGAATATAAGGTATAAATAAAAATTTCAGTATTCAGTTCTGTTGATATCTACATCTAGATCTATCCTCAGCAAGCCACCTTCCAGTGTGTGGTGGAGGGTACTTTATTCACCAGTATCAATTTCCCCTTGTTTGTAAGAGTTACGAGTGGGTCGCAGGAAGAAAGATTGTTGGTAATCATCTAAACCCCTGTGTCGGCTCGAATCGCTCTAATTTTATCTCCACTGTCAATTCGCAAGATGCACGTAGCCGCAATTGGCGGACTCTTCTAGGAACGTATATTTTCGGAACTTTAACAGTGGACCACATCGTGATGCAGAACACCTCTCTTGCAGTGTCTGCCAATGGAGCTGGCTGAGTATTTTCGTGTGACGCTTCCACTCCAGTTAACTGAATCTGTAGGGAAACATGCTTCTCTTCTTTGGATTTTCCCTGTTTCCTTTATCAATCATATCTGGTGTAGATCCCAAACAGACGAACGATATTCAAGTATTTATGGAGCGAGTGTTTTGTGAGCTACTTCCTCTGTTGAGGAACTACACTTCATATGCGTTTCCTACGATTGGTTTTATGTCGTAATTCCACTTTAAATCACTCCGTAGGCGTACTCCTAGAGTTTCATAGATGCAGCTGCTTACAGTGAAGCATACTATGAAGGGTCTTTCCCCCTGTGTATTGGCAATACTTCACATTTGTTTACGTTGCGGATCAGCTACCACTCCCTGCACCAAACGCAAATCCTCTGGAAACCTTCCTGCATTTCGCTTCAATTTTCAAGCGTTGCGGCTTCTCTGTATACAGCGCAACATCAGCGAAATGACTCATGGGTCTTCTATCTACTATGTCATTTGCATATCTATGATGAAACGTAATGGTTTTATGAAATTCCTTTAGGACAGACCCAACGTTACTTCTGAAGTTAAGTGTGAAGATTATTCTCCCTTAAGAATAACATGTTGCGTTCTGCTTGCTAGAAACTCTTCAGTCCAGTCACACAGTTCGTCTGATATACCGCGAGCTCACATTCAGTTTATTAGGTGGCAGTACGGAGCTATATGGAAAGCCTCCGCAAATCCTGGAACACGGCATCTGCCTGGGATCCTTAATCTACTGTTTTCTATGTTTCGTGCACGAACAGAGCTAGCTGGGTTTCACACGATCGCTGCAGTAGTTGCCATGGAACTGACTTTCTGCCCGAAGGAGATGATCTTGAATGTTAAATACGATTTCTGCCGTATTTTAATTTTGTAGCGTCTTCTTCCCATAAAGCGTCACTCAGTCCATGAACGTATCCACTGTCCTCTCCTTTTGGACATTTGATTAACAACTTGCACTGTAAGCGCAGGTGCTCCGTGTGTGTCTGTGTCGAGGATTGAATTGCAATAGCTCTTGAGTGTCATATTGTTGTTGTGGTCTTCAGTCCTGAGACTGGTTTGATGCAGCTCTCCATGCTACACTATCCTGTGCAAGCTTCTTCATCTCCCAGTACCTATTGCAACCTACATCCTTCTGAATCTGCTTAGTGTATTGATCTCTTGGTCTCCCTCTACGATTTTTACCCTCCACGCTGCCCTCCAATGCTAAATTTGTGATCCCTTGATGCCTCAAAACATGTCCTACCAACCGATCCCTTCTTGTAGTCAAGTTGTGCCACAAACTTCTCTTCTCCCCAATCCTATTCAATACCTCCTCATTAGTTACGTGATCTACCCACCTTATCTTCAGCATTCTTCTGCAGCACCACATTTTGAAAGCTTCTATTCTCTTCTTGTCCAAACTGGTAATCGTCCATGTTTCACTTCCGTACATGGCTACACTCCATACAAATACTTTCAGAAATGACTTCCTGACACTTAAATCTATACTCGATGTTAACAAATTTCTCTTCTTCGGAAACGATTTCCTTGCCATTGCCAGTCTACATTTTATATCCTCTCTACTTCGACCATCATCAGTTATTTTACTCCCCAAATACCAAAACTCCTTTACTACTTTAAGTGTCTCATTTCCTAATCTAATCCCCTCAGCATCACCCGATTTAATTCGACTACATTCCATTATCCTCGTTTTGCTTTTGTTGATGTTCATCTTTTATCCTCCTTTCAAGACACTGTCCATTCCGTTCAATTGCTCTTCCAAGTCATTTGCTGTCTCTGACACTATTACAATGTCATCGGCGAACCTCAAAGTTTTTACTTCTTCTCCATGAATTTTAATACATACTTCTAATTTTTCTTTTGTTTCCTTTATTGCTTGCTCAATATACAGATTGAATAACATCGGGGAGAGGCTACAACCCTGTCTCACTCCTTTCCCAACCACTGCTTCCCTTTCATGCCCCTCGACTCTTATAACTGCCATCTGGTTTCTGTACAAATTGTAAATAGCCTTTCGCTCCCTGTATTTTACCCTTGCCACCTTCAGAATTTGAAAGAGAGTATTCCAGTTAACGTTGTCAAAAGCTTTCTCTAAGTCTACAAATGCTAGAAACGTAGGTTTGCCTTTTCTTAATCTTTCTTCTAAGATAAGTCGTAAGGTTAGTCTTGCCTCACGTGTTCCAACATTTCTACGGAATCCAAACTGATCTTCCCCGAGGTCCGCTTCTACCAGTTTTTCCATTCGTCTGTAAAGAATTCGCGTTAGTATTTTGCAGCTGTGCCTTATTAAACTGATAGTTCGGTAATTTTAACATCTGTCAACACCTGCTTTCTTTGGGATTGGAATTGTTACATTCTTCTTGAAGTCTGTAGGTATTTCGCCTGTCTCATACATCTTGCTCACCAGATGGTAGAGTTTTGTCATGACTGGCTCTCCCAAGGCCATCAGTAGTTCTAATGGAATGTTGTCTACTCCCGGGGCCTTGTTTCGACTCAGGTCTTTCAGTGCTCTGTCAAACTCTTCACGCAGTATCTTATCTTCCATTTCATCTTCATCTACATCCTCTTCCATTTCCATAATATTGTCCTCAAGTACATCGCCCTTGTATAAACCCTCTATATACTCCTTCCACCTTTCTGCCTTCCCTTCTTTGCTTAGAACTGGGTTGCCATCTGAGCTCTTGATATTCATACAACTGGTTCTCTTCTCTCCAAAGGTCTCTTTAATTTTCCTGTAGGCAGTATCTATCTTACCCCTAGTGAGACAAGACTCTACATCCTTACATTTGTCCTCTAGCCATCCCTGCTTAGCCATTTTGCACTTCCTGTCGATCTCATTTTTGAGACGTTTGTATTCCTTTTTGCCTGCTTCATTTACTACATTTTTATATTCTCTCCTTTCATCAATAAAATTCAATATATCTTCTGTTACCCAAGGATTTCTATTAGCCCTCGTCTTTTTACCTACTTGATCCTCTGCTGCCTTAACTACTTCATCCCTCAGAGCTACCCATTCTTCTTCTACTGTATTTCTTTCCCCCATTCCTGTCAATTGTTCCCTTATGCTCTCCCTGAAACTCTGTACAACCTCTGGCATAGTCAGTTAATCCAGGTCCCATGTCCTTAAATTCCCCCCTTTTTGCAGTTTCTTCAGTCTTGATCTACAGTTCATAACCAATAAATTGTGGTCAGAGTCCACATCTGCTCCTGGAAATGTCTTACAATTTAAAACCTGGTTCCTAAATCTCTGTCTTACCATTATATAATCTACCTGATACCTTTGAGTATCTTCAGGCTTCTTCCTGGTATACAACCTTCTTTTATGATTCTTGAACCAAGTGTTAGCTATGATTAAGTTATGCTCTGTGCAAAATTCTACCAGACGGCTTCCTCTTTCATTTCTTCCCCCCAATCCATATTCACCTACTATGTTTCCTTCTCTCCCTTTTCCTACTGACGAATTCCAGTCACCCATGACTATTAAATTTTCGTCTCCCTTCACTACCTGAATAATTTCTTTTATCTCGTCATACATTTCATCAATTTCTTCATCATCTGCAGAGCTAGTTTGCATATAAACTTGTACTACTGTAGTAGGCATGGGCTTTGTGTCTATCTTGGCCACAATAATGCGTTCACTATGCTGTTTGTAGTAGCTAACCCGCACTTCTATTTTTTTATTCATTATTAAACCTACTCCTGCATTACCCCTATTTGATTTTGTATTTATAACCCTGTAATCACCTGACCAAAAGTCTTGTTCCTCCTGCCACCGAACTTCACTAATTCCCACTATATCTAACTTTAAGCTATCCATTTCCCTTTTTTAAATTTTCTAACCTACCTGCCCGATTAAGTGATCAGACATTCCACGCTCCGATCCGTACAACGCCAGTTTTCTTTCTCCTGATAACGACGTCCTCTTGAGTAGTCCCCGCCCGGAGATCCGAATGGGGGACTATTTTACCTCCGGAATATTTTACCTAAGATGACGCCATTATCATTTATCCATACAGTAGAGCTGCATGCCTTCGGGAATAATTACGGCTGTAGTTTCCCCTTGCTTTCAGCCGTTCGCAGTACCAGCACAGCAAAGCCGTTTTGGTTAATGCTACAACGCCAGATCAGTCAATCATCCAGACTGTTGCCCCTGCAACTACTGAAAAGGCTGCTGCCCCTCTTCAGGAACCACATGTTTGTCTGGCCTCTCAACAGATACCCCTCCGTTGTGGTTGCACCTACGGTACGGCCATCTGTATCGCTGAGGCACGCAAGCCTCCCCACCAACGGCAAGGTCCATGGTTCATGGGGGGAGGGAGTGTCATGTATTACCCATAAATGGTGTTAAAGAGCACTGAAGAGGACTGGGGCTCGCTTTTCGCGTGACGTATCGGATATTGCCTGAGTGGTAGCTGGTCACGTGGGAAACAATCTCAGTTTGGGTTTCACGCCGCCCGGAGTGGCCGAGCGGTTAAAGGCGCTACAGTCTGGAACCGCACAACCGCTACGGTCGCAGGTTCGAATCCTGCCTCGGGCATGGATGTGTGTGATGTCCTTAGGTTGGTTAGGTTTAAGTAATTCTAAGTTCTAGGGGACTTATGACCACAGCAGTTGAGTCCCATAGTGCTCAGAGCCATTTGAACAATTTTTTTGGGTTTCACATGTTGGAGGCGCGCATCATGTGGTAAGAGGACGTGAACTCCACAGATCGCACCAATTTTCACATAGCGCGAGGCTATAGGGTTGCTGCACGCATCACCCTCTTTGGTGCCAAAATTCGTGTAGTTGGGCCACTGCGATGGGCAAACTTCCTTATAGAACCCAGATAAATTTTTCCGTAGAAGTAATCCGAGAGCTGATTTCCTAAAATTTACTCATATTGGCCGATAAGCAGCACAAGAGAGGACAACAACTGAAAGGGTTCATATTTTTAGACACCATCATTCGGATTTAACAGCGATCTTTCTGTGAAGTAAAATGAGTAAAAGCGGTTTCGGTAGCACTGTCGTTTATTACAAATATGGCCTGTGTCGACGTCTAGTAGTCGGCCACCTTCAGATGATGCACCATCCGGCTGGCGATGTTGACGCTTGCAACAGATGTGCTGACTCCGCAGTTGCGACTGAGGTCAACACAACTGTGCCAAGCGTCAACATCGCCAGCCGGATGGTGCATCATCTGAAGGTAGCCTACTACTAAGAGCCGAAAACGGTCATATTTGTAATAAATGACTCTGCGATCGCAACCGGTTTTTTCCTATTTTTACTTAACTGAAAGGGTCTACTATCACCAGCGAACCCCACAGTTTATTATTTAAAGAATGGAACTCTCATGTGTAAATCAGATTCACACGTCTGATTACTTTATGGAAGGGTTGATGTGTTAAATGTACTACGATTATATTATGAATATTTTATTGTTGAACAGGCGAAACCCTAATTATACAGCCTAGGATATTAAAATCCTCTAGTCCTCCCCTACTTATCTCTCCAACCAATCATAGCGCAGTATTAAATATCCAAGATTGGTACCAAGGAGACTGTAGTGTTAAAAACGCCGTCTGATATATAATAAAAAATTACGTAAACTACACCGGAAAATCTCTTTACTTCCTAGAAAATCATGTATATTCAGTACTTCTGGCGTAAAAAATGGTCTCAGTTTCAATTATTTACGTAGTGACCAATTGTGTGATTCATACCCCGTACCCATCCTCTCTACCACCAACCTATCAGAACGCAGTATGAAACTAATGCGTCTGACCTGTAGTAAAAATTACATAATTTTAACTTCAAACTAAAAGATATTGTTTATTTCCTTTCTCCACGAGCACCGTAATTATCCACTTTAACGGGAACCAGTCACTCACTGCCTATATCCAGGAGCAACCAGTACAGAGAATAGCACACTCCAGATATGTTTGTTTACGTCGGATAAAATCAGTTCCCTGAACGTGATCATTATTTCCACATACCATATAATTCTTGTAACTTTAGAGTATATGTACGATAGCGCGGGAATAGCCGAGCGGTCTCAGGCGCTGCAGTCATGGACTGTGCGGCTGGTCCCATGGGAGGTTCGAGTCCTCCCTCGGGCATGGGAGTGTGTGTGTTTGTCCTTAGGATAATTTAGGTTAAGTAGTGTGTAAGCTTAGGAACTGATGACCTTAGCAGTTAAGTCTCATAAGATTTCACACACATTTGAACATATGTACGATGTTTTGTCAGCTCTACTTGACGCCTATTCAATGTTATTATCATACGAGGAAGTTCTCACGGCTGTCGTCGTTGTTGCGTTGGATATAAAAGAGATTATTGGTACCTCATCTAGTGTTACAGATTTTGCTATTCGTACACATTTAATCAAATATAACAGTAATGACGATAATGTCTGGCAATGTTTCCCGACAAGATAAAGAGTGCATCCTATAACACTAGATGTCCGCCTCCGTAGCGTGGCGGTAGCGTTACTTCCTATCACGCAGGGGGCCCGGGTTCGATACCCGGCAGGGGACTGGGTGTTGTGTGTCTTTCATCATCACTGACTCGCGAGTCGCCGATGTGGTTTCAAAATGCTGTACAATTGGTGCTATGGATAAAGACGCAGTTCCGCTTGGGACGCGACAGGCATCAGACGCGTCGGTACTTCCGCGTAGTCGTAGCGCCGCAAGCCGTGTTTATAATAATTCTTGGTTTGTGACCTGGGATATTCTCAGTGCTTCTTCAATACCGTCGCACACAAGCTTCTTAATTCACTCAGAGCGGTCTCAGCCGCTCATATAGTGCAGTTATGGCTCCCAGTGTACCTCGTAAGATTACCCTGTGTTTTTCATTTGAGAAATCTTCCAGGAATGTGCAACCGAGTTCTCTAGAAATCCATCACCGGATAGTAGATATTATTGGCATCACATCCGATCAGGTCTTCACAGCATATTATGACATGGCGGAATACTGTTTCTTTGCGAAGTTTTTGAACCAGATGCAACTGGAGAACATTTTGGTGAATACTGGTGGGAAAGCAGAGTTCCGACATCGTGATCAGTCGGTGAGTACAGTTTCAATAACTAACCCTGACATTGAGTATAAACAAGTGCGAGTGTTCAATTTGCCCCCTGAGGTTGAGAATTGTTTTCTTAGAGATGTCCTCGCCAAATACGGTGACATCCGACAGATTAGAAACGAAAAATGGTCGAGCCGTCACAAAATCCAATGTTATAGTGGGGTTCGCTCAGTTGACATGGCCGTTAAAGTCAATATCCCATCATATATAATGGTTTGTGGTTATAAGGCTCATGTCATCTACGAGGGACAAGTAGGCACTTGTTTCATCTGTAACACGAGTGGCCATTAACGAGATAATTGACCACGGCGCGTTGTCGTACTTCGAAACAATCTGCAACAACGACAGAGATTAACATTGGCTGATGTCCTAACTCAAAATCAGACGCCTTCTGTGACTGACTCCCAACCGAGTGCATCTGCGTCAGAGGACAAGGATCTCGGTAACGGCACCTTCCCACCCTTGCCTCAAAAACCCGTGGCCGGTCACCCCTTAACCACCGGTGGTGCATTATCTGTCGGTAACAAACGACGACGTACTAAAGTGCGCGTCATTTATGTTGGAGGCCGAGTTTAGGTTCGTTCTGCGCATCTGACGTCACAAAACACAGTCAGCCAATGAACAGAGAACGACGCTGCCACATCTCGACTGCAGTGCAGAGCATGGACGAGTGTCTTCAGTTTCAGAAACGTTCAGTCATAAATAAAGTAATAGAACAAAAGCAATGTATTGATAGCAGACATTCTTTTATAGAAGGTTTGGAAAAAGCATTCTTTATACCAGTTGCTTCATATTCTATTAATTAATTAAACCAAACAAGCAATAAGACTCCTAATTCAGGCGATATCAAGGAAAGATTTTTGTATCACTCTCACAAACCGCTTTTTCGCAATAAAGAACAGCGGTAATTGTTTATTTCCTATTGTACTTCGACGAAGCGTGAGTAATTCATAGTCATACCAACAGTGTTTGTCAGTATTTTGCGTCACGTGTTATAGTCCTCATGGCATTTTGTGGTCAAACGAGGTGCGTTAGCGTAACGGTTAAGGTGTTAGGCTGCTATGTGAAAGGTTATCAGTTCGAACCTTATGCGGTGCTTATTATTTTCATTATTTAAAAACAATATCGAAGTGCCTTACTTCACGAATTATATTCATTTGAATGCAATTTTTTGAAATTTCTAGTGCTTTGTCTCTTCATTAACCCTTTCGCTGCTGCAGACACGTGCTCCCCGCATTCCGCGCTGTGCGCGATTTTGTCATCACTGCACTGCTCGCCTGTGCAGACACATGGTGTTCCCACTGCTTTGACACACGTATCATTCGATTTCACAAAAACTATTTGGCCCAAAAATTTGATTTTTACACGTCTTCTTGACTGATACCTTCCCCCCATAAATGACTTAATTTTGTTTCGATGTTCAACGCAGTTATTATGCAGCATTAAATGTAGTAAACCACTGCACGAAATTTTGAAGAGTTTGCAAAGGTAGAAGTCCATAGCGTATACTTTCCGTATGGTCGATTTTAGTTGCCACAATGTTGAGAATGAAATGTGGACAAGATACCTAAATTTCACATAAAATTTACTGTATAACAATATTTCATTTAATTTAAGTACGACATAGGTGTTGTATGTAATATTGGGAAATATTCCGTCTTTCGCGACTGTAATAAAAGTATTATTTACACCGGACGCGTTTGGCTTTATTTTAAAGCGTCACCTGCAGCTGAAAGATGCGTGGGAACTAAAATTTCCTACCCTCGTAAAGTAGGCATTTGCCAACATACTCTGGACGCCGATGTCATTCCGGCTAGTTTCTCCGACCACTGCGCCCTCTGTGTCACGATAAATCTGGCCAAACAGCGCACTAAATGGCACAGGATTCCGTGGAGCCTAAATGTTTCTATTCTCGCCGATGCCGCGCTACAAGATGTCATCTCCACGACATGGGCGGATTGTTACAAGCAATGCTGCAGATGTCCGAGCAAGGTAGCCTGGTGTAATGTTGTGGTCAAACGGAAAATGCGATTATCCTTAAGAAACTTTAGTTGTCAACGGGCGCAAGATGTCAAACGCACGATTGATTTTAACCAGACTGTTCTGCGAGAGTTGTATGCGACTACGTCACCAACAAACAAGCAGCTGACGACCATCAAACAAATAAAGGCGAAGCTTATAGGCATAAAGCGAACGCAGCTTAAAGGACTGAAGATCAGATCTAAAGCAAAATCGCTTCAAGAGGACGAACTTGCATCGCTGTATCACCTCATAAAACATCGTGCGCATCGCAAGCGAACTTTTATCGGGGAGCTGGACACAGATGATGGACTCCGTTTGACTCGACAGAGTGATATTCTTTCTGCAGTTTACCGGTACTTCACGGATCTGTACTCGCAATGCGATACATATGGTGATGACGGCGGCGATATCGTGTGTGCTCTGCCCACCGTAGTCACGCCTGCGGACAACTCGGCGGCCGTACACGATTTTGCTCCAGACGAAGTCCTTGAACTGATTTCTGGCTCGCCATCGAATAAATCCCCTGGCCCTGATGGTTTACCACGGGAATTTTATGTGCGTTTATGGCCCATTATCGGACACGCTTTTACAGATGTTCTCAATGAAGTGATGCGAGGGAGTGACGAGCCGGCCGAAATGAAGGAAGGCCGAATTGTACTGATACCAAAAAGCAAACACCCAAAAACCTTAGATAACTTCCGACCTACTCCTATACTCAATTTTGATTACAAAACCTTTGCCAGAGCACTCAACAGCAGCGTGTCTCCGTTAATGAAGCAAGTGATTCACAACCAGCAATCATGCATCCCTGGTCGCACTATTATGACGCCCCTTTCGGAATATAGAGATGAAATAGCCATAGCGTCAGTCACTAACGTGAATCTCGCATTGCAGTTTATCGACTTTTGCAAGGCTTTTGATCGCGTCCGCTACGAGTACCTCCTACAGCTACTGCAGCGGTGTGGTTTTGATCAACGGGTTATTAATGTCGTGCAACATTTAGTCACGGGAATTACAACCAGAATCAGCGTAAATTGACAGCTTACTCAACCCATCGAGGTCCAAAGAGGAGTGCCGCAGGGGAGCCTTCTCTCCATGATGTTATTTGTTTTATCGCTCGAACCCCTCCTACGCTCTATTCATGACAAACTTGCAGGCCTTTCGATCGCCGGGACGTCCTTCGTGGTTCGTGCTTATGCCGACGACGTCGGAGTGTTATTGCACAACGACAGAGACGTATCAACCCTCAAGACCGCGGTAGACGAGTACTGTCGTGCTTCCGGTGCTAAAATCAACGCGGATAAATGCACCTTTGTCAACATTCGAGGATTCGACGCAGTTATTATACCTTGGGCGAAGCGTGTCGAAGCCCACACCACTCTGGGGATGATTATCGACAAATGCCCGCTAAAAATGAATGCAAAAATTTGGAAGCAGGTCATCAATAAAGTGCAAGGTGCCATCTATGAAAACAATTGGCGGTCCGTTGACATTCTCCAACGCACACGACTCCTCAGCAGTTATATATTCAGTAAAGCGTCCTATATGGCCCAACTATTTCCAGTCCCCAAGATGGAGGCCAAACAGGTTATGAAACTCTCAAATAGATTTATCTGGCAAGGGCATCTGTTCAAAGTGAAATACACCACACTAACGTATTCCAGCAGGCCGGTGGACTCAACATGCCTGACATCAACCGAAAGTGTACTGCGTTATATATTAAACGAATCACCCATTTGTTAGACAAGGAACCTTTCAGCGTAACCAGTTGGCTCTTCCAAACCTTACAACGCACCGATATGCACCCACCCATTGATGTAGGTAAAATACATTATAAACTACGACATGTCAAGCAGTTTTATCTTGAAGTGAGCTATATTGATAGACATTATTTCCCGCAGGATTTACCGACGACGCACCTGTTATTAAAAAGATGTACATCTCCAATAGTCCGGAATCCAATTGAACTTAAATACCCGAGTGTTCATTGGAAGGCAGTTTGGGACAACATAAGTTTAACTGTCCACACTGCTGAAGTGGCGTCCACATGATATAAAGAGGTAAACGATGTTATACCCACTAATGAAAGGTTGCATAGAATCGGCTTAAGTGATAGTGGTAAATGCGTCCGCTGTGGTCTGGTCGACACCTTACGCCATCGCTTCACTTGTGTCGGTCATCTCATTAACTGGAAATGGGTGCAGCAGAGGCTGGGCCTGATTACCCGCAGCAGCCCAGCCAACCACTGCACCCACATCCTGCTCTGGCCGGACACGAAACATTTTCCCCCTACCAAGAACAACACCGTGATGTGGCTGTTAGGACAGTTTGTGACATATATCATCATCGACAATAGTGAAGATAATCTCATTAGTTTCGAGGCTTACATGAGAATGGCACGTCGGAAGACGAAACGTTACCCAAATTTCAGGAAGATGTTTGCTAACATGTTAGACATTAGTTTTGAAAAACTATGTAGAGAACAAAATACACAACGAATAAGGGGTTACACCTGTTCCTAGGACTGTTCCCGACTTCTCAATGGTGTTATTAACTTCATTATGACGTTTCCATTAATTTATGTTTCCTGTGCCTGTCTTGTTATCCGTTTGTATGCTCCTAATGACTTTGAGTTTGGACGGTTATGAATCAAATGACAGAACTGCCATTCTAGTTAAGACAGCCAATTATATATATGTTTGCGTTTTGGTTTTATGTCTCTGTCTGGACTGAAGAGGCTATTGGCAGTTTACTATTTTTGCTCTATTTTGTAAGCATACAAATGGCACGATATTGAAATGTGTTCTTCAGTCTATTGTAGGGTACAATTCGTGTTGAAACAGTTCCAGCAGTTCATTATTTTGTTTTTGTGCTTATGTACATATATGGTTGTTTTAATAAAGGAAAAAAAAAGTTGCGTGGCGGTAGCGTTTCTTCCTACCACGCAGGTGGCCCGGGTTGGGTAACCGGCAGGGGACTGGGTGTTGTGTGTCTTTCATCATCACTGACTCGCAAGTCGCCGATGTGGCGTCAACTAAAGAGGTGTGCAATACGGCGCCGAACACCCCAGAATTGGGCCTCCCGGCCAACAATGCCACACGTTCATTTCATTTCCATAACACTAGATACTAAAAGGTATCAGATAGATAATATAATGGTAAGACAGAGATTTAGGAACCAGGTTTTAAATTGCAAGACATTTCCAGGGGCAGATGTGGATTCTGACCACAATCTATTGGTTATGAACTGCAGATTGAAACTGAATAAACTGCAAAAAGGTGGGAATTTAAGGGGATGGGACCTGGATAAACTGAAAGAACCAGAGGTTGTACAGAGTTTCAGAGAGAGCATAAGGGAACAATTGACAGGAATGGGGGAAAGAAAAACAGGAGAAAAAGAATGGGTAGCTCTGAGGGATGAAGTAGTGAAGGCAGCAAAGGATCAAGTAGGTAAAAAGACGAGGGCTAGTAGAAACCCTTAGGTAACAGAAGAAATATTGAATTTAGTTGATGAATGGAGAAAATATAAAAATGCAGTAAATGAAGCAGGCAAAAGGGAATACAAACGTCTCAAAAATGAGATCGACAGGAAGTGCAAAATGGCTAAGCAGGCATGGCTAGAGGACAAATGTAAGAATGTAGAGGCCTATCTCACTAGGGGTGAGATAGATACTGCCTACAGGAAAATTAAAGACACCTTTGGAGATAAGAGAACGACTTGTATGAATATCAAGAGCTCAGATGGAATCCCAGTTCTAAGCAAAGAAGGGAAGGCAGAAAGGTGGAAGGAATATATAGAGGGTCTATACAAGGGCGATGTACTTGAGGACAATATTATGGAAATGGAAGAAGATGTAGATGAAGAAGAAATGGGAGAAGGTTTTGAAAGAGCACTGAAAGACCTGAGTCGAAACAATGCCCCCGGAGTACACAACATTCCACTGGAACTACTGACGGCCTTGGGAGAGCCAGTCCCGACAAAACTCTACCATCTGGTCAGCAAGATGTATGAAATAGGTGAAATACCCTCAGACTTCAAGAAGAATATAATAATTCCAATCCCAAAGAAAGCAGGTGTTGACAGATGTGAAAATTACCGAACTATTAGTTTAATAAGTCACAGCTGCAAAATACTAACACGAATTCTTTACAAACGAATGGAAAAACTAGTAGAAGCCAACCTCGGGGAAGATCAGTTTGGATTCCGTAGAAACACTGGAACACGTGAGGCAATACTGACCTTACGACTTATCTTAGAAGAAAGATTAAAGAAAGGCAAACCTACGTTTCTAGCATTTGTAGACTTAGAGAAAGCTTTTGACAATGTTGATTGGAATACTCTCTTTCAAATTCTGAATGTGGCAGGGATAAAATACAGTTAGCGAAAGGCTATTTACAATTTGTACAGAAACCAGATGGCAGTTATAAGAGTCGAGGGACATGAAAGGGAAGCAGTGGTTGGGAAAGGAGTAAGACAGGGTTGTAGCCTCTCCCCGATGTTGTTCAATCTGTATATTGAGAAAGCAGTAAAGGAAACAAAAGAAAAATTCGGAGTAGGTATTAAAATTCATGGAGAAGAAGTAAAAACTTTGAGGTTCGCCGATGACATTGTAATAGTGTCAGAGACAGCAAAGGACTTGGAAGAGCAGTTGAAGGGAATGGACAGTGTCTTGAAAGGAGGATATAAGATGAACATCAACAAAAGCAAAACAAGGATAATGGAATGTAGTCGAATTAAGTCGGGTGATGCTGAGGGAATTAGATTATGAAATGAGACACTTAAAATAGTAAAGGAGTTTTGCTATTTGGGGAGCAAAATAACTGATGATGATCGAAGTAGAGAGGATGTAAAATGTAGACTGGCAATGACAAGGAAAGCGTTTCTGAAGAAGAGAAATTTGTTAACATCGAGTATAGATTTAAGTGTCAGGAAGTCATTTCTGAAAGTATTTGTATGGAGTGTAGCCATGTATGGAAGTGAAACATGGACGATAAATAGTTTGGACAAGAAGAGAATAGAAGCTTTCGAAATGTGGTGCTACAGAAGAATGCTGAAGATTAGATGGGTAGATCACATAACTAATGAGGAAGTATTGAACAGGATTGGGGAGAAGAGAAGTTTGTGGCACAACTTGACCAGAAGAAGGGATCGGTTGGTAGGACATGTTCTGAGGCATCAAGAGATCACCAATTTAGTATTGGAGGGCAGCGTGGAGGGTAAAAATCGTAGAGGGAGACGAAGATGTGAATACACTAAGCAGATTCAGAAGGACCACAACAACAACAACACTAGATTGCGTACTCACGGCAGTTCTGCTTTGCAGTTTTTAGTACGACTTGGAAACAGAGAGAAATTAATGGATGATCGCCGATGCGTCGGTTCTCGATTGTGTTCAGGAGGCGGAAGGTTTGATTACGCGGAGGAGGTTTCGTGACTGACCTTTGACCCGGAGTGCCTTCACACAATCAGAATCTTAGATGAAAATACCTAAGCGACCTATTTGAATAATAAAAAATATGGAAATGAATGCAAAACAGCGAAATTTTGTAAAAATGTTTCAGATTTGATATTGAACACATTAATGTCATCCCGAATACAATAGAGATACCGCGATGAAGAGCGAACCTGTAACAAAGCTCACATACATTGGAAAATCGTGGTGATTTTGGAGAAAAGAATAAACACAGATTTTCTGTAAAGTAAGCATCAATATGATCTCAAAGGACAAAGGCATTAAACTAATAGACATTAACAAATATGCAATGAATACAAAACATACATTTTTATGTTTCTCTCATACATGGAGCAGTTCAACAATTGCTGCTTTTGTCTGTCCGAGATTTCTTAAAAATTAAATGTCCTGGCGTGCGCGTAAGTACTTTTTAGCGTCGCACGATTTACTGAAGCATTTTACATGGTTTTTGACACTAAGTAAAATATAACTTGTTGCGGTGCTACACAATGCATAAAAAGGTTAATGAAGTCTTTAGAACGTTTCTTAACAAATGATGGATTGTTCTTTCAAATGTTTCGCAGCTTATTGCTATCGAGCGCTGTGGCAATGATTCAGACATCTGCGCCCAACGGGTCCTAGTGTTAATTTCAAGTATTTTAACGCTGAATGCGCGTCTTGGAGTAGGCGCACATTATGAAGTATTTTGTCTCTTTACACATGCGCTGTGATGCTTAATATCTTTTACGAACTACAGCCCAATGGCTGTTCCTTTCTTTTATGACAAATATCTCATTTGCAAAGTATCTGAAATCCAATAATATTACACACACAAACACTCAACAAAAAATACATTATAAGGAGGTAGAAATCGGAATTTCCGAGAAAATTTTTTGTATAACCACTAGATAGATATAGCGGAGTGATGACACCACATATAAGTGTTTTAATAGCGGAAAAACGGGACATTATAGAGACATAGTATCTGCACAAAACTGCCATATTCCACTACGCACGAGAAGTACAGCATCATCAATTGACATATCAGAATAAAAATGAAGCTGAATAGTGCCAGAAGCCACTTGCAGGTAATGTCATATAAAGCGGAGTAGGTCGACGTTGAAATGCATGTCCCTATATCTAACAGCTTGAGTATTGCATCAGCTTCATGAATATAATGTAAGACTTTGATGGGATCTTTGTAACAAAATCGAGCTGTTTGGCTACCTAACGTCAAACCACGACTTTTGTACGTGAGATGAAGACTACCATGCAAGGGGCTATGTTATTCACAGTCCGTATCATTCCTGTCACGCAGGATAAGGCTGTTAAGACAGACGATAAAGTATCTTACGCAACCTATGCGGTAGAACAGGGCTGTTGCTCCTGAATCGCCAGAGAGGTCCGGCAGTGTTATCTCCCTAGCAGCCAGCGAGTGCCTTCCTGCGTCTTATGGTGTTAATGTTGAACATGTACCACAGTACAACAGATAAACTCTTGCTAGTGGAACTCATCAATGATTTGCTCTTTTCAAGTATATAACATACAAGAGGTAACGTTACAGTCATTTTGCAATAATATATATATACAGGAAAGTCCGTTATGTGGAAGTAAAATCCTTCCAGACCATCAAGGATGAGGAAAACTATAAATCACCCTCTGTCTACCCCTTATTGAGTTATTTGAATGTAAAGTATGTGGAAATTACAGTTATGCATCCGATTCCATTGCACTGTTAGTGTAATTGGTATTCTTCATAAGCCAATCGTACATAAAAATCAGGAGGGAACGTGTAGGTCGTAGAAGACTGTAGCCCTTTTAATAGAACAGTACAGTACTTACAAAATAGGACGGACCAACGCATGGAAATTTTGTGGAAAACAGATGTTACACACATCTGAATCTATTACTCTTTTTATGTTTGGCTATTCATCGTAAGTAAATCATATTTCGCAATCTATACCGGATGTGTAGCTGTAAAAATTGTAGTTTCTTATAATGGTACATTTGTTAATGGCAGGAGGAAATAACACACACAGCCTTGTTGTATATCGGAAGGAGGAATGACAGACGTATTGTAAAATATGTTACACATATCTGATTTTCTTGCCTGCTGGACAGCTGGCTATTCGTCACAAGCAAATTACATTTTAAAATCTTTATGAGATGCACAATGAGCTGACAAAAGTAATGAGATACCTGCTATCGCCTGCCTTAGCGCAGCAAATCGACGTGGCATGGACTCAAGTCGTCAGAAGCGCCCTGCAGAAATAGTGAGCCATGCTGTCCCTACAGCCGACCATAATGTTGCCAGTGTAGGATTCTGTGCACCAACTGACCTCTCGACTACGTCCCAGAAATGTTTGATGGGATTCATGTCGGGTGATATGGGTGGCCAAAACATTCGCTAGAACTGTCCAGAATGTTCTTCAAAGTAATTCAAACAACTGCTGCCAGATAACATGGTGCACTGTCAATCATGAAAATTCCACCGTTGTTTGGGAACAAGAAGTCCATGAATGGCTGCAAATTGTCTCTACGTAGCTGAAAATAACCATTTACAGTCAATGATAGGTCCATTTGGACCAGTGAAACCAGTCCTTCACATGTAAACACAGTTCACACCATCATGCAACCATCACCAGCTTGCGTAGTGCCTTGTTGACAAGTTGGGTCCATGGCTTCGAAGGGTCTCTGCCACAGTGGAGCCCTTCAGTCAGCTCTTACCGACTGCAGTCTGGACTCATGTGACCAGGCAACGGTCATCCAGCTGTCTGGGGTCCAACCGGATATTGTCACGAACCTAGGGGAAGCACTGCAGGCGGCGTTGTGCTTTTAGAAAGGGCACACGCGACGGTCATCTGTCGTCATAGCCCGTTGACGCCAAATTTCAATGCACTGTTATAACGGGAACTTTAGTCGTACGTTCGACATCGATTTCTGCGGTTATTCCACGCACTGATGCTTGTCTGTTAATACTCACAACTTCATGCAAACGCTGCTGCTCTCGGTCGTTAATTAATGGCCGTTGGCCACTGCATTGACCATGGTGAGAGGTAATACCTGAAATTTGGAATTTTCGGTACATTCTTGACATTTTGGATCTCGGAATATTGAATTCCTTAGCGATTTCCGAAACGAAATCAACCATGTACATAGCACCAACTACCGTTCTGCGTTCAGAGTACGTCCATAATCACGTCGGGAGCCTTTTCACGTGAATCACCTGAGCATGCTAGCTGTTGCACGCTGCAGCAGGTGTAGTCTTATCACATAGTCTGCTTCTGCTGGTGAGTGATAACTGTAACTGTAGGTACTACAGGCATCTCCAACCTTTTGGTATGTCTAGAGAGCAGAGTGTGGAGGGGAAAAATTTAGGGAGATACCATTTGGCTGTTGCATTCCAGATGCTGGTTGGTTGGTTGGTTGGTTTGGGGAAGGAGACCAGACAGCGTGGTCATCGGTCTCATCGGATTAGGGAAGGAAGTCGGCCGTGCCCTTTCAGAGGAACCATCCCGGCATTTGCCTGGAGTGATTTAGGGAAATCACGGAAAACCTAAATCAAGATGGCCGGACGCGGGATTGAACCGCCGTCCTTCCGAATGCGAGTCCAGTGTCTAACCACTGCGCCACCTCGCTCGGTATTCCAGATGCCTGTTGTCACATGCAGACCAGAGATTCTTAACTGAGCAAAAGATAGCTGTCAGTTGAGCTTGTGGCAGTTTATTCTCAGCCAGCTACCAGATACGTCAAACCAGATACCTTTTTAGCCAGTTTTTATTTAATAAAGTAGCTGTGTACCCTGTTCGAAACCTATGTGTATGGCGAAATTCCTTACAGTGTGAATTTAACAATGTGTTGTACATACGGATAATGTAGACTTGGTACTTAGTAAGAACATATTTGTTGTTAAATAGCACATTACGGAAATGTTAAACATTCAAGTGGCCATATTTGTGTATGGGTTTTGGAATAGTAGACGGTGGTAACGATTTGTAACGCTCACAGAAGACGCTATGAAATCTTTATATTATATTAATACTGTCGATAGGACTAAAAACCTATTTCAGCACACGCCATTTCATCACACACACACACACACACACACACACACACACACACATTTAGCAAGATTTTTTTTCTATGTATATAGTGCTGTGGTTGGTTAATTGTGCTTGGATGTCGTCTTACATTTTTGATTCTACATTTTGGCGCCAGATGACCCCTGCTGCTGCCGCTACTGTTCCTGGTGGTTCATGGTGATTCTTTCAATACAGTTAACAGACCTCGAAAAGAATGACCCATGCAATTGCTCTAGTAATAAAAAAAGGAAAGTGGGAAAGCTGCTGGTCCAGAGAGAATGTGGAAGGAGCGATTGAATCTTGTGTGTGTTATGGACCTGTGAGGGTGTCTGACCGTATCAGTCCATCCTCAGCCATCCAGAATATCACATAATGAGATCATTCGTCAGTGTAGTAGCAAGAGGTAAAAGCGGGAGTGGACTGATTCTTAACTAATATTTAGTGGATATTGTTTAATACGATATATCAGCGTATTTTGCTACGATAGAGAGCTGCCGTAATTGTTTAAAATCGTTTTAACGTATATCTTAGAAACAAAACGTGGGTGTCGGGGAGGGGGAGGGGGGGGTGGTTAAATTAGCTGAAAAAATGCAAACAGTGGTGGGCGGTGGAATGCCTAAGTCATTTTAATCAACTATGACGTCACACATTTAGAATGCAGGCGTGTGTGGCCTCATAGTTTATTTGTTGCACTGTCGTCTTTACTCAGGCCCGTACTGAGAGTGGGCATGTGTGGAAAAATCGGCTGAAATTGTATGTAACAAAAGGAAGTGGAATGGTTACAAGGAAATGTCCAATAATTTCCTGTTAATTGTGTTAATTAAGACAAAAATCGTCAGTGGAGCCGTTATGGACCAGAAGTTATGATAATAGTGCCTACCATTTTCAAGGTAGACACTCTCACACGCAATTCGCCTAGAGGAGTTCAAAATGGTACAAATGGATCTGAGCACTATGGGACTTAACACCTCAGGTCGTCAGTCCCCTAGAACTTAGAACTACTTAAACCCAATTAACCTAAGGACATCACAAACATCCATGCCCGAGGCATGATTTGAATCTGCGACCGTAACGGTGGCGTGGTTCCAGACTGAAGCGCCTAGAACCACTCGGCCACCATCGGCCGGCGCCTAGAGGAGTGAATAGACTAATATCTGCCTCCATTTTGCAGAATATGATATAATATCATAAAATGATAGTGATTCAGCCAAACATTATAAATTCAAACTGTCTTACCTTGTAAATTATGATAATATACACAGCAATTTTTAACATAAGGTAATTTTACTAATGTTGTTCTCCTCACTGCCGGCTATAGAATGAGAATGAGGATGCCCATTAATAAAAGTGGGAGGGTGAGGGTGGGGCTTGATTCGTATTGGCCTAGGGAGTAAAGGGTGAGGTAAGGCAGAAGGGGGTTGGGGGTGTTGCCAACGGGGGACAATGGTGATGGCTAGCCTCGGAGATAACAAGCCCAAATGCCTCACGTGTAACATGATACCCTAGAAGTCTTATCTAATCTTGCGTTCTTCTGTCAGTTTTGTGGCTGGCACTGGGAGTACTAGGTTATCGCAGGTGCTGCATAAGTCCATAAACAAAACTGGAAGAGGTATGTATTACTGCTGACAAAGAGCTGTATGTCACTGCTCAGGTGCATGAGAACATTTTCTAACATTTTCTTTTGCGAAAACCCACTATATCACTGGCCAATACGTCACGATGGTCAATCCACAGCTGTGATCGGTATTTTATCGTTTTCGTAAAACCTTGGAGGAACACTGCGATTCTTTCATTGGTAGGTACACTGAAATGATTCAGGATTTTCCATAGTCTGGGCAACGGTGATATACTCGTAATTTTAGGGTTAAATGCTATAAGTTCAGCCCAGTATTTATTGTGAACTAGGAGCACCCGGCATGCGTTACAGTGCCATAGAAAGAAAAAAAAATGTATATCGTTTTATAATCTGTTTATTTAAGTGCTTTTAGGTGCACAACATTTCCGTCATTTCTAGTGACTGTCCGTGTGCTTTGTTGATGGTCATTGCAAATGCGAGTAGCATCTGAAACTGCACGCGTTTGAACTCGAATACCATTAGTGTTGGGATCACTGGGATGCGATTAGGACCATTTACATTTTCTGTCCATTTGTTCTTAATAGCGATTCTCGGAAAATTCTTGACCAATTGATTTGAAGTTTTGACACAACATTTCATTGGCATACACACGTCTCTTATATTGTTTTTTAATACGTTTGCAGAAGGTGTTGCGAATAAATTAAGTGGTAAAGAAGTAATAAAACTAACCGTCAGGCCTGGCGCGGTAGTTTCTCATGCATCTGAGTGTTTATACGACACATCTCCTGAACTGTGAGTCGTACAATGACATAAATTTTCTGGAACATTCAGTGTTTTATACGAGGATATTTTAAGCAGAATATGTTGCGAACAGAGTTAGAAGTAACAAAGTAATACACTGATGAGGCAGTTTTACGACATATGCAGCGAAAATCTAGTAAGCAATAACGTTTCTAGAATGAGATTTTCACTCTGCAGCGGAGTGTGCGCTGATATGAAACTTCCTGGCAGATTAAAACTGTGTGCCCGACCGAGACTCGAACTCGGGATCTTTGCCTTTCACGGGCAAGTGCTCTACCATCTGAGCTACCGAAGCACGACTCACGCCCGGTACTCACAGCTTTACTTCTGCCAGTACCTCGTCTCCTACCTTCCAAACTTTACAGAAGCTCTGTAAAGTTCAGTCTGCCTTCGGCAGGGCAACAGAGCGGACGCGTACGTGTTGACTTCGTGCGGCGCGCGAGCTCGCCTTGTTTACTTTCTGACGGCCGTTGCTTAAGTGCCGGCTTACCTTGTACGATCCATGGCGAACCGTTACCGTAAATCAACACTCCGATTTACTTTCTGCAACGATTATGCCCGACCCAAAGCACTTGAGGTGGAGCGTTTTCTGCGAGAGGAAGTGAAGATCCCGGCGACCGATATTATAGGCATACATTTGTCCATCGTGAGCAGCACGGTCTATGTGAAAATCATTAACGACGCGGCGTGCGAACGCATACTACGTGAGACCAAACAGGGGCTCCGCTTCTGTCAAGCTGATGGCAATGTGGGAGAGGTAACCGTCGACCACGCAGGCTTAGGTATGCGAACGATACGCATTTTCGAATTGCCATTCGAACTTCCAGCTGAGGAAGTCGTCGCGGCACTACGCCCATACGGCACAGTCCACGGCCACACTGCGGAGAAGTGGACACAGTTTCGGACGTATCCTGTCCTAAACGGGGTCCGACAGGTCACCATAGATCTCCGAAGCCACGTCCCGTCCTACTTACAGATCGGCGGATGCCGTGCCATAATTATATACGATGGCCAGCCTCGGACCTGTTCCGGGTGCGGCAAAGAAGGCCACCTTAGATCCGAATGCCTACAACGGCGTATTACGCAACTTCCAGCTGCCGAAAAACCACCCACGTCGCAACCTACAGTGCTACCGGTGACCTATGCCGCTGCTCTGGCTTCTCCTACCACTTTGCAACGTCGCCCGGTCACCACAAACGACGCCACCAACGAGCCCGACCAGACACTGACGGAGAGCGCCTCGGACGACCCGCCGCCTCGGCCGGCCATTGACGCCGCTCCGAAGATGCCGACGCAACCAGACGCTGACCCTGATCTCGGAAACACGATGGAGATCGACTCGCCCATCGTTCCTACAGCGGCCTTTCTGCCAGAACGACGTGACTCCCTTCCGTCGTCGGACACGGAGGGTCGCACAAGGAAACAACGTTCCCCGAAACGTCGCAAGCGAAGACGTCGCACCGTTTCCGGCCAAGAGGAGACGTTACAAGTCGAGGAGGACGTACCCGTCGACCAGCACGAAGCCTCAGAACCCGCTACTGCTGACGAAGACGTCATGAGCGCGGAGACATCTATCGGTGTGCCTGCGCCCCGTGCTGACGCTGAACTCAATCATGAACGTCTCACAGGCGACACGACACCACGCACAATTACACAATCTTCTGAAGACAAAATGGACGATACACCAGTTTCCGCTTCCACGGCGTGGCACGAGGAGGAGGTCACGGAGCAGGAGCCGTTACGGGACCCTGCGCCGTCACGGCCGCACCACTAATCATACTCTCCCCAGACTCCCCTGCGGCCCAGCGGGATAACGTTCCGCTGCGACGCCCACACCCTTGCGCGGACGGCGGAGTGGACCAGCCACCAGCAATCCGACACCAGGCCTACCGGATAGCAACCATCAACACCAACAACATCCGTTCCAGGGTGAAAATCCGCCTTATGCAGGAGATGTTCTGGGCTTCGGATATTGATTTCGCCCTTCTGCAGGAAGTTCACTTGGCTAGTCTCCCGGATATTAATGGCTATACCGCCCACGCCTCTGCGAGTGATCCTATGGGCCGCGGGGTGGCCATCTACGTCCGCCACGGGATTTCTGTGATCGATGTCGCCTTCCTTCCATCAGCTCGGGGCATGGCACTCACTGCATGGCGACACGCATCATTAATGTCTACGCTCCCTCAGGCACCGAACGACGACATGAAAGAGCCCAGTTTTATTCCGAGGAAATCGCTCCCCTGTTTTTAGGGCGTTATGACCATTGCCTACTAGGAGGTGACTTTAACAGCGTGCTGCATCCTAAAGATCAGATTCCCCACTATACTACATGCCAGGAGCTACGTATAGTGGTGCGAGACCTCCTGCTTCACGATACCTGGGAAGTACAACACGGCGACCTTTCTGGCCATACCTTTCTTACAAGTCATTCCGCAAGCCGACTAGACAGGATATATGTCTCACAAACTCTTAGATCTGCGATACGGGGCGCCGAACGCTGGCCGCTGGCCTTTTCCGACCATTGCGCTTACATCTGTATGGTCCTCCTTCCGCCGCAATCAGTATGGCGCAGCCGTGCGCCATGGAAACTCAATACCTCACACTTGCATGACCAGGCGTGTCGCCAACAAGTCACTGACACGTGGACAGCCTGCGAACGACGCCTTCCCCGCTACCGCTCGACATTGACGTGGTGGTTGGACTGCGCCAAGCCGGCGATCCGGAGGACACTGATGAGATACGGGAAGGACATGGCCGACTGGCATCGCACCACTGTTGACTTCTATTACGCGATTCTCCGAGATCTGGATGCTCAACCGCCAACCCCGGACAACCAGTTGGAACGGCAAAGAACTAAGGCGAAGATAATTGCGCTGGCACGCCGGAAATTGCAAGGGGTCGTGATACGGACGCGGCGCCACGATCACGCGGATTTAGAAATTCCATCCATGCATGATATAGTGTCCGACAACCGAAGGCGTCGTCGGCAGATCATCAGCACTTTGACAACGCCTCATGGAACGCAGGTGACCACTCAGAATGACATCGTCCGCGCATTCGTCGAGCACTACCGTCGTACTTATAGTGATGACGACTCTGAAACTGCAGCAGACGACTCCATTTTGAATTACGTCACGCGCACCCTCCCCCACACGGAGGCGGATGCTTTGACAGTGGCGGTCACGCTAGACGAAGTCAACAACGCAATCGCCAAAGGTGCAGTCAACAGATCGCCCGGCATTGACGGCTTACCGATTGAGTTTTACCGTACCTTTCGGGACCTCATGGCCCCACGGTGGACGACTATGTATCAAGAACTGATAACATCTGACCAAGCAATCCCACCCGCCTTTGCTGAGGGCATCATTATACCAGTCCACAAACCAGCCCGTGGTTCGATGGTCACGAGTTACAGACCGCTCACCCTCCTCAATGCCGATTACAAGATTTTCGCGCGCTTACTGGCAATGCGGCTCCGAACTACACTCCCTCATATCCTCTCGCCAGAACAAACGACGCCTGGCGGACAGATTAACATACAGACTGCCACAGGGGAATGCCGCGACTTAATTGCGATAGTGGCGGCCTGCAGGCTCCGGGCAGCGGTCGTCGCTATAGACTTCGACAGCGCCTTCGATAAAGTGCGTCATCGTTTCCTGTTTTCGGTGGCAGCCCGAATGGGCGTCCCCCCTCCGTTTCTCGACGTCATCCGGCGTCTTTACGACAGTGCCAGTTCACGTGTCCAAGTCAATGGACGTGTAGCAGGGCCGGTACCTATCTGCCGTTCGATACGGCAGGGGTGCCCCCTCTCTACCCTCCTGTATGCTATTGCCCTTGAGCCCCTTATTGGGGGCTTGACGACCAAGCTTTCTGGCCTCACCCTACGCCAACACACTTTTCGCTGTCGGGCATATGCTGATGACCTCCTCCTACTCATTCGCTCCGGCTCTGAGATTCGGGATGTCCTCGACTTGATTACCCGTTATGGGGCTGCCGCTGGCAGTGCCATGAATGTCGCCAAATCTTCTGCAATGCACATTGGACGAGGCCTCCAGGAGGGTGAAGTGGCACCACTGCCGCTTGTGCGGACTTTCCGGTACCTGGGCATTACCTTTACCCCCACGAATTTCCGTCGCCTGTTACACGTCATCCGCAACGACGTCCGCCAGAACCTCTTGCGCCGCCAGGACACACTTCAAAGGGTTGCGTTTATTAATCTTTATGTGGCATCAAAATTGGTTCACATCGCGCAAGTTCTCCCTCTGCCAACTGCAATTGGGCGCAACCTTCAGGCGGCTTTTGGCTATTACCTCACGGCTGGTTCAATGTTTAAAGTCCGTTATGAGACACTTACCCTGCCCACACGGTATGGTGGCGTCGGGCTCGTCAATGTCCGTATGCGATCTGCAGCCTTGTACATGAGTACCATGAGAAAACAGTGGATGGGCCAGGGTACATCTCTAACACGCAGCTTGCTTGAGGTCCTCCTACCAGCTTCCACCTCACCACCAGTGTCTGTCGGCCATATCGTGCCTCATTTGTCCCATCTTTCGACCTTTTTCGTCGACTACAGTTATATACATACCAGTCTCCCAGATACACGCCCACCTAGGACTAAGGATTTTTACAGCCTGTTGCTGCGCTGTGTTCCCCGGAATGTGATGGAGACCAAACACCCCTCCATCCAATGGCCCATAGTGTGGACTACCGTCCACCAGCCCTTCCTCCCTACGAACGTCCGGGCGCTGTGGTATCACATAGTCAACAGGAAATTTGCCCCGAAGCAGCGCCTGCACAACATTGGCTTGTCAGAATCCCCTCTTTGTCTCCTTTGCCAGCAACTGGACACTGATGAACACCGTCTGACATGCGCCTCATCGCAAGATGTATGGCGCTTCGTGCAGCAAATCATTGCCTGCTATCTCCGGGTGCCACCAGACACAGTCGAGCCTCGAATGTTTCTATACCCGGAGGACCGACATTTTCCCGCCGCCAAATGTCATGCTATTACGTGGGTCAAAGGGTGGGCGGTCGCGTATCTCTTTAATGAGGGACCTAAATCCCGCCTCGACTTCTGGACCTATTTACGAACAGCCCATGCAGCTCTCGAAAACACGCCACGTTACCGAACATTATTTGCTACCTATCTTCGAGCGGTCCTTGTTAGACCTCCACTGAGTTGGGGGGTGCCTGGCACAGAGGGCACCCTCCCCTCCTCCCCCGGCGGTGTCTGAGTTTCAACCGCCTACGATCTATTCTACTTCTGACCTCCGCGGATGGGAGAGCGCGTCGCAGATTGCGCGGATTTTATTTCTTTTTGCTTTTCCTTTTTCCATTCTTTTTCTTTACCTATAATTTATATTTCTTTTATCTTTCGCATATGTGTTCCCATAATTTCATGCTATTAGTGAATATTACAAAAACACATGCAAATAAATAAATAACAACTCCTTCCACTACTGTTGATTCCTGTTTCTCCCACTTCCCTAAGCACCACAGGCTCGGTGGTGGTGCGGGGGACACTGTGGCCAGGCCTCAGGTTTCGACCCCTGCCCACTTTGCCCCCCGAGCCCCCACCGGTCCACTAAAAAAAATAAAAAAAAAGTTCCCTTGAGTAAAAAGTTAAACTTTTTATTTTCAGTTTATGTTAAAAAAAGCGGTAGCGTGCAAAAAAAAAAAAAAAAGGCGCTTCAGTCTGGAACCGCGTGACCGCTACGGTCGTTATCACTTAAAGAAAAAAAAATAAAAAAAAAATTAAAAAATAAAAATAAAAAAAAGAGGGCTAACCCGCTGCAATAAAAAAAAGGAAAAAAAAAAAGATGGTAGAGCACTTGCCCGTGAAAGGCAAAGGTCCCGAGTTCGAGTCTCGGTCGGGCACACAGTTTTAATCTGTCAGGAAGTTTCAATAACGTTTCTTCCTTTTTCTCATTTTGTGGGGGATGCCGGCGAGAAAAATTTTCGTAAAGGTTTCAAATTATCAATTACGTAACGTCGCTGAATTCTCTCATTCTCAAATACTGGGTTCATAAATCTGAGTATTTCCGAGCATTAGCAACTCATTGTTTGTGGTATCGTATCACCTGAAGTCTGGGTCGTACCCTTTTTTTGGGGGGAGAGGGCAGAGGGGGGGGGGGTTAGGAATCTTCCCAAACGTACGGAAAACAACTCACTTCACGGAAGTTTCGTTGCAGTTGGATGAATAGTTTAGGAACTCACGGAGCAAGATCATAAAAAGAAACATCCATTTTTATTGATACAGATGGGTAGGTATTTCAAACAGGCAGCTGACAGGTATTGTTGTCGTTGATATGTCGGAAATACTAACGTGTTGTAATGGCCGCTGCCTGTGCCGGAGTCAGCATTTTTGCGGTAGATCATCGCTCTCTGGAGCTCGACAACTGGGAACGACTGTAGAAGTGGGTGGCTGTAGTAGATATTTGGGTAATCGGTGCAAGGATGTGTTTGTCGAAGTGGGTGTACCATGTTGATTAGCAAATACGAAGTTGTGCGGTGCATAAAGAGATAACACAGTAATCTGTGACTACAGTGAGTCACGACTGGAGACAGTCAACTCACAGATATACCTGGGTGTGGTAATTTACAGGATACGGTATCAAAAGATCGCATAGGATCAGTCGTAAGTGATGTTGGTGGACGTCGGTTATTTGGTTGGATAGCGTGAAAATGTAGTCAGTCTAGAAAAGAGACAGCTTTGAAAACAATAGGGCGACCAATGCCAGAGCATTGCCCAAGTGTGTGGCATCCATACAAAATACGGCTAATTTGTGTGAAGAACGGAACCACTAATGGTCACAGCTTTGACTCGTGGTAGAGCATCAGGGAAATGCTGATAAGTATCAACTAGCAGATGCTGGCCAATATACATCAACTACCTAACGAATGCTCACTTACAAAACTTTACAAATTGTCATGGTCTTATCGATGATTTATGACTGAGAATTTTAGTTGCGGGTCTGTACCAGAGAAAACATTTATTTTGCAAAAACATTTTCCACTGTGAAGCTTTGCTTTCACCTCGTTTGCTCGTATATCGCTCTTTCGCTAGCAATTTCGTGGTCGCAGCCTGATTCACAGCCGCAACCGCTCGTGTACGTCCGCGTCTCCCAGTCTGCCAACGTGCAAATTACTGGCTAATACGCTCCTGGAAATTGAAATAAGAACACCGTGAATTCATTGTCCCAGGAAGGGGAAACTTTATTTACACATTCCTGAGGTCAGATACATCACATGATCACACTGACAGAACCACAGGCACATAGACACAGGCAACAGAGCATGCACAATGTCGGCACTAGTACAGTGTGTATCCACCTTTCGCAGCAATGCAGGCTGCTATTCTCCCATGGAGACGATCATAGAGATGCTGGATGTAGTCCTGTGGAACGGCTTGCCATGCCATTTCCACCTGGCGCCTCAGTTGGACCAGCGTTCGTGCTGGACGTGCAGACTGCGTGAGACGACGCTTCATCCAGTCCCAAACATGCTCAATGGGGGACAGATCCGGAGATCTTGCTGGCCAGGGTAGTTGACTTACACCTTCTAGAGCACGTTGGGTGGCACGGGATACATGCGGACGTGCATTGTCCTGTTGGAACAGCAAGTTCCCTTGCCGGTCTAGGAATGGTAGAACGATGGGTTCGATGACGGTTTGCATGTACCGTGCACTATTCAGTGTCCCCTCGACGATCACCAGTGGTGTACGGCCAGTGTAGGAGATCGCTCCCCTCACCATGATGCCGGGTGTTGGCCCTGTGTGCCTCGGTCGTATGCAGTCCTGATTGTGGCGCTCACCTGCACGGCGCCAAACACGCATACGACCATCATTGGCACCAAGGCAGAAGCGACTCTCATCGCTGAAGACGACACGTCTCCATTCGTCCCTCCATTCACGCCTGTCTCGACACCACTGGAGGCGGGCTGCACGATGTTGGGGCGTGAGCGGAAGACGGCCTAACGGTGTGCGGGACCGTAGCCCAGCTTCATGGAGACCGTTGCGAATGGTCCTCGCCGATACCCCAGGAGCAACAGTGTCCCTAATTTGCTGGGAAGTGGCGGTGCGGTCCCCTACGGCACTGCGTAGGATCCTACGGTCTTGGCGTGCATCCGTGCGTCGCTGCGGTCCGGTCCCAGGTCGACGGGCACGTGCACCTTCCGCAGACCACTGGCGACAACATCGATGTACTGTGGAGACCTCACGCCCCACGTGTTGAGCAATTCGGCGGTACGTCCACCCGGCCTCCCGCATGCCCACTATACGCCCTCGCTCAAAGTCCGTCAACTGCACATACGGTTCACGTCCACGCTGTCGCGGCATGCTACCAGTGTTAAAGACTGCGATGGAGCTCCGTATGCCACGGCAAACTGGCTGACACTGACGGCGGCGGTGCACAAATGCTGCGCAGCTAACGCCGTTCGACGGCCAACACCGCGGTTCCTGGTGTGTCCGCTGTGCCGTGCGTGTGATCATTGCTTGTACAGCCCTCTCGCAGTGTCCGGAGCAAGTATGGTGGGTCTGACACACCGGTGTCAATGTGTTCTTTTTTCCATTTCCACTAGTGTATTTAGACCTCACTCCCCATGCTGTGTAGTGACTGGAGAGCAAGCAACTGTACCAGATGATCGCAGTTGTGACGTCCAGCATGTTCCTTATCTCAAACGCAAAATAGCAAGCATTAACTAATATATACTCCTCTATCTGTTCTCTCTTGTAAAGCACTTTTCCAAGATCGGGCTTCAAACCGACTGCTATATCTCAACAGATTAAAAAACCAAAACGATCACCTTCTGTTCTATGCTGTTAATCTTTATAAACTATATAATACTTACAATGAACGTTTGTTTTCTCTACCATCTACCCACCGTATTGTACAGACAAGAATAACAATCGGATATTGTACACCTCACTCGGTGCCTCACACACTACATGCTGCACCCTTATGACAGTGTAGGTCAGCAAGGATAGATTTCTCGGTTGCTGGTTAATGTGTGACAGCTCTCGTGTTACGGCACAGGCTTCCATTTTCCAGAAACCTCTAACTGTAGAGGATGGTTGAGCAGCTTCGATGACATGTAGTGTTTTGGTATGAATCCAACTTCCCATGTCTCCTGCACGGGTGATATGTTACCCGCTAAGTATGAAAGAATGAGGTACCTCTGGATTTAACAAGTGACCTTGACTCGTAGATACTGAGAGAAACGTCGGAGGCATTCTGATAAACACGGGAATCTGTACGTGGTACGTGGGATTTACTGCTTTCTCCCCGCCCCCCCCCCCCTCCCTCATCAAGCTCTGTACGTAATCATATTTGTGTCCTTTTTTTTAGTTACATGATATGTCAATTGATATCCCAGAATGAACTGTTTGTAGTTATATAAAATGTGTAAATTGCAAATCTGAGGCGTGTAGTTAAGAACGGTCAATGTATCATTCTTGGAGTTTTCAACAACTTTGATATAGGTCGTCACTGAGTTACGCAGTCACAGGTATCACTCACACCGAGAGACACGCCGGCCACAGTTAGGCAGAAGGGAGACTTCGTGCTGTTAGTGAGACAGCAGAACTCCTTCTCCTCTACAGCGAAATGGGGGCGCGACGGCAGAGTCTGCACGCGCTATGACCAGCTGAGGCCATTTCCGGCTCGGTAATCTCACCGCATCTCCACTTGAACCGCAGAGCGTAGGACGATGCAAAGCTCGCTCTAGGTGATCCGCGTAAACTACTATCGATAACTAACAGTGATACCTTACTCTCTGTAGTAAGTACTTAGGTAAATAAGTACTCAAGAAGGCTGGTTGCCGTGCAAAATTCCTTGGAGGTAAAAATGTTTGCCTTGGTCCCGAAACGTAATTACGAGCCGGACACGTCTTTAAGACCCAAGCTGTAGTTGTTTTCTATGAAGGAACCGATAACGCGTAGTATTTACAGCCCTAGCTATAAATCCTAAAGAGGAAATCGCCACGGAATAATTGTAAGTAAGGTTCCAGTACCACAGCTTAAGTCACTTATTGATTATTACGTCAACTATTTCGGAAGGTCCCATTTTCAACAATATACGTACACAGTGTTTGAGAATTACAATTTGCTATAGTCCTATAGGAATTTTATACTTAGTAATCTTATAACTAGACCGCGGATTTTAGGTAAAAACCTATTTTGTTCCTGAGTTTCTATTTGCATAAAAATGTGTAGTTATGCGTTTCATGACTATTTACACTTAATAGCGTTAATTCTATAGGACCTAAAAAAGTCTATTTCGACGTTAGTGCCTATTTTGGCTTTAATATCCTAAAAAGTGCCTATTTCATCATAAGACAGTGGCTCCAAGTTTTTCCACACTATACGACAGATGGAAAAAAATATTTTCTGCCCAGCGTGCAGCAAGGTGGCTAGTTGATATGCGCTCATGCTTCGTATTTGCCTAACACTTCGGTCTTTTTTTTATTTTTTTATATCGCTATCCCTGTTAATACCAAATACTCTTTATAGGTGTTTTATTATTCATATGTAAAAAATAGATCACGGATCTTTAGGTTAAAACCTATTTTTTTTCCTAAGCTCCAATTTGCATATAAGTTGGTACTTACGCATTTCATGACTAACTAAACTGAATACAGTTAGTTCTATAGGACCTAAAATTGCGTATTTCGACGTTGACGCCTAATTTTGCCTATTTCGGCATCAAAATCCTAAAAAGTACCTATTTCGTTAATCTGACATAGAGTTCTTGTGTTTTCAAAGATTAGAAAAAGGACGTAAACTTAGGGCTTTACGTCTCGTCAAAGGCGAAGGTCATTAGAGACTGTTTAGAATTCCTTTGCTTGCCTTACAACCAACAGTACTCTCGGCACGTTTGAATGGTCATCCATCCAAGTACGCACCGAGCGCGACAGTGCTTATCTTCGGTGAGCGAATGGGAACTGGTCAAATATTTGAGTTACACATTAGAACCGAACGTGGGAGTACTAAATGTTATATTTGAAAATATTTCGTTTGTAGGATTCTGGCCAGCTGTGTATTTTCGCAAAGAAACGGTTTCATAGGCCTTAAGCTGAGCACGGATTAAAAAATCACAATGTTAATCGTAGACGCCCTCTATAGCTAAATTACTGCCCTTCGCGCATTTTCTCGCTGCTGTCTACAGGCAGTCCCATCAAACTATTCTCTTTCGTGAAAGGTATTATACGTGAATTTTTCGGTTCGAAAAATAATTTGCCAGTAGTGAGATGCTTTCATCTGAAGCACCGGTAGATTCCATTCACTTGTTCAGGTGCCATATATCCAGCAACGAGTAAGATACTTCCCCTACCGCTCCCATGCACCGCAGCAACAAAACAAAAAAAAAAAAAAAAACAAACAAAAAAAAAAAAAAAAAACGGTCATCGTTCACTTTTTCCCAGCGAAAACAAATCAGTACATCGTGTAGCGACCGACGTGTTAAGTGTTACTGACGTTCTAAGTGCAAAATAAATTCTAGTTTCTGTGTGAGAATACTAAGCCATGCCGAAATCAGCTAGCTCAAAGTCTACTCTATGGGCAGTGGCTGCAAGATTTTCCGCATTATACAACAGATGGGAAAATTATTTTCTGCCAAGTATGCAACAAGGAGGTTAGTTGATGTTTTTCTTAGACTTATTATTTTCCTATCACTTAGGATTCTTTTTTATCGCTATCATTTAGTAATGCGAAATACTCTTTATATGCGATTCTAAACTACATATCCCTTTTCTCTCGTATTAGGTTTCGAGTGTTAAGAAATCTCACTTAACTCAGCATGCAGATGGAATCGCACATAAAGCTAATGTTGAACGAAAGTCAAAATTGAAGCAAACTCTTTTAACCAATAAATCTGGTGAATCTTCCGAAAAAAAACAAGTTCTGCAGTGATTTGTGTCATGCACTTGTGGCAGCAAACATCCCCTTTCGGAAACTAGAAAACACTATTTTCAGAGGTTTTCTTGAGAAGTACTGCCACCAGTCTATTCCTGCAGAGTCAGCTTTACATAAGAATTATGTGGATTCAGCTTACAATGCTGCAGTGCACAGAATCCGAGAAGATGTTGGAGAATCTTGTATATGGATTTATGTGGATGAAACTACTGAAAATCTTGGCCGTTACATTGCAAACCAGATTATTGGCAAGCTAGATCCAGATGCTCCATCCAGGGCTCATTTGATTTACTCAAGACAGCTTGCAAAAACTAACCAACAAACAATAGCACAGTTTGTGAACAATGGGCTTAAGGTGCTATACCCAAACGGAGTGGATGAGAATAAAGTACTTCTGGCCGTCACTGATGCTGCTGCATATACGATAGCAGCGTTCCAACTATTAAAAGTATTCTACCCATTGATGCTGTGCGTAACTTGTGTGGTGCATGGGATCAACCGCATAGCAGAGCAAGTAAGGCTACAATTTCCTAAAGTAAATAAAGTAATATCTATCGTGAAGAAAATTTTTGTTAAGGCACCAACAAGAATACAGTCATTCAAAGAACAGCTTCCAGATGTCCCATTGCCGCCAGAGCCTGTTGTCACCCGCTGGGGCACGTGGCTGATAGCAGCAGAATACTATAGTACGCATCTCTCAGCTGTCCAGAAGGTGGTTGAAAACATACCGGAAGATGCTGCATCCGTAACTGCAGCAATGGAGTTACTCAAAGATTCTTCTTTAAAACGGGACTTATCTTACACTAGGGCCCACTACACATTTATGGCAAGAATAATTTGACACTTAGAAGGCTCAGGGAGACCTATCTACGACTATATTTCTTTGCTTGAAGAAGTCAAAATCAAAATTAATGAAGCGCCAGGTGAAGTATGGGAAAAAGTACGGGCAAAAATGCCAACGGTTTTGCAGAAGAACACTGGCCTGAAGGAGTTGTGTGCAGCTGCCGACATACTTACTGGAAAATCCAGCACTCCTGACTGCAGCATTCCTGTCCAACATGTGCCGAAACTGAAGTACGCTCCTGTCACATCTGTTGATGTAGAACGTTCTTTTTCAGAGTATAAATTGATTCTGACTGACAAGCGCCACAGTTTTTCACTAGAAAACCTAGAAAAGATTTTGGTTATTTATTGTGAAGCCAACTATGGTCAGAATATGTGAAACTAAGAATGTATTAATAAAACCATTGCCACATCTTTTTTACAGAGATCTTCATCTTGCAGGAACTCAGAAATATTTGGAGTTATGTTCAACATCAATGTTGTAGATTGCTGTGCTCTATAACTGTGTAAATATTCAGTCTCCTTGTTTTAATGACTAATAAGATGTTCATACTGTCAACACTGTGTATTTTAATTTGTTTTTATTTTCTCTTCATCACTTATATCAGAGCCTATTCTAGGTTTTATATAGCCTAAATGAACTACTGAAGGAGCCTATTTCAGGTGCCTAAAATACACTTTTTTACGACCTAAAAACCAGTGGTCTACTTATAACTGAATAATTTCGTTAATTATGTAGGAATAACTGAAACTGCAGTCGTAATTTTCATTATCACTAATTACATAAACAACTATGTTGTACTTAATTTTTATGTTTCCAAATCAGTAAGAGGGACACGTACGTCTACGTTGTCCCGGCGTGTATATAACATCTGGTGTGACTGTATCCGGTGTCTTTCTTTTTTACATTTCACGTGAATTTCTAAAATATTTAATTCAGGTCGATTTTGTGCTGTTTCATAGTGTGGCGTAGGCGTAATATTTAATATAATAGTCTAAATATTTTCTGTAATGTTTTGACAGTTCACACCATAGATTCTTTCTTTACTCGTGTCAGATGCAGGGTTGTCTGCAATTCATCGCATTCGCTCAGTATTGTGTTGGCATTTGGCAGTTGGAAGTTCCATTTAAGGAGATGGTCCCTCGATCTTGCGACTTCGGTCCGTAGTCTGTTCTGTTTTATATTTACGTACACTATGTGATCAAAAGTGTCCAGATACGCCCAAAAACATACGTTTTTCATATTAGGTGCATTGTGCTGCCGCCTACTGCCTGGTACGCCATATCACAGACCTTAGTAGTCCTTAGACGTAGTGAGAGAGCAGAATTGGGTGCTCTACGGAAATCACAGACTTCGAACGTGGTCAGGTGATTGGGTGTCACGTGACATACGTCTGTACCCAGGACTTCTACACTCCAAAATATACATTCTTTCCGATGTGATAGTGAAGTTGAAACGTGAAGGGACACGTACAGCACAAAAGCGTACAGACCGACCTCCTCTGTTAACTAACGGAGACCGCCAACAGTTGAAGAGAGTCGTAATGTGTAATAGGCAGACATCTATCCAGACCGTCACACAGGAATTCCAAACTGCACCAGTATCCACTGCAAGTACAATGAAAGTTTGGCGAGAGGTGAGAAAACTTGGATTTCATGGTCGAGTGCCTGCTAATAAGCCACACATCATGCCGGTAAATGCCAAACGACGCCTCGCTTGGTGTAATGAGCGCACACATTGCACGATTGAACAGTGGAAAAACGTTGTGTGGGGTGACGAATCACGGTACACAATGTGGCGATCCGATGGCAGGGTGTGGGTATCGCGAATGTCCGATGAACTTCGTCTTACAGCGCGTGTAGCGCCAACAGTAAAATTCAGAGACAGTGGTGTTATGGTGTGGTCGTGTTTTTCATGGAGGGCGCTTGCAACCCTTGTTTTGCGTATCACAGCACAGGCCTGCGTTGATGTCTCACGCACCTTCTTAATTCCCATTGTTGACGAGCAATTCAGGGATGGCGAATACATCCTTCAACTCGATCGACCACCTGTTGATAATGCACGGCCTGTGGCGGAGCGGTTACACGACAATAACATCGCTGTAATGGACAGACCTGCATAGAGTCCTGACCTGAATCCTACAGAACACTTCTGGGATGTTTTGGAACGCCGACTTAGTGCCAGGCCTCATCGACCGACATCGATACCTCTCCTCAGTGCAGCTCTCCGTGAAGAATGGACTGCCATTCCCCAAGAAACCTTCCAGCACCTGACTGAACGTATGGCTGCGAGAGTGGAAGCTGCCATCATGGCTAACGGTGGGCCAACACCATACTGAATTCCAGCATTACCGAGGTAGGGCACCATGAACTTGTAAGCCATTTTCAGCCACGTGTCCGGATACTTCCGATCACATAGTGTAGTTACAGCCTTTGGTCAGAGATGACAATGTCTTTAGGCACCTCTGGCGTCTGTATCTACCGTTTCGCTGTCAATTATTATCGATTAAGTCAATAAAATTCTCAAAATAATTTTTTTTTGTTTGAAATCGGTGTGTTCATTAAGAATTTCCTTTGTATATTTTTTGTGTGAATATACATCTGAAGTTGTTCCAAAATATTCGTTTCTAATCCTTTTAGTGTTTTACGTAATATTGTTAGACCGGTTTCGATGTTTGTTGCTGAGTGGTTTTTGCTTTTTTAGATTAAACAGGAATAGCACAATGGGGTGTATGGCTTTACATCAGGAAAAAAATGGAACCCAGCGTAGTTGCAATAAGGTATGTAAACGAACGAATGATGTGGGTAGATTTGACAGTGCCTAGCAAGAAAATTAGGATTGTGTCAGTATATTCGCATTGTGAAGGGACAGATCAAGATAAGATGGATAGTTTTTATGACGTACTCAGTGATGTAGTTGTTAGAGTAAAGGACAAGGATCATGGGTGATTTTAATGCCAGGATTGGAAATCGAACAGAAGGGTATGAAAAGGTTATGGGTAAATTTGGAGAGGATATAGAGGCCAACAGGAACGGGAAACAACTCTTGGATTTCTGTGCCAGTATGGGCTTAGTAATCACAGGGAGGTAAGAAGGAAATGACAAGTATTTTGGACAGGTCAGGAAAACTGCTGGTGAATCCTGTGGATTCCTTGGGCAGATGGAGGGAATATTTTGAAGAGTTGCTCAATGTAGGTGAAAATACGATCAGTAATGTTCCAGATTTCGAGGTACAATGGGATAGGAATGACGGTGGAAATAGGATCACATTTGAGGAAGTGGAGAAAATGGTCAATAGATTGCAGTGCAATAAAGCAGCTGGGGTGGATGAAATTAAGTCGGAACTCATCAAATACAGTGGAATGTCAGGTCTTAAATGGCTACAAAGGATAATTGAAATGGCCTGGGAGTCGGGACAGGTTCCATCAGACTGGACAAAAGCAGTAATCACACCAATCTTGAAACATGGAAACAGAAAAGATTGTAACAACTACAGAGGTATCTCTTTAATCAGCGTTGTGGGTAAAATCTTCGAGGGTATTGTTGAAAGGAAAATGCGAGTGTTAGTTGAGGACCAATTGGATGAAAATCAGTGTGGGTTTAGGCCTCTTAGAGGTTGTCAGGACCAGATCTTTAGCTTACGGCAAATAATGGAGAAGTGTTATAAGTGGAACAGGGAATTGTATCTATGCTTTATTGATCTAGAAAAGGCATATGACCGGGTTCCTAGGAGGAAGTTATTGTCTATTCTACGAGATTATGGAATAGGAGGCAAACTTTTGCAAGCAATTAAAAGTCTTTACATGGATATTCAGGCAGCAGTTAGAGTTGATGGTAAATTGAGTTCATGGTTTAGAGTAGTTTCAGGGGTAAGACAAGGCTGCAACATGTCTCCACTGTTGTTCCTTGTATTTATGGATCATATGTTGAAAACAATAGACTGGCTGAGTGAGATTAAGATATGTGAACACAAAATAAGCAGTCTTGCATATGCGGATGACTTAGTTGTGATGGCAGATTCGATTGAAAGTTTGAAAAGTAATATTTCAGAGGTAGATGAGAAATGTAAGGACTATGGTATAAAGATTAGCATCCCCAAAACGAAAGTAATGTCAGTGGGAAAGAAATATAAACGGATTGAGTGCGAAATAGGAGGAAAAAAGTTAGAACAGGTGGACGGTTTCAAGTACTTAGGATGCATATTCTCACAGGATGGCAACATAGTGAAAGAACTGGAAGCGAGGTGTAGCAAAGCTAATGCAGTGAGCGCTCAGCTACGATCTACTCTCTTCTGCAAAAAAAAAAAATGGTTCAGATGGCTCTGAGCACTATGGGACTTAACAGCTGTGGTCATCAGTCCAATAGAACTTAGAACTACTTAAACCTAAATAACTTAAGGACATCACACACATCCATGCCCGAGGCAGGATTCGAACCTGCGACCGTAGCAGTCGCGCGGTTCCGGACTGAGCGCCTAGAACCGCGAGACCACCGCGGCCGTCACTCTCTTCTGCAAGAAGGAAGTCAGTACGAGGACAAGTTACCTGTGCACCGTTCAATCTTTCGACCAACTTTGTTGTATGAGAGCGAAAGCTGGGTGGATTCAGGTTACCTTATCAACAAGGTTGAGGCTACAGATATAAAAGTAGCTAGGATGGTTGCAGGTACTAGTAGATGGGAACAATGGCAGGAGGGTGTCCACAATGAGGAAATCAAAGAAAAACTGGGAATGAACTCTATAGATGTAGCAGTCAGGGCGAACAGGCTTAGATGGTGGGATCACGTTACACTCATGGGAGAAGCAAGGTTACCCAAGAGACTCATGGGTTCAGCAGTAGAGGGTAGGAGGGGTCGGGTCGGGGCAGACCAAGGAGAAAGTACCTGGATTTGGTTAAGAATGATTTTGAGGTAATAGGTTTAACATCAGAAGAGGCACCAATGTTAGCACTGAATAGGGGATCATGGAGGAATTTTATAAGGGGGCTATGCTCCAGACTGAACGCTGAAAGGCATAATCAGTCTTAAATGATGATGTGATGATGATGATGATTAAACAGAATCTTGATTGGCTGCTTTCCCTGACTCTTACGTGTTCACAAAACAGTGTGATGAAACTACGTCCTGTCTGACCGATGTAGAAGTTATTGCAGTTATCGCACGTGATTTTGTAAATTCCTAGTGCTAGTGGGAATTTCTGGGGTTGCGAAGTGTAATTTCGTTCTTCTGTTAGCGTGAAAAGCGAATTTATTTACTGTGTTTTTGAAAAGTGCGTTACTTTTGTTAGAAATGTTACCTAAATAAACTGTTGACATGCATTTAAATTTAGTTGTGTCCTTTTTTCTCTAACTACGTGAATGTCTTGGTGCAGTGTGTCTTGTTTTGGTTTTATTGGTTTGTTATACAATTGTGTTACAATTTTAGAGTGAAAGATGTTTTCGTAAGCTGCATATTGCTGTATTTCAAGTTCTTTATCGATTGCTTCTTTATTTAGTGGTAAATTCATTAAACAAAAATTTGAAATCAATAGTTATACCCAAGTATTTTAGTCGTTCAACTTGTTGCAAAACATTACTGTTTAGAGAGATAGTAATTGTTGCTTTGTCTTTACGCCTTCTCGTTGCTACTAGCCGTGCTTTCAATTCTTGCTCATTAAAACAGTTTGCGTTGTTCTGGGCCACGCTTCGACTTTTTCCACGCCTCTACTGCAGCGGTCCTCAGCAGTATCTGCTTTGGTCAACGCGATCAAGTCATCTGCGGATGCTATCATTTTTGTGTTAGCTGTGTAATCGAAATTCAGCAGGAAATCATATTCCAAAACCATGGGTCACAGTAAGACCTCTGTGGAACCTTTTGTCACATTCTTTTCTAGTCTGATGATATCAGACACCAATACTGCTGTCTCGCACTGAAATATCGTTTTCTAGGTTATATAAGTTCTCAGTACAGTGCTTTGAGGATGCTGGACCACCAAGCTGTGTCAAAAGCTCCCTGAACATCGAGATTGACCTTTATTACCTACTGTCCCTCTGATATACTTTGCTCTACGAAGCTCTTAATGGTCAACAGTGCATCGACTGCCCCTTTCAGTGTAGTAAATCCATACTGATAGTTGCTTAGAAGATCCTGAGAGAAGAAATTGTGCACAATTCCGTTAATTGAAAGGTTTTACAATATTTCTTCCTCCGTATACACAAGGCTGATGGGACGAAATCTGGATACTTCTACTCCGTTTCCTTTACCCTCTTCGAGAACGGGTACTATTTTGGTTCTTTTCCGCCGTCTCCGAAAGCAACTGTTCTTTACGCAACTGTTACCTAAAGCGGTAAGATAGTAGAGAAAAACGTTATAAAATCGAAGAAGGATCTTACTAGTAACTCCTCTTTCACCAGAAGTCTTGTTTGCAGTTAAGCTCATTATTATTTCCTTTATTTATCTGTGTAAAAGCTGCACCATCTACCGTTTGTTGGGTCGTAGCGTTTTAGATCTTATTAGTTTATCGTATTCCTTCTCTTGCGCATATAGATGGCAGTTTCGGTTAAATCCGTGGTTGTTGTGTTATCACTTTCCCTTATCACTTGTCAGCGGAGTATAATGTTCCCCGATGCATTTTGATAGACTGCGTTTCAAGGTTTATTTGTTGGGGTCAAACTGCAGTATTGCTTTCAGGACTGTGTTTCTGCTTTCTGTACAGCTGTAATGTATTCCTTCTTCCCTTTAGAATATTGTTGCCTTCCTACCTCCCTCAGATGCTGGCTATTCTTTGTCCTTTGATAAATTCGCCTTAATGAGTTGATTTTTTTTTCACATAGCAGTTAATTCAGGTTGCCACCAGGGAAATATTTTCTCCAAGTTCTGTATTTCAGCTGATTTTGTATCTTGAACGCTTTATTGCATGAGATATTTAGGACCTCTTCAAATTCTGTTATACGTTTTTCACTACGTGTTCCCGCTCGAACTTTTACTGCCAAATTCTGGTCTATTTCTTTTCAGCTGTGTAAGTCCTTGTCTGGTACGTATTTGTACGTAAGTTCTTCCAAGATGCAAAGTCTCTTGAGGTTTCATCTCTAACAATAAATCTTAAGTTTAAAGTATGCTCCCAATATGCAGCGTTGGGAACACTCCCATGATAAAACTAATAATTCTGTTGTCAAAGTAACCCTCTTCCTCACCAGACGTTCACTGGCTTAACGTTGGCTGTAGATGAGAGGTGGTCGTAGTCAAGTCAACATTGCTCTTTCCTTTACTATTTTCACAAGTTGGTCCTTGATTCCCCTCGTTCAGTAGGCACAGATTAGTGAAAACCAGAAATTCTTCTGTCTCTTTTCCTCTGGAGTTTGTTACGGTATCATGTAGTTCGTTACTGTATTACACCACATGCATTTCTGTCCATAGCAATTACTAAACCAACTCCTTTATTGTAAGTTATCATGTCGTCAATTTTTCTCAGGTCTTCTTTCACAGGTTTTGTGATGGCAGTTTTTCTTTTAGTATTTCTACAAATACTGAATCTTCTTCGAACAAATGGCTGATCATTACGGAATCAATATATTTGTTGAATATGAGCACTGCTGCCGTTTTCCATGTGTCACCTGTGCAAAATATCCTGTAGCCTCTAGTGATTCCACCTACGTTCTGTTGATAAAAATATGGTTCTTCTGTGAATGCAATGTCAATAAGATTTTGCGCAATAAGCTGCATCACGTTAGCTGTTGCAGTTCTGGAGTGCTGTAGATTAATTTTTATGCACTTCATTTCTTTTTGAAGAGACCAAGTTGTTTGGCTTGTATTTGGTGTTGCCATAGTGATAAACGGCGTTCTGTGTGCGTTCTGCACTATTTACTTTGGACGTATCCATACTCCTGCATTGATCTTTCCCAGCACAGAGGTGACGAACAAGTATCTCATTTACCGGCCGTTTCCTTTTTAATCGTACTTAACAATTGCTGTAGATAACGAAGTTCGTCGATTGTTGTAGTTTTCTAAGTTGCTTATCAATTAATTGTTGCAAAGCCACAAAATATTTAGTGTACTGTTTCGCAATTGGAAGCACTTTCTGATTTCTTGTCACTTTCAAAAAGGGTTTGAATTCTCTTGAGGACATGAGGTAATATTTATGGACATCGTCCACAAGTGGTGCACCTCTCGTTGAGGAATCTGATACTGACCAACTACACTCGGATCCCGCAGCTATCATGTCATTGTTTTGTTATGTAGCATCAGATGCAGGTTGTGTGTCAGTGGGCAGTTGCTGCGCCAGACGCCATGTGAGATATAGTATCAGATTCCTCAATCTCGCTAAAATCATATAACTCGTTAGTCTCCACAGGAAGGACACTGACAGTTTCATTTGACAGGTTTTTAATATGGTGTTCACTGCAAGACGTATTACCAGTCACGAATGAGCTGTTGGCAGTATCCTTACTAAAATTGAAATCAGATCGACGTCTTTTAGTGTGCTAGGATGACATTTCTGGAACGGTAACGTCTAAATCAGATGTGTGTCGCTGTTTTCCCGACCGTGTAGGGAGAAGAGAAATTTAAGGACTTACTTCTTGTAGCGACGGTCTTATTTCTGGTAATGTAGTAGAACAGTCACATGCATGTTGCTCTTTTCCGGACTGTGTGGGTGGCTGCGGAATTTTCGGAGCTGCTTCTTGTACAAATGGTACAGCAACATTATGTGCAAGAGCAGGAAATTCCATTTTACCGTTTGAATATTTAGTAGCTGTGAGTAACCTTTCTTGATATGACCAACGCCTTTCCAATCACGACATACAACGTCATCCATGGTAATATACACACTGAAATGATATTCGTCATAGGGTATTTGTGTGGCGCATGGTACTTTTCTGATATTGTCTAATGTGTGTTGGCCAGTGCGACGAATCGAATTTATATGAGAGCATCCGTGAACCCTGGAGCTGGTGGCAAAATCTTTGACAGACCCCAGAATGCGTCCCCATTTAGACATTTCTTTAACCATTACTGCATTACTAATAAGTGGAAACAAACTAGGAAAAGCAACGCGTGTCCTGGCACTTTTAAAACGTCTTACTGGCGTCATTATTAATTTAACAGACAAATAAGCCTTCTGTACTAATCGCTCTACGTTTTCAGCAATTCTTAAAAAAAATGGAAATATTGCCTCGAAATACGCTTGAGCAGTGCGCAATATTGATGGCACAAATTGTCTCTTGCCGATTTTCGGTAGTCATCTATTACGATATTGGGAGCAATGTGGATGATGACGGCTTTTTCTGGTGAGATCACATTTTCGGTAGAAACAGAAGACATCTGTTTTGCTGGAGCAGCCGATCAATCTTTGTTGACGCAATTCAGTCGTGGAGATTTCAAAAGCGCACCCATTTCCGCGCATTTTCGGTAGATTCGGTGTTGACAACAGCTGACTGCAGCGCCGCCCTGTAAACGTTTAAGGAGCTAGCCGTACTGACGGAGCTGCCCTATTTATACAACTCGGCTACACGGAATCATATTCTCTGCGCTAAAACGGAATAGGCTACAGTGACTCTTTTGAATTAAGCTACAACACAACTAAGTTCAAGAGCTGTAATAGTTGCTTTAAACCACTATTTGAAATATTTTTAGAGCAGCAAACAGACGCACATGTTTAAGTTCGTTGTTAGTCAAAGATCCTGCCAGTCAGTTGTAGCAGATGAGACATTTACGATGGAAGGTCATAGAGTTTTAAGTATCACCAAGGAAGCACTTCCAGTGGTGGTATGTTACGAAACTACATCTACATCTACATTTATACTACGCAAGTCACCCAACGATGTGTGGCGGAGGGCACTACGTGCCACTGTCATTACCTCCCTTTCCTGTTCCAGTCGCGTATGGTTCGCGGGAAGAACGACTGCCGGGAAGCCCCGTGCGCGCTCGAATCTCTCTAATTTTACATTCGTGATCTCCTCGGGAGGTATAAGTAGGGGGAAGCAATGTATTCGATACCTCATCCAGAAACTCACCCTCTCGAAACCTGGACAGCAAGCTACACCGCGATGCAGAGAGCCTCTCTTGCAGAGTCTGCCACTTGAGTTTGCTAAACATCTCCGTAACGCTATCACGCTTACCAAATAACCCTGTGACGAAACGCGCCGCTCTTCTTTGGATCTTCTCTATCTCCTCTGTCAACCCGACCTGGTACGGATCCCACACTGATGAGCAGGTCGAACGAGTGTTTTGTAAGCCACCTCCTTTGTTGATGGACTACATTTTCTAAGGACTCTCCCAATGAATCTCAACCTGGCACCTGCCTTACCCACAATTAATTACGCATACTCCCAGATATTTTACAGAAGTAACTGCTACCAGTGTTTGTTCTGCTATCATATAATCATACAATAAAGGATCCTTCTTTCTGTGTATTCGCAATACATTACATTTGTCTATGTTAAGGGTCAGTTGCCACTCCCTGCACCAACTACCTATCCGCTGCAGATCTTCCTGCATTTCGCTGCAGTTTTCTAATCCTGCTACTTCTCTGTATACTACAGCATCATCCGAGAAAAGCCGCATGAAAACTTCCGACACTATCTACTAGGTCATTGATATACAATGTGAAAAGCAATGGTCCCATGGTCCCATAACATTCCCCTGTGGCACGCCAGAGGTTACTTTAACGTCTGTAACCGATGTTAAAGGACTTTCTGCAGTAATCAGTAATTGCTGTCGTACGCTAAACTAAATGTAACCAACCGGATGAATCTAACGATTCTTTTGATGACTGTATAACAAGCAGCACCAGTAGGTACGGGAAGCTCTACTGTAATCGACTATGGGATCGAGAGAAGGGCATAGAAATGTTTTACATTAACAGGTACAAAGCGGCGCAGTGAGAATATAGGTGAGGTATAGACAAGTGAAGAAGTATGAAGGAAAGTCCTATGGTCTATTACACATACATGTTGTCCAAATATTGTTTCACTTAGAGACATTTAAACGTAGCATTTTCATTAACATTATCGAATTTACCGATTGCTTAAATGCTCGATATGCCACGAATGGGAAACTCTTTTGTATAGACATATTTTCACTGCAGTTTTTGCTCTCAGGCCTAGAGCAGTATTAAATGAATAGAAATGTGGTGTTACCAGAAGTATGATTTTGTTTCCAAAGATATATTTATGTACTGTAACGTCATTTATTGTGCGTTCTGAGACGTTGGCGAGACGCGATTACGCGTTTAATTTCTTGTGTGATGTTCCTTGATTATGCCCAATTGTTTTACAAAACAAAGCATGTTCATGCAGGAAAATGACTTCTGTCACAGTACAATTCCAGAGCAGGAGAGAGGAATATTAACATCGGCCCGGAACGGCTGAGAACAAAAGAGCCTCGGCCCCTTTCGTAAGCCCACATTGAGAAGCCAGCCTCTTCGGCAGCCAAATATTCTGCAGCAGACTGCCAATCAGCTGCGCACACAAAAGGAGGAGAAGAAAGGGAAAGCGATAGGAGCGGCAGGTAGGAGGCCGGCCGAATCCTGTGCAGAGGGAGCAGGCACCAAGGCAGCCGCAACCGCCGCCTCACGAAGTCGCCGGTACCACAGGGTTTAGATGTTCTGGTGTCGATAGTTAAGATATCGGTATCGGTTACAAGTAGTCGGTAATGTCATAGTGTCTTACGAGAAGCTCTGTACTTCGGTATCTGAGGTTTCGAGTGATTTTGCAGTAAACAGCAACCTCTTACAAATTTTTTTATGGGTAACAACTGTAAGCACTCTATATGTAGTACATAAGTAACCATGAGTGCACTAGTAAAAATTACGTACCACGTCAGATTCCAACTACGTGTATCAGATTTATAAAACACTTTATACTCCGGGTAGCCACAGCTGTGGAAATATATCTTGAAAAATGAAGAACCGCAATAACTGTTAAATGATGCTGTTTAAAACGACCGGTTTCGCAGCTCAAAGCTGCATCCTCAGGTACACATCTGAGTTGAAAGAAAGTCAGTATACGCAAAATCTAGACCAGGGTTAAATGTACGACACAGAATTGTGTCAGATGAAAATAAAACGTCCAAAGGAGGACAGATAGCCAGGCAATAAAATCGGCAGATCGATGCAGTCGACCAACCCAGATAGCCAGGAGCCCTAGAATGAAACCGTCGAGAGAACACGTTAAATGTTGAAACTGAACTGAGACATCACAATCTTTTCGCAAACTTCGGCTGTCTAAATAGGGTTACTTAGTTTTATTCCTATTTTTACTATTCCAATACTATTTTTGATGAAACTTCCTGGCAGATTAAAACTGTGTGCCGGACCGAGACTCGAACTCGTGACCTTTGCCTTTCGCGGGCAAGTGCTCTACCGACTTTTGGTTTTCAAATAAAAAATAAAAACGCGGTTCCTCCGCTTTATGGTCCAACAACGCGACCACTTCTTTTTTTCTTTTTTTTTCTTGGGGAACAGGAAGGCAGGGTAAACAAACAATCTTTATTCGTACAATTGTGCTGTCTTAGGGATAAGAAAAGTAGCGAGACAGCAAAAACAATTTGGAAACCTTAAAATCAACGCAAAGGCCGCTCTCTCTCTTCCTCTTTTTTTTTTTTTTTTTACAGGAATAAAGTAAATGACAATCCTAGTCACGGGCGGGAGTGAAAATGAAGTCATCATCCGCATCACAATCCCTGCAGCACGTGGTATCGCATCATAAACCTGGCAGAAAGCCATATAATCTTGACCATTTCTGCCAGTGTGGGCGGTATGTATTTCTCCTGCGTCGACCATTCGAGGACCATTATCTGAGGCGGTTTCGGTGTTTACCATCGTTGTGTGCGTGTGTGTGTTTTTTTTCACGTTAACATAATCCAGTCATAACTGGCGCCAACAGGTAGGGGCCAGTTTTCTTCTCAGTGTGCTACATGCCAATATAATTGAACCGCGCAGTACTGTCTCTAGTCTTTCTGCTGCAGGAGTCTTCTCAGTTCTGGGACACCCCAGCTGTCTGGCGGGTTGTGAAAAACACTTCCTAAAAAATAGGAAAAGTAAGTCGTGTATTTCGTATGACTCCGTATGAGCTCGTGTTGTTCTTGTGAATACATCCAATAATCCATCACGGACTTAATATCGGACAAATACAAATATTTCGTCACATGTCCAGCGATCCAGTTGACCGCATACGTCTTTTGTTTGGGAAAAAAGGTATTGTCCGGTAGAAAAAGTACATCCGATGTGATTTCTGTGTAGTTAGTGCGCCGAAGGAAGGCCAGTATTCGACGCGTCAGCACCCAGACGTCCCTCGCTGCGCCACACACTAAACCATGTTCTTCCGTTGCTAACAGTCCACAGTTTGTGCAAAGAGGAGAATAGACCATATGAATTATATGTAATCGACTCCTGGTCACAAGTTTACGGTTTATAAGAATATACCACATCGCTGCTGTTGACAGTAATGGAGTATGCACTGCACACCAAATGAGGTTCCACGTTCTCGATGGGTATTCGAATTCCATTATGTTGCGGCCATGGTGATCCATCAAGCATCTATAGATCTCCCGAGTCGTGGGTATTCTCGTCGAAGGTACTTTCAGACGAACATAACTGTAATCAACAAGAAATGAGGCAATGTGTGCAAGAGAAGGCGAAATATTGCCCACCGCAATAGGGGATTCGTACGAAGGCGGAACAAGTACTTCTATCAGAGCTGACGTTATGGTATGCTTTCTTTGTTGCCAATTTCGTATCATCGCTCGCATGTAAAGCGCTAGAGCTTTGTTTCGCACGTTTGTGAGGTTGAGGCCACCGTTCCGGAACTGTAGCGTTAACGTATCATATTTGATCTTAAATAACATCCCAGTACTAACATAGTAACCAAAGGCAGCCATGAGGTGGTCTGCAATACCCTTCAGTATTAGTAGGATCTGCGCTAAATGGGGCAGTCGTGGCGCTATGTGAACATTGGTGTATGCCACACGTTGGACCGTGTCAAAGGCTCTCACAAGGGGAGGCCGCCAATTGTGAAATTCAGATTCGATTCATACTGCGCATAATAAAAGCTCATGGCCAGAGGTGTAATGTGGCAAAGCACCAAGATGCACTTCTCAACCGTTGTCGAGAAAATCGACAGTTAAAAGAAACCGTTGCGGTGAAGCACTCTGTACGAGCAATGATTTTGTACAGCATCATAGCGCAGCGGTAGGCGCTGGGGTTCGTAATCCGAAAGTCGCCGGATCGAATCTCGCGCCATGCAATATTTTTTTTATTATTAGTTTTTTGCAATTCAAATATATATATATATATATATATATATATATATATATATATATATATATATATATAAACTATTAATGAAATGCTTATGCATGTTGGTGAAGGCGGATCGCTCTCCGATTGTACCGCCTCCATTTCTCCGTTTGCTTAGCAGGTTGTACCAAAGCTGTCCCGTCCACACTGATTTTCGACGATGTTATAAGTTGCGCTAGGGACCGCATCTACCTTCTTTGGAAGTTAGCAGGCAACTACGCTGTTCTGGGGCGGCTCGTTTCGGCCCATTCAACATCTGTCCTTCAAGTGTAACGAGCGAGTAAAGGAGTTTATATTTCATACCTGCCACAGCAAGTTTGTGTTCGTGGGATCTCTATTCTAATTCGAACGTTTGACTCACGCTATACGCATTCGTTTCTACGTCTTCCGTTAACTATACGTGGTTAACATTATGAAGACAATTAATAACATTTGTGGAATACAACTTTGTTTGCGGAGAACATAATGATGTTCGAAGTCGCCAGTTTTTCCACGACAAACGACCTTCAACAACTTATTATATGTATAATTGTTGCAACTGATTGCCGGGAATTATATATATATATATATATATATATATATATATATATATATATATATATATATGAATTACAAAAAACAAATACTAAAAAAAAAAGTTGCATGGAGATAGATTCGATCCAGCGACCTTCGGATTACGAACCCAAGCGCGTACCGCTGCACCACCACGCTGTAGAAAATTACTAATCGTAGAGAGTATTTCACCGCAACGGATTCTTTTAACTGTCGATTTTCTCGACAACGGCTGAGAATTGCATCTTGGTGCTTTGCCACATTACACCTCTGGCCATGAGCTTTTATTATGCGCAGTATGAATCGAATCTAAATTTCACAATTGGCGACCTCCCCTTGTCAGTGAGTTATTGACGAACATTCTGCAGAAGCCGCCGAGAACTCGCCGCCGCTGACCGCTATAGCGAACGGGTAAATGTAATCCCCAGACATCTCAGCGATTCCACCGTCTGAAACGGTCCCGGTACGTCTTCCAGACCCCGTCCAATGTGCATAATTTCGGATTTCGTCATGTTAACGACACTGCCTGCCGCCGTCCCGTAAGAGTCCAGATGTTCAACAGCCTGACGCACTTCATGTCCTGATCTGACAAGAAGGATCAGGTCGTCCGCATATGCGCGACAAACGAAAGAGTTCTCATTAAGCCCTATCCCAGTAAGTGAGCGCCTCATAACACACATCAGCGGCTCAAGCGCTATCGCAAACAGCATCATGGAGAGTGGGCACCCTTGTCGGACTGAGCTGTTAATAGAAATCGAGCCCGCTTCCCGACCATTTACAATCACCTTCGATGTAGCCCCTCAGATTAGCCTCATAACGATGGAGATGATAACAGGTGGAATCGCCATTTGGCTCATGACTGACGCCAAGAAGTCATGGTTTATCCTGTCGAACGCCCGATCTAAGTCCACAGATATCATCGCTGCTCGCATTTTACACGTTTCCGCAAGGGCGATAACGTCACGGTATTCACTTAACGCCGAGGAGATGTTGCTTCGCACCCCTAGGCAAGCCTGATCAGGGGATATTGTCCTGGATATCGCCAGCTTGAGACGAGACGCTAATAGTATCGCAAAGACTTTATAGTCGGTGTTTAGCATAGTGAGAGGCCGATATTGATTAACACTGCGACTCCCCGCCATCTTCGGGATGGGGAGAAGAAAGCCCGTCACAAAATCCGACGGTAGGCGCATGTCCGGACGCATCGCCTCATTGTACATCGACACGAACTGTGGCATCGTCAAACGACTAACGCCCCGTCCTCACAGCTTTACTTCTGCCAGTACCTCGCCTCCTACCTTCCAAGCTTTACAGAAGCTCCTCTATTTTTTGGTGTTAAATATTTTCGACCCATTTCCCTATGTTCCCTCTCTGCCCTCCCCTCTCCAGCTTACTTTTGCTTCACTCCTCATTTCTATCACTCAATCATATTTTTGTATTCTTTAACCCCTTCTCCTCATTAGATTCACATGAAATCTCTGACCTTCTGTGACTAAAAGTTTTCGTCACTATTTCAAGCCGATGGTATACCGCTGTAATCAGTATCTTCTGTTTTTCGCCAAGATTGTTTCATGTTCCATGTTCTATGACATTTTCCCATCTTTGTACTGATCACCACCCAGCTTTCCTTGTTCCGCTAATCCGTAGCATTTACTGTTCCCGCCACGGCCGCGAGGTTTCGCTCGCGCTCTGAGTGCGCCGGTCTTCCCGGTCGGCTCCCTACCTCCACGTACACATTGTTCCACCAGCTGTCTCCTGCTCGTTCCGGGAACGCGACGACTAGGTTTCACAATCTGCTAGATTCGTTCTTTAATACCGCACTGCTTCAGATTTTCAGCATCTTTCTCTGCACACATCTTTCTCTTTACTTTTTACTTTAGTTTTCCGATTGTACCATGGTTTTTATCTGATCTGTTTTTCAACATGCATACGCTACTGCCACACGAGTCTACGGCACATTAGCTAGCTCTCCCAAAGATGAGTTTATTTAATAAAATTCCCGCTTTATTTATTGCCTTCATTTTAATTCCACACTTTAAACTTTCAATTTTAGACTGAAGCAGTTCTTTCAATGATTCTTATTTGAGGATCCCTTGCTATCCGGGGTGGTCGACTCCATCGCTCTGCAGACTTTATTACCTGACTACCTTTCCTTTGACGGACGTTTTATTTTAATTTTACTGAGAAATTGGGTTGCCCATTGAACGTCGGTTTAGATTTTTTTATTAAATGACTGTGAACACTCTTATCCGTTGTTTACTATATCATTTCAATTCAGATGTCTACCTAAGGATCATGCTATAAGCTCTGAAACTGTTCCTTTCAACACAGCATCATCTAACAGCCGTTGCGGTTCTTCATTTATCAAGTTGTATCACAATGTTATCATATGCCGACTTCCTGAAAAAGAGGTCCCGGTATTAGTCAGCCATAGTGCCAGTAGTGTCAGTGTCGTCGTAACTGCCGTTTGCTTCACATCTACTGTGCAGCGATCTACGTTAATTTAAGTATTACCTGTATTTTTCTTGCTTGTCACTTCTTTTTCCGTGTGTTTTTGCTTTTAGGAAGCTTCAATTTTGGAGTACTAGTAATAGTGTTCCATAGATTTCGTGTTTGTTTTCAATACAGAGAGAGTCTCTTTAGTCAGCGATAGTGGCAGTAGTGTCAGTGTCGTCGTAACTGCCGTTTAATTCACATCTACTGTGCAGCGATCTACGTTAATTTAAGTATTACCTGTATTTTTCTTGCTTGTCACTTCTTTTTCCGTGTGTTTTTGCTTTTAGAAAGCTTCAATTATCGAGTACTAGTAATAGTGTTCCATAGATTTCGTGTTTGTTTTGAATACAGTTAGAGAGAGTCCCTTTAGTCAGCTGTAGTGCCAGTAGTGCTAGTGTTTGTTTTGAATACATTCCAAAGACAGGTAGTGCTTATTTTCGTTGTTTCCAGCAAGAAGTGTCTAGTCGCCACAGTTTAGTCAGCTATCAGCCGCCTTTAGTGAATTGGCAGTCTAGTTAAAAGTCGATTAACTCTCTACAGTAAATTGATTTCTTAGGATGGATAGGATGTGTGACTGCTGTGTACGGACGCAGGAGGAGCTGGCCACTGTTCGCGAACAGCTAAACGTGTTGATGGCTGCGGTCAGGCGTCTTCAGGCTGCTGCCTCGGAGTATAGCGGCAGTGGGGAGTCTGGTGCGTCCCATGGTACACCCCAGGTGTTACATTCTTCACCCACTGTCCCTGCTGTCGAGGCATCTTCGCGGATACCGGGCGCGGTTGGGCCGCCCTCTCCCCAAGCGGAGTGGCGGGTTCAGCGGCGGTCGCAGCGCACGAAGCGGAGGGTCAATGTGGAGGCTGGCCGTGTGGCGTCGCCCGCACTGCCTGTGAGTGGACATGTGGCCGCTCCTTCAGCAAGGTCCGAGCAGGCACACGGGGGGAGGGGTTTATTAGTTATTGGGAGCTCCAACGTTAGGCGGGTGATGGAGCCCCTTAGGGAAATAGCGGAAAGGTCAGGGAAGAAGGCCAGTGTTCACTCTGTCTGCTTGCCGGGGGGTCTCATCGGAGATGTGGAACAGGCTCTGCCGGCGGCGATAGAGAGCACGGGGTGCACCCAACTGCATGTCGGCTCCAATTACTCCTGCCGTCTGGGTTCAGAGGTCATCCTCAGTTCATACAGGCGGTTGACAGAGTCGGTGAAGCAGAAAGCCTCGCTCGTGGGGTGGAATCTGAGCAAACTATTTGTAGTTTCGTTTCCAGAAACGATCGCGGTCCTCTGGTTTGGAGCCGAGTGGAAAGCTTAAACCAGATTCTCAGACGATTCTGCGGAGATCTAGGGTGCAAATTTCTCGAAATCCGCTATCGGGTGGAGAAATGTAGGGTTTCCCTGAATACGTCAGGCGTGCATCACACGCAGGAAGCGGCTACAAGGTTAGCAGAATACGTGTGGAGTGCACATGTGGGTTATTTTAGGTTAGAGAATTCAATCCCTAGGCCCGACAAGACGCCTCCTGAGACGCGGCAAGGTAGCAGTAGGCAAAACGCAACAGGGAATAACAATATTAATGTGGAAATAATAAACTGCAGGACCGTCTATAGAAAGGTCCCAGAACTGCTCTCATTAATAAACGGTCACAATGCCCACATAGTACTAGGGCACAAAGTTGGCTGAAACCAGATGTAAACAGTAATGAAATTCTAAAAGCAGATTGGAATGTATACCGCAGAGACCGGCTGGGCAGTGAAGGGGGGGCGTGTTTATAGCGATAAAAAGTGCAATAGTATCGAAGGAAAGTGACGGAGATACGAAATGTGAAACAACTTGGGTGAAGGTCACGGTTAAAGCAGGCTCAAACATGGTAATTGGATGTCTCTATAGGCCGCCTGGCTCAGCATCTGTTGTGGCAGAGCACCTAAAGGAAAATTTGGAAAATATTTCGAGTAGATTTCCCGATCATGTTATAGTGCAGATTTAATTTGCCGGATATAGACTGGGAGACTCAAACGCTTATAACGGATGGCAGGGACAAAGAATCCAGTAAATTATTTTAAGTGCTTTGTCTTAAAACTACCTTGAGCAGCTAAACACAGAACCGACTCGTGGTGATAACATATTAGACCCGAAGTATTTTGAATAGTTAACGCAGAACAGGGAATCAGCGTGAGGAGGGCTATGCGAGAGGCGTTCAATGAATTCGAAAGTAAAGTTCTATGTACTGACTTGGCAGAAAATCCTAAGAAATTTTGGTCTTATGTCAAAGCGGTAGGTGGATCAAAACAAATTGTCCAGACACTCTGTGACCAAAATGGTAGTGAAACAGAGGATGACAGACTAAAGGCCGAAATACTAAATGTCTTTTTCCAAAGCTGTTTCACAGAGGAAGACTGCACTGTAGTTCCTTCTCTAGATTGGCGCACAGATGACAAAATGGTAGATATCGAAATAGATGACAGAGGGATAGAAAAACAATTAAAATCGCTCAAAAGAGGAAAGGCCGCTGGACCTGATGGGATACGAGTTCGATTTTACACAGAGTACGCGAAGGAACTTGCCCCCTTCTTGCAGCGGTGTACCGTAGGTCTCTAGAAGAGCGTAGCGCTCCAAAGGATTGGAAAAGGGCACAAGTCATCCCCGTTCTCAGGAAGGGACGTCGAACAAATATGCAGAACTATAGACCTATATCTCTAACGTCGATCAGCTGTAGAGTTTTGGAGCACGAATTGTGTTCGAGTATAATGACTTTTCTGGAGACTAAAAATCTACTCTGTAGGAATCAGCATGGGTTTCGAAAACGACGATCGTGTAAAACCCAGCTCGCGATATTCGTCCACGAGACTCAGAGGGCCATAGACACGGGTTCCCAGGTAGATGCCGTGTTTCTTGACGTCCGCAAGCCGTTTGATACGGTTCCCCACAGACGTTTAATGTACAAAGTAAGAGCGTATGGACTATCAAACCAGTTGTGTGATTGGATTGAAGAGTTCCTAGGTAACAGAACGCAGCACGTTATTCTCAATGGAGAGATGTCTTCCAAGTAAGAGTGATTTCAGTTGTGCCGCAGGGGAGTGTCGTAGGACCGTTGCTATTCACAATATACATAAATGACCTTGTGGATAACATCGGAAGTTCACTGAGGCGTTTTGCGGATGATGCTGTAGTATATCGAGAGGAAATTGTACTTAAATGCAGGAGGATCTGCAACGAATTGACGTATGGTGCAGGGAATGGCAATTGAATCTCAATGTAGACAAGTGTAATGTGCTGCGAATAGATAGAAAGAAAGATCCTTTATCATTTAGCTACAAAATAGCAGGTCAGCAACTGGAAGCAGTTAATTCCATTAATTATCTGGGAGTAGGCATTAGGAGTGATTTAAAATGGAATGCCCATATAAAATTAATAGTCTGTAAAGCAGATGCCAGACTGAGATTCATTGGAAGAATCTTAAGGAAATGCAGTCCGAAAACAAAGGAAGTAGGTTACAGCACACTTGTTCGCTCACTACTTGAATACTGCTCAACAGTGTGGGATCTATACCAGATAAGGTTGATAGAAGAGATAGAGAAGATCCAACGGAGAGCACAGCGCTTCGTTACAGGATCATTTAGTAATCGCGAAAGCGTTACGGACATGATAGATAAACTTCAGTGGAAGACTCTGCAAGAGAGACGCTCAGTAGCTCGGTACGGGCTTTTGTTGAAGTTTCGAGAACATACCTTCACGGAGGTGTCAAGCAGTATATTGCCCCCTCCTACGTATATCTCTCGAAGAGACCATGAGGATAAAATCAGAGAGATTAGAGCCCACACAGAGGCATACCGACAATCTTTCTTTCCACGAACAATACGAGACTGCGATAGAAGCGAGAACCGATAGAGGTACTCAAGGTACCCTCCACCGCACACCATTAGGTGGCTTGCGGAGTATGGATGTAGATGTAGATACTCGAGTATTTGAGTACTTAACCCTCATATTTTACTTTGAATCCAAATTGAGCGTTTTGCCTTAAAATACATTATAGTAAATGAGTGCTTTTATGTGAAAGAAAAGCTTACTGCGCGGTAATAATCGCATGTGTGGTGCAACTCCTTACTATCTAACAAACAACATCCGTCACCGAAGTACTCAACCTGTCAACAGTTCAGAAAAGTGACACTGACTGGAAATATATTGGTATTCAATACGCTCTTCATCTTCGAGAAATTTAGGTGATCGTAGCTAAAACTCGTACCTTGCAAATTACACTCATGCTCATAAATTAAGGATAATTGCAGAATCTGGTGCCACACAACGTGGCACTAAACAAAACTGGCGCTAATAGCATAGGCACATAGGAAACACACACGACACAGATCTGTAAGTCCACAGTGTTTGTGATGAGTTGAGAAAACCGTCCCGAAATGCATGTGCTACAAAACGCCGCTGTTTCCTGCACGTGTACCCCGACATCAATATGCGATATGATCACCATACACACGTACACAGACCGCACAACGGGTTGGCATACTCTGGATCAAGTGGTCGAGCAGCTGCTGGGGTATAGCCTCCCATTCTTGCACCACTGCCTGTCGGAGCTCCTGAAGTGTCGTAGGGGTTTGAAGACGTGCAGCGATACATCGACCGAGAGCATCCCAGACGTGCTCCATGAGGTTTAGGTCTGCAGAACAGGCAGGCCACTCTATTCGCCTGATATCTTCTGTTTCAAGGTACTCCTCCACGATGGCAGCTCGGTGGGGCCGTGCGTTTTCATCCATCAGGAGGAAGGTGGTACCCACTGCACCCCTTAAAAGGCAGACTTACTGGTGCAAATGACGTTGCGATACACCTGACCTGTTACGGTTCCTTTATCAAAGACATGCGGGGGTGTTAGTGCACCAGTCATAGTCCCACCTCACACCATCAAACCACGACCTCCATACAGATCCCTTTCAAGGACATTAAGGAGTTGGTATATGGTCCGTGGTTCACGCCAGATGAAAACCCGGCGAGAATCACTGTACAGACTATTCCTGGACTCGTTCCTGAACATAACCTGGAACCACTGCTCCAATGACAATGTACGGTGTTTTTGACACCAGTCTTTACGGGCTCTCCTGTGGCCATGGGTCAGTGGAAAGCACCTTGCAAGTCTCCGGGCGAGTAAATCATGTCTGTTCAGTCGCCTGTAGACTGTGTGTCTGGAGACAACTTTTCCAGTGGCTGCGGTAAGGTCCCGAGCAAGGCTACCTGCAGTACTCCGTGGCCGCTGCGGGCACTGATGGTGAGATATCGGTCTTCTTGTGGTGTTGTACGCTGTGGACTTCCCGTACTGTAGCGCCTGGACATGTTTCCTGTCTGCTGGAATCGTTGCCATAATCTTGAGATCACACTTTGTGGCACACAGAGGGGCCCGTGCTAGGACCTGCTGTGTTTGACCAGCCTCCAGTCGTCCTAGTATTCTACCTCTCGTAACGTCATCAGTATGGGTTCTTTGAGCCATTTTCAACAGACAGTCACCATTAGCAAGGCTGAAAACCTCTGCACATTTACTCGCTGCACCGTACCCTGACATGCACCAACACACCACTGCGTATGTTGACTGCTGCCAGCGCCACTGTGCACCGCATGGTCATACCCCGAGGTGATTTAAACCCGCAAACCACCCAACAGAGCGTTGTTTCACCATGTATCAGCATTATCCTTAATTTATGAGCATGAATGTACCATAAATATCCTGTTTACTTATTTTCCGGTGCTATCTTCTGCCTTCTCAGTATACGATGGTTAGCTTCGTTGTCTAGGGGGTTAATTTTCAAGCTTTTCTTTTCTCCCGTCTTGTTGAATATAAAACTCTTGATTAAGTTTTATTTGTCAGGGATAGCAAAAAGATATTATTAGATGAATGTCACGGTATTTAGATATGGGCTGTATTACATCTTTCCCTTCAATTTCTGTCATTCACAACAGCTCATCTGATGCCGCTGCATTGTTAGTCGTATATCGCCAACAAATAAACAAACCTGTGGCCTGTCTATCAATTGCAAGGATAGAAGGGTAACATATGCAGTAGATTCACTGCAGTCGATTATCAGCAAAGAGAAAAACGAAAAGGTTTTGGAAGCATTTTGAAAGGCGGTGCCGTGGAAAAATGTTAAAAGCTTTGTGAACAGATGAAGTATGGAATGAAGAAGTTGGAAACAGAAGAGGTGGACAAAGAAAATTGTGGAAGACTTTCACCAGAAGAAAGAGCGGATTGTTGGGGCTTCTCGTAAGGTATGCTGGAATGGGTGACCTGGGAGTAGAAAGAGAGAAAAAAAAGAGGCAGACGGAGGGTGGAGTACGCTTCCACCGTGTAATGCTGCGGCTTGTTACTGGGACTGTGTGACGGGTAGCACAACTACTCGAAGCGAGAGAACCTAGGTTTGATCCGTAAGTACCGTTCTAATCAACCTACTGTATCTTTGCCTGGATTGCCACCACTATGTTAAAATGGCTGTCATCAGTAATGTGGGCTGAAGATTTCCACCATAAACAGACAACACGCCCTAATAACAGGGCGCGAAGAAGCATACACTGGTTCAAAGCCCAAGGGGTGCAAAACTGCTGCTAAAGTAGGAAAAATTAGCACTCATTGGTATAATGTGCATGCAGAATGTAATAATCTACTGGAGTCAGGTCACATAATGTGTATCCAGAAGAAATAACTTGGAATTCAAGAAAATGTCATGCTTCACTCTCCAGTGGTAAAAGACTACGGAACAAGCGCCATTCTGATTCATGGAGGAAACTGCAAAGTTGGATGGGGCCACGAGAAATACGGAGGAGCGTTCAGTAAGTAATGCAACACATTCTTTTTCTCAGCCAGCTTCGGCTGAAGAAAATGCGGAATTTGTTGTGGGCATCGGTGAATATTCTCGCTTCAGCCCCTGTTGTTCCATGAAGCGCCGATAAGTTGCGACGCTGTACAAAGCCTTGAAAATGGCGTCTGTAAGGGGGTTGCGTTCCAGTGAGAGAGCTGTCACTGAGTTTTGGTTCAAATGGCTCTGAGCACTACGGGACTTAACATCCATAGTCATCAGTCCCCTAGAACTTAGAACTACTTAAACCAGTCATCAAGAGGCAGAGAAAATCCCTGACCCCGCCGCGAATCTAACCCGGGAACCTGGGCGTGGGAAGCGAGAACGCTACCGCACGACCACGAGCTGCGGACCATTGAGTTTTCCTTGGCGGAAAACCAGAGCAACGCAAACGACCAGCACACAGTAAAACACCCATATATTTAATGTATGTTGGTCGTTGCGCACGTTGTGGGTTCAGCTTATAATCAGAACGACACTTTTCTTCGCCGATAGAGGACTGGACATAAACTAATAATTTACTATGGAGATGACCTGCGTAATGGGCAATATTCTTGTAAATTGGTAGGTTAATATATTTACATTTGGAGTGGAGGCTGCCGCAGTCTTTGATTTTGAGTTGTAGTACAAACGTATAATTTTTTATGGACTGGACATACTATGTGTGAGCGTAGCTCATGCAGCTGCAGCGTCTTCTAGAGCTGACGTCATATAATAACATAACACATTTCAGTTTGGTGTAACTCGACCCACCGGAGACCATAGAGTGATCTTAGAAACAGAATTGCAATCATTGTAGTATTTTAAAATCTATATTAAGTTAATAGAAAGGAAAAAATCTGTTGTATTTCAGCGGGCTCTGGAGTTTTACCTGGTAAGCACTGGTGTCTCTGCACACCAGTTCTCTAACGTCCGTTCTATGTGGTTTATTTAAGTCGGCCATACGCAGGGGCAGTTTCTGCTCATGGGCTATCGCCTGTATTTGCCACACTTACAGAACCCTACGTAACCACTAAGGCAACTTGAAAAATTTAACCATGACAATATTGTATACATTACAAGTATATTAATACCCTATAATTATATTAAGAATATGTCGTTCATTTGTATAAAATTGTCATGCCAATCTTCTTCCTAGGATGGTTTGGAGGTGGACACAGGTGTCCGAAGCTACACACCATCAAGAAATAAAGTAGATACTCCTCAATGCAACTTACGACAGAGCTACGACCATTTATTTCAATTACGAGGCAAGTCGTGGGCCATTTTTCACCTGCAGCGCGCCGCAAGTTCATAAAAACACGGTGGATCGTTGGACGAGGCGTCTGCCATCATCCCAACAGGGTCGCACAAAAGTGTTCGATGTCCCGCGTGCCGGCCGGCCGCACACAGCTGCACTCACCAAACTGGACAAACGACATCAGCGTGCTCGTCGCCGCAAGGATGCAGACGAATTTCTCTTTCTCCATGACAACACAAGTCTGCGCACGCGAGAGAAGCTCACAAAACTTTTCACTCGTCATACATACAGCCCGGACCTCGTACCTTCCGACTTCTATCTGTTTGGCCCAATGAAGGATGAACTCCGCGGAAATCAGTATGCGGATGATGGGAAGGGTATTTATGCAGCAAGACACTGGCTCTGATGTCGGCCAGTAAAGTGATACCATACGATCATAAAGGCCTTCCTAGTGAGATGGCGTAAGGCGTCGCATTTAACGGATATTATGTTGAAAAATAGGGTTTTGCAGACAAGAGAGTGGGGAATAATATCGTATACTGCCATCCTGAATAAAACCAATCTAATTTGATAAAAAAATTGTTGCATCACTTGCTGAACGCCCCTGGTAGATCCAAACACCAGCGAAAGGGAAACATTCTACCAGTCGAATCGAGGAATCTAAGAATGTAGAAAAGCTCAAAAGGGAAATGTGAAGCCTCAGTCTAGATATTGCAGGAGCCAGTTAAGTGAAACGGAAAGAAGATACAGATATGCTGCCAGATAAATATAGGACAGTATCAAATGTAGGAGAAGAATATATAACAAAAGGAGGATTTGTTATGGAAAGGTACGGCAGAGAAGGAGTTATTCTCATCAGAGTCGACAACAAACCTGCACCAACTACAGTGGTTCAGGTATTTATGCTGACAAGCAGGAGATAAACAGACAGAGATCTTATATAAGAACACTACAATGCATAATTCTGTATGTAAAGACACAAAAATGTACGAATCATGGAGGAACGAAACACCATATTTGTTGAAGGAATGGAAAACGAAGTTGTAATAGACTATGGCGTCGTCAGTCGGAATGTGGGAGGAGAAGGACTCGAATTTAGCAATAATTTTAAGACACTTACTGCAAACATTCCTTCATTGTTACGGAGGTTGTACAGCTGTCGCCGCATCGTGCATTTCTGTCAGCAAATGTTTCTATCTAGCCTTTCTCCCTCATCCTCTTCCCTGCTTCTTATCTCCATCGTTGCCTGGATGTCACTTAGGCACACTTTCCGCATCTCTCCTTTTCTTTCTAGGAGGTTGCCATTAAATTACTCTCTTGGGTCATCTACCTTCATCCATTCTTTTGACATTTAGAAACTATCCTACATGCATTTCTTGTATTTTATCTGTAATGCTATTTCTTATTTTCTCATTTCTTAAGTGGTCAAGTCGGGAAATTCTACAGGCTCTTCTCCAGTGGTCTATTTCGAAAGCTCTAAGCCTATTTTTATATCTTTCTGTGAGTTCCAAGCACTGGCTTCCATAAGCTGCTATTGGTTCCACGATGGATTTGTATAAATGAATTTTAATCTTTAAACTAATTTTTGTGGGCCAAAGTACAATGATTAATTTTTGGATAACCGCCCTTCCATGCCTGATCCGTTCTTGGATATCTCTGTCATATATTTCATCGCCTGATAGGATACTGTCCGTGTGCTTTAACTCTTTACACACTTAAATAAGATGTGCATCAATTTCTAGGTTACTTCCCATAGATATTCCGTCTTCTCAAAATTAATTTTCAACCCCACTTTTAATAATACTTTTCCAACATCGTCCTGACCATGTAAGATATATCCTCTTCATCGTTTGCTTCAACGACCTGATTATCAGCATAGAAAACTATCTACGTTCACTTCTTCCCTACTTCAGTCCCCATGCTCACGCACTTTCTTCTCCTATATTTGATACTGTCTCATATTTATCCGACCGCGTATCCTTATCTTCTTTCCGTTTCACTTAAGTGGCTCCTGCAATATTTAGACTGAGGCTTCGCATTTCACTTTTGAGCTTTTCTACCTTCTTAGATACGACATTCCTCGATCCGACTCGTAGAATGTTTCCCTTTCGCTGGTGTTTGGATCTACCAGGGGCTTTCAGTAAGTAATGTAACAATTCTACACATGTGGAGGACGGACAGCATTCTCGCTTCAGTCCTGCAATTATTCTGAAAGCCTCTCTAGAGATTTCTTTCCCTAATTCCATGACAAATCCTGCTAACGTGTAGACGTTTATCATGCGTCTTACATAAAGTTCTGGCAATTCCCCTGACCACAGCACACCGAACAATAGCTTCAGCGGCACTGTGTCACATGTTTCGTCAAGACCTATGAAAACCAAATGCCTGCTTAGATTCCTTTACAATCACTTCTACATGATCCGTTTTAAGTTAAAGATGTTATCCACATATGACCTGTCTTGTCTAAAGCCAATTTGTTCTTCCACTTCATTTACAGACATCTCCATTCTTGATTTTAAAATCCTCCCATACATTCTGTTAATTGATATTTCATACACTAATGCCGCAGTAATTGCTACACACTTTCTTGCTTCCTTTTTTATACAGGGTGTGTGAGGAGGAAAGGTCAATATTTTAAACTGTGATAGTATAAGTAATTCTGAATAAAAACTGTTATATGAACATAGGTCCGCAAATGCTTCGTTAGGGAGGTATGAGTATTGAAAGGGACTTTAATTCAGCAAAATTAATGTGCATGACGTGAACATATACGCAACGCAACTGGACCTTAACTCTTTGATGCACAGATTTTATGTTTAATTAATTTTTTAATAAAACATGCATTTTCTATGTCTGGTGGGGTTGCTAATAAAGGAAAACATGAATTAAAATTTTTTATTGTATTGATTTTGGTTTTAGATGGTGGTATATATAATATACCACCATGCCACTTAGGGCCGTACCTAAAGTTTTTGAGATATCTTGGTTTGTGCTTGTAACTCACCTTTAAATTCTACTCTAAGCAGTAATAATTAGTATAATTAATGTAAAATAATTTTATTTCTGGCAATTGGTCATTTACAATACAAAATCAAATTACAAACCTTACAAATAAAATATGTTTCTTATTCCTTTTTGTGAAAATCTTGAAAGCACCTTTTTGTTTTGCTAAGGCACAAAGGCACTTTGCATTCAGCGCACATCCAGAAAGTGCGCACTTGCTTCTTTTTTGTACTGCATTTCGCACAACGTCTGGCGGTAGTACGCTCTGGCTGGTGGGATGAATTGTCGAGACGCTGGCGTGAGGAAACATATGGCTTGTTTTTCTTTACGTGGACTTGACTCTCATGAAGTCTAGATGGCCTCAATGGTGTTTTCTGGGTTACTAAGCTTTGCAGGATACTCATCCTGAAGACTTTGGCAGTCATTTTTTCTCTATCGCCTAGTTCCTTCCAAATTATATAGCTGTTGACGATACTGACATCAAGCAGGTGAAAGAATATTCGGTGCCACCACTTTTTACTTCTCCGGCTTATTTCATATGATTTTTTCAGTTGGTCGAACTTGTCGACATTGTTCATGTGTGCATTGTAATCCATCACTGCTTGAGGACAAGGTAGCTCTATGCGTGAACCATCTCTTTCACGGCGAGTCACTGTAGTAACTTCAGGACTGTGAAAATTTGAAAGGAGATGAACAGCTCTCTTATCTTTCCACTTCAAGTAGAGGATGCCACAGTTGCTGACCCTCCAGTCAAATTCACCTCTGCTTAATTCTTTGTCTGTTTTTAATTTGGGTAAATGTTTCCTTGTTGGTTGAACTGTCCCACAGGCATATATGTTTCTCTGCTGTAAACCAGCCAACAAGTTATAGCTATTGAAATAGTTGTCGAAATAAAGATAATGGCCTTTATTTACGAGTTCAGAGGACAAACTCAGCACTACATGCTCCCCAAGGCCTGTTTGCACTGTGTCACCTACTTTTCCGGTGTAAATATCAAATTTCAAGTTGTAAGAGGTCTTGTCACACAGCATCCACACTTTGTAACCACGCTTTATGGGTTTATCTCTCATGTATTGTTTCATACTGTTGCGGCCTTTGAATTTGATCATTGACTCATCAATTGCTAGGTGTTTGCTGGGTTGGTAACACTTGGAAAAAGATTCAGATAGTATCTTGATCACTGGTCGCAGCTTGTACAGTTTGTCATAACCTGGGTGTCCTTTTTCTGGATGCAATGTGTTATCATTCAGATGAATGTTCCTCAGTAACCATCCAAACCGATTTACTGCCATCAGAGATGCAATATAACGATCATGAAGTTCTGGGGCACTAGACCAGTAGTCTCTGTATGCTGGCATACGCTTTATACCCATCAAAATGTTGATTCCCAGGAAAGTTCGTATTTCATTGTCAGTTGTTGGAGTGAAAGACTTGCCAGATTGCGTCGCATATAAATTTGTTTGGAAAACGATTAGCTGAACTAGCTCTTTTGGAAATATTTTTTCGAATATATCGATAGGTTCTGGATCATCAATGTCCCTAATAAAAGCACTTGGTCCTGATTCACTGTCGAACTGCATTCCTGAGGTAGCATTGAATTGTTGTCCCCAAGTTGGCGCTGTGTCAGCAGCGCGTTTTGGCGGAGTGGACTCACTTTCTTCCTCGCTCTCTGAAACTTCGCCTTCAGACGACACAATAGCCTCCGCAACAATGCTTGCTTCATAATCAGATTCGTCATCTGTGGTGTCAACAGTGGAATCCTCGTCTGATGGAATTTCACACAATAATCGTTCGATTTCTTCATCTCGTAAGCCTCTTCTTGACATTTTCATTTTCAAACAACAGCCTGAATCCAAGTAAAGAATACGTAAGCAAAACAAAATGGAGAAAGAGCTAAAATAAGTCACAACACAATTAAAAACTAAACTTTGTAGCGGAGGATTTCGAATTTTATACTAGGAAACGAAATGCAATAGAATACTGCTACATGCACGGTGGTACAAATAATATACCACCAAAATAAATTGTATATAAATAACGGAAGATTGTGCATATGAATGTATACATGGGTTCATACCGTAGCTGTGACGTCCAAGATATGGAAAAAACACAGGCGCAACAAGAAATTCGTTATAAACCACTATTCACACGCAAAAACCATGCACAACTCAGCACGCAGCTTTCACAGTTGTAATCTATGCAATTCTTGGCGGGAACTGATTCCTTATAGGCAGTGAGTGCCATCTGTCTGATAAGTAGAGAACTAGGTGAGCATATTAGAGTGGTGGTCGTGCAGTTAAACCACTGTGCAAAGAGCCAAGAAAATTTTCAAAAGGTGGTATACTATGTATACCACCGTGCTCCAAAGAGTTAACGTGACTTTCTTGAAAGCAATGCACGGGTACATGCCATGTTTACGCTATGCAACCTACCACGTAATATGGTCATGTGACGTACGTAGAACAATCACTCGTTGTTTGCGCAGTTGTGCTGTGTAAGCAGCATTGTGTAGTGTACCGGCAACGGGTCGGTTAGCTGTGTAGTGTATGGTGTTAACTGTGTTCGTACAAGCGCTGCTAACAATGCCACACGTCTACAGTAAAGTGGAATACTCAGATATGGTGTATGTTTATGGCTTCTGCGTCGCTAGTACTACAGCTGCAAGTGTTTATCACTTTGCGTGCAACAGGCTCTCTCCCAAGTAGACATTTTTTGTCCGAGTGTGCTCGGCAACAAACTTTGCAAGAACAGGAAGAAATTATCGCAAGTGTTGAGCGAATTTTCAGTACGAGCATACGAAGAATTTCCTTGCGTATGTATGCCCCACAGACACGTGTATGGGAAACATTACAAGCGGAAAACCTGTATCCATTTCACACACTGCGTGTTCAAAGTCTCCATGTTGGCGACAATGCACAACGACTTCAATACTGTCACTAGGTATATGAGAATAATCATTTGCTTCCATACATACTGTTAACTGACGAAGCCCTGTTTTCACGGGAATAATCATCGATGGTCAAGGAAAATACATACGCTTCAGTGGATAGCAATTTCCAAGTTCGTTTTGCCATAAATGTTTAGTGCGACATGATCGGTAAACTTTTGATAGATCCAATAATTATCAATCAGTGACTGACGGGAGAGAGGTACCTGTATTTTTTGGAAAATTCATTTGTGAAGCTACTGGAAGACGATCTTTTAGCCAAGCGAACTGGAATGTACTTTCAACACGACGGTGCCCTCCACATGTTACCTTACGTGTGAGCGACCATCTCAACCGCACCTGCTGCAATCGCTTGATCGACCGAGGCGGTGCTATTAACTGGCCTCCAAGATCACCTGACCTTACGGCTTCAGATTTCTGTTAATGGGTTTGGATGAAATCCGAAGTCATGGACTGTGCGGCTGGTCCCGGCGGAGGTTCGAGTGCTCCCTCGGGCATGGGTGTGTGTGTTTGTCCTTAGGATAATTTAGGTTAAGTAGTGTGTAAGCTCAGGGACTGATGACCTTAGTACTTAAGTCCCATAGGATTTCACACAAATTTGAACAATTTTGATGAAATCCGAGGTGCAAAAGTGAAGGTTAATAAACGAGATGAACTGCTTCGTCGCGTCATGGACGCTGCTGAATTGATTAGGAACCAACCACAGGAAATTGAAGAAGCAACACAACATGTTATTGGACGCACATGGTGGGATATGCGAACCTGTTGTGTGAACTGTACATTATCTGTGCGATAAGTGTTAAATCCTTTTTGTAAAAGACGTGGTACGTCTTTTTCAATTGAATACATGTAACATGCATGTTGTAATGCATTATGTACTAAGCACAAAGTAAATAAACATTATGTACAAATGTGTAACAAAACTGTACATCTCTGTAACATTGGTTCCAAGAAAATCACGTTACGGTCCAGTTCTGTTGCGTATGCGTTCACACTGTGCACATCAATTTTGGAGAATTAAAGTACCTTTCAATACCCATACCTCCCTACCCAAGCATTTGCGGACCTATGTTCGTGTAACATTTTTTGTTCGGAAATACTTATACCATCTCTGTGTAGTGTAGCCGTCGTCTCACTTCTTTCACAGTTATTTCCTCTATCTGTTCACCCTCCTGGTTCCCTCCAATCTCCCACCTTATTTCCTTCTATCCTTTCTTGTGTTAGAGGGCCTTTGAAATGCTTCTCCCACTACACCGGTCTGATAATTGGCGGGTTGGCTCCTTCTATTACTTCTTCCCTCAGCTCTGCAATCTTTTCCATGTTGAGCCTACTTTTGTTGCCCCCCCCCCCCCCCCCTGCATCGATAGACTTATTCGTATTTATTCCCCCCCCCCTCCCCCCAAGTTTCATTTTTCCTTTTGCAGATGTGTATTTATACTTCTCTGTTCATTCTCACATACAAGGCTCTATCATGTTTGTTCCAAGTTCTCAGCCAGTTATGATATAAAAAACATAATTTTGGTTTGCCGTTTCTTTATTGCCTTGAGTCCACCATTGTGGGCGCCGCTTTCTTTCTTCCTCTTGTTGCCCAGTGCTTTTAATTCTGCTTCACGCACACATTTTTTTCAATTCCTTGGCACATATGCTGCGCCGTTTCTTCGTAAAAGTGCCTCAGTCTCTTTGACAAACGTAACTTCTAATGAAATTTTACAGACTCCTGCTTGAAGGTATCTAAGTTGTATTTCATAATATCCACTGTCCTCGTTGGAATATTTGCCTCTTTAACTTGTCTTTGGCAGTTGGATGTTACTATTATCTTTGTACCTAACAGGAAGTGGTTTGAGCGACATTCTGCATCTCTGTAGGCTCTAACATCGTTTGTTCTTATGCTGGAATTTTTGTTTTGTGTAATATGGTCTGTTATTGACTTTCCCACGTATATTTGTGGATATGCGTTTGAAGAAAGAAACCGTTTAAAATCTTCAAGGACACACAGCCACGAACCTTTCTCCGTTACCAATTACTATGTCATCTCCGCTTTCAATGGACATGTCTACTTTTCGATTAAAATTTTTGGGCAGTTATGCTATCTAGCACACTTCTTAATTTCTCATAAATGTCATCTTTGACTTTGTTGTCAGCGTTACGTGCCGGTGCATAAGCTCTGACAGTGATCAGTTGGTGACCATAGTTTGAGATGCCTCTTCTGTGTTTCTCGTGAACAGCTATTCAAATTCATCTCTTGACCAGTTCCTCCTTTTTAACGCCTCTGTAAAAATTAATGCAATTGGCTGTATATTCATTACCCTTACCCTTGACGTTTGCTTCCTTGACGTCTACTTTCAGCTTCCATAGTTCCCGGAAGACTTCCCTTTTCTTCGTACCTAAAAGGCGCACATTCCATGTTGTAATAAACTAAGTCTTTTTCCATAGCCATTTTCGTCTCCGTGATGATCCAATCCTGCTACCGCAATCTTTTAGAGGCTTTTGACTGAGATCTCGAACAGAAAACTAATTTTTACAAATGCCCAACGATTCAACCCTCAGTCAACCGGGCAGTTTTTCGGTTGTCGTTACCCAGGCAGACCGGCTTCCCAAGGCAATGAGCTCAGCTTCCCCCCTCTCCCCCCCCCTTCCCCCCTCACCAATCAACAAATCAAGGAAAGTGGTTTCACTATTCAGATGTCCTACTAAGGACAAGAAGAACCTCCCAAAAAACTATTGCAGGAAGTCGAGGAGGAAGGACTGGAATTAGAAGAACTCGAAGCAACTGAATGGCATGATGACTCGAACACAAGTAGCCGTGTCAATGATACAGAAGAGGAAGCTGCAGATGAAATTGATCACCAAGGAGGTAACCAGTGTCACATTTTTTTTCTTTTTTTGGGTAAAGATAACGTCACGAAATGGTTGAAAGAAACTTCTAATACGGTTGCGACAACTCGAGCTCATAATACGGTTCCCCATTTCCCTGGGGTCAAAGGAAATGCAAAAAATGTGAAGACAAGTTTGGATCCATTATTATTATTTATCATCTAACCATCCAACCTATGCTGAAAATTGTAGACGAAAAGAAATAAGATTATTGAGCAAGAGGCTCCAAAATGTGATTCAGCTCACCAATATTCTGTGAAAAAAAACTTACTATGAGGAAACATTAGCTCTGTCAGGTTTTTTGTATCTTACTGGCTTTATGAATCAAATAGGCTGAACTTTGAAGATCCATGGAACTGGTATAGGAATTTTCATGATAGCCATGTCCTAATCTCGTTTTGTCCACCTACTTCAGTGTCTGCGTTTAGACGATAAGGAAACTAGAACGCGATAAACTGGCTCCTATAAAGCACAACTTTGAAACTTCTGTGTCTAACAGCCAAAATCATTACTCCATGCCCGAATATGTGTCATTAGATGAACAAATCGTTAAATTGCATGGTTGATGTACATTTAGGCACAATGTGAATAGTAAGCCAGGCAAAGAAGGAATAAGAATATTTGCTCTGGTAGATTCTCGGCCATTTTACACAGAAAATTTGGAAATATATGCAGGGAAACAACCTGAACGCCCCTTGGAAGTTAGAAACTTTCTTAGCTCTCCTAGTCGTGTAAACAAAAGAATGGTTCCTGTAATATCTGCTACAGGACGAAATAAATATAACTGTGGATAACTGGTTCTCTGGTATTCTGTTCTCCGCTCACCTTCTGCAGCAGCATAAGATGACAAATGTTGCAACGTAGTGAAAAACAATCCAGAAATTTCGAAAGAATTTGTTAAAACAGAGAGGAAACTAATACCTTCCTCTATATTTGGATTCAAAGTCAACATCACACTAGTTTCGTACGTCGCAAAAAAGGGTACTGTTGTCCTGGTATTATCAACAATGCACGATGACATAAAGATAGACGACGGACCAGGCCATAAAAAAATGATAAAACGAAAAAGGAATTAAGAAATCGTAACCTTCCATAATTTGGCTGAAGGAGAAATCAATGTGTTTGTTCCAGCTACGTTTCAAGGAATTCATGGCGCTGGTCATTACCAGTCTTCTTTTGAGTAGTCAATATTGGTGCAATTAATGCACAGGCAGTACTGTTTTCAAACACTGGGTCTAAAGTGAAGAGAAGAGATTTTCTGAAGAATCTTGGACTTCAGATAGCAGAAATTTACATCAACGGAAAGCGGAGTCATCAAGTAGAAAGCAAAGAAATCTTCAACGGTGGTTGCAAGAGAAATGTCACAAATTTCCAATGAAACTGTCCCTAAGAAAATATAATCACCCAGCATGTGCACAGCTAGTCTTAGATCCAAAGACAGAAAAACTTAACAATCATATCGTACAGGGAGTGAAATTTTGTGCTCGGAATACATTGTTCCAACATGCGAATGCTGTTTCAGCAAAGAAGAAGACATGGAATGAACGTTGTGTGCCTCTGATATCAGGTGTAAATCAACTGTTACACATTATTCCTAAAATTAGGACAATCTAAAGAAACTTATTGTTCACTTTCTTCATAGAAATTTGAACATTACAATTGAAAATAGCGAACCTTTTAAAAACTTTAAGACCACAATGTTACTACAGATAAAACAAAGCTATTTTTTACTCTGTATGTATTTTTAAGGCCTATTAAACATGTTTTCGTTGGCTTTAGGCATAATGAATGTTTTATTATTTCTAAATAGTCAGTTTAATAACGTTAAACCATCTGAGCACAGTCACGAATGGTTAATAGAACTTGGGAAACAAAGACACCAAAATTGCTCATGGAAGATATAGCAGTTTGACGGAAGAGGAACACATATTATATATTGTGCACATGTTCTAGAACAGATGATATTGCAAGTATCAGTACAATTCACCACCGATTTAATGACGGGAAATTACCGTACGAACCCTACCACTTGAATTTGCAATGACGAAGTTTTGCACATTATTAAAGAAATTTTTTGTATCACTTCGATTGCGCTAACTTCTTTTTGTGGGTTTAACGTTACACAAAATGTCAATATTCTGTTTTGCGATGTGATGGAGATGTACAGGTATGTGTATTTGCCTACCATCCATTGCCTTGATATGATTTCTGTTTACTGAATTTCCCGTTCCGTGTAGTTTTCTGTTTTCCTTTGTGACACTTTTTAATGTCATGCAATCCCTCTTCAGTGGCGTCTGTTATTGCTTCTGCACTGTTTTCGAGACATATGTCCTTCGTAGATGGAGTCCTACAGTTTCTTGGATCAGTTATTTTGTAGTTCATTAATCTGACAATGGTTCAAATGGCTCTGAGCACTATGGGACTCAACTGCTGAGGTCATTAGTCCCCTAGAACTTAGAACTACTTAAACCTAACTAACCTAAGGACATCACAAACATCCATGCCCGAGGCAGGATTCGAACCTGCGACCGTAGCGGTCTTGCGGTTCCAGACTGCAGCGCCTTTAACCGCACGGCCACTTCGACCGGCATTAATCTGACAATCTACGTCAGTAAGAGAGTACATTTTTCTTTCAGTTGCCTCCTGCGGTGTGGAAATGTCCACCTGAGTGGTCCGTGCACTTGCAACGGGACCGCACACTGCACTAGCGGCCGCATTTGACTGGCTGCATGAGTTGGCTACGCCAGCACTGACGTAATCGGGTAGGGGGCGTTCCATATGGCACACCTGCGAGGTAGGCCAATGCAAATGACAGGGTTGCAAAGAGGCAGAAAAATGTAAGAAGGAATCTGGCACCGTAATTCCCTCCGCAATAGGCAAACATTATTGAGGCTGGAAACACGAGTGTGTCAGACGAACTCCGTGCAAAATCTAAGACAAATGTACAATTTGCTGGAACCCCCTCCTACGAGTATGTAGTTGGAACCAGCCTAAACAAACACTGCTCATCACGTCTTTTATGTGACAAACAGTGTCGACAGAAAGCGTTGGTTCGATTCCCGTTACAAACAAAATGATTTTTAGAACCAAGTTTCACTTCTGCATAGGCTGGAGCAGTGCCAAATCAGTACACTGCAATATTCGTTTTATCGATAGGTATTAATTAACAGGGAGAGTAAAAATCGAAGAATATGCAGTACTCCATCAGGGACACCACAGCCCTGACTGACACTGAGCGCTACGACCGTACGCCAGCGCTGCGCTCCTGGTACTGAGGCAACGATGTAGCGCTGTGAACAGTATGCAGTTCACGTTATCTTAGCAGTATGAAGACAGCCAAAGTTGTCGAAGCGTTCTGGTCGTGTGGCATGTTTGGGTAGCTCTGTGGATAGAGCTCTTGGTCACGAAAGGCAAAGCACATAGTTTTATGTGTGTGTGAAATCTTATGGGACTTAATTGCTAAGGTCATCAGTCCCTAAGCTTACACACTACTTAAACAAAATTATCCCAAGGACAAACACACACACTCATGCCCGAGGGAGGACTCGAACCTCCGCCGGGATCAGCCGCACAGTCCATGACTACAGCGCCCTAGACCGCTCGGATAATCCCGTGCACACATAGGTTTAGAGTCCCCGTTTCAGAGTCCCATTTCGGCACACAGTTTTTATATAAAAGGGAGTTTCAGTTTAGTGGTCTGTTTCTGTAAGAGCACACCGCAATTTGGATTTCACATTAAGCAGTGGCTATTGACAAAAATTTTTAGCATTCGCAGAACATCGATAGTTCAGTGAGTTTGAAACATTTCCATTGCTTCCCCACATGTTTCAGTTTTACACCGAGACATAACTGTCCAAACCCTAACCAATAACGTATCATGAACCATCTGCCTGTACCGTGAAGCGGAAGCATAACTTGAGCACATGACTCAGCTGACTCTCAGACATATATTATGTTGGAACTGCGTCTTCGATGTCCATCCACACATCATCGACCTGTTAAACTTATCTGGAATGCAGCTGATAGTACTTTTTGCTCTATCAAATGAATGATAAATTACTCTAAGGCTACAATACTCTATGAAAGGTCGGTACACTTGTAAATGAATCGTATACAAATCTGATGAAACTTACCTGCAAATATACAGTTCACGCCCAGTGTCGTCCAGTTTTGTTGCTGTATATTCGTTACTTCAGTTGCACGGAGTTAAAAGTGCTTTTATTAGAGTTCACGTTACGGTATCTCCTTCGGATCAGCACGACACCACTGCTCTGAAAGAAAAGTTACACTCGTATGCATTTACAGTGCCCAGCTGCCGCCACTCTCTGTTGTAATATGGCATACATTCTGTGCTCACTGCCACTTGGGACTTAAAACCACAACTGCAGGACACTTTAGGATTTTCTAGAAGTCAATAACCCGATATTGTCCAAGACAAAAAATTATTCTCAGCCCATTGTTGTAACCGAGTGGTTACCATTGACGATATAATCACGGCACTGGGGCATCTACATCTACATCTACATCCATACTCTGCAAGCCACCTGGCGGTGTGTACCTCTATCGGCTCTCCCTTATATTCAAGTCTCGTATTGTTCGTGGAAAGAAGGATTGTCGGTATGCCTCTGTGTGGGCTCTAATCCCTCTGATTGTATCGTCATGGTCTCTTCGCGAGATATACGTAGGAGGGAGCAATATACTGCTTGACTCCTCGGTGAAGGTATGTTCTCGAAACTTCAACAAAAGCCCGTACCGAGCTACTGAGCGTCTCTCCAGCAGAGTCTTCCACTGAAGTTTATCTATCATGTCCGTAACGCTTTCGCGATTACTAAATGATCCTGTAACGAAGCGCGCTGCTCTCCGTTGGATCTTCTCTATCTCTTCTATCAACCCTATCTGGTACGGATCCCACACTATTGAGCAGTATTCAAGCAGTGGGGGAACAAGCGTACTGTAACCTACTGCCTTTGTTTTCGGATTGCATTTCCTTAGGATTCTTCCAATGAATCTCAGTCTGGCATCTGCTTTACCGACGATCAACTTCATATGATCATTCCATGCGTACTCCAAGATAATTTATGGAATTAACTGCTTCCAGTTGCTGACCTGCTATTTTGTAGCTAAATGATAGAGGATCTGTATTCGCAGCACATTACTCTTGTCTACATTGAGATTCAATTGCCATTCCCTGCACCATGCGTCAATTCGCTGCAGATCCTCCTGCATTTCAGTACAATTTTCCATTGTTACTTCCTCTCGATACACCACAGCACCATCTGCAAAAAGCCTCAGTGAACTTCCAATGTCATCCACAAGGTCATTTATGTATATTGTGAATAGCAACGGTCCTATGACACTCCCCTGCGGCACACCTGAAATCACTCTTACTTCGGAAGACTTCTCTCCATTGAGAATGACATGCTGCGTTCTGTTATCTAGGAACCCTTCAAACCAATCACACAATTGGTCTGATAGTCCATAAGCTCTTATTTTGTTCATTAAAGGTCTGTGGGGAACTGTATCGAACGCCTTGCGGAAGTCAAGAAACACGGCATCTACCTGGGAACCCGTGTCTATGGCCCTCCGAGTCTCGTGAACTAATAGCGCGAGCTGGGTTTAACACGACCGTCTTTTTCGAAACCCATGCTGATTCCTACAGAGTAGATTTCTAGTCTCCAGAAAAGTCATTATACTCGAACATAATACGTCTTCCAAAATTCTACAACTGATCGACGTTGGAGATATAGGTCTATAGTTCTGCACATCTGTTCGACGTCCCTTCCTGAGAACGAGGATGACCTGTGCCCTTTTCCAATCCTTTGGAGCGCTACGCTCTTCTAGAGACATACGGTACACCGCTGCAAGAAGGGGGCAAGTTCCTTCGCGTACTCTGTGTAAAATCGAACTGGTATACCATCGGGTCCAGCGGTTGAAAACAATGGGAGTGTCACAGCTTCCTATTTACCAACTTGAGGTGGAAGTGATGTCGTATCGGATGATATAAACTATGTTTATTGTCTACCACCGTATAATTCTGTGTAGGTTAGAAAGTTGCAGTACTGACATGGGGAAACAGTATGTATTACGTTGGTCCATAAGCTTGTAGCCGATTTTCGCTGAGTTTTGTGAATACAACAGAGGCACAAGACAGATACTTTAATTATCAGTAATCTAGTCTCCTTCACTGTTTACGTCTGCCAGCGCTGGGGTAATTTTACGGTGGCACGACTATTGATATCACGTTGTCTTCAGGCGAAGAACTCGTCCAGTCATGTTCGGAAAGCATTTTCATCCGGAAAAAAAGTTCCTTAAGGGTTGTTGATAGAGGGCAGTAAAGATAAAATGTGAGGGCGTAAGGCGTCAGGTGAATAAGGTGCGTGCGCAATGACTTCCCGACCCAACTCCTATATAGTGTTTTCTGTGTGTCTGGCAGAATTCGGACTGGCGTTATAGTGCAGTCTTCTTGGCAGTTGTTACAGCACTGTGTCTGCAAGACGTCTCAGCTGTCGCCAGTGAATGTCAGCAGCGGTGGTTACACCTCGGGAAAGCAATTCGTAGTGCACCACACCGTCGGTGATCCACCTCATGCATAACATTGTCTTTGTGGTTGCGTGCATAAAAACACCATTTCTTGTCACCAGTAACGATACAGGATAAGAATGGTCGATGTTGATTACGAGCCAATTGATGACGTGCAAGCAGAAATGCACGTATCGCCACCCGCTGTCTGTTGTGAATTTGGCGGTCCCCTCACACCCGATTTCTTAACCTTTTCCATTACATGCAGATGTCAGACGATGGTGGAGTGATCACAGCTCTCTTAAAACTTCCGAGCTAATAGGCCGTGGACGATGTGTACAACTTTCTCCTAACGTTTCCTCCCCGACTGCGGGAGACATCTTCAGGGGTAAAGCGGCTGACTACAACCAGAACTCGAGGGAGCGCCGAATACAAGGGAATTGTAGAGGGCACACAGCCAATTACGTGACGTCGGCTATGAGCTTATCTCTGGTAGTGGCAACATTCCAGATTGAAAGTATTCAATCGTCATTATTACGTTGCAGTGCTGATACACAAATTTTATTTTATTTAACGCCTTCTTCTTTTCTGTTGAAATTATTACGGTGTTTGCAAATATGAATAGCTTCTCTATTCATACGAGCATGACAATGTGATGTTTTCGATATGACACTCGTCTCAGTCAATTTTATTTCACGATCACCCTCTCGGTAAAGATGTTCCGCTGCGGCCGATTTATCCGTATCTCCCTGGCGGCAGTTGCTCTTGTGTTGAACTAGACTGTGGTTAACACTTCTTATTGTGGTATCTATAGTAACCCGTCCACAACTACAAGGGATTTTATATATACCCGATGTAGGCAAAGGATGTCTTGTATCTTTTACCGATCTCACACATTCTTTTATCTTGCTGGTGGGTCGAAAGACAGTTTCCACACCATACTTGCTCAACACTTTCCCAGTGAGATCTGTAAACTTACTGACTAACAGAAGGAAAACTTCCCCTTTGGGTGGCCGTCGATCCTCGTCGATCTTGATTCTCTCCCTAGGGCAAAGTGCTCGATCTGTCACCATGTTGGATTAATCATTCGTCTTGAATGTCGATTATAGATGCTCAGACTCATCTTCAAATAGGTCGGTTCACGAATTTTATGCGCCCTGTCCATCAAAGTTTTAAACACACCTCTTTTTGTCTGTGTTTATGTTTAGAATCTTTGTGCAGGTAAAGGTCAGTATTCGTGGCCTTCCTGTATACCCTATGTCCCAACATCCCGACACCTTGTTTGCAAACAGACACATCCAAAAAATTCAGTTGGCCGTTATTCGTTAGGGGAAAGTCCTATACGTCGACGATGGCCTAATAGACTGGAAGTTTCAAATGACGTCAGTACCAGCCGGCATTTTGGCCACACACGGCGCGAGTATCTCTGGCTGCCTTCCTTACTGTCATACCTCTACTGAACTCGAACGGAACAATATGTTGGAAATGTTCCAGTTTCTCCACTTGTCTCTCTATTTTGCACATGCTATCCCCAGATGACAAAATGTAAACTCAATTAGTAACAGTGAACTACAAATCAAAATTGACAGTTCATAAATAAACCCATAGTAACAGAAATACCAAGACACAAATTAAAAAAAGCAACGAATTTATACACCAACCAGACACACCAGTTAGTCAGTGCCCTACGTTACTCGGTAAGCTTCCAGGCTCAGTCTCCGTGGAGAGATGCTTCCGACATAGCAGTGTGGCGTGTGAAGCCGAGCAAACATTTTCTGGTTATCTCTTCGTAGCCCATCTCCTCTACTCTGACTCAAAACCAATTCTGCACATGTCTTACCGTCAGAGTAACTAGCCGGGACGCCATGCGGCTATGGCAGCCTGCCAAGCTTAGGGGCACCGATCACCTTGAAACGCCAGGAAGAGTATTGGCATCGTACGCCCGATAACCTCTGCTCGTCAAAGCTTCTGTATGGCAGATTGCTGCAGGGTGTTTAATATCCCCCAGCCATCGTCACTCATGGATGATATTCCATACCTTCACATCTTACTTAACTGCACCAGTCACACTGATGTCTCCACTACCAATGGTCGACGTCACTCACAGAAGGAAGGCAGCAGCACAAGCAACGGAGGGTATATCAGGCATCTCAGAGGGACGCGGAAAACAGTGCAAGCATTGTCGTAATGCGGAACTAGAGAGATTTATCTGACATCCAAAAGGGCTCGAACATCGGCTTTTAGGGCCTTCAGAGGGAATGGCTAAGTTTGTAACCTGTTCGTGTGTCGCCACCGTTAAACTATTCCGTGCTTGGCAAAGTGGTGCTGAGGCGGCTGTGATGCACCGTGGACCAAACATGACAGCGATGAACGACGGCTGCAAAAATGTGTACGGGCTAAAAGACGTGCAACTGTTGAGCATCTGACGGTCCACATGAACCGAGGCGCTACCAACAGTGTCTCCTCAACCAGCGTTCAGCAAACGTTGCTGCGTGTGGCGCTCTGCAGCGGGCGCCCGGATCACGCACCCGTGCTGGCTGCTATTCATCGGCGACGAGGGCTGGAATTTGTACACAAGTACAGAAACTGAACCTGTGCTGAGCGGTAACAGGTGGCCTTTTACAGATGAACGCACCGTCAGTGCTAAAAGTCTGAACGAAAACATTCTGCAACAATCACCGAAAGGTCCAGCCCGGAGGAAGGATCTTTATTGTCTGGAGAAGGTTTTCGTGGCATTCCCTGGATGACCTCGTCATTCTACAGGCCCTTAAGTACCAACAAAACTATGCATCTATCGTTGGCGACGTGTCCATCAGTACAGGCAGCTTGTTTCTCCTCGGCACGATGGAATCTACCAGCAGGACAATGCAACATGTCACACAGCTCGCAGAGTATGTGCGAGGTTCGAAGAGAACGAGGATGAGTTTACCGTACACCTCCGGCGACCACACTCCTCGGATGTAAGCTCAGTCGAGAATTTGCGGGACCATCTCAATCGAGCTGTTCTCACCATGGATCCTCAACCGGGAAACCTCGTGCACCTGGCCATGGGATGGAGTCGGCATGGTTCCTCTTCCTTACTCCAGTACGTCAGTAACTCTCTTCCTCCACGTTCCACAGTAGTCCATGCTGCTATTCAGGCTTTTGCCAGGTGGTCACATTAATGTGACTGGGCACTGCGTATGGTATTGGTTTCATGACGATGATGATGATGATGACGAGTCCCCCTTTGACAGTCACTGAAAGGTGAGAAATGACGTACGTCAGTGTACCTCCGTGTTGCCATCCGTAAACACAATTAGAACACAGCAAGTAGAATAAGAGTGCACTCGAATTCGCGCAGATATTTCACGTTTTTATGCGACAGAAATGTGAGTATGTCGTGGGGTAAATTACTGTGATCTGAAGTACAGAGGGCCAGTCAACCCTGTCTTCCATTACAGGGCTATGAGGTTTATGAGTCTTCAAGCTATCCATAGATTATACGGGTTCGGTACATAGTAGCCACGTGTTAAAAGAGCGTTGTTTTTGTTTACACACTTTGGGCTGTAGCTGTAGTAATTGCAGTGTGATAATGAGGTACAATCACGTATTAATGATGAAGAGCGTTTGATGTGATCGAGTGACAAGTTTAGGAACCATTGTGAAGGAGCCTGAAATATAGTACCGAATATTTGGCGAAGAAACTGAAAGCTCCCCAAGATACACATAAAGATATCTCAAGAAAAAAAAACATTAGTTGGGACTGCTTGTCCTCTTAATTTCGACTCCGCAATGGGTTATAGAATCTGGTAATTGTCTGTCAGACCAGTCGGTGGTCGCAGAGAGACGAGATCATGAACGATGCAACAGGACTTCGCGTACTGGTGTATCGTGCTGTTCATATCCGCTCTCACTCATTAGGAAGTTTTATTTGGAATGGTTCCGATATTTCACCTAGGAATAATACGGGGTTGTATAAGATGTATTTTAGGGGTCGTAGACTGCTGCACTGCGTAGGAAAGTATTCAGCCAAACCTGTGCTTCCGATTAGTGTCGTTATAGAAGATATGTTATGTTATTTGCCGACCTGAGATTGTGATGTTATTATAGCGACATCTAATCGTAGCAGGTCGACTGGTCATCATATGCATGTAATGCTAAATGCGAATATTGTACAACGCATGACGTCGATTTAGCATTTGTCATAGAAAAGAGGAAAGCCGTATAAACTGGCACCAAGAAATTTACGGTATATATATATATATATATATATATATATATATATATATATATATATATATATGTATATATATATATATTCTGATCACGTATGTCCTACTAATAAAAAATGTGAAATGGTAGGCAACCGACTACTGACACAAGTGTCTCTATCGCTTTGTTTCACTGAATGATGTCCATGCAACAGGACATTTCCAGCGTTGGTGTATTAGCATGGAGATTTAAGAGTGTCTTATCTTTGACATTGTAAATGTTAGGTCAGCTCAGATGAAAGTCGTTCTAGGCGCGACAATCTGACAACAGCTTTCTGCCACAACGCTAACAATAAGGTTCGCTGTGTGACTTTCTGAATCGAGAAAGTGTTCCGCAAACAAGATGAGATGTGAAGAACTCAAAGAAACATTTTTCTGCTAAAAATTCGTCAATAACTGTGTGGGCATGTCTGTCGTTAGGTTATAACTTCTCGCCACTCCAACGATATGGAGTCACCATTTCGGGGGGGGGGGGGGGGGTGAGGGGGGGCGAGGGGAGCCGACGTCAGTTGTTCAGTGCTACTGATTTCTGATTTATTTGCATCGGCGTATGTCGCACAGTTGTCCTCAACTAGGTCGTACGACAGGCGCACTTCCAGTGCCCTCTCCTCTGACCTTCTTTTGTGAAGTGTCTGCGTACATTTTGTAATGTATCGAAACCAAAGCCCTTGGAGTCACAGACACAGAAGCAGAGCGACGACCCCGCCGGCCGCTAATGCCGCAGCTGTCTTCAAGATGCCCATAGTTCCTGCAAGTGTGAGGGACGGACCCAGGTCTTAATGTTGAGGAGTAGCACAATGGTGAGACTACCAGCTCGTAGCTAATGGGTTATGGTTCAGCCGGGAATCGAGATTTACGTTTTCGTGATTTTGCTAATTCGCTTACAGTGAATGCCGTGATGGTTCCTTTGGCAGTCAGTGGCCGACTTCCTTCACTATCGTTCACGAAAACGGATCTGTAATACACCTCCACTCCCCTCGTCGTTGATCAGACGTTATATCCTAATAGTCCTTCTTTAGTTTCATCCAACAGACCGATCATTATAGCAAGTGTCCATGCTCTAACCCAGGCATGGAAAACACTCGGTTCCCGTAGGTCTCTGCACATACTGAAGATCGCCATTCCAGACACGCCACACCAACAAATCGTGCCTCAAAAAGTGCCGGGCATGGCGGTTTCGAAATTTACGCCACAACTTCCTCGTCGTTCTGGAAATATCTTCCAATATCTGATACCAACTGTGTTTCTCTTGTTTGGCTATGGAGGCGGAAAACTTCTTCAATCAGACTCGGTCAAAATATAAGATTTCCTCGTGGTAAAATACAACAAAATTTCTGGTCCATTCGTTACATTTTGGAAACAACGACAGTTTTGACGGACCACAGCGTGCAGTGATTTATTGGTTTGAAAGTAATTTATTGTCCGTCACAACCACGCACACTTTTCAGTGAATTAAGTGAAATACCGGAGTCAGCCGTCGTCACCCATCGTCAGATCGTTAACCGTGTACTGTCGTTCAGTTGCACCATTGCGGAAACGACGTCGTCTGATTTGTAAAAAAAGAAAAAAAATACATTTAACATCCTTCTTGGTATTCTGTTTATTGAAATTTGTAAGTCACGGATTTCAGGTTGTAATGATCATTTCTGCTTCTTTACAAGCTGTCTGTTATATCACTCGTGGGTCTAAACGAAAGAGACAAATCCTCACCGAGCAGTTCGCATCTATCGAAGTGCAATGACATTTTAATGTGGGCGTAAATGCGCTTCGTAAGGAGTGGAGTAAAAACAGATGAATAGTTCTTGCTCATTGTGTTCATCCTCGTTCGGAAATTTACCAATCGGAAACAGCAATTTAATCGGGCAGATCCAATCTCACGTCAAATACACGCGTAATTCACAACGCCGACTTTATGGCGGTCGTTTGCGAGTCTCGTTTTAATTAGTGGGCTCAAACGCATCACAGCGCGCTGCCTTGTGTCGAGTAAATGATGGGTTACAACTGAAATCAATCGTGTGCTGGCGGCGCCTGTTGCTAGTCTCCATTACCATTTCGAATAGCCTCTGTTTTTCTGATGCTGTGCCAATTTTTCAGAATAATCTCCGAAATAACGTTTTGCAGAGAGTTTACTGGTACTGTAAGTAACAAAATTCATATCCTCATTGTATTCGTAAAAAATAAGAAGACAGTTTATATTTATACGGACCCGATTTCATTTCTGAGTTACGAGACCCTCGCCTAAGAATTATTGTAAGTTCAAAAAATGGCTCTGAGCACTATGGGACTTAACTGCTGTGGTCATCAGTCCCCTAGAACTTAGAACTACTTAAAGCTAACTAACCTAAGGACGTCACACACATCCATGCCCGAGGCAGGATTCGAACCTGCGACCGCAGCGGTCACGCGGCTTTAGACTGTAGCGCCTAGAACCGCACGGCCACTCCGGCCGACCAATTTTTGTAGGTTAATTGTTTCCGATTCTGACAGATGAGTTGTAAGCCAGCAAGTCTACATAGGTCCATTTGTTTGTAGGTGAGGGTAAAATAGGCCATCCAGTGGATAAGCCAGCGTGCTGAAAACCACCCTCGCCCACCGAGACTGATGCGCACAGCGGGCCACCCGGAGCGACTGCTGGTAGTGGATCCTGTGATCAGTCAACGCACTGGCACGGAACGCTCGTAGTCCGTCTCAGCAAGCAACCTAACAACATGCGCTAGTCAGAAATCAGCCACAAATCTCTATTAAACTAAACATCCCACGGATTACTATGCCACCGACCTTTCTTCCAGAGTGATACCGCTTAACCAATATAGTTCTTAGGCTGCAGGTACTTCAGAGTTGTGGGACGTTGTCAAGTGGCTATCATTCTATTTTATGCAATATTGCATTTTACTATATGATCATTTGCATTTCTATTCCTTTTTATGTTTTCTCGCGAGCAGGAAGAAGACGTGGCTGACTGGAGGAAGATTCATCCTCGTGGCGTATTCTTGCTGGGCAGATGACCCTCTCTCAAGTCACGGCAGCCAGCAACCGCGAGATACCTCCTGAAACATCTTGCAGTCTCATTTCCGTTATTTCGAACAATACATTAACAAAACATATGTGGTTAATATTACCCTAATGTATGGAAACTTGGATTTTAAAGTGAACACTCGTGGTCTCTCTATGGCAGAATCAAGACATCCTACTGATCGTACACATTTGTGTTGAGGCTTGTTCTATTTACTGTGAAGTGCTGAATTTCTTGCAATATATGAAGTACTGAAACCCTTTAATGAATGTACAGTTGTATACGAGCGATTTGATGAAACACTTAAAAAATTTAAGCGTCTGCAAAAGTCTGTAAAACTAAATACGATGTCTGGAGGACTGCAAATTCAACAGAAAATATTACATAGTCTTCTAATCAACGAATAATACGACGAACTCGAATGATAACTGTTCTGGATTTAATTAAAACCTGAACGAATCTCGGGAATATTTTACGTGAATAAGCAGATTACAAATGGATTACAGTTCAAATTACGAAACGGGAAAAGATTTTTCACTGTAGGAGAATAAATTGAACTACATGCTCTGAAGAACGCTCATAGTTAAAGCTATAGAAAATAATAATCAATAGTATATAGAAAAACACACTGAAGTGGTACAAGCGTGAGGAGAGTGATAAGGTGCCAATCCTCTTTAAAAACATACCTCAAAAACAGATTTATTTGTCGTCCCTTCAAAACATTAAACGCAGATGGTTAATTCAGAAAACATTAAACAAACTCTGATAATGAGCATTAAAGAACAATATTAACGTTACAACTGTGGATGCTGACAGTAAAATAATATTGACAAAGAGCAATGTGTATAAAGAATTCTAAAAATCTTCAAGTATGGCCTTTCAGCTTAACAAAATAGTAACAACTCATAATTTCGCAGGCGACTGACTCGAAAAATCACTGAAGACAATCAGTTACATAACAGATACAATCCTTGTGAATCCATTGACGACCAAGCGTTAAACAACAGTACTTAACTTGTGAAGAGGGGGGGGGGCGGGGGGAGGGAGAGGGTTATGAGTCACAAAATTGGTGTTAGCTTGCTAGCCTTTTTCTTTACAATAGTTGGCATTCACAGCGGTTAGTTTAGATGTTTATTATAGGTAACAAACATACGTAATCCCACGCGCACAGCCGGCCGCGGTGGTCTAGCGGTTCTAGGCGCTCAGTCCGGAGCCGCGCGGCTGCTACGGTCGCAGGTTCGAATCCTGCCTCGGGCATGGATGTGTGTGATGTCCTTAGGTTAGTTAGGTTTAAGTAGTTCTAAGTTCTAGGGGACTGATGACCACAGATGTTAAGTCCCATAGTGCTCAGAGCCATTTGAACCACGCGCACAAACGCAGAGAAATTGCAATGAAAAGCACTCACAAGCATTAGAATTATGCCTTGGCATTTAACACTACAAACCGATTTAATTTTAAACTTTTAATGTAGCCGTCTGTGAATTAAGCTAATAGATGATTGCTCCTTGTCATACCAACTTAGCAAACCAACGATCTGAATGACTTCCAGACACTTCAGGTACGAAGTAGCTATTTGACCAATGCAGATGAGAGCACTTGGCTTTATAAAACAATTCCGGATCAACAGCAGTCCAAACAGCTTAAGTCAGTCACTCATACTCCACACACACTCAGTAAGTCAACAGCTTGTTCGCAAACACCTCTTCAGATTACGGGAAGCAACAGGGTCAGCCCACTTAATCGTATTAGAATTATAAACAATTCAGTGACCCTCCACCCAGCTAATCCTCTTACATAAACAAACTGATCGCTTCAGAGCGCTGCCTGTGGTGTAGAATTGGCACCGTGAAGTTATGTGACCGTCCATTGCTGACGTAGCTCAAGTGAGCCAAGTGCCAGTCGTTTGTACGGAATCAGAGCAGTTACATGGATCGACCTGTAGGCGTAGCAGAACGGTGGAAAGGAGCTACGGTGTTGCACCACACCAAGTAAGATGCCCGATTTTTTGGTATATCATAGCAGACTGGCCGACGTGTGTACAAGGGATGGTGTACACCTCCGAGCCATGTATCACAGAGTGAGAACAGCGTTCGTAAAAAGATCCTAACCAACAGCGATCGAAGATGACTGTCGCACCTCGTCAGTGACTGTCGGTTTCAAATGCCAGAGGAATTCTTGCTTTCAGTGAATGGAGATCCATCTAAACCTGTTTGGGGAAGAACGCTGGGAAGGAAACTGCAAGCAGTGGACGTTGGGAGTCGGATACGTCGCACAACGCCACAGCTCACAGCGCCACCTACGGGCTCGCGTCTTCAGTGGGTAACACACTAACCTGTCGGCCAGAGACTTTGAGTCGCCAAGTGCGTTCAGAGGAGTCGTGATTTTGTGCCTTTTCAAGTGGTGCAAAGCTCCGACGGCCAGATGAAGCATTAAATCACCAATGCAGAGGGAGTGTACGAAGTTCTGGCCGAAGGCGGTTCTGTGATGTTTTGAGGCTGTTTTCCGTAACACGTGTACGCTTTCGCTGAAAAGATGCATTTGCGATAATTGAAAATACCGCTTTCAAAAACCTTCCCCTCATGTTACGCGTGCTAATAGGCATCGTATTCAACTGCAGGAAAAACTGACTGCTGGCCGCTGGTGGCCAAGCGGTTCTAGGCGCTTCAAACCGGAACTGCGCGACTGCTACGGTCGCAGGTTCGAATCCTGCCTTGGGCATTGATGTGTGTGATTTCCTTAGGTTAGTTAGGTTTAAGTAGTTCCAAGTTCTAGGGGACTGATGACCTCAGATGTTAAGTCCCATAGTGCTCAGAGCCATTTGAACCTTTTTTTTTTTTTTTTTTTTTTTTTTTTTTTTTTTTTTTTTTTTTTTAAACTGAATGTTCATTGGCCGTGTGTTGCGCACGTGAACAGTGTCTTGAAATAAAACTTTAAACTTCATGTAATGCAAAGTCTGCAATTAAAAAATAAGTACAAATAAATGCCAAAAGGAACTAACTGTCTCGACATTTAAAACTATATAACTAGAACCGGTACCGAACTATATTATTAACCTTGTATGATAGGAAGTCTAATGTTTGACTTGGAATATCCACAAAAATAATTTACTGCTCTACTTGGAAGAAAATAACAATTTGATTCTGCCAACACTTTTCAATGAAAATTAATCTGCTTGCGAGCTCTTTAGCCCTACTACTACACATTGTTTTCTCAAGAACGCAAGGTGAAATATGCCCTGAAATAAAAGTGACTTACCCCTACCTCAGCATGCTGCTTTTCGTTCGGGGAACTGACGATCTCGAAAGAAAAATACAAATCTGCAGATGCAGCAGATAAAGGAAAATAACCCACTCTAAAGATTTTTGGTTGTCGGAAACAATCTGTTGCTGCATATGGCGTAAGGTGCAATGCACACACGACAGAATACTTAAAACTTTACTATGAATCATGGAGGTGAGTTTTACTTTAAAGAAAATCGATTTTAAGAAGTGAAATTCTGATTATTGATTAAAAGACTGCACAACAAGAGAAGACTCTAAAAATTACAAAATTCTCTTATTACAAGGAAATTAGAAATATACCTTCAAAATTCCATCAAAATCTTCTCCATCAGTATAAAGAACAAGAAAGTATTATAAATGAATTTTCATCTCCATTATAAACTGTTCCACATAATTTCTCCCAGATCCACAAAAAACAGATCTTAGTCTCTGAAAAAACTCAACTTCACGCTACTATGCCTCAAATAAGAATGCCCAGCGCTGTAAAGCTGACTAGCAAGTCAACCACAGATAAAACTGAACACAGAGTCAACGACGTTACGCACCGCTCACGCAGTGCGCTCACTCTTCTTTGTCCCAGTACAGTGCACAGGCTACGTTGGTTACAATAGCAGAAAACATATGAGAACCTTACAGATGACGTGAGCACATTAATCAAGATTTTTTTAACATTCCCACTGAACAATTGTTATGCTTTCTCCCACGTAGTCGTGATGAGCGCGCTGAGGACACTGCCAACTTCCACGACGAGACCAGCCCTTTCACATTGGTGTGTGCAAGCATGCTTACAGATTTGATGAACATTCTGGAAGGATCTCGCACCTCACCTGTTCCGCTACATACTTCCTTCTAAATCCCACAGAAAATGTCTTGGATTATTTGGAACAACGTCACAACCAGCATCTGCACACTCTGGTAGCCCTAAGGGGTCTGATCATCAATGTCTAGCTTCTGATTTGTGTAACATACCTCAACAGAGGCGTGGTCACTAGTTGTCTGCGAGGTGTGTCCATAATAAGGCGCTATTAACGTGATGTCTGCTGCGAGTTACTCAGTTTTTGTCCGCTGTGTCTGTTACATGGCAATTAGAAACCAACAAAATTGACAACGTGCTACGTGTCAAGAAGAATGACGTAAAAATTATTTCTCAACTTTTACGATGAGGTGCGTTTTATGCTGATCAGTGCTGGATTGTTTGGTTATACAGGGGAGCTTAAACCACCAAAGTATCAAAGTGAAAATAACAGCGAGAATAATTCGGGAACGAGTCGTACCTCAATATCAGTGAGTAGTAACAAAGCCACAACTTCCCAACAATTAACTTTTACGACTTTTTTGTGTGTTTGTACGTAAGTAATAATTCTTAAGCACGTATGACGCGAAACTAACTTGGTGGCCACAAATATTTTCCATTTTATTGGCCGTGAATAGGATTAAGCATCTAAGATGACGAGATCTTATAACAGTGGATAGCATTCTATCAACATACTGAGTACATCCTGTCATCCGGACAGTATTGGAGAATGACCTCCATCCATTATCTTTCCCCTGTAGATACAATGACGAGTAACGAAATGAAATGCAACCCTTTATCGAGCTAGGATATCAGGCTGTAAGATGGAAAACGGTCTAACTTTTTCCACGCAATAGTTTTCTTACAATCGGATGACATGTTTTTCATAGCAGCGGGCCCGCCAGCTAAAGCGCTTGGCCACACTTAAAGTCAAGCTCAGCCACACTCAATAAATCACTGGTCATTCGTATTCCCTAAGGTAGTCGAAAACGTTTAGAAAACTGGTCACTCCAGGATAACAACTTCTTACGATCCTCACAACAGTTCTTAATATTACAGTTTGCAGTACCTACATTCAGTTTACTATAATGATAGTAAATTACATTTAATGTGGTAGGCATTTATTTGTAACGGAATGTCTGTCAGTTGATCCTCAGTATTTGCTCTATTAAGATCACGTATTTCAACCACTTCGCGTTTGTTTATTTGCGGAACAGTCAATGAAATAGTGTCACAAGTCTGAACTCCATCTCTAAACTGTCATTAATATTATCATAACAAAGAGAGACATAAAACCGGCCCACCTACTATAGTGGTACAAGTTTATATGTCCAACAACATCACAAATGATGAACAGTTTGGAAGGATGTGCGATAATATAAAGAAAAGTATTCAGATTGTTAAAATAGACAAAAATTTGAAATTTAACGAAAGACTGGAATTCGGTGGCAGGGATAGGAAGATGACGTAGTAGGAGAACATAAGCTAGGGGGAAGGAATAAAAGGGGAGCGGAATTGTAAAATTTTGCACAGAGCGTACTTTAATCATCGCTAACACTTTGTTCAAGGAACATGAAAGAAGGATGTTTACATGGAACCATGGAAAACCGTACTTTAAATTGAAAGATATTTACAGGTGCAGATGTAGACTGACGGTAATTTATTGCAGTTTACAACGAAAGAAATAGCTAATGTAGCGAATTATGAGGTGAAACCTGAATAAGATAAGACCCATAGGTTGTCGATAACCTTAAAGTGATCATTAGGCAACGATTGACTGAAATAGAAGAAGGAATACACAACAATATAAACGGGCACCTTTGAGAGAGTAAGTAGTGAGAGTAGCGGAAGATAAAAATGGAAAAAGGTACAGTAGAAGTCCTGGCATTACGCACGACACATTTGCATCAATTGACAGCAGGAGAAAACAGATGTCTAAAAAATTACACTGACAGAAAGTGCAAAATCGTAAATCAACACAGGTTTTGCAGTTGCAGTTAGAAAAGATTGATGCCGCATGTAGGACAAGTAAATAAAAAAAAAGCTTTGGAGCAAAGTACAGCAACTGTACAAATATCAACTGCTCAGATGTCAAACCAGAACCAAGCAGAGGAAAGAAGTCTGGAAGGTGGAAGGAATTTGTTTATGAGCGGGAGGGGGGGGGGGGGCTTTACAAACTAAACTGAGCGGAATATAAGAATTCTGTGACATGTGTGGACACGCGACGCAATACTGATACTACAAGTTTTCTTAACAGATAGACTGAAGAAAGGCAAACCTACGTTTATGGAATTTCTAGATTTAGAGAAAGCTTTTGAGAATCTTGTCTGAAATACACTCTTTGAAGCTCTGGAGCTATCAGCGATAAAACACACGAACACAAAATTATCTATAGCTTGTACAGAAACCAGACTATAGTTATAAAACTTGTGTAATTGAAAGAGAAGCGGTAGTTGAGAAGACAGAAGTAGAGAAGATATAAAATGTAGACTGGTAATAGCAAGAACAGCATTCCTGAAAAAGAAAATTTATCGACACCGGCTGTACATTTAAATTTTGTTAAATATTTTGTGAAGGTAAAGTGTGGAGAGTACACTTTTATGTGAGTGAAATGTGGACTATAAACAGTTCTGTCGAGAAGACAATGGGTGCTTTCGAAATGTGGTGCTAAGAATAATACTGTATATTAATATGTAGATCTGTAATGAAAAGGCACTGCATCAAACTGAGGATAAAAACGAAATTATGGCAAAAGTTGTCTAAAAGAAGCGGTTGGCTGACAGGACGTATTCTGAGGCCCCAAGGAATCATTAGTTCTGTAATGGAAGGAAAATTGTACAGACAACTGTTGGTAGATTGGAATGGATATAGGATGCTTTAGTTGGGTAGAGATGGAGAGACACAGGACAGACTTCAGTGGATCATTGTATTAAGGCAGTCTTCGGGCTGAAGACCACAACAAACAAACAGACGAATTGTATTCTTGTTTACGCAATCCTGCAGCAACTAGCAGTACCTTTGATTAACTAGGTCAGTCGTGCATTTATTTCCAGAGCTTTTTCTTCCTAATATAGCAGCTAGTACGTATCACTTACGCAATTGTGAAGCATTTGTGTATACTTTCCTCTTACTGCAGACAGTCTAACATTTAAAAGAATGTACCAGAGTCTGCGGATACTAGAGATGGTGCACAAAATATTGTATTTGATACTTTATCCCAATGTGTTTCGCAAGGATGCGATCAGGGATGTACAGTCTTTTGGTGAAAGAAACTGACTTATCAGCGCTCTACCTGTAATGACGTATTTTAGCGTCGGCCGGTGTGGCCGGGCGGTTCTAGGCGCCACAGTCTGGAACCGCGCAACCACTACGGTCGCAGGTTCGAATCCTGCCTCGGCCATGGATGTGTGTGATGTCCTTAGGTTAGTTAGTTTTAAGTACTTCTAAGTTCTAGGGGGCCGGCCGGGGTGGACGAGCGGTTCTAGGCGCTACAGTCCGGAATCGCGCGACCGCTACGGTCGCAGGTTCAAATCCTGCCTTGGGCATGGATGTGTGTGATGTCTTTAGGTTAGTTAGGTTTAAGTAGTTCTAAGTTCTAGGGGACTGATGACCTTAGAAGTTAAGTCCCATAGCGCTCAGAGCCAGTTCTAGGGGACTGATGACTTCGGATGTTAAGTCCCATAGTGCTCAGAGCCATTTAAACCATTTTGACTATTTTAGCGATGCTGTAAGGAATAACTGGCAAACTGTTGTTATTAGATGTAGTACAAAATTATTATAAATGTTGTAAACAAACAATGTTTGTTAAGGCAAAATGAAATAATTGATACTTGCTGATACATGGCAAGTATTCCTTATGACATAGCAGCAAATTGGTTTGTGTTTAAGCTATGTAGATGTATAAAGAACATTATAAATAGTAACGTGTTCCATGTCACTGTGCTTGTCATTTCTCATGCTGTTAAATGCCGTTTAAAAAGTACGTCGACAAATTCTAAAGAAACTGTAGTTATTTTCATGTCTCAACAGATAAAAAAGTCTCGCATATTTACCGTACGACAAAATAAGCGACTCTTTGCGAGCTATCGTTAGAGAAAAACCACGTGTCGATATCTTGACAGCTCACAAAATTTGATGTTGTTACAGCCACATTATTTACTACGAGCAGGGCGACCTGCAAGCGGTGATCGCGCGGCCCGTCCGCCGACGTATCTCCCAATACCTCGAGAACGGTGCTCTCAACATTGAAAACAATTTCGATATGTTGACTGAATTTCACACTCAATAACGTATTACCCAAAATGAACTACATTCAAAGTCCACACAGTGCGTTTTTCCTCCGCACACTGAACAAAATTTCGTGTAGTGGTTCACTGGAAAAAGATACAGCAGGCAACCGTGACGAAAAACGGAAAGAAATTCGGTCCTTAATCGAGCGAAGATAACGGACTATAAGATGCGAAAGAATCAAATTTTTTCACCAGTTTCCTTGACATTGGGTGGCAAGTACTAAATAGATGCTGTCGCGTTCGTGCCAGGGTTTCGACGAAAGTTGGTGGCTGGTGGTTGAGTACCTTACCTGACGTCACGCTCGACGCGTTCTGTGATAGGCGGAGCTGCCTCGGAGCGCGGCACGCCGCAGCGCTACGACACGGAGAAACCGCGACGGAGAATGGCTGTACAGCGCCGCTGAGGGCGTTTCCATGGCAACCACGGCGCTGAGGCGTCGCTTTGTCGCGCCGCAACTAGCAGCTCGTCAGCGCCAGTAACAAAGGGGAGCCGGGCAGACCTACATACATACCGTAGCACACATGCAATTAATTGCTTGGCTAACCGCGGGAACGGAATGCACCCAACGCGTTAGACTTGGCCACTGTTTCTATGTTTAGTTACAGTGTATCGATACGTGGAACTGTTTTAGAGTTTCGAAACGGCGATGGTTCACTGTTTCGAAACAATTGTGTTTCATTCTCATCTGTTTCGGATCTCGAGCCAAACACAGAAACTGTTACGTTGTTTCAAAATAACGCTGTTTCAGTCCACTTGTGCTTGGGGCGGATTAATTGTATCGAAACGGTGATGTTTCATTCCGCTCTGTCTCGGGCGATATTCGGCACAGATACTGAAACACATTTAACATACCACTTCATGAAACACTTTCAAGAAAAGAAATCTATTTGACATACAACAGGATGACGCTTAAAATTTTCGAAAATAAAGCTTCGTTTCTAATTGACTGCCCTATTCCATAATGGCATAATATCTGCTTTAAAACTCTAACCAAACAATAAAATAACGCACACTATTCGCATTCAAAATAATAAAAGTGTTTAAAAATATTCAGTTAAATTACACATCTTTTATAAAGACACTTCTCTGTTCATGTACAGCAACCATATTTAAAAAAAACCTAAGCAAACCTACAACATTTGGAATAAAAAAAGGTGTAGAGTAGCAGTTTTTAGACATACGAGTGTACCAGGTATAATTGCAAGCAGTCTGATTGACGGATCACTGATGGTGTAATGGTGAATGGGAAGGGCTGAGAAGCGTGGTGGATTTATAGTAATGGTTCGAAACACCTTGAGGGACAAAAGTCTTTTCTCTTATATTTTGTTATTTATTCGAATTATGTGGCGTGATTTGTGAATCTAGAATCAATATGCCTATTCCCCGCAATGATTCCTTTTGTGTCCATAGAAATTAGCAGGATAGGTGTATTACCCATGCTAACGGAATGTGGGAATCCCAGTAGTGCCTCCGTTGTTTCTGCAATTTGCTCCCGCCTCCAGTTCCATTTGTGGTGGTTCTTCTGCCTTCAGCTATGGCGTTACGAAGCCTGATGTGAGATTATTCTACGAAGATCAATCCTGAGAAAATTAAGTGTAACTTGTGCTCGGCAGTGTTGTTGCGTAACAATAGTTCAACCTCTTGCTTAAACAGGCATTTGCGACATAACCTTCCAACAGTTAATTAATGTGAAACTTGTTCGAAACGAGTTTTTATAAATCTGGACAGTGACGAAGCCAGTTCAGCTTCCACTGCAACTGTTCGGGAACCTGCCATTTCAGTGCCTGTGCGTCAAGATGAACAATCCGTGCAAGAAATACCCAGCACTTCCACGGGTTCAGTTCTGGGTAGGTGTGGTAGACAAACAAACATTACTGGATTTGCATCAAGACCAAATGAGCCAAAACAGACGAACAGATTTTAACACTTGTTAAAGAACATCTACCGTTTAATGTAGTTGAGAGTGTAGAGTTTAGAAAAACGACTTATTTATTAAATGAAAACTATGTACACCCCCCTCCCCCCCCCCCCCCCCCCCAGCAGAAAAACACTATCCAACAGTTTACTCTCTCAGGTGTTCGACAACACACTAGTGCGAGTAAGATTTGCAGTGCAAGCTGCATCCTACATCTGCATTACGGCTGATGGATGGACATCAGTGAAAAATGAGAATTATATTGTAGTGACTGCTCACTTCATTGAGGAAAACTGCAATCTGAAATCATATTTGCTATCTGATTTTAAATTCACTGACAAGCATACAGCTGTAAACATTTCCAGTGAATTACAAAATGTGACATGAACTTGGGGTATTACCAACAAAATTGTAGCTTGCACTACAGGTAATTCGCGTAATATGGTGAAGGCAGTGATGATGAGCAAATGGTGGCATGTACCTTGTTTTGCACTGAATTTAACTGTGCAAGCAAGCCTTGAACCAATTACAGACACATGGGCAAAAGTGGAGTCAATAGTGGAATTTTTCAAAAGAAGTCCTCAAGCACCTGACGACTTACACAATATTCAGAAGTATATGGGCTTCCCTATTTTAACACCAATACAAGATTACCCAACGAGATGGAATTCCATGTGTGAAATGTTTGGCAAGTATTTCAAAATCCAAGAACCTTTGCAAAGCACCCTCGCCATCCTCAGTGTGGATTCGCAAAGAAAACTGTCCAATGAAGGCTGGTAAGTTATTGAAATATTTTCTGAAATACCATCTCCTTTTGAGCAAATCACAACAGAAATTTGCAGCGAAAGAAATGTAACCTAGTCAAAAGTTGTCTTATTAAGCTAAGGTTTACAATGTCATTGTCTGAGACTGAAAAACTCAGATTTAAGCAATGAAGCTGTTAATACAGTAACTGCTAAACTTGAAGATGGAATCTGTACCCACCTCATTCAAAAGTTTACAGGTAAAGCAATAGTTTGTAAAGCAACATTATTGGATCCTCACTTCAAGGAGCAGGCCATTTCCGAAAACTAGGCATCAATTGTTGTTGTTGTGGTCTTCAGTCCTGAGACTGGTTTGATGCAGCTGTCGATGTTACTCTATCCTGTGCAAGCTTCTTCATCTCCCAATACGTACTGCAGATTACATCCTTCTGAATCTGCTGAGTGTATTCATCTCTTGGTCTCCCTCAACGATTTTTACCCTCCAAGCTGCCCTCAAATGCTAAATTTGTAATCCCCTGATGCCTCAGAACATGTCCTACCGACCGGCCCCTTCGTCTAGTCAAGTTGTGCCACAATTCTATTCAATAACTCCTCATTAGTTATGTGATCTACCCATCTAATCTTCAGCATTCTTCTGTAGCACCACATTTCGAAAGCTTCTATTCTCTTCTTGTCCAAACTATTTATCGTCCACGTTTCACTTCCATACAAATACTTTCAGAAACGACTTCCTGACATTTGTATCTATACTCGTTGTTAGCAAATTTCTCTTCTTCAGAAACGCTTTCCTTGCCATTGCCAGTCTACATTTTATATCCTCTCTACTTCGCCCATCATCAGTTATTTTGCTCCCCAAATAGCAAAACGCCTTTACTACTTTAAATGTCTCATTTCCTAATCCAATTCCCTCAGCATTATCCGACTTAATTCGAATACATTCCATTATCCTCGTTTTGCTTCTGTTGATGTTCATCTTATATCCTCCCTTCAAGACACTGTCCATTCCGTTCAACTGCTCTTCCAAGTCCTTTGCTGTCTCTGACAGAATTACAATGTCATCGGCGAACCTCAAAGTTTTTATTTCTTCTCCATGGATTTTCATACCTATTCCGAACATTTCTTTTGTTTTCTTTACTGCTTGCTCAGTATACAGATTGAATAACATCGGGGAGAGGCTACAACCCTGTCTCACTCCCTTCCCAAACACTGCTTCCCTGTCATGTCCCTCGACTCTTATAACTGCCATCAGGTTTCTGTACACAAATTGTAAATAGCCATTCGCTCCCTTTATTTTACCCCTGCCACCTTCAGAATTTGAAAGAGAGCATTCCAGTCAACATGGTAAAAGCTTTCTCTAAGTCTACAAATGCTAGAAACGTAGGTTTGCGTTTTCTTAGTCTAGCTTCTAAGATAAGTCGTAGGGTCAGTATTGCCTCACGTGTTCCGATATTTCTACGGAATCCAAACTGATCTTCCCCGAGGTCGGCTTCTACCAGTTTTTCCATTCGGCTGTAAAGAATTCTCGTTAGTATTTTGCAGTCGTGACTTATTAAACTGATAGTTCGGTAATTTTCACATCTGTCAACGCCTGCTTTCTTTGGGATTGGAATTATTATATTCTTCTTGAAGTCTGAGGGTATTTCGCCTGTCTCATACATTTTGCTCACCAGATGGTAGAGTTTTGTTAGAAGTGTCTCTCCCAGGGCCGTCAGTAGATCTAATGGAATGTTGTCTACTCCTGGGACTTTGTTTCGGCTCAGGTCTTTCAGTGCTCTGTCAAACTCTTCACGCAGTATCGTATCTCCCATTTCATCTTCATCTACTGTCTCTTCCCTTTCTATAACATTGCCCTCAAGTACATCGCCCTTGTATAGTCCCTCTGTAAACTCCTTCCACCGTCCATCGATTAAAAGAAACAAAAAATGTAGTAATTAACAAGTGCTGTGCAATACGACATAAACCCACTCGGTGATCAACAGACAATCTACCACAAGCCAAACCAGTTGTCGTGAGCACTTTCAACTCTTAGCAGTGGCATCATTTGGCAAGGTTTTGGTCAAGCTGTAGGAGGGTTGATCGAAAGTGTACAAAATCCACAAGCTGCAAGTATAGTCGAGTTTGACACGTATATGAAGACGCCACTGATACACAGATCACAAAATCCATTGCTGTGGTGGAAAGTAAATCATGTGCTGTTTCCTACGCTGTTTGAAACAATGAAACGACGCCTGTTCCATGTGAGTGCATATTTTCATAGCAGGGGCAAACAGTAACAGACAAACTATCGCATCTTTCAAGAGAAAAAGTATAAAAAATGATATTTCTTAACTACAACGTAGAATATGTACAGTAGATCTACCCAGAAATGAAAGAGTAAAACTTCAGTTGATTTTGTTCTCCTCTGGACGATCTGCGCTGAATTTGTATTTGACTGTATTTTGTTTAGTCGAATAAATCTTACATGTAGCTATGTTACGAGAACATTTTTTTTTTTTCAAGTTTGTTGCTCACCATTCAGTGAGTTTAATTTTTTGAGTATATTTATTTAGTTATGTGTTTTGAGAATAATTATCTTCTTTAGCAAGAATTTTAAGTGCTGTAGAGTCAGATCTGGCATGATGTGCGTATCACTGTATGAATTGTTTTAAATTTTAGGCTGGATTTTATACTTCAAGGAAACATACCGATCTCTGCACATCAGTTACCTTGAAATGTTTTAACATGTTTTCCATTTGTATCAAGTGTTCATATTATTTGCTGTAGCCAGCTGACTTGCGAATGTTTGGTGAAAAACTGCCCTACTTGACCATTGTGTTACATGGTCCAGTCTGTTATGATACTTTTTGATCTGTGTGCATCAATCACTTTGCAATGCTGCTCTGTGACAAACAATGGAAAATTTAACTGAGAGTAAGAAAAATGTGAGTGTCACACACATAAACGTTAATTCAGTGCCCCGCTTCCCATAATGCTATCTCAATAAATTGTATCTCATGATATGCCTTTTCAAGAGCACAAACAGATTATCAGTCATAACACCTATCAAAATTAGGAGCTAGAATACAGGGAAACAAGTCTGGCAAAATCTGTTATGTCAAGTATACAAACTCTGTCCTCAGCCAATTAGAAAGAACAAAAGTCACAAGACACGAAATCATCGCATTTGCTGCAGGAAATACGAAACTGTCAAGACACTCAAGTGAAAGCTTCATACTTTCTGCGATATAATTGGAGCTCTCGCACCTCATTTGTGCTTATATGGAAATATTTCTACAGTGGACACTCAAGATGATATAATACGTAGGCCTATACGATTTCAAAGCACAAACTGTTTCACTGTTTCTAAACATTACATTGTACTGCTTCATTTGTTTGGAAACAGCTGTGTGTTTCAGTTTGCCCATCTCTGCAACGCGTGCTTTCTTAAGCGCAGGTGTGACAGGTGCGACGCAGGTGTGTCGACAGTCACCTGCGGCCAGCGCGCGCCCTGCTGGTGAGCACGTCTGGACTCTCCCTGCAAGCGGCCCTGCGGCCCTGCGGCTCTGCTTACAAGGGAGCCTCCCCATCGCACCCCCCTCAGATTTGGTGATAAGTTAGTACAGTGGATACGCCTTGAAAAACTGAACACAGATCAATGAAGAAAACAGGAAGAAGTTGTGTGGAACTACGAAAAAAATAAGCAAAATATACAAACTGAGTAGTCCATGCGTAAGATAGGCAACATTAAGGACTGTGTGAGCTCCGGAGCGTCGTGGTCCCGTGGTTAGTGTGAGCAGCGGCGGAACGGCAGGCCGTAGGTTCAAGTCTTCCCTCAAGTGAAAATTTTACTTTATTTTCGAAATGTTATGATCTGTCCGTTCGTTTATTGATGTCTCTGTCCACTGTAATAAGTTTGGTGTCTGTGTTTTGCAAACGCACCACAAAACCGTGCGATTAGTAAACGGAAGGACGTGCCTCTCCAATGCGAACCGCAAACATTTGATCGCAAGGTCATAGGTCAACCGATTCCTCCACAGGAAAATACGTCCGATATATTCTATACGACACTGGTGACGGCATGTGCGTCACATGTCAGGAATATCTTGTCGACCCACTTAACTTGTACACATGGCGAATGGGTAAAAAGATTCTACTACGTAGCCTGATTTAGGTTTTCTTGTTAATGTGATAATCACTCCCAAAAAAGTTATGAAAACATAAGAGTTTGTCACATAAACTGCAAAAAATGAATGCAACAGTTTCACAGTCGCACAGTTATCCCTGTGCTCTGTCAAAACATATGTATTTAACGTTTTCATACAACGTCCCCATACTACGGCGCAGTTACGTCGCATCGGACGGACGGACGGACAAATAATAATTGTCTGAAAATAAAAAAAATAAACTTTTCACACGAGGGGAAGACTTGAACCGAGGCTCTTTCGTTCGGCAGGTGCTCACGCTAACCACGGGACCATGGACTACTCAGTTTGTATATTTTGATTATTTTTTTCATAGTTCCACGCAACTTATTCCTGTTTTCTCGATTGATCTGTGTTCAGTTTTTCAAGGCCTATCCATTGTGCTAACTCATAACTAAATTTGAGGGGGGTGCGATGGCGAGGTTCCCTTGTTAGCTTCGCCCTGGCGCCCCGGAGTGTCTATCTGGGATGCAGCATAGCGGATGCGCTGCGGCAATCAAGCTCTGCTCGCACCACAGTTACAGGGGAGAATACAGCAAATGGTTCAAATGGCTCTAAGCACTATGGGACTTTACTTCTGAGGTCATCAGTCCCCTAGATTTAGAACTACTTAAACCTAACTAACCTAAGGACAACACACACATCCATGCCCGAGGCAGGATTCGAACCTGCGACCGTTGTAGTCGCGCGGTTCCGGACTGAAGCGCCTAGAACCGCTCGGCCGCAGCGGCTGGCGCGAATACAGCACCCCTAGACATCAAACATGAACCGAAGTGAGAGGCCGCCCTGTGGAACGGAAGGCATCCAGGGCTGAAGTTAAATGTCAGAACCGGAAATTCGGTCACATAAAGAGAAGAAGGGGTTCAGAAAACTGTAGACACTCTTTGGTAGGCAATGTTAATGGAAGAAAATGACGTATCGTAACGGGAAGGGTTATTTTATGTGTTTAAAGAGACCCCATTAGCAACCAAACAACTTCGATGTCGCTAAACTATTGATCGAACTACGGATATCGGTGTTGCCGGTGTGAGATCTGCACAGAACGCCTCGATGGTTTCTTGTAGCTCATTCAGTGCATCTCGCTTATGTTGGTGAACTTCATTTTTCAAGGCCCCATGGGTAAAAGTCAACAGGTGTATGGTCTGGAGACCGTGATGGATATTGAGCAGCTCCTCTTCGACCCATCCATCGTCCAGGTGGACTTCCATGGCAGTAGGCTCTGACATCTCTGTGGTAGTGAGGCGGAGCGCCATCTTGTTGTAGGTAAAATCTTTCACTTCCAAACACCTCTCGGATGGCAGGTAAAATCGATCTTTCCAGCGTACGTAGATACACCTGACCAGGTGCGGTGCCTTCAAAGCAGGATGGACCAGTAAAACAGCGCGATCACACTCCTAACCAAACATCAACACCTGCTGAATTAAAATGCTTGCCCACGTCACAGTGAGGATTTTCAGGAGCCAAATACATGCACTTACGGGAGTTTACCATTCAGTTTGAAATGCGCCTCGTCAGGTCAAAAAAACATCCTGTAAACCGTTCATGACTTCAAATCACTCGCAGCACTCCAATCCGGTTCGTCTTCGTTCATAGCGTGCAGCGATATTGGAATGTACACATTCAACTTTGCACCCTTCAGAAGTCTGCGTACGCTTCATCGGCTTAACCTGCTTTGACGTGCACACTGCTTTACAGATGTTTGAGGTGACCTAATAAAATGTTGCTACACAGTTGGAAGCTGAACTTGGTGTTTTTGATCGGCCAGACCTTTGCTTATGCACATCCTTGACAGTTCCGTCGGCTTCAAATTTATCTCGAATACTGTAAATTGTTCTGCCTGTTGACGGATGAGTTCCGTACACATTACTCCATTTCCGTTGCAAGTCTATCATGTTTTAGTATTCCAGTACCACTTCAGTACGGCGTTGCGCTGCTCAAACGACGATCTTACTTCATTCGTTGGTACACTGCCATTAGCTGAAAATCGAGAGCCCTGATCTGTTGAGAAAACAATGGTCTACGCCACCGAGCAAACTTGCAACGTCATTTCATTTTATTTCAAAGACAGTAATAGTCAAAGTGTGTCTACATTTTTCTGGAAGACTGTACATTTCAGTGTACGTGGTATGCGGGACGCATCTATGGAAGTAAGTTACGAGGTGTAGGCCAGCCAACGAGGTCGAATAAACTACAGAAAGAGGGCAAGGGAGGCGGTTCATGTTCAGATGTGTTCGTGTCCAGTTCCGAAGGAAACAGCCGAAGTTACTCTGAGAGAAAACTTGCATAAAAGACTTGTCTGGGGTGCTCGAATAACCTTTTTATCCCTAAATATTCCTTGACCTACCACCTTGTACTGGAGGTAAGTCTCATGGAGGAAGTTGTACGGAAGGTGTTTGGCTTGATTAAGAACAGAAGCCTGGTGGCTTACAACTATTCTCAGATGTTACTAGTGTGTTCGATAGTCTTTTAGAAGACAGGGTGTACTTGGATGGAAGCGAAAACTATTTAGGTTATTGCTACTGGGAACGATGTTCAGCTATCTGTGGAATTAAGCATATTTATAAATTGAACTCTAGTTAGAGTATTCTATTCTGTTTGTGAAAGTTACCCGAGCACTGGAGACGGGATGTGGAGAATGAAACAGCATGCAGTAGAGCGTAACCGATTATGGGAATGGTATTCCAGATAAGCCATCCGGAACTCGAATTTCTCAGGGAAGTAGAGTGAATGATGGTAAGATTTATTCACGCTAACTGGGAGAGAGCAGTTTTGGAAGTAGACAGAAGTATATTGTTAATGAGACGGTGGAATGCTTTGTAAAACTTCATACAGTGCGAAGCTGAGATTTATTCGTTTGTTTTGTGTCTCCTGGAGTTTCTTCATTACTTTTTATCGTGTCTCAAAAAGCCGCTCAGTGTCGTTGAACAATACGGTTGTGGCTGGCTGCTCTCCCTTAACGCTTAGCAGAGCGCTGAACTCGATCGCCGTCTTAACGCTTGTTTGGACCTCATCCGATTAACCGGGGAGGGCCGGAGACACAAACTGGGTTAGGGGACGCGTCGCAGCCAGTGTGTAGCAGGTATCAGGTAGCAGGTAGCAGGTGCTGGCAGTGCGGCAAACCTTGTTACCGGAGCCGGGCTGACGCGTCCGCCAGACAACGGGATTACGGCAGCTGTTGGCCCCTCCCTGCTGCCGAACACGCCGGACGGGCAAACGCGCGCCAGGCAGAACCTGCGGATGGTTGCAGGCAGGTCGGGCGTGTTTACGGGCTGAAGCGGCAGTCTCACTTTGGGACATTAGCAGACCAGGGATCAAATCAAGTCATGCCAACGACGGACAAATTTGGAAAGGACAATGCAGTGTGTGTCATTTTAATGTCACCCGTACTGACACCCGCTTCAGATTACTTTAAGCAACCATAGAACATTGTATTTTAACAACTCCATCACGGCGGCTAAACCCCCCCCCCCCCCCCCCAGCGGTACAGTTTCTTTTTGCAGGTCCACTGTTTCTTTAGTATTTGTGTCGATGGTTCGTAGATTAGCTGTTGCAGTGATGCAAGAATTTACTATAACGCGTTCAAAAGGAACGCAAGAGACCTTACTTATACTGGAGGTAAGTGTGCGATTACGCAAGGTCTTTACTAATAACGTTCAACCTTAGCAGGAAGCCCAAAATGAAATGAAATGTCGTGCGGCTACGGCCTCCCGTCGGGTACACCGTTCGCCTGCTGCAAGTCAAAAGACTCAATGTTGGGGCAATTTCGGCGACATGCGTGTCGATGGGGATGATAGGATGATGAAGACAACACAACACACAGTCCCTGAGCGGGGAAATCTCCAAATCAGCCGGCAATCGAAACCGGACCTTTTTGAACAGCATTCGTCTGCGCTGACTATCGCTATCGAGACGGACACATGAAGCCCAAAAGAATGGGAGACTGGTGTTAAGTATTAACTTACTCCATTGCTGAAGAATGTCAGCATGGCGAGTTGGCGTGGGCAGCATCCGTTGTTCGAGTGGAGCTGTTCCGTAGTGTTACCGACTTTAAACAGATGCTAAGACACACAGCCTCCCGTTAGGACCACAACTACACTGATGTAACGGACTGCGCAGTACAGGCGGAAAGACTCTTTTTTACATGTTTAGACGCCTACATTGGAACCATTCACATCTGTACGTACGGAGCGAGTTAAAGTGGAACAACCGCATAAAACTAATCCCCGGAAAGGCGATTGCCACACTTACGTACGTCGGAAGAATGCCCGGGAAGAGTACTCCGTCCACAAAGGGGGAACCTTAACAATGAAATTCGAAAATATTCAAACCTGTGTGAATTCCTAAGGGACCAGACTGCTGAGGTCTTCTGTAGTTGGACTTACACACTACTTAAACTATCTTAAACTAACTTACGGTAAGAACAACACACACACCCATGGCCGAACCTCCGGCGGGAGAGGCCGCGCAGTTAGCGACAAGGCGCCTCTAACTGCGCGACCACTCCGCGCGGCATGAAATTCGAAAAACACTGATAATCTGCCTGTAGCAGTCTGCGTTCAAATGGAAACGCCCAAATGATGACCGGCAAAAGATATATAAATTCGTGCGTCTGTAAAAAGATCGATGCGCGATGCTTAGAACAACTACCACTGTCATACGTCAGAAACAGATCTTGCCGAGAACCCGAGAAAATTCTGGCCGTATGTAAAATCGCTTGACCAGTTTGGTGTGGCAGTAGAAGATACCAAAAAGAAAGCCAAAATTCCAAATTTCGCATTTAAGAAATTGTTCACGCAGTAGAATGGTACTAACTTACCGTCGTTTGACCATCGCACAGACTCCCATATGGAGGACACAGGATTAACCATCCTTGGTGTAGAGAACCAGTAAAGTCGCCAGGTCCGGATGGAATCGCAGTTCGGCTTTACAAAGAGTACTGTACGGCGTTGGCCCCTTACTAAACCCGCATTCATCGCGAATCTCCTTCCCAGCGCGACTGGACAAAAGCGCAGCTGACTCCTGTATATAAGAAGGATAAAATAACGGACCCACATAAATACAGGACAATATCTTAAACATCGGTTTGCTGCAGCTTCCTTGAACATATTCTCAGTTCGAATAACATAAATTGCCTTAAGAGGGGAAAGTTTCTGTCCAGAAATGAGCGTGGTTTTATAAATCATCGCTCGTGTGAAACTCAGCTAGCCCTTTTCTCACATGAGATCCTGCTGGACGAAGGACATCATGCAAATTCCAAATATCTAGTTTTCGGTAAAGCTGCCGACTGTTAACGGATGTACAAGCACACGGAATAGGCTCCCAGATATGTGACTGCCTCGAAGACCTATTAAGTAACACAACCCAGTATGTGGTCCTCGACAACGAGTATTCATCAGAGACGGGGGTGTCGTCAGGAGTGCCCCAGCGAAGTGTGATTTTCCATATACGTAAGTGATCTGGCGGACACGGTATGCAACAGTCTGCATCTGTTTGCTGACGACGCTACGGTGTATGGGAAGGTTCCGCCGTTGAGTGACTGTAGCAGCATACAAGATGACTTAGACAAACTTTTTAGTTGCTGTTGAAACAATGGTAGCTACTTCTAAGTGTAGAAAAATATAAGTTAATGCAGATGAGTAGGAACAACGAACTCGTAACCTTCGGGTACAGTATTAATAGTGTCCTGCTTGACATAGTCACATGGATTAAACATCTAGGCGTAATGTTGAAAAGCAGTATCACGTGGAAAGAGCGTGTCAGGATTGTAGTACGGAAGACAAGTGGACGACTTCGGTTTACTGGGAAGGTTTTAGGTAAGAGTGGTTCATCTGTAAAGGAGAGTGGAGACCGCTTAGAGGACTAGTGAGACCCGTGTTTGAGTACTGTTGGGATGCGCATGTCTTTTTAAAGGGAGACATTGAAGCAGTTTAGAGGCGGGCTGCTAGATTTGTTACCGGTACGTTCAAACAACAAGTAAACTATGCGAGATGCTTCGCTATCTCGACTGGGAATCGCTAGAGGGAACACGACGTTCTTTTGGAGGAGCACTATTGAGAAGATTTAGAGAACCGTCATTTGAGGCAGACTGCAGAACGTTTCTGCTGCTGCCAACGTCCATTTCGCCTAAGGACCATGAAGATAAGACTAGAGGTACTTGGGCTCGGACGGAAGCATGTAGATAGTTGTTTTTCCTTCGCCCAGTTTGCGGGTGAAACAGACTGAGCAGTGCTGCCTTCACCACGCGCGGCACGGTGGCTTCAGGAGAGTGTATGTAGCGTATAACCTTACAAAACCACCAGCTGACCGATATTTCAGTACTGTTAGTGAGTGCAGGACACGTACGAGATGGTCATGATACATGAAATAGATGAGGTTCAAAGAAGAGTAGTGCGTTTCGTCACACATTCTTTCAGTAAAAATCAAAGCCTCTGGGCATAAAATCAGAGAGGTTTGAGCTCACGAGGAGGCAATTGACCAACTACCTTCTGTTGCACCACTGGAGATAGGAAGAGAAGAGGACGCAAGTGACGTGTGGGTCACAAAATACACTGTTACACAAATTGTAAGAATGTTTGCGGAGAATAGCTGTAGAAGAACATGTAAATTCAGATTCAAGTCGCACTTGTTCCAGACATCTAATAAAATCTATCATAGAATATTCTTGGGGCGCGATAAACTTGTTTTATAAATTCGTCTCGCAGTGTTACTGGACAACTTGCGTTACATGGAACGACTGTTAGTTGCCATACAACTAACGCTAATGTTGCCAATGGTAACTCAAGAATAATAATATCTACTAAAACACTACAATAGTATAATTTGTATAGATGTTTGTTGAGGCAGTCAGATTGATACGTGTTTTTAATGAGGTACAGTCTCTGAATAATAAAATAAATCATACGGCTGACTATGCCTGCCTAATATATTTCCTCGTCCGTGAGAGGCAGTTACTAACCGTCTGGAGGTATTCTGTTTTAGGCTGTGGTGAATGACCAGTGCCATGTGCAACAGTACGAAAACGACAGACATCTTTTTAGCAAAAAAAGACAGAACGGAGGAAGCACTTCGAAGGTATTTCCAGTGACTACCGTAGGTACACTAATCACCCTATTGTCCATGAAGGTTATTCTACTCTGTGGACCAACACACGGGAAAAATTATTCGATGCAGAATCTGTTTAGTTCGTGGCACTTTTCTTCAGTTATTGATCACGTCCCTGACCACGTATACACAAGTGAAATCAACGTGAGGTTTTTTACAGCTAGCCATATGTTTTACCCGTAGCATCCATAAATGTTCGAATCTTTCTCATCTTCCTTTGGTACATTGGCAGTGGATCCAAATATTCGGAAGACGCTCTTTAAACAATGCCTTTTTTCCCAAGGTAACCATTCCTCTCTGCGGTCTCTCTATATCCTACCATCTGTTTGGATAGTTCTGGATACAGTGTCTTTGTAATCCTTTACGCAGACTCTGTGCTCGGACCCTTCTAACAGTCAACGAAAAATCGAAAACATATACCTCAGAAAATCCTCGTCGACCTTCTATTCTTCTATTATTTTTTAAACAGTTGACCTGTTGTCTAGAGGTAGCATTCACGACTATCGGTCGCAACGTTCTTGGTCCGTTTTTAAATCCAATGCTTAAATTTTGAATAAAAAGTTATCGGCAGTTACAGCCGAGTACTTCCTGTATACTGACCTTACCCTCAGTCTGCCAACGGTCTCGACAAAGAGTCAGATAGGGTGGAAGGGCAGACAGAGATTCAGTGTAGCCTATTGCCCTGCATCTAAGGGCATGAGAATAAGCAATGATTAACAGCGGAAGGCAATGGAGACACATAACGTGTACCCAAAGGACTTGTTGGTTGTATTTGAAAAAATTATCATGACGGTCTCTCCACTGGGAGAGTATTCCGGTGGCCATGAGAAAAAGACTGAATTAGGAAAGAGCAACAGTTTTGGGTCGAGTTTGGAATATCGTAAGCCTGAATATGAAAGGTACATCAGAAAATTTGGAAAGGGTGTAAGACGTCGTGGTCTCCTGACCTTCATAGCTTACATACTCCGCCCTCACAATCATATTCCGCACATCAAGACGCTTCATTCGAACCGAAACTCGATAAGATAAAGCCAATGTTGTATGAATTCATGTAAACGATATGCAAATAACAAATAAGCGCACACGACGGTCACAGGAGCTTTTAGTTCGGGAGACGCAAACCGCACAACAGGACGCCAGTCCCTTGAGAGGACGAGTCAACGCCAAACGCCGAGGTGACTGCCGGTGAACCGGACAGCGGGTGCCCGAGTGAAAGGGGGAACGCCCCCATGTTTGGGTTAAAAGCAAATCCCGCTACGTTTTGTGGGAGCGGCCAGCCTACGCATTCCTTACACATAGCACGCAGTTTCAGAGATTTTCACAGGGAGACAGCAAACGCCAAACGCCAATGCTACGGATTTCCGGATTGGTCGCCTTAAACGAAACGTCATTCTCCCGTTTTAGAAGAGCAATGCTGATTGGCAGACGATATTTCTGACGTCTTGAGCTGAAGGAGTAATGGAAGAGACCGAAAGAAGAGACCACGTCTGGCGTGGAGAGGGGCTGTTCCGTTGTCGCTCTTGAAGCGAGGAACATGTCTCTCCTCAGTACTTCACTGGGAGACCACCTCTGTCGAGAGAAAATCGAAGTGCGACTCTACAATGAGTCCTTGCGATTAAGCGTTGTTCACTGTGTTGGTCGACACACTTATTGTGTGGTGTGAACGGACAGAGTCATGGTTAAACGCCCGCGAGCGAATTTTTGAGTGTCATCATGGTGGACTGGTTATCTGACCGGTGTACCACGCAATAGTTAGACTAGGGGCGAATAGAAATCCTTGACTTCATCAAGGCGTAGGGAGAATTTGATTGACGAAGGTCAGTCCAGATAGAACGAGAGTTATCTTATTTGTCAGCAGCGAGCGGCGCAGACAGCAGTCATCGCACCTTACGTTATTGTTCGCTACAGCTATTGCGAGCCCCATATTTCCTGCACAACAGTACACTTCACTGAATTTCACACGCGACAGCCTCGACCGTACCTAGCAACACTGTAAAGGATAATTATTCAAGTTGAGTAGGCGCAGCTCTCAGCCATTCTGCCAAGTCAACAACCATCTTAAACTTTGTATAGAAATTTCATTAGCAAATCCTATCCTTGAGAGGTAACTTCACATTCAGAAAAGAACCAGGATATAACTTGTTCAATTCATAACTAAAAGTGCCATTGTGATTTCTCAGAATTTTTGCTAAATAAGTTATTACTGTCGTTAGTTTCATGTTTTTCTTACACTAACTAGCACTACTCCAGTACCCAAGTATCCCACTAGTTACGTAAGAAATTTTGTGAATTTTTGTGTCATTTCCTTACAGCAGACGATTCCAGAAGATATTTATTGCTGAAAGTTTTTCAGGCATTTGTCTTTAGAACGTTAGGAGCGTCTGTCTGACATCTGTAGTAGTGTGGGGGTGGAAATTGCATCTTGCAGGAGTCACAGGTAAAAGTGTACATCTCAGATTAATCCGCTGCGTAGAATAACGGAATCTCAGATCAACCCCATGTTCACCACAATAAATTTTGGGTCGAGTTTGTAATATCGTAAGTCTGAATATGAAAGGTAAATCAGAAAATTTGGTAAGGGGAACTGAGAGGGCCAATCAAAATATAAAATTCTGCCCAAAAACGTAACACAAAAAATACCAACATTTCCATAACGAAAGTATTACATAGTAACCGCTGTTTACCTGTTTCTTTCCTTAATTACTTTCTGTGTTAATACATGCGGAAAAAAGTTGGAGCACCAATAAGGAACTGTGTGAATTGTGCGACATAAACGGAAGTTGATAGGCCTGTTTCTACTTCTGAAAGATAATTTCTATTACAATTTCACACCAGTCGCATAAGAGTGGCGCTAGTAGCGCCACTATGAGAACGCAAACGAGATTTGCTCTAAATGCACGCTGTTATCGGTCCTGAGCATTAGTTACCTTTGAGATAGGACATCACGAGCTGATGTTAGTCAAGAATGCCTTTAAGACGGTGAAGACGCCTTTATCAACATCTCACTGAGTTTGGACGAGGTCGTGTAATTGGGATACGAAAAGCTGGATGTTCCGCCTGCTGTGTCGTCCGAACAAGACACAGCCAGGCAAAAGCACCGCAGGCAAGCTGGTGCCAGCGCCATAGGGATTCGCCACTTGCGCGAGGTCCACCGGCGCCTCGGGCAGTGCAGAGGATGAGGATGAAGATGTCGACTGGGCCTCGGCCAGCCGCCGGCCGTGTTCAGTGCACCAATGACCGGACGACAACGGACTGATAGGAGAGCAGCAGTCGTTCACTTTGCTATAGACCGTCGTCCAGGGCTGACTTAGGCGGGGAACGTCGTTTAGTGAAATCTTAGTAGTGAACACACAGCTGTAAATTGCATTTGCTATGTACCGTGAAGTTTACCTACGATTATTTGCACTTAGCCATTGAGAGTCCTTTTGTGTTATATTACATGCAGTGTTACGGACTTTATTACTCAACAAGTGACAAACTTAAGTAAACCTTTTAAACTATTTTACTACTTTTTTTTTACCTGATTTGTCGAACTGTTGTAGAACTTTCGTTTACCTATCCTGTTACCTGACACTCGAGCACAGCTGTGTAATAGCGGCAGGGAGAAACTGTCTTAGTGCTCTACTGCTCCAGAAGGCGTCTCACGAACTCACAAACTCGACCTACCCTAACAACAGTGGCAACAATAGTAGCGACGATGCCTTAACCCAAAACTGGGGACGACGGCTTACAAAACGATCTACGATTCTTCAGAAAGACTTTCCAGGAGTCGGCCGGTTTGGCCAAGCGGTTCTAGGTGCTACATTCTGGAACCGCGCGACTGCTATGGTCGCAGGTTCGAATCCTGCCTCGGCCATGGATGTGTGTGATGTCCTTAGGTTAGTTAGGTTTAAGTAGTTCTAAGTTCAAGGGGACTGATGACCTCAGCAGTTAAGTCCCATAGTGCTCAGAGCCATTCTAACTTGCCAGGAAGGAACGTAAGGTCGAATGAAGACCCGGCTCTGGTCGACCACTTTGCACTACAGAGAAGGAAAACCATCGTGTCCGATGTATGGCTTTGTCGCATCGCATTGCATCTGCAACAGCAATCTGAGCAGCAGTTGGCACCACAGAGACACAGCGAAGTCTTACGAACCGGTGACTTCAAGTACAGCTCCAAGCGAGACACCCCATTTCGTACATTCCAATAACCGTAAACCACCGCCATTTGCGACTTCGTCGATGTCAGGTGAGAGTTCAGTGGAGGACAGGGTGAAAGTCTGTTGTGTTTTATGATGAAAGACAGTTCTGCCTAGGTGCCAGTGATGGCAGCAGTGCTGGCTGGGTACTGGTTAGGAGGAGGCCAGCTGAGTGCCGGCAGCCAACCTGTGTGCGTGATAGGCGCAATGGAGCTACACCTAGGTCTATGGCCAGTCGTGTGACAGCAGGAGCACTTTACCGCAGATTTCTACGTCAGTCTCCTGATTAGACCTTTTGTGTTACCATTCATGAACAGCATTCCGGGTGGTGTTTTCCAACTGGTTAACGCTCGTCCACATACCGCTGTTGTAACGCAACAAGCTTTACGGAGTGTCGACATGTCGCCTTGAGCTACTCGATCACCAGATCTGTCTCCAATCGAGCCCTTATGAGACATCGTTGGACATCATCTCCAACGTCAAATTGCATTAACCGTCCCAGGATTGACTGATCTAGTGCAAGAAGCATGCAGCTCCAGCACACAAACTGACATCCGGCACTTGTACAACTCAACGTATGCACGTTTTGCATGCTGGCATTCAACATTCTGGAGGTTAAACCGGATATTAATTTACCAGCATTTCATATTTTAATTGGGTTATCTCGCCCTTACATTAACATGTGATCTTACAAAGTTAATCTCTTACATATTTTCCATAGACAAATGCATTCTCAAAATTTTATCACTCTACAGTAATTATTTTTTGGTTTTGCGATTTTTCCCGTCAGTGTAAGTGGTTAGACAGACAACATTGTTTCTCAAACATCTTCACGTTTACAATAAAGAAGAAACTGTAAAAACAATTAAAATTTGTGCTATGGCTGGGGCTTGAACCCATGTCTTCTTGCTACTTGGCACCAATGGTAGCTGTTTCACCAACACAGCTCATATTGCTGCATGGACTATCCAAGTCCAGTGATCTCTACAACACAAATTTAGCTTCACATCTTCACCTTATTTTCTCCTTCTTGGGGACGGCATTCGTGGCGGGTAGTCTATGTAGCAATTCAGATGTAGTGCTGCAGTGGTCAGTCGGCTCACAGCCGTGTTAGCGTGCGGAGCTGCTCCGCGCGCCGTCCGACGCTCCGCCCTCGGTGGTGTTGAAACGTCCCCTTTTGAAAAATTATACATGACTGTGTTTAAACTGACACACAATATTTTTAGCGCAACGCAATCTGACTTTCAAAAATCCCTAAAAAAGAATGGCCCTGACTAACATTAACCTATACCTTTCACAAATCACTAACCTCACAAAAATCTTCGTTACTCAAGCTCTACAGCAATACAGCGAGCGCCACTACTGCCAGCTAAATAAAAGATTCAAACTACCGAAGGCACTAACTACTGATATGCATAGTTAGCAAATGAAAGATTTTGATAGAGAACAAGCAATGTATTTACCTTACTAATGTTCAAAGGTCATAATATATATAGCAGTTCATGACAACCAGTCTTACAAATATCAAAACTCCGCCATCCCTCTCCCCACATCCACCACTGCTGGCGGCTCACCTCCAACTGCGCAACGCTACGCGCTGTTAACATCCAGCTGCCGCTGCCCAACACTACAATGGCAGACAACAATGTAAATTAGCCACAGACTGCACACAGCACAGCCAGTGATTTTCATTCAGAGCGCTACGTAACGTTGCCAATAAGAAAACATAAACAGCCTACTTACAGTGTTTACTTCCGCGTCGTGGTGTTTGTGTCTATCGAGTCCAGTACTAACGTACTCCATGGCGCACTCTTACCGCTGTGCAACGATCAAAGTAACGTTTCAGGCCGAACATCCACGACCCAGAGCTTTCGAAGTCGAACAGTTCATCCGAGAGGATCTACGTTTGAACCCCCAGGACGTAATCGGCATACACTTTTCCATCACTGGAAGTGTTGTCTACATCAAGATGTCGACGGAGGAAATTTGCACTGACGTAATTCACCGTCATGCCACCGGACTAAAATTTAAACACTCCGATGGACACACGGGTGCTGTGACAGTCGCCCATGCTGAATTTAGTCTCCGGACATTGCGGGTGTTTGAGCTCCCTTCGAGGTGCCCCAGGATGTGGTCATTGCCGCTTTCCAACCATATGGCACCGTATTGGGTCACGTCGCGGAGAAGTGGCAAACATTTACCACCTACCCCGTACTAAATGGCGTCCTGCAAATAAAAATTGAGCTGACGAAACATATCCCATCGTACCTGCTGATTGGCGGTGTGAGGGCCATCGTCATGTACGATGGACAGCCACGAACGTGCGCAGGATGTGGCCAGGAGGAACATGTACGTTCCGAATGCTTACACCGCCGTTCAATACAGACGCCGTTACGTGAAGAGGCCCGGGCTTCGACGGTCACGTCCTTACCCATCACCTACGCCAAGGTGGCACAGGACCCCGTCGTACCACTCCCGATTGCGCCAACAGCATCGACAACACCACCCGCCGCAGCACAACGCGCCGACGACACAAGCACGGCGTCGCCTCCAGAGCTCGCTTCAGGACCGTCCGGTTTGCAGACCGAAACCGATGTTCCTATTGGAACCATGGACATCGACCTCGGTGTCGTGCCGACGTCTGCCTTTGTCCAGACAGGTTCGGCGTCAGATGACGGGCGACCACATTCTGATTCAGAAGGCCACATCAGAAAACAGCGGTCGCCTCGCAAACACAGGAAACGACGACGAACGCCTTCCGGTTACGCCCTTTCTCAGACGGCCCCGCGAGATGTCGACCTGATGTCTGACGGTGATCTCCCACAATGCGTCCAGTCACGCGATGTGGCAGCAACAGGCGCCCCTCCTGTGACGCCTCCTCTCCCAGCCTGGGACGTGTCCTCGCCATTGTCAACGATTGATGACGGCGGTCACCCTGCCACTCATGATGCGGAATCCACAACACCCCTTCCAGAAGTACGTGACCGTCACATGTCCACGTCGTCAGCATACTGGGCCGATGAAGTTGAAGAAGAAGTGGAACAGACTGCCAGCGTGTCTGCACAGGAGTCCACCACGGCGACGCTGGGACTGGCGCCCCGCCAGTAATTATTACCACCGCGGCACCACCGGCGGGTTTCCACCTGCCGGCTACTTCTACCGCACGTTCGCCAAATACTGAGGATGGCCGTACACAGCAATATCGTATCGCCACGATGAATCTTGCCACCATTCGTGCCCCCCACAAACTGGCCATGTTCCGAGACCCTATTTACTCTGCGGGTGTTGATATAGCACTCTTACAAGAGGTGTTTGTGGCTGACTTCCTAGTTCCCACCGAATACAATGCCCATGTTTCCCCCGCATCCGTCACCGGTAGCGGCGTCGCCATCCTGCTACGCGACGGACTCCCTGCAGAGGAAGTCATCTACCTCCCCACTGTGCGAGGTATGGCCCTCACACTGTTCGGCGTGCGTATTATTAATGTCTACGCTCCGTTCGGAACTGACCGCTGTCATCAACCACCATTTTTTTTTTTTTTTTTTTTGTCGAAAGCGTCACATCCCTCTTCACAGGTCCGCAAGACGATTTGGTACTCGGTGGGGATTTTAACTCGACACAAGAGCCCGCGGACCAGCTCCCGCGACATTCACCTTGTGCATCTCTCTCAGTGGTCATCGACCGTCCACGACTTGTTGACACTTGGAAGAAGCTCCACGGAATTCAACCGGGCTATACATTCTACACCTCTCACTCGTCAAGCCACATAGATCGCATCTACGTTACCAGCTCCGTTGCTGATGGCACACGTCATGCGGAAGTCTGGCCCTTGGCCTTTTCAGACCATGATGCGTACCTCTGTGACGTCACTCTCGCTCGACAGCGAGTGTGGCATAGTCGTGGTCTGTGGAAACTCAATGTCGCTCACGTGACCTCCTCAGACTGTCGCCGTATGGTCGAAGAAGCGTGGGCACGCTGGCACCATCGTCGAGAAGCCTATGACTCCATCTTATCATGGTGGCTCTCCTGTGCAAAGCCGACCCTCAGGAAGACACTGATGAGTTATGGGAAGGAATTTAAGGCGTGGCAAACTAATACCCTGCACTTCTACTACACCATACTACGTGACTGTGCGACGATGCCTTTCTCGCCAGCCCGGCAGTCGATGGTCCATCGCACGAAGGCGCAGATCTCCTTCATCATGCGGCGTTACTTGGAAGGAACCGTAGTGCGTTCTCGGGCTTCTAATCGTATCCCTCACGAACGTCCGTCGATGTACCACCTCCGTCAGGAACGACAACGACGACGACGAGCTCTGGTCCAAGTACTCGCTCATGTGGAAGGGCGCCGGCACGACACCCAACAAAGCATCGGTCGTGCTCTCCATGCTCATTTTGCCGGGCTATACGCAGCCGTACCACATTCTGCACCACTGATCACAGACGTCGCTCAGTTTACTACGAACACTCTTCCGGAGGATGCAGTGCATGACCTCCAAGACGACGTAACCACAGATGAAGTGGTAGATGCTATCAAGGAGGGTACCAATAACAGATCACCTGGACCTGACGGCATACCCATCGAATTTTATAAAAGTTTTCACTATTTGTTGGCTTCCACGTGGACGCCAATGGCACAAGAGCTGGTGTCACCGATGACAGTGGTCCCGAGCGCCTTTCTAGATGGCATTATTATCCCTGTACATAAACCGCGCGGGTTATCGAGGGTCCAGGACTATCGACCAATTACTTTGCTCAACAGCGACATGAAAATATTGACACGGCTACTGGCATCGCGACTCAAGAAGGTCGCACGTTACGTCACATCCTGCGACCAGACTTCCCCAGGAGGCGACAACAACATCCGTACGGCCCTTTGCCGTTACAAAGACATGATAGCATTGGCGCATTATCAGCGTCTCCCTGGCGCCTTGGCTTCATTGGACTTAAGCCAGGCTTTCGACCGTGTTGACCACTTCTATTTACCGACAGTTCTTGAGCATATGGGATTTCCTGGCGGTATTGTCACAGTGGTTATGCGCCTGTTGAGTAGTGCAACCTCTAAAATCATGTACAATGGTCTCCTCACACTGTCCCTTGTCATCACACCATCTGTACGACAAGGCTGCCCCCTTTCCACGATTTTGTATGCTTTCGCCTTGGAACCCCTGCTCCAGGGCATGCGCCAACGTTTGGAAGGTGTGGCTGTGCACGGCCACCGGTTTTGTTGTACAGCCTACGCAGACGACATAGTACTATATGTGCGCAGTGAAGATGAAGTACGAGCAGCACCGACATGGGTGGCGACTTACGGCGAAGCGTCGGGGAGCTGCCTCAACGTTTCAAAATCCAGGGTCCTGCTCATTGGTGAAGGCTTGCCGGAGAGATGCGTTGCCCCCCTTAGTGTCGCCGCCACCATACGATGTCTTGGACTTGATTTCGCAGCGGATCTGCGCCGCTCACCGACTATCAATGGTAGACGCTTGCTACAGACAATCAGAGCAAATCTCGCAGATCACCGGCTACGAGTTCTCGACGTTATCCAATGCGCGCAATACGTGAACATGTATCA